>NW_023276806.1:121324975-122054975 GCF_003668045.3 Cricetulus griseus | reverse complement strand
GTAAAAATGCACTGCAAACCAAGGCTAAAGCCCATGCATGGAGCTTTTCTCAAGCAATCTGTAAGTGAGAGTGGTGATGAGACTGTCTGAGCCATCATGGTGGTGAGGAAAAGAACACCTTTTAAAAGACAGTGTGTTCATCCTGCCACTCACGAGACATTCAACAGTGTGCTAAGTGTGATGTTTTCAAAGGGCATATTATAACCAATTTTAGGTGATTAATGCTCCTCTAAGATAAGAGAAGCAAAGAAAATGTTAATTTGGAAAGGAAAATGTTACTCCTGTCTTCCTAAAAGCACATTCAGTATTCAAATAAGAAAAAGGCAGAGGGATTCTTTGCTTATAGGTCCCCTGAGCCACACACCTGTGGGGTTCCCTGCCCCCCTCCAGAAATGCTTATATTTTAAAATATGCACAAAGGGCTCAAAACCAATATCACAAAATGCCTTCCAAAGGCACAATTTTTTCAATAGCTTATACTTTAAAAACTGGGATTTCATGGGATAATTTCATATTTTATACACTCCCAAAATTTAGAAAGATAGACAGATACGTATTTGAATGGCAAGTAGATATGTGGACAGACATACTGATAAATGATAGACAGACACAAAGATAAATAATTGTGTGGGTACAACCCCAACATTTGAACAGCCTGTATCTTAGAAGGTTTCATCACTTTATGCAATAGATTTCACTTTCCACTTGCCAAGTATGCATTAACCTTAAAAAGTAAATCCCAAGCTAACCTTGTAGGGCACCATGGGAACAGTGGTGGCTCAGAAAAACTCTCAAGTGACTCTGCTCTCTGCCTTCCTGACCAAACTCCCTGGCATCAGAGAGATTATCTAAGGGTTAATGTTTCAGTCTCACACGGTCTGATATAGCCCACACATGTGACACGTGATCAGATTTGTTATTAGTTTCTGAAATAGGGTCTTGCTCTCTGGCTCATTGGAGCTTTGAACATGGGATCCTCCTGCCTCAGCCTCCCCACTGCTGCCACTATGTTGTCTTTTGTTTGTTTGTTTCTTCTGAGATGAAGTCTCAGGTAGACCAGACCACTGCCAGGGGCTGGCCTTGAGCTTGCAACCCTCCTGCCTCCACCTATCAAGTTCTAGGATGGCAGGCATGTGCTGCCCCACCCAGCCCATCATATTGCTTTCAACTGGAAGATAACAAATGGCTTTTGTGTAGGTAAAGTGTGCTGTTTCTAAGGGACCTTTAAAAAAAAAAACACAGAAGAAAAAAATTAGTTATTACAAAATTTTAACAATAGTAAAAGAGTTTAAATGAAGGAGAGTCTTTAAGAGGCAATAAAACAGTGCAGTTTTAGTATTGTCCTCTGGAGAGCTTTTTCCTGATGTCTAGAATTATGATGCATTAGCCTCAGGAGAAAATACTAAAGCACATTCATGTACTACATGGCATTTCCTGAGAGAATTAACTACTGCCGTCATCCTTTACAGCCCAAATCTGTTTTTAACAAAACATCAACACTTACTACATTAAAACCTATATGTTTCCTACAAATTTGGAGGAAGAATCTTTTCATTGTTTTAATATTTTATGGGTACAGCAATACTCAGTAATGACTGGAGCAGAGTTGAGGTGGTGGTGTTCATTGTGGGGAAATATGAGTAATAAAATCATCAGCGTACAAATGACTTTTTAATTAGGTTTTAATCTGTGTATTTAGAGAAGTTATTTCTGTGTGAATTCCATGCTGATAATTTTTATCTTGGTATCACAGCTGCAGTCGCTAATGGCAGACGCCATGGACACCCTTGAAGGAAGAAAGAGTGACAAAGAACGTGTGTGGAATACAATCCAAAAGGTAAAACTCTGAGCTGAAGGGAAAATGTATCTTATCCTCAGAGAAAATGTCCACCTTGGGGCAAATCTGTTTAGAAGATAAAAAAGAAATGAGAGAAGTCCCTGGGGTTGTTTTTGGTCTGCCTTCTTTGTGAAGTGAATGTGGTCAAAAGAACTAGAAATGTAACCAAAACCAACAATGGATTTGTTTAATTGGTCCCCTGCACTGTGGCCATCATAGCCACCATCCTCTCTGTCCTTGCTCCTTTTCATTTTCTATTTAAATGATCTGTTTCTTCATTATTTGTAATGGTAATTTTTTAAACCCTTTTCCTTGGAATTTCTTTGATTCTTCAACTATTTGTTCTTTGTTTTGTTTTTGTTTGTTTGTCACTCACTTGGGAAACACATCAGAGCTCAAGCTCTAGAATCTTGCACTTGGGTGGTTTTGGTAGGGGAGAAACATGATGGCTAGTCACTGGTCCCCACAGCAATGTTTACTGGTTGTCAGCTGGCCTCCGTTCTCAGGAGAGTAGGGTGACACTATAGAACTGTCTGAGTTTGTAATACTCTACCTCCAGCTTTCCCCTACGTAATACATTCTAATTGTTCTACTTCCCATTCAGTCTCCTCCCATCCCTTTGTGGACAAAAGGAACAAAACAAAGAAGGATTCAATCTAATAAGCAATGTCCATAGGAAGGGATTCTGGGAATCTCAGGAGATGTGTGCTCTTAAATCAACAAAATCAACAGAATTCATACGTACTTGAGGATCAGAGATGCCTTGCTGGGCAGAAGCAGTGTGATTATGACTGGCTGAGAAGCAAACCGCTTTCATAACTTCCTGCAGATGCTGACTGGCAGGTGGGCAGAGGGAGAGTAACTCAGCCTGTCATGAGGTTTTGAAACCTCAAAGCTCAACCCCAGTGACACACCTCCAACAAGGCCACACTTTCTAATCCTTCCCAAACAGTTCCACTAACTGGTACCAAGTGTTCAAACATATGAGGCTATATAGAGCCATTCTCATTCAAACCAGCACAGCACCTTATGGATTTATTTGGGTATTATAGTTCTAAAGAGATAAGAATCCCTGGCCATCATATCAGGGAACATGGCTGTAGACAGGCAGGCATGGGCTAGAGCAGCAGCTGAGAGCTTACATCTTGATCCACAAACAGGAAGCAGAGAGCACATACTCAAAATGCAAGTCTATTGAAACCTCCAAGTCTGTCCCCAGTGTGATGGCTATTCTTGGTTATCAACTTGATTGCATCTGGAATTAACTATAACCAAAAAGTAGAGGACACACCTCACTGGTGAGTGATTTCTGCTTAATTTGAAGTAGGGAGATCTACTTCTGATCTGGATCTTTGAGGTTGGAAGATGTACCTTTAATCTAGATCTAATCTGGGCCATGCCTTCTGCTGGAAGCCTATATAAGGACATGCAAGAAGGAAGTTGTTGCTCTGTGCCTGCTTGCTCTTGCCTTACTATCAAGTCCATTCCTTCACTGGCATTAGAGCCTACTTCTTCAGAACTCCAATGTATACTGAAGACCAGCTGAGACAGTGAGCCTTATAGATTGAGTAACTACTGGATTTTTTGACTTTCCATTCACAGCCAGCCATTGTTGGATTTGCTGTGCACAGCCTGTAAATCATTTTAATAATTCCATATATATGTGGAAATATATATATAATATATATATATATATATATAGAGAGAGAGAGAGAGAGAGTCTATAAGTTCTGTTATTCTAGAGAACCCTAACTAATACACCCCAGAAACACACCTCCTCCCACAAAGCCACACCTCCTAATCCTTCCCAAATAGTTCCACCACTGAGGAGTAAATAGTCAAATATTTCAGCTTATGAGAGGCATTCTCATTCAAACCAGAACACCATGCATATACACAGGCAAAACCCACTCATACATAAAGAAAAATAATGACTAGTATCAAGATATTTGCTTGAGCAAAGAGGCAGGTGCTAGAGAGAGGCCTTCTGGTATCATTTACTAAAGAAAGAAACTGTTACATGGGTAGTTTTTTGATAAGGATATAAACCACTTTAGAGTGTAGTCAGGAGGGGAAAGCCACACCAGATAGCTGAATGAGAATTTAATATAAGAGGTAAAGGCAATTGCTGCCCAGACTGACAACCTGACTTCAATTTCAGGAAGCTACATGATGGAAATAGAGAACTGACTCCTATAAATTGTCCTATGGTCTCCACACACATTTCATGATGCATATGTGAGCATGGGGGGGGGCAAATAAATTGGGAGAGAAATGTAATTTTTAAATGAATAACTATGACGTTATTAAATAAGAGACTGAACAGGTAAAGGAGAAAATAAAGAAAATCAGTTCCATTCTTCTGAACTGAAATTTTTGGATTAAAAACCTGTCAAGCCTGACTCAAGCATTTATTGAAGGTGCTGCTCTGTCACTCCTGGGTCTCTGAAGTAGAAGGAAGTTTCTAGAAGGGTTGGGCTACAGGCCTTTCAGGAGGATACACTAACCCACTGATACTATGAAGTGATGAGGAGTTCAGTGATCTTGGAGAAATTCTGTAGCTTTTGGAAAAATCAGATTCAGAAACAATAGGTGTTTGTGTCCTGGGGATGGCTTTTCTGAAAATGTGCTCACAAGAAGACCAGAGTAAACTGAAGGCAGAGAGAAAGGAACATGCATGTAGTTGAATGTTTTTCTTTGTCTCACCAGTGGACCAGTTTCTCTCCTGCTTGCAGCATCCACACAGCCACTTATGAAATAACCAGGATGCTGTCAAGATGCCCAAGGGAAAATATAGAGCCTCAAGTTCTGGATAAATACTGAATGAAGGTGACAAGGAATAAGAAAAAAAAAAGGATGTCAAGAAAGAAGGACTGACTAGAGATGTAAGTGTCTAGGTCCTTGGCCAGGTAACATTAAATGAAATCATTTGAGTGACTGACACTGCTAAGAAAGACCACATAAAGAGAATTGTGAAGGGGCACACTTCAAACTATGGGAGAGAAACCTACAAAGGAGAGCAAGGGCTTGAAGAAAGAATTAGAGCTGGAGGATAAGGAAATAAATTTAATACTGAGGAGTCAGCAACATTTCCAACTGTTTCTACTGGCTATACACAATAACTTTAAACAGGGATCAGCAAACTACAAGCTGCAGGTCACATTTAACACACCACCTAGTTCTGTTAGTAAAGTTTATTGCTTGCAGCCATGCCTTTCATTTACATGTGGTCTAGGTCAACTTGGCCACTATAATCACTCACTAAGTCAAACTATTTTCTATCCAGTTGCATGAAGAAAAATGTTGCTGTACTCCAGTTTATAACAGTACACCTCCCAGAAATATTTGCATACACTGAGTAAATATTTACATTTATAAATCCAAGTAGTTATAGAGCCACAGCCCAATGAGTAAATCCTAGGGCCAGGCTAGAAAGATGGAAGAGAGATCAACATCTTTCTGTATCTTTTGAAAATGCTTCTTGCACTTGGCTGTATGCTACAGTTCATGGTGCCTGTGTTCATGGGCATACCTAGCCTGTTGTTTATTACTTTGGCCTTACTTCAGCTATCTGTGCTGTGTAGCAAACAACCCTAAGTGCAGTGATTTAAAAAAAAATCACTATTGTCTCAGACCAAAACCTTGATCAGACTCTACCAGATGGTTCCTAAAACGTTTCCCACCTGGTTCAACACTATGGTTTGTCCGCATCGGTCTGACATCTGTGAATGTTTCAAGATGGTTGCCTCACACGCCTGACAGCTGGTCAGCTGAGACAGTTGCCTGTATGTAGGTCTCCCATGTGAAACAAGCTTTAAAACGGCATCTAACTGGGTTCCAAGAGAACAGTTTAAGAGAAGGGGAGTAAAAACATTCCGTCTTTAAGAGTAACCTTCCTTCTACATCAACTTCTGCCATGTCATAGTGATGTATGTAGTCACTGGCCTAGACATAAATGGAGAGAAAAGATTCCACTACCAAGGAGATGATGGTGACCATCTCAGAGCCAAGACACAACAGCAGAGTGGCTCTGTATCCTGGACTGGAAAACATACTTTCAAGCAAGGAGTCAGGCAAACAGTGAAGTCAAGGCCTCCCAAAATCACAACACAGCGGACCCCCACACTACACACCCAACCAGTGGGTGTCTAGGCAGACTCACCGGTGAACAGCCAATCTTCCCAAATTAAAAGCCCCAGTAATGATCACAGCTTTCTAAATAGAAGCTCCTGAGAGATCTTTAGGAAGATGTGAATGGGAAAGAACAGGGTGCCAAATTTTTCCCAGGGGCTTTTAATTTGGCTAATGTGACTCTACACAGGATGATGGTATCACTCTCAGACAATTCCAGTAGCAAGTAAGTAATTTCCTTTTACTGCTACAGAGTTAATTTGTGTGTGCAGGAAAAAAAAATAATTAAAAAAAACTAATTGTACAAGCTACACTGTGTTCTGAGCTCACTGGAAGTTGATATCAGCATCGCCACCTCTGAGATCTGTTATCTGTAATAGAAACAGCTGTTGTACCTAATGAAAACACTTGAAATTTTCATCGGAAGCAGCAGAATTATGGCAGAAGCTGCTCATTCTACACAGTTAAAGGGTCTGTCAGAATCCCCATTACCTCACATGGTTTCCTGGGCTCTACGTTGTTATGGGTCTATTAAAAAAAAAAACTCATCGCGCTGCAATCCGATTCATGAGCACTGACCTCCTGGCTGTGTTTTTGTCTTTTCTCAAGTTCCCCAGAAACAACTGTGCTTTGCCCTCACTCGATGGAATTAAAACACACTCTTCACAGAGTTGTAGGATGGTGGTGGTGGTTTGGGCTTAACTCTGTGGAGTAGTTCTTTCCAGTAATTAACTCAAGATTAAAATACATTCATGTTGGTTTAGTGATGCAGATACAAAACTGAACAAGCCACATTTTAAAAATGTAGCAAGGATTTTCTTATGTTGAAACATCCCATCTATAGTGTGGCTAAGAACAGCACACATTGCTCAGTTTGATTCTATAACAATAGTGCCTGAGGAAGAACTCTGTTTTTGAACATCCTACTAAAGTCCCACTGACACCTTCTTCATTCATGTGAACAGCAAAATATCCACTTGACTTCCACTCTGCTATACATTGTCCTAGACATTCAAGACTCATTCATGAAAAAAAATCTGTGCCCCCCTACTATATAAGAGTCTGTGGAGGCCATTCTCATTCAAACCACCATACAAGAAAAGGTTATTACAGTGATCCAGGAGAGAAAATGGAAGCCAAAGCCTTAAGCCTAGGTGGGAACAATATGGGCTTTCATCTTCTATTCAGAAAGGCAAGAGCATTGAAAGAGAGACCAGTGCTACAAAAGAAACACAATACCCTGCATTTGTTACTTTCCTTGTAGCTGTGCTTGGAGCATTTTAAAGGGAGGGTATTTCTTCTGGCTCACAGTTTGAGGGTATCATCCATCTTGGAGGGGAAAGTATGGCAGCAGGAGTGTGAGACAGCTGGTCACAGTGTGCCTACAATCAGAATGCAAATAGAGGAACACTGGTCTCACCTAACTTCTCCCTCTGTCCAGTTCCCTGAAATTATTTTCCTCAATTAGTCCTCCCTGGAAACACCCAGAGGTGTGTCTCCAAAGCAACTATAAATTCAGTCAAGTTGAAAATGGAGATTAGCCATCACACACTCTGAACTAACAATTTGGAAACAAAAAAAAAATCACAAATTATGGCAAGAAGCCATCTTCTTTCTCTGGCCCTCAGTTTCCTTACCAGTACAAATAAGGATATGGGCTAGAAAAGTCTACACTCTTCCCCAGCTCTGACTAAATAGATCTCTTGAAAGCCGAACCACCAAAATCAAAGAATAAATGTATTTATTGATTTCTTATTATGGAACATTCTCCTGTTTATATATACCAACTCATTAATCTTAACCAGGTAAAAAGTGTAATTCATTAAACAGAGAAATCTAGCAGGTTACCCAAACTCACATGGCTAGTAAATAACAAAGCCATGGCTTAAGTTAACTTTGGGTTCTAAAACTTCTGTGATAGAAACCCAGGATAGATGATACCTGAAGAAGTCCAAGTGATGGTAGGTATCCAACAATGTGTCCAACACTGTGTTTGCATTCAAGTATGAGGCCGAGTGTGGGGTCAGGGTGGCCTTGAACCAAAGAAGAATATGCCTGCACATGAGTATAAGCGTCTTCAGGTCTCAGATGCTTTCAATCTAAGCTAATGAAGCCACCATAAAGCTTTTGGTTTAGTCTAGCATTGCAATTAACTAACTTTGGGGCTGGGGGATGGTTCAGTTTGTAAACTGCTTTCTGTGAAAGCATGAAGATCAGAGTTCAAATCCCCAGAACCCACTTAGTGCTGGGTACTATGGCACATACCTGTAATTCCAGTGATCCTAAGAGGAGATGGAAGGTAGCAATAGGAAAATCCCTGGGTGGGAGTGGGGGGACAGAGATATTGTCTCTAAGTATAAGTCAAAGACTAACACTCTCCTCGTGTTTGCTACAGCACCTATTTACACATACCAACAGGCCCACTTTAGGTCCAGTATGTGCAGGCCCACGCCACTTCAGGCCTGCTCCTGCAGTTTTGTTACTCACCAATGAGTCCTCATGTCCACTGAATTTAGATGGCTTCTTTTAAGATTTCATTTTTAATTGTGGATATATGTGTCTCTGTGTGGGTCTGGGCACATGAATACAGGTGCCCACAGAGGCCAGAAGAGATCATCAGATTCCCCTGGAGCTAGAGTTGTGAGCTGTCTGATGACGGGCAGTATATGATCTTAACCACTGAACCCTCTCTCCAGCCCTTCCACTGAGATTTCATGAAGAGGCCTAACCGGAGAAACAAAAGGGCAAATGATAATAAGTTGGCTCATCTGATTTCTTCTCACTACAAATCCAAGAGTTAACTAGTTCACAAGGAAAAAATATATAGATAAAATAAAGTGTATATAAAGTATATATATATATATATGTATATAAAGTATATATGTATATAAAATATATATATATATATATATATATTATATAAAGCCTAATGTCTCAATGACATCAGAATCTAACCTATCCTTCTGTCTCTGGATTAATTCGAGACTAAATGACAGAAATAAAACTTTGATATTTTAGAAGCAATGAAAGAAGTTTCCTCATAACCCCCAACCTCTGAGCTTTCATGAGATATAGTTTTAAAGTGGGAAGACCACTTTAAAATCCATCTTAATCCCAGCACTTGGGAGGCAGAGGCAGGCAGATCTCTGTGAGTTTGAGGCCAGCCTGGTCTCCAGAGCAAGTGCCAGGATAGGCTCCAAAGCTACACAGAGAAACCCTGTCTCGAAAAACCAAAGATAGATAGATAGATAGATAGATAGATAGATAGATAGATAGATAGATAGATAGATAGATAGATAGATATATCATCTAGTATTACAAAATGTGGTGAACTTCAGTGAATCTAGCAAGCAGAGTGCATGCATGTCCTCCAGATATCCCTATGAAGGCACTCAAAATGATTTGCATTTTTGTTCCTTTTTACCTCGAAGTCTTCACTTTCACACCATCCTCATTGTCATCACACAAAGGGTCATAGCTATGCTCACTGGGCCTTTGAAGCCGAACATGGGATAGGTTAGGATACCCAGCAACTCAGTTCTGTTGCCGACTTGGCATAGGCAGAGCAGAGGAGCATGGACACAGATTGAGCAGTGGGGCAGGGGCAATTGGTTGAGGAGGAAAAACGAGCAAACTGCAGCCTTTTATTTACGTTGTGCATCAACATTCAGACCTGAATCTTTCCAGAGGCTCCTCTGGGAGAGCTCACCCACGCAGCGCCATCACTCATCCGCCAGTCAGCAGGGCTGACTAATGCGCGCATTGGGTTAGGAGTTTTGTGAATGTTCTTGTCTTTTCCAAGACTCAGCAGTAGTGCCGCTCATTTACAAAGCAGTTTGTCCTGCAATCAGACTTTTCCTGTGTGTCTTGTTCTTTAAGAATCCCCACAGATTTATTGCAATTTGGCTGTGAATCTTGCAACTTCTGGTTATGGCTGTCCTCATTAGCATATCCCCATCTTCCTTTATGGTGTGAGCTCTGAGCACAGCTAAGCAGTTCTGTCCATAGTCTCAGGCAGGTCGTGGGGGGGGACCTGAATGCCCTTGTCACTAGCTGTGCTTGGAAGGGGAGGAACTACTCCAGGCACAAGCAGGAAGAGACAGGACCAAAAACCCACAGGGATAATTACTACAATTTGAAATCAACAGATTCTCTATGTACAGGTTTCCAGGCCAGGCTCTCCAGGAAGGCGATTCCCCGAAGCCCTGTAGAAACCCATGGTTGCCATCAGAAGCTGAACTTTTGGACAATGACACCACGACTATACTGTGGAGTAGGGAAAGCCAGAAGCCTTGGTTCTTGCCAGCTGCCATCACAGGGCAGAGCTTCAGATACAAATAGTGAAATCTGGCTGTCTTTGAGGCCAACATCTTCTCCCCTTCTCTGGAGGGACAAGGTGTAGAGTTAGCTTGTTGCATTGGTAAACTTTCCACTTTCCAGGACTCTGACAAAACATAGGAGCTTTGTTTAGGCTCATGATTTGAGAGGTGTTAGCCCGTGGATGCTTGCCTCTGGTACATTGGCCATAGGGCAATGCAGTTGATCATCGTAGCAACACAGCAAAGGATATCTGTTCACCTGGTGGTAGCTGAGAAAAGAAGAGCAAGTCAGGAAAGGCAGGAAGGAACTAGGAAGGGAGTAGGGCTCCAATGTCCTTTCAAGGGCACACTCCTAAAAACCTATGTACACTATGCCCCACCCACTGGAGACTTTACCTCTCTATATAACAGCACTAGAGACCAAGCCTTCGGTGATTGAGCCTGTAAGAGACTGTCAAGATTCAAACCATAGCATTTTCTCACACTGTCACTGGCAGTTCTTTCTTGTCCCTCATTTCCTTCCAGGGCTTGGCTTTTCCTCCAAAACTGGGAAGCTCTCTTATATCCTTGGTTGGCTGAAGATAGTGTCTTTTAAAACTCTGATTATTTGACAGGTCATTTTTGCAGTAGAAGTCTGATCCTCAGGTGACCCTCATCTAAGGAGCACATACCCAGGGCTTGGCCATTTTAAACAGGATCTTAAATGATGACACAGCTAGCCTGCTGTCATTCCAGTGGACCTAGCAAAATACCATTATCCAACTGACTGTCTTTGACTGACTGAAGCGTAGCTTGGGTTAAATATCATAATCAGTCAGAACAGGCTTGCAAAATTTATTGCAGAAAATAAAGCTAATACTGTGATGATAAATATTATCAGTAGATATTATCGATCTCAGGATGTGCCATACACTTGATTGTGTTAACACCTAATGATGGCAACAACCCTATGACACAGCCGTCATTGTGTTTCTGTGAAGGATAAGGAAAAGAGCACTGTAGAATTAACCATGAAATAATCCCAAGACTGTACTGCATGGTTTGATTAGGAATTGGATTTAATTCAGAGACCCTTCGAATCCTAATCTCCAGCTGAAACAGTTACGTTAAGACAAACACAGGTGCCAAAGGTAGCATAAAGAGTGTGGCCTACTCCAGGCTCTGATTCTGTAGCAGCCAATGAGACCAGCTTTGATTTTTCCTTTTGACTGAGTGGATGGATGGTAAGGCTATTGTGATGAAAGGCTGTTATGCACAGCCTCCATCCATCTCTAGATCACGGCTTGTTGTTATCTGAACGTTTACCCACACTGTTCTTCAGCATCTGCCTGGCCTGGCCCGAACCTCGATACCCACAAATCTTCCATGAATGCCCAGTTGTTACTGCCTCTCTTAACGAACCCTCTCTTTGTGGACATATTGTATTTAAGGTTGCCTTTGTGGTTTACTGTTTTCCCTCTTCCTGAAACTTCAGAAAATCAAGAGCATGACTTGAGAGTCGAGACCTTCTTGTGCAGACTGACTGTTGTTCCGAGGTCTGCTCTCTGGTGAGTCGTCTGAATTAGCATTCTAAGATGCCTTCGGATTTCAAAGGCAACAAAATTTCATAAGCACATATTGTTGCAGCCTCTCTTAACATCACCATCCTGACACAAAAGTCCTTGGGTCTGTCCCTGTTTACCTCCCTCACTTTGTCACCTCTCTCCCTGTCTGACTCACTCACAAGCTAATATAAAGATGTAACTAAACTAAAATTGAAAGTCCTCATTTTACTCGAACTCTATTAGTGTTTTCATCTTTTCAAAAGTTTTTCAAAGTGCCTCTTTTCAGAATTCATTGTAATACTGAAGAGTGAGCAGTAGAGGAGACAGTGTGTCTACTGCATTTTGAACTAAAGAGTACTGGTCCGGTATTCTGTTGCATGAATTCTATATAGTAAGGGTTGCCATTCTTTATAATTCTTGAAAATAACAGGATGGACTGGAGAGATAGCTCAGCAGTTAAAAACACTTGCTGTTCTTCCAACGAGCCCAAGTTCAGTGCTAGGCACTCAAATCAGGTGACTTGGTCATCCGTAACTCCAACTCTGTGGGATCTGACATCTCTGGCCTCCATAGGTGCCTGCACTTATGTGCACATACCAACAGGCAGACACATCTATTTATAATTAAAATAATGATATATTTTTAAAGGTAATAAAAGGACAATTGCTCATGTCACTAATGAAACATAGAAAGTGTCCCATTCTGCCTAAAACTGGGATTGGTAGAGAGTTGAGCACATGTGACCTGCAGGCCTTTTGCTCATGTGTGGTACACTCATTGTCTTTTGGAGAAGGGCAAATGGCATGTAGAAATGGAATAAAAGATGTACACTAAAGCACATCAAATCAATATGCACAAATACCTCTGCATTCCTCAACATCATCACAATCATATGCAATACCTGTACTCTTAAAATGGTTTTCTTCTGGGACAGGCTCTAGAGGATTAGAAAATGGCTAATGAGAAAATGACTGTAGATATATGTGGGAGAAATATTAATCTAGAGAAAGGATGGAGTGAATTCCCTTCGTCTAGAGTTGAAGGGAATTCAGTAGTCTTTTAACTGCCCAGATCTCTTGGTAACTAGAAAACCTCTATAACAGGAGGTGTGCTTGATTACAATGAGGGAAATGTTTAGAAGTACCTTGCAGACTGATGAAAGAAGCAAAACTACACTTTGTTGGGATCCATGGGCTCAAAAAT
Organism: Cricetulus griseus; assembly: GCF_003668045.3. Classification (NCBI taxonomy): domain Eukaryota; kingdom Metazoa; phylum Chordata; class Mammalia; order Rodentia; family Cricetidae; genus Cricetulus; species Cricetulus griseus. Next base: position 122,041,941 of record NW_023276806.1, on the reverse strand, counting down.
CATGTTTTACAAACTCAAGACAATACTTCTACTTCTAAAAATATTTTCCCCTATTCATCCCACACATACAACCAAAACCTCTGTGAATTGTGTGTAAATCAAACTTATATTGAAATGTAGAATAAAAAGAAGCTCAACATCCTTAGCCATCGGGGAAATGCAAATCAAAACAACTCTGAGATACCATCTTACATCCATCAGAATGGCTAAAATCAAAAAAACCAATGAGAGTTTATGCTAGAGAGGATGTGGAGAAAGGGGAACACTTCTCCACTGCTGGTGGGAGTGCAAACTTGTACAGCCACTTTGGAAATCAGTATGGTGGTTTCTCTGGAAAATGGACACCAGTCTACCTCAAGACCCAGCAATTCCCCTCTTAGGCATATACCAAAATGTTGCACATTCATACAACAAGGACTTCTGTTCAACTAAGTTCATAGCAGCATTATTTGTAATTGTCAGAACCTGGAAGCAACCTAGATGCCCCTTACCCGAAAAATGGATACAGAAAATGTGGTATATTTACACAATGGAGTACTTACTACTCAGCAGAAAAAAAAAATGGAATCTTGAAATTTGCAGGCAAATGGATGGAACTAGAAGAAACCATCTTAAGTGAGGTAACCCAGTTACAGAAAGACAAACATGAGCCTTCATCCACCAGTAGCTGGTGGAAGCAGAAGCAGAGATCCACAGCTAAGCACTAAGCCAAACTCCTGGAATACAGTTTCAGAGAGGGAGGAGAGACAAACAAAGGGGTCAAGACCATAATGGGAAAAACCCACAGAAACAGCTGACCTGAGCAAGTGGGAACTCATGGACCCCAGTCTGACAGCTGGGGAACCAACATAGAACCAACCCAGGCCCCCTGAACGTGGGTGTCAGCTCGGAGCACTGGGCAGTCTATGGGGCCTCTGGCAATGGAACCAGGATGTATACAAAGTGCACAAACAGACTTTGGGAGCCCATTTCCCATGAAGGTATACTCTCTTAGCCTAGATACACAGGGAAGGGCCTAGGCCCTGCCCCCAAATGACTTGACAGATTTTTTATGATCCCTCATGGAAGGCCTCATCCTCCCTGGGGATGTGTGATGGGATGGGGGAGTCATTGGGGTGCATGGGAGGATGGGAGGGAGAGGGAACTGGGATTTATATGTAAAATAAGATTGTTTCTAATTTAAATAAAACTTATAAAAAAAAGAAGACAAACAGGATGTTAGAGTCCTGGGATTGACATGGTAATATAGTTATGTGTGTCTCTCTGTGTGTGTATGTCTGTGTGTATGTGTGTACGTCTGAATGTGTCTATGTGTGTGTGAGTATGTGAGTGTGTCTATGTGTGTGTCTTATATTCCACCCTCAGAACTAAAGAAATCAATATCCCAGAAATATCAAGCACAACCCCTAAACAAGTCCCTATCAATCTCTCTATGTGCTACTCTTTCTTTCCCTCTATCCCCCCCCAACAGGCATGGAAAGGTGTAGCCTAGCAAAATAGAAAACTCTTGGATAATAATGCCTATGCTTTGGCCAAACACATTGAAATCATGTTAGTCTCACCCCATCCACCTCAGCAAGGGCCAAATAAGATAATTCAACTTCTCCCTCACCAACCAGGCTGAAGCAAGATTCCTTAGGATCCCACCTTGTTCTTCCTGTTCCCACCTGCAGTGGTGTGGCTAGATAACTCCATAGATCCATGTGTTTGAATGCTTGGTACACAGTTCTTAGCACCGTTAAGAGGTGTGGCCTTTTTGGAGTATGGGGTGGGCTTTGAGGTGTGAGATGATCAAGTTAGGCCTAGTGTCCCTTTCACTTCTGCTACTACAGATCAAGGTGTAGAACTCTCAGCTCCTTCTCCAAGACCTTGTCTGCCTGCATGCAGATCAGGAGCTGAGAGTTCTACACAAAGACCAATGGGGAAAAGATATTTGATGTACAAACCATGACACATCCTATACATGGAATCAATGAAGACCACACGGGGAGTGATGATTAGGTAGTCGTGTCCCTCCAAGCTGAAACAGCATCAGCTGAACCCTGGTGAAGCGATGGAGGGGCCTCCAACCCTTAGACCTCCCAGATGCTCACTGGGAAACCTGTATTTCTGTCCCACCTGGTAGTAAAGAGCCAGTAACCTTTCCTTCCCCTGCCATAACAGTATCAAAAAAACAAAAACCACAGCTAACCCAGGAATTTAAGTAAGAACTAGAGTCTCATAACAAAATACCCTAATGGCTCCAAAGCAAAGAGCAGAGCAGAGGGAGATAGGACAATACAAAGTAGCTGGTCTGGACAATAAAGGAAGAATTAGCTGGAGAAAAGACAGCAGAGCTTCTAGGACCTGAGGGAGTCTAATGTTGTGTCAACAGTGTCTCAGGTGGACAGAAAAGTGAGCAAAACCCAAAACTGTATGCAAAGAAATGAAAACAAATTCCCCAAATTTGAAAAAAAAAACATAAGATTGTAAATGAAAGAAGGGCTGAAGATAGAGTTTAATAAGAGTGCTTGCTGAGGATGCATAAAGCCCTTCATTCCCCAGATTGTAACAAAAGAGAAGGTAAAAGAGGAGGTGAAAAAAGAAAAGAAGGGGAGGAGAAGGAGAAGGCGAAGGAGGGGGGGAGAATAGGAACATGAATAAACAGGAAATATTAAACCCAAAAGAACGCAGCATGAAATTTTGGGAGCTAACAGCCTACCATTCCCTCCACTCCTTCACATTTGTGGCAGAACCAAAGAGGAAGAGACCACAGTTGACCTTTCTCCCCACTGAGATATCTATTGGTGTGCCAATTAAAGTCCTCCATGAGGCTGAGGGCCTCAAAGTGACAGAAGAGATCAACTTGATGTGCAACATCTCGGTCAAACACTGAGTTGCCCAAGTAGCACAGCTGGAGCAAATATACATTCATGGTTGTAAGATCTAGTTTCTGGTTTTGCCTGACATATTGAGAAATGCACCCATGATAAATAAGAACCAAGGCTGGGGGCTCTTTAGGGAAAGCTGTTCTCTCTAAAGAACAAAAGGACATAGGGTGTGGAAGCATCTTCCAGAGGTGAAGATATTTTTCCTGGTTAAGACAACATTGGCCTATTTTTCCTTTAGGTTATTTAAGTTGTGGGATGGGTGATTATATATTTGTCCTAGGCTTTCTTTTAATATTTCTCTTTGCATCAGAAAAACTGAGAAACTATATCAATCTGGTTGTTCCATTTTACTTACAAAATAAAATTAAATCCAAAGACATTTACACCATGATATTTCATTGTCAAACTCCTGAAAACTAAAGCCAAGAAGATTTACAACAGTGGTTCTCAACCTTCCTAATATTGTGACCCTTCAATACAGTTCCTTATGTTGTGGTGATTCCCCAGACATAAAATTATTTCCACTGCTACTTCATAACTGTAATTTTGCTACTGTTATTAATGTAAAACATCTGATCTGCAGGCTATCTGATAAGTGATCTCTAAAGGTCGAGACCCACAGGTTGAGAACCACTGCTTTAGAGAGATGGTGTGTTACACATGAGAAAAAAATTCAACTAGCAACAACTTTTCCTAAGGAAGTTGAAAGGCCAGAAATAAACTGTATTTTCCAGCCTCAGAACAATACCCAATGGAATACCTCTCAGGAATGAGACAGAAAATATTCAGATGAAGAACCTATAGAATTTGTCAACAAAGACTACCCTGAAGGAATGCCTGAAAGAATTCTCTGAATGGAAAAGACATAATAAAATTGAAGGGATGAGGGAGACACAGCAAGCAAAACTATGATTAAAAACTTCTTTCCATTTTTGTATTTAATGGTGGAAGCAAAACACCAAACAATATGGTTCTAGTTGTATTGAAGGAAATACTTAAGATGAGTATATTGTAAGTTGGGGGAGATAAAGAGATCTTGAAGCAGTTATGGAATTTAATCAAGATTTTAAAATGATAAATGTGTGTGCATGTGTATAAAAATATGTGTATACTTAAAGGAACCAAGTAAAAAACTAAACCAAAACACTCCAGATAATCTATCAGGCGGAACTTAAATGCTTACAAGGAGAGAAAACAACCAAAACCAAAGGAAAATAAAATAAAAAGGCATGTGTGATGATTAATTGTGGGTCATTGGGCACCCAACAGTGCATGGCTCAGTATACTAGAAGGTTGGAGCCCACCATTCTCTTCATTCCTTCACAACCCCTCCACTCTTATGAGGGATTTGCTTGCTTGGGTTATTATTTGGAGTAGGAATACCCACCCTAAATATGGGCAGCACCTTCTGGTGATGTTGAGGGATATACAAGGAAAGGCTTTAGCTGGCTTTTTGCCTTACTGCTTTTGTGTCTCACAGGCAAATTCATCTACCCTGTTGGTGAGATCATCTGCTCCGTTGCTACCACTACAGGCTACTGCTGTCTTCCTTTGCTGATATCAAAAATCAGAACCCAGCTTCTTCTGGTTACCTATGTAGGCCTCAGATTAGGGCTCTCAGGAGTCCTCAGGCCCTCACTGCCTCAAGGACTGAATAGCTACTGGATCCTCAACCTCCCCAGTGTGAAACAACTAATGCCAGACTGCTCAGATGGTAGTGTGTAAAACCAACGTAATAAATGCCCTTTTATTTATTCTATCAGTTCTGTCCCTCTACAGAACTCTAACATAATACAGTATGTTCAGCTCTAACATATCAACAACTATATTAATTTAAATGGCATAAAAGCACCAGTTAAAAGCCAGATATTGACAATAAAATATACCCCAAACATATGATGTACTAGTTTGGATCTAGGAAGTTCCCCAACAGTCCAAAGATCCTAGCATGGTTATTCTTGGTAAATAATGGGTTCCTTCTGGGGGAGGGGTGTTTTTGAGATGAGGTCTCACTATATAGCTCTGGCTGGCCTGCAACTCGCTGTATAGACCAGGCTGGCCTTGAACTCACAGAGACTTACCTGCTGGTGCTGGGATTAAAGGATTATACACACACACACACACACACACACACACACACACACACACACACACACACACACAGCCTACCTTTAGTGGAGTACTAGGTGGTCTGGTCTTTCAGAATATAACCTTGAATGAGATAATGGGTTCCTCCTCCAGTTTTATACTTGGCAATGAAATGCTGCCTCACCACAGGCCCCAAACAAGTCAGCAGCTCTCATAGAAATTGACTAACACTGCTGTCTATAAACTCATGTCCTATTCAGAACATGCAATTAATCAAAAGATGGAGACAGATACATCCCACAAACATTAGGAAGGTGAGAGGGGTGGGGAATAGTATGCACATCTGTAATCCTAGCACTCCGGAGACTGAAACAGAAGAATCATGAGTTTGATGCCAGCCTGGGCTGTGTAACAAGTCTGAGGCCAGCCATATCAAAACAACAGCAAAGATAATAATAATATATAAAAAATAAGTGGTTGCTATTATCAGACAAAATTACCAGAGACAGGAATGGTCAAATACTTGTTTCATCAACAAAGAAGTCATAAGCACACATGCGCTAATAACCAGGCCACAAAGATATAAACAGCAAAGCTGATAGGAAAACAAAGAAGATAGGCATAACCATAGTCATACTTGGGAAATTCATGTTTTCTCAACTAAGCAGATGTAAAATCAGCTAGGATATGCAATGACTCAACAACACCATAAAACAACAGGATCTAACCATTAGTATTTATAGACTTATCCACCCACCAAGACAAGAGTTATCCATCCTTTTCAACAGCCCATGGAACATGTACCAAAATAGACAATCACAAAATCTTAAGAACTGATGTCATAAAGAATGTGTTTTCTCTCTGTAGTGGATTCAAGCTGGGAGAGCAACCACAGAGAAATAAATGGGGAAATCCCCCAATGCTCCAATAGTCTGTGCATGAAAAATTAAGTCCTAAAGAAAATAGATAGAAATAGTAATAGTATATTTAGAATATGAATGAAAATACAAGAGATCAAAATTCATGGGATACAGCTAAAACAGCACCAAGAGAAAAATTTGAAATGCCAAATGCATACATCAGAAGAGGGAAACTTGCAAATCAATTGAAGGTCCATCTGAAAACAAGACAAAATAAACACAAAGCAAGCAAAACAAAGAAAATAATAAAGATAAGATGAAAGATCAATGAAATTGAAAACAGAAAACTAGGAAATCAATACAACCAAAAGCCGGCCTTTGAACAGACCAATAAAGCTTAAATCACTTCATCTGATAGGTTGTCAAATGCCTCTGACACCTGAGCTGAATTCTGGCCAGTGCCCTCATTAAACCTGTAGAGGAGAAGGAATTGGCAGTGCACATGGGTCATCCCTCAGAGTGGCTTCTGCTAGCTTAGACTCTTGTTTCTTTAAAGTACATTGTAAATCTCTACTTGTTCAATGTACTTCACTAGTTCTAAGAAATTACACACCCTGGAAATGGCTAATGTCTGTCAAGCAACAAAAACTCTTCCATGATCAAAAAAAGAAAGAAGATGACACATCAGCAAGCAATAGGGGTTAAACAATTAAATAACCAAATGTCCCTTTTAAAGAACACATATTGAAGGATTGTTGGTATTTGGGACAGGCAGAACAAAGCCTAAACCCAATTCCTCCCTGTCTGGACTCTCATTGTATAACCTTGGAGAAGTCGTTCAACCATCTAAGGAAGTTCCAACACCTACCCCAGTGAGTATCGATTGAATGGACACAGTATTTGCACTCAAGAAATGCACAGTTTGTTAATAGAAGATTTTAATCATTTTGCTAAACTAGCAAGTTGTCAACACAAATAAAATGAATAGCACTATAAATGCAGCAAACATTAGAAGAATAATAGGGAACTACTACAAGTAAATACATACGCAGGTGAAATGTACCACTTCTAAAGAACCTAGAACCTACCATACTTTGCCCAAATGACCTTATAGTGACAAACTCCCTAAAACAAAACCAAATTAGGCCTATCTGGTTTCAGTGAACAGCTGTAATAGCTATATTTAAAAGTGGGTTTTAAAATTTAAAAATTCTATAGTGGGTTTTTTTTTTCAGATACAAAAGAAGTAGCCATTTGCAGTTTTTGTAACAAACCTGGCCTTATTCTAACAACAAACCAGACAAAAGCTGTTCAGGTATTTTCAAACCTAAAAACCAATATCCCTTGGGAATCTAAGTGAAGAAACCCTTAAATTATTAGCACCTAAAATTTGGCAAAATATAAAAATACTGTATTAACTATATTAACTAAATGGTATTTTACTTCACAGATGCAAAGGTGACTGAATATTTGAAAAATTATTGTGATATGTCACATTAATAGGCTACAAAAAGAAAATCACATTTTTTTAACAGAGATATGGCTCTATGATTACCTATGAGTTCCCCAAGCATCAGGAATGGACTTTAGGTCCCCAGAACCCATGTAAACTCTGGGTGGGCATGGCAGTTTGCCTGTAATCTAGCTAGCTTGGGAAGATGGATACCAGTCAGATCCTGCAGTTCTGGGTCTCAATAAAGTGGAAGGTCACCTGAAGACCATTGCCTGCTTAAACCTTGGGCTTCCACATACACATGAGCACATAAGCTTACACTTTATACACATGTGTGCCACACACACACACACTCACACACACACACACACACACACACACACACACACACACACACACACTCATCAAAAAAACAAAGAAGAATCACATAATCATATCTACTGATGCCAAAAAAGGCCAAATTAGATGCCAACTATGAAATAATATTCAGAAAAAATAAAAATAGAAATTGTTGAATTATTTCATTGAATTGTTAAAGAACATAAGCAAAAATTTTTACAGCTAACATTACACTTCAACGTGCAAAAAAAAAAAAAAAACGGATGCTTTCCTCTTAGATCAGGAGCAAGGCAAAGATGTCAACACTTTCCACCCTTACCAACACAGAGCTGGAAATGCCAGCCACTGCAGAAAGACAAGAAAGAGAGAGTGTGCAGGCAAAAAAGTAAGAAAACTGTCCTGATTATAAATGACATGTTTATCTGCATAGAAAATCCCTTAGCATGTCACACACATACACTTTTGAAAATAACCTTAAGTTCAAGAAGATCCGTAAACAAAGCTCATTTGCATCTATACCAGCAGTAATCAGGTAGAGAGGGACCATTATCAATTGCTTGCTCAAAGTAGATGTCTTCAGTGAACCTAACAACACAAGTTCAAATCTTACACACCCAAATCTACAAAGCAGTATGAAAATTTCATAAGGAAACCCATCATTTTGTAGAATTAGTATGTTACTTTAAAAACTACAAAATAACAGTGAAAAGAACCAAATATCTAATGAGTAGAGATAGATTCTGTGCCACTGAAGGGACGGTGCAAACATAGTGTCCATGTTGTCAACCGCTGGACACTAATACACATGCTGAATATAATTTCTATTAAAATGTCAGCAAAAAGCTTAGCAGATACATATAAGATAACAGCAACACATCTTTCTGGAGAATAAAGGAGACGTTGGAGACATGGCTTCTCAGTTAAGAGCACTGGCTGTTCCTTAAGAAGGCCTAAGAAAGTCTGGTTCCCAGCACACACATTGGGTGACTCACAACCTCCTATATCTCATTTAAGGGTCTTATTGCTGTGAAAAGACACCATAACCATGGCAACTCTTATAAAGAAAACATTTAATTGGGGTGGCTCACTTACAGTTTCAGAGGTCCAGTCCATTATCATCATGATGGGGAGCGTGGCGGCATGCAGGCAGATGTGGTGCTAGAGCTGAAAGCTCAACATTTTGCAAGCAACAGAAAGTCAACTGACTCACTGGGCAGTATCCTGAGCAAAAGAGGCCTCAAAGCTCACCCCCACAGTAACACACTTCCTCCAACAAGGCCACACCTCCTAATAGTGTACTTTTGGAGTTTGATAAAATGGGATTATCTATTGCCTATGTTTTTGTGAGTAAAGCTATCTTTGTTGGGTTGGAGTTTTCTTTCCAGTACTTTTCCAGTACTGGATTTGTGGATATGTTTTGTTTAAATCTGGTTTTGTCATGGAATATCTTGTTTTCACCATCTATAGTGATTGAAAGCTTTGCCTGGGTATAGTGGTTTGGGCTGCTATCCATGTTTCTTTAATATTTGTAGGACATCTATCTAGGACCTTCTAGCTTTCAGAGTTTCCATAGAGAAGTCAGGTGCAATTCTGCTAGATCTGCCTTTATATGCTACTTGGCCTTTTGCCTTTGCTGCTCTTAATATTTTTTCTTTATTCTGTAAGTTTGGTGTTTTATTATGTGGAGCGGGGACTTCTTTATGTGATCCAGTCTATTTGGTGTTCTATAAGCTTCCTGTACTTTCATAGACATATCCTTCTTTAGTTTGAGGATGTTTTCTTCTATGATTTTGTTGAATATGTTTTCTGTACCCTTGAGCTTTATTTCTTTGCCTTCTTCTACACCTATTATTCTTAGGTTTGGCCTTTTCATGGTGTCCCATATTTCCTGTATATTTTGTGTTAGAGATTTGTTGGACTTGAGATTTTCTTTGTTCGATGACTGTATTCCTCTAGTGAGTCTTCAACATATGAGACTCTCTCTTCCATCTCTTGTATTCTATTGGTCATGCTTACATCTGTAGTTCCTGGTTGTTTACCCAGCATTCCCTCAGTTTGTGTTTTCTTTATTGTCTCTATTTCAGTTTTCAGGTCTTGAAATATTTGAATTTTTTCCTTCGTCTGTTTGATTGTTTTTCTTGGCTTTCCTTGCTTTTTTTAAGAGATTTGTTAATTTCTTGCATTTTTTGTTTTTTTTTTTCTTCCATCTCTTTAAAGGATTTTCTCGTATCCTCTTTGAGAGCCTCTATCATTTTCATGAAGTTGCTTTTAATGCCATTCTTTTCTGCTTCATCTGCCTTGTGATGTTCAGGTCTAGCTGGTGTAGAGTCCCTAGACTCTTGGTTTTCCTGTTGTTGAATGTGTTTTTATATTGTCTTCTTCCAGTGGGTGCAGAAGAAGTCTCTTTCTCTCCTGGCAGGTATGGGTCTCAGGTTCTCTTCTAGTGGGTTCATGCAGGTCCACTACTCCCATGGGTCTCACAACGGGTGCAGGTGGGTCAGAGACACTCTAGGCGAGAGGCAGGCCCAGCAAGATCCAAGGAGGGGTAGGTAGGGGTTTGGGGCCCCAAGCAGAGCCCACACTCACCTCAGGCAGAGGGTGGAGGGCAGAGGAGTACTATACAATTCTTAGGTAAAACAAATAGTGAAAACTTTGGGGATCTTGATCTGTGCAAAAATATCAAGTTATAATCACAATCTAATCTACAAATTAAACTTCATCAAAATTAAAAACCTTTTATTTTTCCCTATGAGAGGTTTCTTAAATAAACGAAAAGACAAGTTCAAAATGATAAAAATATTTTAAAGCCTCATATCTAAATATATAATCACACACACACACACACACACACACACACACACACACACACAAACTGGGCATGGTGGTACATGCCTGTAATCACAACTCTCAAGAGGCTGAGGCAGGAGGATTATGAGTTCAAGTCTAGCTTGGGTTATAATGAGTCATTGAATCAAAAATAAATTAGCTAATCCTTAAAATTCACCTGTAAATAAAATGGAGCTCAATAGCATGTAATAGAATGAAAAACAAAACCTCAAGATGTCACTACATACATATCAAAATGACTAAAATAAAGATAGTGACATTTCATCTTGATGTGGAGAAGAGGAACTGGACCATAGAAGCCTTGCTAATGGAAAGGAAAACTGGTGCAGCCAGTTGGAGTAGAAGATGACCATTTCATTCAAAAAAACAATAATGCACCAAAGAGAGAGGGGATGAAGGGGAAGAGGCAGGGTAAACATAATTAAAGCATATTTTGCATGTTTAAAAATACAGTGATAAATCCATTATTTTGTGTAATTAATATACTTTCATGTGATAAAATAAATATGCAGCTACCACATGACCTGGTAATTATTCTCCTGGGCATTTATCCCAGAGAAATGAAGACTTACACTTACACAAAAACAGGTGCAAAATGTGCATGCCAACTTAATTCACAGTAGCCCCAACATTTAAATGATCTAGCCATCCTTCATAAGGTAAATGGCTCAAGTAACTACTTATCTAGACCATGTGCCTATGCCCATCAGTAAGAAGAAACAAACAGATGTGTTCATCAGAATAAGCATCCAAAAGACAATAGAATTAGGCCCATTTAGATAATCTCCTCTCAATGACAGAACTGACTAGTAGCTGACAGGTTAAACAAGGGAACAGAGAGAGAAAAATGAGGTGGCTATTCAAAACCTTGTGAAACCTGTGTGTTGCTTGTATATATCAATGTCAATACACTGACTATTGTGCTCTGCTTTAGTTCAAGATGTAAATTACCCTTGTGAGACCTAGGAACAAACGAACACAGCTTCCTCCTGTGGTCCTTCTGACTGGTGAATGCAAATCTACAATTATCTTAAGAAGAAAGGTTTGATAGCATAAGCTCCACTTTTTGGTGCATGCTTGTACTCCCAGCACTAGAAGATGGAGGCAGAAAGATGCTGCAAGATAAAGACTGACCCAGGTTCTGTAGCAAGTTTGAAGTCAGCCAGGGTGACATAGTAAGACTCTGTCCAAAAATAATAGTAGTAATAATAAAATGCATTTAATCATCAAATAAATTTCACACTTAAACTCTAAAAGATGAATTACTAAAAAAAAAAATCATGATAGGCTTTTAGTCTGTTTTGCCACTAAAAGAATAACATATGGCAGAAATCTGTTTGTTACATTCCTTGGGGCTGAAAGGTATAAAGTCAAAGTACTAGCAGACTTTGAGTATAATAAAGATCATATTCTCTTCCATAAATTGAGTCATGTAAGTGTATGTGTGTGTGTGTGTGTGTGTGTGTGTGTTTGTGCATGTGAGACTGTGTCTCTCTGTGTGTTTGTGTGTCTGTCTTCATGTGAAAGGAGGGACAAGCAAGCTCCTTTGGGCTTTGTTTTTAAGAGCAGTCATTCATGAGGACCCTAATTCTATGATCCAATCATTTTCCCAAACTCTCATCTTCTTTATTTTTTAAGCTTTATTTTTATTATGTACTTGGGGAGGTTTGTGCATGCACATGTACCTACAGAGGGCAAAATAGAGTGCCGAATCCTTTGGAGCATGAGTTGAAAGAGGTTGAGATGCCTGGTGAGAGTGCTAGAACCAAACTCTGGTCTTTGGCAAGAGCAATAAGCACACTCATAACCACTGAGACATCTCTTCAGCCTGTGGCCACTGCAACCTTCTTTACTATGACTTCAAGAAAGTTTTCAGTAGAGAATGCTTAAGAGATACCCATGTTCAAACAACAGCATATGTGTCCTTAGACAATGTAATAGTAATGTCTAATAGTAGGACTTATTTTAAGTGCCATACTAGATAAAAAGTATTGTCATAGTGGGCATTTTTAATCAGTAGTTGGTATGTATTTTGGCATGGAATTTGGGTATGTTTGCTAACATTTCTGGACTAGGAACCTGAGATTTACATGTTGTATAATACAACAAATCCATTAAGTAAGAAAAGAGAAATTCAAGGGCCTGACTGGATAGTAGCCAAAAGGTAAAGCAACTGCACAAACAATGCAGTTTCAGAAACTGGCTTATTTTAGAAATTAATTTCAAGCATGTTTGAAAATAATTGTAATTCTAATAAGAATTAAAATTCAAACCATTAAGGGTGATAAATATTTAAAAGCATTTGGTCTGGAAATTAAGCTGGAACAGAGCAAAGAAACTCATGTAATCAAACGCACTGTGGTGGAGTGAAATATCTGTTTTGCTGAGAGGATTTTTGGCCCAAACTGCTAATCACTGAGAACACATTCTCATTCCATAACCAACGCTACAGTCACGTGTGCCTGATATTTATTCCTGGAGAGTTTGACTCTAGTTGCTTATTCTATTTCTTATAAAGGCAAAATCTTTTATAGACCTCTTCCTCTTTTTTTTTCTTTCTTTTTTTTATTTCTTTTGCTTCCAATTTCCATTTAGATATAACTACTCCTTTGACACAGACAGAAAGCCCAAAATTATTCAATATCTTTTTATTTAGATAATTTAACCACCCATTTGTGTTTGAGATAGACTTCATTTTTTCAAAAAGGTCTTTTGATTATGTCTGAGTATGTATTGTTATGTGCACATGAATGCAAGGTTCTAGCAGAGACCAGAAGAGAGCATCAGATCCCCTGGAGCTGGTGTTAGAGATCCTTGTGAAATGCATGGCCTAGTACTGCCAAATGAATGCCAGACCTCTGGGAAAACACCAACACTCTGAACTGCTGACCCATCTCTCTAGCCCCTAAGATAGAGTTCACACTGCCACTATTGGCAAACCCAAGCTGTTGACTAAGCCTGCGCAGGAGATCCAACCAAGTGAGGACTCTTCAAAACTATGGAAAGTGAAGTAAGATCAAAGCCATGCTAAAGGAGAAAATTGTAACTAATCTGAGCTCCCTTTCTCTTTGTGGGTTAGTTAATTGGCTAAGTTCACTTGCTAGGCCTGCTGTGGCCAAATGCCACAAACTGGAGTGGCTTAAATGAATAAATGCACAGTTCTGGAGTCTGAAATGAAAGCATACACAAGGCCAGTTCCTTCTAAGTGCCATGAAGACAGTCTGCTTCTGTTGTATTTCCCTTCTAAGTTTCTGGGTTTTCTGGTTGTTATTATGGGGTCCTGGCTTGCAGGAACAACACCCCAATCCATACTCTCATTGTCACTTGACTTTCTTCCTGAGTGCTCTCACCAAAGCTCTTCCTTTTAACAGGACACTAGTCACTTTGGATTAGAATGACCTCAGTCTGATTTGTTTACCAGGGTAAGAGTATCTCTGATTTAATAAGCATGAGTCACCATTTAGTGCTTAGCCACAAATGGGACAGAGATATATCAACTGTCTCAAGTTTCAGGGAGCTTCACAGAAGAGGGGGGAGAAAGAATGGAAGAGCAGGAGAGTGGGAGTAGTCTGTGAAATTCTGCCTTCTGGACACAACATGACTACCGAACTCATGAACTCAACAGCAGCAATGGTTACCTACCTGCAGAAGATCTACACAAGGTCCAGCCAACAAGACCAGTCAATATTCCAGCAGGCTGCACGAATTTGATTTGATGGGTGTCTTAGTTTGGGTTTTATTGCTAAGAAGAGACACCATGACCAAGGCAATGCTTATAGTAGAAAGCATTTAATTGGGGCTTGCTTATAGTTTCAGAAGTTTAATCCATTATCAACATGGTAGGGAGCATGGCATCATGTAGGGAGACTTTGTGCTGGAAAAGTAGCTGAAATTTCTGCATCTGGATCTATAGGCAACAGGAATAGAAAGACTCTGGGTCTGACATGGGCTTTAGAAATGTCAAGGCCTACCCCCAGTGATGTTCTTCCTCCAACAAGACCACATTTATGCCATCAAGGCCACAACTCCTAATCTTTCTCAAGCAGTGCCACTCCCTGATGACTAAGTATTTAAATTCATGCACCTATGGGAGCCATTTCTGTCAACTCACTACATTCCACTCCTGATCCCCATAGGTTTATAGACATATTATAATGCAAAAGGCATTTAGTCTAACTTCAGTAGTCTCCATAATCTAAATCACATTCTTAACACTATTTAAAAGTCCAAAGTTTAATGTCTCTTCTGAGACCCATGCAATCTCTTAACTGTAACCCCGTGTAAAACCAAAAAGCAGATCATATACTCCCAACATATAATGTTCCAGAATATGCATTACCATTCCAAAAGGGAGGAAAAGGAGCACAATGAAAAATTTGGAGCAAGAATAAGACCAAAAACCAGCAGGGCAAACTCTAAACTCTGCATCACCATGTCTGATGTCAAAGCACTCTTCAGATCTCCAATTCTTTTCAGCTTGGTTGACTGTACACCGCTTTGTTGCAATGTACACCCCTTCTCTGTTTCCACACCCCCTCTGCAGCTTTCCTTGGCAGGCAACCCCAACTCTGGCATCTCCAACATCTTGGGGGTCTCCAATTAAATCCTGGCTTCTCCTGCAAAGCTTCGAATAATGGCCTATGTAGGCCTCCATGCAGGAATACTTCTGACACACACCTGGCATCAATGGCTTTCCTTAGCCACAGAGGGAAATTCTACAACCTCCTTCTCACATAGCTGAGGCTGCCAAGTTCTGGTGCTTGCTATGGCAGGAACCTGGCCCCTGTTTCAAATACATTTACATCAGATTTCTGGTTTTGATGGTTTTCTTTACTGCTTAAACTTTCCTTTAATTCCTTTTCACAAGTTGGGAGCTTAGCTGGGAGGGGTCTTGCTCTGAGCTCACCACTCCCTTTATTCTATTTCACATCAGGCTTTTCTTTAAACTTTTTATCTCCTGAGCACTTGAATGTGGCTCCAACATTACATTTTCGGGTGCTGCTTTTCCCCTCAAACTGTACATTTTGCATTTTTAGTTACTTGGCTTGCTCTTTTTCATTATAGATCTGCATAAGAGTGGCCACTAATAACCACATGACACAGGCTGTCATGAACTCTCCTCTGCCAATGTCATTTATACAAAAGCCTTCAATTTAGGTTCAGGCAACTTTTTAGGACATAGGCAAAATGCAGCCGTGTTCCTTGCTAAAATATCACTAGAAAGGTCTCTAGGTCACTCTAATATTCTTCCCGTCTGAAAAAATCTTGATCTAGCTGCCACAGTTCAAATTGTTCTCAGCACTGTCTTCCATCTTCCTACTAAGATGGTAAAAAAGTACCCATCTGCTTTTCTAGTTCAAAGTCCCAAAGTCTTCCACAGTCCCCCCAAAAATAGCATGGTCAGGACTGTCCTAGCAAAATCCCAGTCCATGGTACAAACTTCTGTCTTAGCCACTGTTCTACTGCTCTGAAGAGACACCATAACCACAGCAACTCTTATAAAAGAATGCACTTAATTGGGGCTTGCTTATAATTTCAGAGGTTTACTCCATTATCACCATAGCAAGGAGAATGGCAGAATGCAGGCAGGCACTAGGGCAGCAGCTGAGAGCTACATCCTGATCCATGGGAGCGGGGGGGGGGGGGAGGGGGGGGAGTGGACACGGAGCCTGGCTTGGGCTTTTGAAACCTCAAAGCCCACCCCAGTGACACACTTCCTCCATCAAGGCCACACCTCCTAATCCTTTTCAAATAGTGTCACTCTCTGATAACTAAGCATTCAAATATATAAACCTATAGAGACCATTCTTGTTCAAACCATTTAAAAAAGAGAGAGAGGACATGAAGATGGAGAGGATATGTGCCAGAGGGAGTGTCTAGGAGAATAAGAGGGGTCACTTTAGGGTGCATAATATCAAGATACATTGTACACATCTATTAAATTGTTGATGAATAAATAAAAATTAAAACTAAGTATTTGAAATACTAGTAGTTAAGATTTTAAGTTCAAGAGAGACACAACATATATACATGTATATATATGTATGTATGTATATATATATATATATATATATATATATATATTAATTTTGTTGAAACTTGTAGTAATACTATTTGGATATGAATTACAAAGTCCTAAGAGGGTGAGGGATGTAGACCAAAAAGTAGAGCGCTTTCTTAGTATGTAGAAAGCCCTAGGTTAGATCCTGAGCACCATGTAAACAAGGTGTCAGATGTGATGGCTACATAACAAATTTGAGACATTCCTGAACCACAAGAAAACTTATCTCAAAAAAAACTACCTATTGACAATTTATGACAATTTATCAATACTTTGAAATAACTGATAACCAACACCTGCAGAGTAGAATAGAGCCTGCCCCCACCAAGAACTTCAGTTCCCCTCAGTCAATCAGACATCCAGAATTCTCTGCAAGCAACATCAGTACCTCACCCATGTCACTGCAGTGCCAAGTCAGCATTGGCACACGCAAACATAAGGAAATGTTGCCTGCCCATTTTGCAAATGGGAAAATTGGACTCAGAGTGGCCAAACAGCCTGACACTGCTAAGCAAATAGATGATGTACCCAAAAAAGAGACTAAAAAAACCTATGCCCCCTAACAAGCTCATTTTCTCTCTTTGTCACTTTCTGTGTATTTCTTTTTGTTTTACTTCCCTAAGGGCTTTATAAAATTTCTATCATTTGCAATCTGTTCTTAGTTATGTGAATCTATTTTCCCTTCAACCAGCATTTTTCTTTTTTTTTTTAACTTAAAAAAGGAAAATAAAGACCCAGCTTTACTGAAACACTCTGCAACTCTCCTGTCCTTCAGTACAGAAACACAAATTGACTTACTTTACTGAATCCTGTGTCATTGGTGTAATAGTGTAGTCTAAGGGACGGGTCCCACCTCTGAAAGTGTATGTGTGTGCATCCTTAGGACAAGACTACCCAGATGTCATGTGAGTCCAAGTCAGGGAATTTTATGACTGGGTGTGGCCTTGGCATTATCTGGGATACCCTTCTTATAATACAAAACATCAGTAAGACTTGAAGCCCAGAAAGCACACAGAGCAAGGATATAATGAGCCAAGTCAAGAATGTTACACTCTCACTGAGTCATCACTGGGGCTGTTTCAAACATGCCAAGTGCACCATGTGCTATTGCCTAGCCTTGACAGCCTGGGCACTAGACACAGTGGTGATGGAGCAATGGGCTGTTATAGATGTTACATAAGATGAATAAAAACTTGTAACATTGGGGCCAGAGAGATGTTTGGTAATATATTGTTTATGATCTTATAAAGCTTACCTGAAGATCAGAATGCAAAGCTAGCCATAGCCATAGAAGCTGGACAGTGGTGGCACATGTTTTAATCCCAGAACTCAGGAGACAGAAGCAGATGGATCTCTTTGAGTTCAAGGCCACCCTGGGCTATATGAGATTGAATCAGTCTAAAAGAGAAGCAGAGCTCATGCCTTTAATCCCAGCACTAGAGAGAATATAAAGATCTCAGTGAAGTCTCAGGAGCATCTGAGATCTGGGAAGAGCAGTGCAGTCTGGAGATGCAATCTGAAGTTTGGTGGATCTCCCCTTTGGTCTGAGCATTGGTAGAGATGACAGCTCTCTGGTGGCTGGCCACTTTGCTTTTCTGGTCTTCAGCTTGAACCCCAATATCTGTCTCTGTGTTCTTATTATCCATGCTACAGAGATGAGTTAAGAGCTCTTCCAGAGGACCAGGGCTTGACCCCATCACCCACATCGTGACTCACAGCCATCTGTAATGCCAGCTCCGGAGGATCCAACACCCTCTTCTGGCCTCTGAGAGTACCAGGCACACACATGGTGTACATACATACATGCAGGCAAAACATTTAAACACATAAAATTAATCTAAAAAAAATTTTTTTAAAACAACATGCAATGTGCGGAGATGAACAGCTGCAGGAATACCTTACGAGGGCAGTCTGATAGAGGAAGAGTCCACAGAGGCATTGACATTTATCCATCATTGCAAAGGAAATGGGGTCCCCAGGAAGGCCAAGAGTGCAGAGGCACCTGATATGTTAGAGTAACTGAGAGATGTATCACAGGGCTAAAGCAGACGGAGTGGTGGGAGGTGGCTGACAGCTCAATGAAACAGGTCCACATGGAATCCATTTAAAGTATTTTAACCAAAACAGACCAGGCCAGATTGATTTTAAAGGGATCATTGCAGTGTTCATGTGATATTGACAGAGAGAGCAACATGTGTCAGGCTGGGTGGGACATGAGCCTAGTCATATCAATGCTCAAACCGGACCACTTGACTCTGGTTTCTATTCGCTACCACCCTGGCTTGACTCAAATTTTTCTGCTTGGCTGGCATTTTTCTTTATTTTCTTTTGCTTTGTTTCTCCCTAAGATAAGATCTCCTTTGTAGTCCAGGCTGGCTTTCAACTTAAAAACCTCCTGGCTCAGACTCCCAAGTGGTGGGATTACTGGCTTGTGCAACCACACCCAGATTTTTTTTTTTTTAATGAAGGGGAGCCCATTTGGTCAACACTGCTCTTGTTAAAACGATAACCAAAAACAAAAATGAAAGCACTCACTTCTGAATGATTTATTTTTTTCTTGTTGGAGAAGGCTTGTTTTTTGTTGGAGTATAATTGTCATTTCAAATTGTATTTGAGCAATTGGGAATACTGTAATTGTAGAGAAGTTGACAATGATACATTGTCAATGCAAATGACAGGGAGGAGTCAACAACTCAACTACCAAAGAGATGGTGGTGTCAACCATTGTGTTTGTAATGACTGTTCTGGTTTGTTGCTGTTGTTGTTTTTCTTATTGTTTTTACGCACTAGTTCCCTGAAAATTGGATAGTGTAAAATACATGAAATACATAAAACCGTGTCTTGACTTCAGCCTGTTTTGATGATTCCTGCAGGGACAAGACGTCATAAATGACAATGTGCTTTTGGAGACATTTACCTGATGTAATAAGTTATCTGTTTTCCTAAGCAACCCTGTCGAAGTTTATGTCACCTGGAGTGATGTGTCCTCCTGAACATAACATGCAGAACAGTGCAGCCATTTATTACTCTCACTTTGACAATCCGAATTATCTTTTGGATATAGCCCTGAATGATAAATCAGATGGTCTAAGAGCAGGACTCAAATTGGAAAATTGAAGTTCTAAGTGCTTTTATCTTAAGTAGATGGTACCTTGAATAGTAAGTGCCCCAGCTCTGAGCTAAGTTAATGACAATGGCTCTGTAGTGAGTGATGTTAGACTAATACACTGTGCAGCTCCTGGGAAGCAAGGCTAAGTATGAATTGTATCTACTGACTTTACTGAGAGCCCAATTCAGCATATTTGGAAAATTTTATCCTGAAGTTCTTCAGACAAATATTATAAAGTATATATAGGCAACTACCACTGGATAATTGTACATTTTCTTTGAAAAAGACTAACAGTTTTCCTTTTTCTCAAGAATTATTATTCTGTGTGTCATTGTGTCATTGTTTCACCTTATTCCTAGGGTGTAACTTTTTTTCTTTTTTAAGAAAATGTACTTTCAAATTTCTCTTTCAATTTCAAGGAGCAATGGCTCCTGCCAAGACAATGTGGAATATCCAGTTTTCTCCAGTGTTAGCCAGGGTCCTATTATAGAAATGCTAAACTCACCAACTTTGAGGGAGCAGATTCACTTTCTCTCTTGGTTTTTATAAGAAGCTAGAGAAAACTGCTGTGGTTACATTGTCACCATACATTCAAAAGAATGCATGGTGATTCATTGGCTGCAGAAACAACATGGAAGTGATAAAGCCTCTCCATCACCCCTCTATGGGTTGAGTAGAAAAGCCAGAGCGGCTAATGAAAATCTGTTTCCCTTAGGTGTACCAGTACTGTCTCTGCTCATTGTGCTTGAACAGGGCCTGTGGCTGTGACTGTATTTTAAATTCTTCATTTTCATAGGTTCCTAAGGCTCAGCATTGGTTACTTTTACCATTGTTGTAACCAAATGCCTTAAAAGAAGCAGTTTAAGAAGACAAGCTTCTATTTTGGCACATAGTTTAAGAAGTGATGGAGTATGCCATGACAGGAAAGGCATGGATGCTGGTGCAGGAAGTAGCTGGTCACATTGTATCTAAATCCAGAAGCAGACAGCCAACAAGCTGTCAAACCTCAAAGCTCACTGGAACTGCCCCACTGCCTTTCGTGAGCCTCCACCTCTTAAATGGTCCACAACCTTGAAAAATAGCACCAATAGCTGGGGAGCCAGTGTTCAAATACACGAGCCTTTGGAGACATTCACATTCCTCCAGAATACACAGGAAACCAACAAAAAACCCTCTTTCTGTTTATTTCTTCTAGGTTGGACGAATTGAAGACTTTCTGTACCAACTAGAAGACAACTTCTTAAAAACTAAGAAACTGAGAACTGCTCGAAGGCAGAAAACAAAAATGAAGAGACTTCAAACTATACAGCAAAACTAGACACTAGGAAGCGGGCTGCCAAGGTGAATGGCATCAGGATGACAAAGGCCATCACCAAAGCACACCCTTGCCAAAGACAGTCTACACTTCACGGATTTCAACCGGTAGCAATAAATGTTCTCAACATGTTTAACTTGACTAATGCTCAAATTCTTGTTGTTTGAAGAGTTCGTGTAATAACCACAGCTGCCCCCTTTCCCTGCCTTGTTCTTCCAGACTTGACTAAGGTATTCCAGTTCTACCCAAGGATAGAACATGCTCATATTCATGTGTGATCCTTAGAAAGAGTCACATGTCACATGCAGATAAACACAACCCAAGGATGCTCATATTCGTGTGTGCTCCTTAGAAAGAGTTGAATGTCACATGCAGATAAATGTCCATTTAAAATGACAAAGCTGATAGTATACTTTCTCAGTCCTTAAGGATAGGGCTATATTGCTTTAGCTGAGACTATCAGTGCTCTCACTGAAATCTCCAGTCCTATCTCTGGAACTTTTATATTGCATCTTACCTGCTCTTTAAGTAAGATATTTGACATGATGGAGAATATGTAGCCATCATGAGAGGCTCCAATTAATTCCCATAAGAGGACTTACAAATAGGGATAATAGGTGGCACCCAGACAGAAAGCAACATAAACAGATAAGTACAAGTTACAAATATTGAGAATAATAAATAAGGTCTTATGGTACCTTCATAATAAGATTATGAAATGAAACAGTACTGAGCATATCTTGTTGCAATGTGATGGTGAAGGAACAGATTAAAGGCTTAACATATGGGAGGTTTATGTATTCATAAAAATTCAAGACATAAATATTGAAATGAAACAGTCAGGACTTTGGATTCTCTGGGAATGGTTTGTTCAATTCCTATTTTTATCAGATAGTACCATTTTGTCATCCATTCCACAGGGAACCTGCCTCCATTGCTGACCTCCTCTCCCATTAGTTATTAATAAAATTATAATCAATTAAAGACCATGAATATTAAGAAGCTTCTTTTTATTTCTGAGCTCATACCAGAACATTCTATTCCCTATAAGCACTGGGGAACCATTTTCTTTTATGAACATGAGTCTAAGTGAATGAGAGAAGCCCAGGTTGGCTTAGCCATCCATCTAACTGATGCCCAGGAAATCCATATGGGGGTGGAGAGACTGGGGGAATAGCCCACTGGGCAATAAAGGAACCTGAATTTGGATCCACAGCATTTGTGTAAAAAGCTTGGTGTAGGGCCAAGAGTGAGGAGGTAGAGACAGGATGGAAAGAAACTTAAGAAGGAAGGTACTCACTGTAAATCTCTGACCTCCACATGGACACAGTGCACACATACACACACACACACACACACACACACACACTTGAAAGACAAAGTTCAACTGTAAGAAATATGATCTTCTCTTGCACTTCCTTGAAAATGAAGATAGGGAATTATATTCTGCATCATTTCCAAGATGCTAAATGCAAACCTAGAAACAACTTCCTGGCCAAACAGAAGAGAAATATACTATTTTCTCTTTTAAGACCTATTTTCACTAATATTAGCTATGAATCTAGTCCATGCTACTCACCATGTCCATCTACCTTTTGCTAAGATCAGAGTTCTGCTGGACCTCTGAGCCAGGAATCACTTCTCTTTCAAAATATCTGTGTTGGGTGGTTTTATGTCAAGTTGACACAAGCTAGAGTCATCTGAAAGGAGAAAACCTCAATTGAGAAAATGCCTCCATACAATCTAGCTGTAGGCAAGCCTGTAAGGCATTTTCTTAATTAGTGATTGATGGGGAAGGTGCCATCCCTAGGCTGGTGGTCCTGGTTTCTATAAGAAAGCAGGTTGAAGAAGCCGTGAGGAACAAGCCAGTAAGCAGCACCCTACACGGCCTCTGCATCCACTCCTTCTTTCAGGTTCTGGCCCTTCTTAAATTCCTTTCCTAATTTCATTCAATGATGGACTATAAGGTGGAAATGTGAGCCAAATAAACCCTTTCCTCATCATCTTGCTTTTGGTTGTGATGTTGCATTATAGCAATAGTAACCTTAACTAAGGCAATATCTAAACAAACTATTGCCAAATTGACTACACAAGGGTGAGTCAATATGCCCATAAACTGTTTTGGGGAGGCTGCTACTGGATCTGCCCCAAAGAAGGAATTCCAGGAGGCCCTGTGACCTTACAACAGTCTTGTATCCTCTAGTCCACATCTACCTGATTTCAGGCACCTTATCATTTTTTGTCATAGTTCCTTGATCATTCCTCAAGGAATTTTGGTGCTGTGTTTGTTTTCTTTGGCTTTTTTTTTCAATGTGAGTGATTACCTGAGTGTATGTGTATGGCTAGTGTCTGTGGAGGCCACAAGAGCATGTTGGATTTCCTGAACTGGGGTTCTAGAAGGTAACAATCTACCAGGGGAGTGCTAGGAATCAAACCCAGGTCATCTGGAAGAGTAGCTGGGGCTCTTAACCCCTGAACCATCTCTCTGTCCTCTTCTTTGGCTTTTTATTTTCATTTTTTTAATCTGTGGAAAAGTGACAAGAGTAGACAATATGACTGATAGGCCATCTACACAAGTCTTCCACAACTATTAACATTTTGTCACATCCCCTCTCTCCTCTTTGAAAGGCCCATTATGATACATTCATGGAACAACAAAATCATTGCCCCTGTTGAAGTCGAAGCTTGCTTTCTCTGTCAGACAAGCCCAGGAGCCCCAGTGACTGCTAGGGAGGGGGCTCTTGACAGCCCAGTCCACCACAGCCATCTCTTCCTTGTCATTGCCGGCCTTTCTTCAGCATTGCTGATGATAGCAGCAGCGTGTAATGTGCTTGGGATCCTTGAAGAAGGAAATGCAAGTTGCAAAGCTGTCTGCTGCTGTTTTGGTTTGGTTTGGTGACAAAGAACTTGCAACATGATACAGTCTTGGAACTCATTAGGTCACACTTTTGTACATCTTCAAGTGTGACATATATTTTAACTTAATTTTTCAAAAAGCAAAGCTGTTCTAATTTGCTTTCCATTGTTGTGTCAAAACACTCAAAACAAAAGCAACTTGAGGAGGGAAGGGTTTATTTGGCTTACATGTATAGGTCACAACCCATCACCAAGGTAACCAAGGCAGAGCCTCAAAGCTTGAACCGGAGAGGAACTCCATACACAAGCTTGCTTTCTCTGGCTTGCATAACTACCTTTCTTCCACAGCCTGGTCTACCTCCCTATGGATGGCACCACCCCCAACAGACTGAACCCTCCTACATCAATCAGCAATTGAGAAAATCTGGTGAAGGCAATTCTTTGGTTGAGGTTCCCTCTTCCCAGGTGACTCCAGGTTAATGCCAAGATGATGGCTGAAAACTATGACAAAAGGTTATGCAGAACCTCAAGTGGTAAGATGTCAACTGAGTAACGTCACTATGTCAGGATCATGCAATCTGCAAGAGAGGGGCACACAGAAACACAGGGAGTTGCTGTGAAGGCTTTCAGTACCTTCATAGCTATAGGCTGGTGTGTTTGCTTTAAACACACTGTCTTGGCAGGCACTCCCATATGCTTCTGATGGAACCAAATTCTAGGAACACATACTAAAGTAATTACAAATACATGTTGAAAAATAAAAGCTCAAAAACATTTACCACAAATTTGGGAGGGGGTTGTGGAAAATAATATAAATGAAATCATAATTTCGCAGCAACAGTAACAGACTAAATGATTTATGGCAGTCTATTCAGTGCTTAACCTAACAATGTACAAAACTTTTATAATATTAAGAAGTAGGACTCAAAACCATATATAGCATACTTATAAGCATAACTAGATTGTAAAATATGCATATAAAACACTGAAGGGAAATACAATAAGGTGTGAATAGTTACATGTAGTGGGGTAGTTATGGTCAAATTTATTTTCTTTCCCTTAATATCAGACAGTCTGTTCATTGATAACAAATCATCATCTTCTAAAGATATTATTTAGCATCATTCTGCAGAGAAACTACTAGTATAGTTCAGCTTTTCTTTCCCTGTTCAAGAGGAAAACTGTACACTAAGTCTGCATCAAAGAAAATGGCTATCTCACAGACAGGCGCCAAAGGAAGTCTTTCTTGTGGAATTCTGTAAGACTCACTTATGACTATCTTCACCAACAATCTCAGGCCCAGGCAGTCCAGAATGTCACTGGAGGAAGTATAAACAGCATAGCAGTTTTAGCAACATCAACACTTGTAAATTAACAGTTCAGTATCTGGGCTGTCCCTGTCTCTCTCGCTTGTATTCCATATATCTTTCTCATCTGATTATTTCTCTCAGATCTTTCCCTGTGCTCACAGGAAATCATCTCATGAAATATGAGATGATCCCAAACCAGTACTCTTAAATCAAAATGTATTGAAAGTTGAAAGACCACTGGCAGAGCAAAGCCATGATTTACTGTGGCTTGATTCATGGAGATGGTACGATGGAGTCTAAGTTCAATCAAATATTTCACTCATTGCCTGATCCACTCAGCAGTTCCTAGGGCTCATGGACATGGATACAAAGAACAATTGTGCATCCTTGACAGGCAGCAGACTGTCAAGATGGAACAAAGTGACACCTGAGGCAGGCACATAATTTTGACAAGCCATCAAAGGGAAGGAAAACCAGAAAATGGATCTAAAGAGCATCCCGAAAGTTATAAATATAAGCACCTTCTTCCTGGGGCTCAGTGGAGAGAACTCACTAAGACCGCCTAAGATAATGAGAGCTCGGAACCATTCTTCAAGTATATTATATAATAAAAAAAAAGAAGAATTTGAGAATTAACTATTGTATTGTGCTTTTGCTGTGATCTTACATTAATCACAAAACAATGTGCAAGCTTGATATGCATTAGTAAACAAGAGTGCACCATGGTGTTTATCACAGCAACAGAAAAGCAAACTACAATCATGGTTTTAGTGTGAGGATGATACATGCATCCTCCTCACGGAGAAGCCATGGATGTAGTGAGTGTATCTGTAACTAATGTTAGTCTCCTGAGTCACATTACCCTATAAAAACATAAGTGGTAGCAAAGACGTGTCTGTACTAATGCACAATAAAGACACCATTAAACCCAGAATATGGCTGAAACAAAGAGATGGTTACATACTCTAGGGATAGAAAACTCCCTTGCCACTAGCACATATGGCAGAGAGTGACATATTCATGAAAAACTTACCCCTATGCAATCCTAATTAAATAAAAACCTTTAACTGTATGACAAGACACAGAACAAACATTGGGACAGCTTCGTGAGATAACATAAAATGAAATAGCATTCTCATTCTATAATCTGGACCTCAGTCATGATAAGGGGTTCCATGTGAGTGATAAGGGGCTGAAATCGATCATGTATCAGAATTTCCTAGACAGAATAACACAAAATAGATACTCTTTTAAAACGGAAGTGTGATGGTGACACTTGACTATCAACCTGCCTAGATTTAGAGCCACCTAGGAGACACACCTCTGGGTTTTCCTGTGAGTTTCCAGAAATGTTTAAATGAAGTGGAGAGTGCTACCCGGAATGTAGGCAACACCGCCCCAGCACTACTGGGGTCATAAACTGAATAAAAATGAGAAAGCCAGCTAAGCACAAACATGAATCACTCTCTGCTCACTGACTGCAGAAAAAATGTGACCAGCTACATTGTGCTTCTGTCACCATGCTTTTCCTCCACCTCATGATGGACCTTCAAACCATGGCCCTAAATAAATCCTTAAGTTGTTTTTGTGGCCTATTGTGTCGAAACATTAAGAAAAGTAACTAATACACTGAGTGTCCTCCTGTGTCCTACCCCACCCCTAGCATAGAAGGGTGAATAACAGCTAGTGTACTGAAGAGTTAACACTGTAGCCAACAGTGCTAGCTCATGGTGGAGCTTGTAAAGAAGAAGGGCTGCTGGCACTGGGGTGGAGATAGCAGTTCAGGACAACACTACATGGATGTTCAGAATCAAGATACTGGAAAAAAATTCTAGCAGGAGAGACACCATGATCTAGAAGGTAGTTTTCCCAGGACAAGGCTCATCCATTCTATTTGGAATATGTTGACCTCTGCCGTCTCCCCAAAAAATGGGGAACTTGACTGCATTATATGTGATGAGAAATTGAGCTTCAGAACAAAAGGAAAAGTCCCATTTTTTAAAACAAAATTGGGGCTAGAGAGATGGCTCAGCAGCTAAGAACATCATTTGATGTTCTTGCAGAACCCAAGTTCAGCTCCCCAGAATCATGGTAGGCAGCTCACAAATGCCTATAACTCTAGCTCCAAAGGAGCTCTCCTAGACTCCTCTGGCACACACACACACACACACACACACACACACACACACACACACACACTCACACACACTTACACACTCACACACACACACACACACACACACACACACACACACACACACACACACTAAACCTTTAATAAAATTAAAAGTGCTTTCAGTTCATTTTCTTTTCATTTCCCTTTCTCATGACATAACATAGGAAGACCAAATATCTGGCATATTCAAAAACCTCTGCTCCAAGTGACCACAGCTTGGTGCTGCTGTGACTTCGAGCTGATTGAGTGCTTGCCTAGCATGCCAGGGTTCCAGCTCCAGCACTGTATAAACAGGGTGTGGCCTGATACACAAGTGCAAAGGCTGGCTTAGAATATGAAACCCTGTCTCAAAAATTCAAGTTCCAGGACAGACAGGCACCAAAACAATACAGAGAAACCCTTTCTCGAAAAACCAAAAAAAAAAAAAAAAAAGAAAAGAAAAGAAAAAGAAATTTAAATTAAATATGTTTGTGTTTTACAATAATTCTAAGGAGATCTTTTAAAAAAGAAAAGACTTCTTCCTTATATATTTCAAAGAAATAACCTTTAAAATCTCAAATATACCCACTCGATTCCTTAGATACTCACTACCATTACCTTAATTCAGGCTTTCTGCATCATCTAATAGTTCCTAATATTCTCAATGTTCTGTTTCCATTGAGCTACTGTAACAAATTATCATAGATGGAGTATCATAGGAAATAGACGTGTTTCTCACCTTTCTAAAGGGTAGACATTCCATAGCAAAGGTGCAGGTGGATCCAGAGTCTTGTAAGGGCTGAGTTCCTGGCTTCAGATGAAAGCTTTCTTTTCTATCCTTACCTGAAGAACAGGGGCAGGAAGCAAGCTCTCTGTGGGTCTTCTTTGAAGAGTACTAACCCCATCATTAAGATTCCCAACTCAGGATCTAATTGCCTCCAAAGGCCCAGCTCCTAAGAGAATCCACCAAGGGCTCAAGTTTCACTGTGTGCAGCTGGAATCACAGTCCTGTGTCCTAGCATGCCCCTTCTCCCACTTTTTCTTCACTTCCATGCCTGCTCCCCTCTGGGCTGAGAGGAATCTTTCATGACCAGTCAGTACACTGCTTTCACAATGGCAGAGCTCTCTTTCTGCAGTATAGGCTAGTCCTCCAGGAAGACAAGACCTAACCCTCCCTAACTTCCTGCCCCATTGCTTGAGAAGCTCTGCTCCAAGCAGCCTACATTTTAGTGATGCTGGATACCACATTTGACCATCTCTCCAGGATCCTAGCCCTCCATTCGATAATACCCCAGCTCAAAATGTCACTTTTGCTTTCAAACCTTAATCTACTCATTTCTCCCCTCCCCCACCCCACATCCAGGCTTTTCTCCCTCTGAACCAATAGCACAGCTCTATGATATACACGAATGGGTAGTATGCCCAGAATCTGGGAAAGCTGTTTATGGAATTGCAGATTGAACCCAGGGTCATTGCACGCTAGGTAAGTGCTTCACACACAGCTACACCAGAGCCCTGGCTATTTTTCTCAGCTATGATAGAGAGTTTCAAAGAGCAGAGAATTTTTCTTTTAAATCCTCAAGGGCTCTCCACATTTTCTACAATAAAATGAACTTTACAAAATTATTTATAGACAAGAAAAAAAAGTGGGGAGAATGGGAAAGGAGGAAAAGGGAGATGCTTGACACTGTCTAGAAATGAAGCTGCGGGCACATTGCTCCTCTGTAGGTCACTCACTCCATTGGCAAGATACAAATCATAATGCCAGATCTTATTCATGTGGGAGTGTCACAAGTGTGAATGGGTTGAAAGAGTGACCACAAAGTCCCAATTGTGAATTGAGCCCAAGATTATTCTATTTGTTAAAAATATATATTTTTAGAAAAAGAAAACTGGAAAATTTTCCCTAAATTTTTTACTCAAAAATCATTTTTATTGAATAATGAGAGAAGTTAAAGCATGCTACAATTCCAACACTCCTCCCTTTATTAATAAATTCAGCCATATCAAAATGCAATAAAAGGGGTATAAGAGATTCCTAAGAATCATCCAAATTTGTGTTAGTCATCTTCCTTCCACACAATAAGCATTGCTACTAAAATGGTCTTGCATAAAAACAGAATGATAATGTACAGAGATTAGAAATTAGAAAATACAAAACTGAAACAATTACAAAATAAAATGTTCACTCATATATGAATTTTAGACATAGAGCAAAGGTTTACCAGCCTATAATCCTCTTCACCAAAGAAACTAGGAAACATGAAGGACTCTAAGGGATAAATAGACCCCAGGAATGGGAAGTGGCATGAACTCCTGAGCTAATTGGGAGCATGAGGGTAAGGGAGAGGGTGCTGCCACAATAAGAGCACAAGAAGAGGAGTAGAGGAGAGGAAATGGAGGAGCAGAGATATTGAGTAGGGGGAAGAATAGAGGAGAGAGAGCAGGATGAGAGATACCATGATAGAGGGAGCCTTTATAGGTCCAAGAAGAGATCTGGAACTAGGAAGATCTCCAGAGACCTACAAGGATGACACAATCTGACAATCCAGGCAATGGAGGAGAGGATAACCTAAAAGCCCTTCCCCTAAAATGAGATTGATGACTTCTCTTTATGCCATCCTAGAGCCCTCATCCAGTGGCTGATGAAAGCAGAGACAGACATCACAGAAATACAATGAGCTGAAATCTGGAATTTAGTTTAAGAGAGGGAGGAATGAAGATCAAAGGGGTCTGTACCAGGTTGGAGAAACCCACAGAAACAGTTGGCCTGAACAAGGAAGAGCACATGGACCCTAGATGCTATCTGGGAGGCCAGTACAAGACTGATCCAGCCCCCTGAACATGGATATCAATAAGGAGGCCTCTGCACTCCAGGGAGCCTCTGGAAGTGGATTAGCATTTTTCCCTGGTGTAAGAAGGGGCTTTGAGAGCCCATCCCACATGAAGGGATACACTCTAACCCTGGACACATGGGGAAGGGCCCAGGCCCAGCACAGGAAGATTTGGTGGACTTTGCAGAGCCCCTGTTGAGGGCCCTACCCTGCCTGGGGAGTGGTGGGTGGATGGGTGGGGGGTAGGTTGGAGGTGGGGGAGGAGGGATGGGAGTAAGGGGAGGGAGAGGGAGAAGGGACTTACATGTGAAACAAGCCTGTTCCCTAACTTGAATTAATAAAAAAAATAATAAAAATAAATAAATAAAATGTTTCCACAAGTGTAAATTGTGAGTACATATAATCAAAGACACAATGGTGAAGAGGGTGAGGTCCTCTCAGACTGCTATCTGGGAAGCCACCACAGTACTGAATCAGACCCTGAACATGGATGTCAATGAGGAGGCCTCCACACTCTAGGGGGCCCCTGGTAGTGATATTTTTCCCTGGTGTAAGAAGAAACTTTGAGAGCCCATCCCACGTGAAGGAATGCACTCTTGGCCTGGACACCTGGGAGTGGAGGGCTAGGCCCGGCCCAGGATGATGTGGGGGAATTTGGGGAGCCCCATCGAGGGCCCTACCCTGCCTGGGGAGTGGAGGGTGGATGAGGTGGAAGGCAGATAGGGAGTTGGGGGAGGGCTGGGGGAAGGGGAGGGAGCAGGGATTGACATGTGAAGCAAGCTTGTTCCAAATTTGTACTAATAAAAAAAAATTTAATTAAAATAAAAAAGAGTGTTAAGTCCTGCCAGGCAGTGGTGGCGCACGCCTTTAGTCCCAGCACTAGGGAGGTAGAGGCAGGTGGATCTCTGTGACTTCCAGATCAGCCTGGTCTACAAGAGCTAGTTCCTTGACAGCCTCCAAAGCCACAGAGAAACCCTGTCTCAAAAAACAAACAAACAAACAAAAAAAGAGTGTTAGGTCCTTGGTGAGAGTGACATCAAGTGAGAACTACAAAGACACTGGACCGCTAATCCCTCCTAAAGAAAATGAGTTTCTCGAGAAAAAGAGAAAAGAGAAAGGAGGGACTTTGAAAAATGTGTAGTTGGACCATCAAGTTCAAACATTATTTCCTAAATATGACTACAGTGGTGGAAACAAACAATTTGAATTATAGAAATGTGGAGATGATAAGCCCCATTGTAAATATTTGGGGACACAAAAATGTATTTTGATCATTACTATAAATTTCAATATGAAAATTGAGGGGAGAAGGAAAAGGGGAGAGAAGGAAGAGGAAAGAGCAGAAAAGCACATATGCGAACACAACACATAACAGAGAAGATTCCAGAGTACCAAGAGCACCTTGGAGCACAGATTGCCAAGATACAAGCTACAAAATAACTGCCCTTATATACAAGGCCACACAGTGTCACCCATATACTTGTAAGTAACCCTAATGATATATATCCAAGTATGCTAGAGGAACTGGCTCTCAAGGAACCATCAGGCTAAGAGTCACTGTT
The DNA here is from genome assembly GCF_003668045.3 of Cricetulus griseus. Lineage (NCBI taxonomy): Eukaryota > Metazoa > Chordata > Mammalia > Rodentia > Cricetidae > Cricetulus > Cricetulus griseus. The sequence goes on along the minus strand of NW_023276806.1, from coordinate 122,010,282 downwards.
AAAGAGTGGCCCAGTATAACCTGAGGTCCACCCCCAGATGCCACAAGGTAGCAGGAGGGAATCAGTCCCAATAGTTGTCCTCTGACCTTCATCTGAATGTTGTAAAATGGGTGATGTACACTCACATCTCCATACATGTTGTTGTACAGCATCTTCCTCTGAGATTAAGACCTTCCATCTTGAAGGCAGACTTCTTAAGAAAGAGCTGTGAAAAGGGAGGTGAATCAACAGACCCTTCTAACACTCTGTCCTGTGAGATAGCTCATTAAGACAGAAAGTACACAACTCAAAATAGCTTCAGGAAGTCCCTGAAACTGACCATATTCACTAGGTCCCTCCCTCTCTAAGAGTCCGTAAATAGTACATAAAAGGACTAGTATTCATCTATTTGCCCCAGAGGGACAAAGGGCAGGGAAAAAAGGGGGGGCCGGGGCAGAGGGGAGAACAAGGGAAACAGGGAAGGGATATTGGTCCCAGAGGGACAAAGGACTGCCTCTGGACAGAGAAGAGACAGATTTGGCCCACAAGAAAATGGCAGCTTACACAGGTAAAAGAAGAAACCCCCATGTTAGAATGAGGTGTTTAATTTTGAATGGACAGATTAATTAGGGAAGCCAAAGTGGGGCTTTCTAGACTTCAATACTTTGATAGGTGGACCTTGGTAGTCAGCCTCAGGGGTAGGAAGAAGCCAAAAGGGAGAATAGACCTTGGTGGCTAGCTTTAAGCACGTAATCTAAGGGTTTTTAGCAAGGCAGAGGGAATGGAAAGGGGCAAGGCCCACCGGAGCCATGTCTGCCATTCTGAAGCCACTTAGTGTCCCTTCCGTAAAGATTGTTGAGAGTCACTCTCAGACAAGCTGAGTCACCTAAAGACTCTCAGACCAGCCAAGCAGACAAGATGAGTTGCCTAGAAAAGGCTCAAGCCAAATGAGCTACCTGGAAAGGACATCCTCCACCCTGTTGATCCGCCTGCAGGCTGGGCCCTGTGCCAGGCTTACAGCTTCCTGAGCTGTACCACGTACTGGGTTGGGCTTTAGTGATGCAGTTGACTTTGCAACATTTTTGCTGCATCAGTAACTCCTCACCCACATTCCTGAAAACAACCTCAGTAAAAGTCATTGGTTCATCATGTTGCATTTTGGTAGTACCTACTTTGATCTGTCATGTTTCCCTATCTGGGATGAGTAGATGGCTGTGCACACCTCTCCAGGAATAGTGTCACACAGCACACATTTACGAAAACACATGTAAACATGCATATAGGTACATCACACATACATGAAATGAAATGAAAAAAAGAAAGAAAGAAAAGCACCATAACCACAAGTCACTATTACTACCATGTCATGCCAGCTTTTTCATCTAGCTGTCAGATTCAATTCTAAGATTTGAGAACCTATTCCCAGTTCCCAAAGCACCTTCACAGACATTTGCTCCTTTGATACGTGATACTGCCCTGTGCAGAAGATACAGAAGAATGGCCACTATTTAACCATAAAAAAAAAAAAAAAAAACTCACGGAAGGAAGGTCATACTTCTAGAAAGAGACACACTGAAGGTAAAAATCCACATATTCTGTCCCCAAACACACCATGCCCACTTCCACTTCAAGCTGAATGGTGATCAATGGAAAAATTTTATTATTTTAAAACCCTTGGCAATGGCTTCTACCTTTCCCTTCTACCCTAGATGGAGTTTTCGCTTTTTGAGACAGTCTTACATAGATAGCCCAGCAAGGCCTTGAACTCAAGGCCCTCCCCACCTTCAGTTCTCAAATGCTAGAACTGAGCCACCAGGCTGGGTTGATACAGTATGAAGGACCAGTACTAAGAATGGAATCTAGGACTTCAAGCATTTGAGGCAAATTCTCTGAGGCAAACCCCAGCCCCAGGTACTGTGTTTCAATAACTGGAGGAGAACAGACCAAGATGGTCATGTTCATCATATCAGAGGCTTTGGCAGCTGGCTTAGACTACAGATGGGCAGAGGCAGACCCCAGGGTGTAATGCTGCAAGCAGGGATTTTAACATGAAAATCAAAAGAACAGCTGTATCCCCTTCAACATTACAGCTCTTAAAAATTCTAAGCATGTGAAGAACCATAAAAATCACAAGTAGGCCCCTGGATCATAACAGATGAATAACGGATTTATAATCTTTAAACGGCGAGGAGAACAGCTTACATTGGTACCACTTCCCATTTTGATTACAATCATTGTCCCGGGAGCAAATTCATGTTGTGCCTTCTCTGATTCTTCTTGCAATCCATCACCAGGAAACACCAGAAGGGTAATGCTGCTGTAAACTCTCAGGAAGACAATAAAAGCTGCGGGAGCGTCTGACCTTTCTCACTTGCTTTGTTGTGGGTTTTGGTTGTTGCTTGTTTATCATAATTCAATCAGGCAGCCATTTTCTTACTGTGGCCTGTTAGCCACTTCATTAACCTAGAAGGGTGAGGTGGTCTGCACAGTTAGCTCCCAGAATATTAACAAGGGTTAAAGCCAAAAGCTTGATGTTTGCTGGTTTTAATAAATAAACTCAGATATTAGTTACAAAACTTATTCCAAGTTCCCCGCCTGGGAGCTAAGAAGTGCCACAAAGTAAGTTTTGCCCTGGAATGTTTCAAATTGTTATTTTTCAAATGTGTTCTAGCCATACATAGTTTGTATGTCAATAAACTTTGGGGAAATTTCTATTATTTCCCTTCTCTGAAACACCCAAACTATAATAGAATATTCCTTCTTCCTTAGTGGGGACTTTGCTTTTGCCAGTTCAATCTGCTCTCCTTTGTTTAAGGGAACATCTATAAAAACAGATAAGGACCTCTTTAACAACCAAATTCTCATTTTTCCCTCAAATCTCTCTGCTTTGCACAATACACTATGAGCGTCTCCAGGATAATATGCATGGAGACACATGAGCCTGTGGGCTCTCGCTGCTGTGGCCTGAAGTACGACTCTGTGCCATGTGCTTCTCCATGTTATTGTGCTACATATGTGATCACCTGGAAAATTAGAGCTGCGCCAAGGCAAGCAAATCTTAGCAAAGAAGATGGGGATACAGTCCCTAAAGCAGGGACATATAACAAAAAATTTCCTTACATCATACACATAATCAAGGAGAGAGAGCAACGAATGCAGGATGCTACTCAGCTCCTTCTCTCTATGTATACAGTCTAGGATCCTGACCAAATCACATCCCTTCAATAAACATAACCAAGATGAGCCTCCAGAGGCATGCTCCAAGCCAAGTGATTCCCAGAGTCTAAGTCCTGTCACTTTGACAACAAACACTAACCACAGGCAGCATCACTTAAATGCACTCACCCATCTTGTACTAGATTACTTGTAGCTACTGAAATATGCAGCTGCAATATCTATCACACATACCTTTTCACATAAAGTTTCCAAAATTCACTGCCCATTTGTATGTGAATGTGATAAGTAATCGTCATTGTCTGATTTTCACACAAAGTTTCCAGAACTCGCTGCTCATTTCTGTGTGAATGTGATAGGTAATCATCATTGTCTGCCTGACTAGATTGGGAATCACTTCAGAAGCCCATTTCTGGGCATGTCAAGGAGAATGTTTTCAAAGAGATCTAACTGTGCTGTGGAGGACACAGTCACCCTGGCAGTGGTGGCACTGTCCTGTGGACACTAGTCCTGAAGTGCAAGAAAATGAGTCAGTGTGCTGATTGCTGGCTTTCCTCTCTGTGTCTCTGTCTCTGTCTCTCTCTCTCCCCCTCCCTCCTTCTCTCTTATCATCCACTACAAAACCATTAACTCTTAGTAAACAAAGACTATCTTTGTCTGACTCCCAGGCACCTACTCAAAGATTCAATTAGTGATTGACAAGTTGCTAAGTGAATAAGACAGGCAATCAATCAGATAATCTTTAAAACAAAACAATGCACAATGGAAAATTTGAATGTTGCTAATAATTTAGATACAAAGGGTAAGTTGAAGATAATCAGTCAAAGCTAAACCATGTTGTAGATAATCAGTTAAAGCTAAGCCATGTATGACAAAGGATAGGAAGGATTTTACTAGCATAAAGAGAGGCAGACCCCATCCTGTGGAATGGTATCATCCTCAGTGGGTCTTCTTCAATTAACCTAATCTAAAAGCTACTACATTATAGACTAACATGAAGATTGCTATCTATGCTGTTTCTAAACTCCTCAAGGTGACAGCATAAGCCACATCACATTATACCCCAATCTACGTGTTATATTTACATCCCATAGCTGTTTGCTTTTACATCACAAGAGCGGAGCTGAATAGCTACAACGGAAGCCCTGGCTGGGCCTGCAAGACCTGTGACACTTACTGTTTAAGCCTTTCACTGAAAAACTTGGCTGGCCTCAAATCAACTAGTCAGGCTGGGAGCTCCCCATATAGGAAATACTCAAACAGGTGGGATCTGTCCTGGCTGTTGAAAGAATGTATTCTTTCGAGGAAAAAAACAGTAACCATTGAAGCCCCTCCCCTCCAAATAAATCTATGCATCTACAAAAATACCTGCTTTCCCAAAGCAAAAATAAGTGCAGGGGATGTGACTTTAATTGCCCAACATGCATGAAATACTATTTGATCCTCAGCACTGTAAAAACTGTGTATGATAAGGAAACTGCTTTATATGTCCCTGACTTAGGGAGTGCATCCTAAATATAGTCCATTGCCTCTCCGCATGATGAAGGAAATGAATTCGTGACTTCTAGAATCATCAGAGTACTCTCAGAGGAAGTTGCTATAATGGACTCAAAGAAAACAGACACCAGTAACCTGACCAGCTGCTATTGGCATTCCCCAGAAGGCTTTGTTCCAGCCGCCCCCTCTGCATACAGGTTCTAATCACAGTTACAACTCAGCTATTGTTCTTTATGATGCTGGATGACCTTAATGAAGTGGGAGCCACTGGTGAGAGTGTCCCTTCCACCACCATTGCAACACATTTCTAGTATGACCAGGTAAATTGTTCCACAAATAAAGAAGGGCATAGAAGAGTCTCCCTGCACTGCCCACAAAGGCACTCATCCCCTTTACAACCACCTCCTACCATCTCAGAAGATGCTCATCACTGAAGACAGCTGGAAAGACCCCACAGCATTTGGGGGAGAAATCATTTATAGCTGCTGTTTGTTTCTTCCCAGGGGTCTCCTCAGAAGAGGAGATGGGTTTGAGTAAATCCTCCCAGGATCCTTCCCATTTATGAAGTGATTTTCTCTCTCCTTTTTTACCTTGGCTGCTGTGCCAGGTTGCTGAACCCTTGCTCTCAACTTTCTGCAGAGTAATTTTACTTGTCTGAAGGAATTGGTTATTTTAGAAGAAAAAAGAGAGAGAAATCTATCAAGTCTGTGATATAAAAGGGAAGAAGGATTGTATAAGTTACAGCTGTCCTGGGGCAGCCAGTGAGAACACTTGGCACTTTCTCTCCCCCACCTCTGAGGCTGGAGAACACCTACAATAATAAAAGGTAATGGGAATACTTGCTCCCGTGGAGCCTGTCTTAGTGAGGGTTACTACATCTGCAATGAAATATCATGACAAATGCAACCTGGCTTATATGCCTGAGTTGCAGTCTACTGAGGGAAGCAAAAGAAAGAATTCCAAGTGGGCCAGAACCTGGAAGCAGGAGCTGGCGAAGAGGTCATGGAGGGGTGCTGTTTACTGACTTGCTCAACCTGCTTTCTTATACAAACCAGGACAACCAACCCAGGGATGACATTACCCACAATGGACTGAACCCACCTCATCAATCACTTAAGAAAATGCTCTTCAGGCTTGTCTATAGACTAATCTTATGGATACATTTTCCCAGTTGAGAAAATTCTCAGTTCCCTCCTCAAAATGACTCTAGCTTGTATCTAGTTGACACAAACAATCCACTGAAAGTCTTATGGGAATTGTCATGGGACAGGAAACATCTGGTCCATGGGGTTCCGAGAGGCTCTTCCAAGCTTCCATTGACTGACAGATCCCTGACGTTTACCAATTCTTTCTCTTTTCTGTTCTCTATACACCGTGACTCATCCTTCTCCATTCATGTGAAAAATTTTTAAAGACTGAGGAGCCCAATATGTCCTCCTCTGTCCCTCTGATTGCTCCTTGTATACAGTTTTACATCCTGAAGTCACTTGGAAAACAAACCATTGTGTTATACTTTGAAGACTATGAACTAGTTTGAGTATAACTTAGGAAATGTTAAAAGTATTTAAAAAACTAAAAAGAAGAAGGTAGTTGGAGCCTCGAAGATGTCCAAGTCATGACCCACAGAACCTGTGAGTAGGTTATGTTCCATGGATGCAGAATTAAAGATGCAGGGAGATAAAAGATGCTAATCATATTTAAGTAAAGAGAATATAGAAAAGGCTCAGTATAAACACAGTGTCCTTAAAAACTGAAACAGAATTAGTGTTTGTATTAGATGCCACACCAGCCATTTCAGTTTTTGACGAGGCAAGTTGTCTTCAACCAGCCAAGGTAAGTGGCCTCTGGGAAGGAACAGCCATGCCAGTCATTGTTAGGCTAGTTTAAGACCACAACCATGTAAGTTTATGTTGTCGTAAACTACATTTGTATATATTTGTCCCAGATTTACAAAGTAATGTGCTTAACTACCTGAACAATTTATCACTTGAGGCATTTCCTTCCCGATAGATCCTGCTATAAATCAAGTCTTAAGACCTATTTTAGCAGAAAGTTTCTATATAATAGATATTAAGAATGAGTCAAATGATTATAAGGATAAACATGTGGGGTCCAAAGTCTTGTATGTTTCAAATGACTGTTCCTGGAAAACATGGAGAAACAGCTGCTCTCCCCAGATAGAAGGCACCAACAGGACAGGATTTCATCCAAGTCTAACTTAATGAACTAATGAATCCATTGAGGTGACTCAGGGGCAGTTACACCACTGAAGAGTCCCAACCTCCAATCAACCTCCCATCTTATATACTCAAGTAACACCAAGATCATGTGCAGTGGGGAACAGAAAAGCACGGTGAGTTGTATCTCGTGTGTGGTCATATAGTCCTTCCTCCTCTCTTTCTCCTAAGGGATCTAAACAGACACACCAGCATTGCGTCTGTATATATTTGTCTTCTTACTTCCTTGCCACAGCTGATGGCAGCGGTCATGTCAAGTCCAGAGGAAATAGTCCCACTATGTGCCTACTGTGGAAGACAGAACTGATCTTGCTTCTTGGTGAAATGATCAGTTAGTTGCCTCTGTAAGTGTGGCTTTTAGAGGAAGGATAAGCTTGCATGAACCTACCCCCAAATGCCTCCATTTCCTTATGGGATTCTAAGAACGAAGAAAGAACTATGTCAGCCTGTTGAAAAGGTTACCATCTTACTTATCATGGATCTGATTTTCACAATGGAAAACCACTTGCCATAGTCTTTGGATGGTAAAATGTCAGTTAGTAGGTGGGGCCTTCAAACCTGGTAAACAGCAGATGTTGACAACTGAGATGGCTATAACTACCAGAGGACATGGAGAAATGGGTATCTGACCAAACCATAGAGAATGGAAAGAATTGATCTCCAAAGACCATTATTGCTATATGAGTCACAATTTTCTAACTGTCAACTCTTAAAGAGGCAGGCTCCCCTGTACAGTCTGCTCTAGTTGATTAACCTGGAAGGGCTATGGAAGCTTCCTCTGTTACATCTTCCAGTGAAATAGGAGCCTCCAGGGTTCCTGTAATTGTTCAGTGCTGAGGTATAAGCCTATCACATTTATGAGAGTTGGCCTCTAGCCACTTCTTATGAATACACATAAACACACCTTTTATTGCTCAATAATGTTTTCCCTTTTGCAACTTTTTATGAACCACTAAAAAAAAATGGGGCTTGTAATTTTAATTTTTTCAAGAGAAGGAACCACAGATTATACCAAATCTCCCAAATGGGAACTTCTCTTGCCTGCTGCCTCAACCAAAAATTATTTATCAAGGGAGTGGTCGATGTTTCAGCATCGACAGCTCCAGATATTAATTTGGTCCAATTCCAGCTGATTTGCTCTCCAGACTGAGTTGCCGCATCTCTCTTTATGAGCCCAGTCTTCCTTCTCTGGAGCACTTAAGATGCAATGCAGCAGAATCTATCAGTTCTCTGTGCCTATGGGATGTGCTCCCCACTGGCTCTGCTCTGAGTCAGCAGTCCCTCCTCTTGGCTCCCATCCATAAGAATATGTCTTGTCATCCTGTCATCCCATCATTATTACCTCCACAGGGCAAATCCAAGCCTCCTTCTACCAGTCTTCTATAATCCTTCCTATGATCTGCCTGTCCTCTTGTAGAATGTGAGTACCCCACACACGAATCATCATGTGTTTGAACACTGTTCAACTCACGGAACTGCTCTAGAAGGTTATAGAGCCTTAGGGAGGTAAAGCCTCACTGGAGGAAGTGTGTCCCTGGGGAGGAAGCTTGAGGTTTTCCAGGACATCATCACCACCTGTTTTCCTTCTGATTCCTGTTCTGCCAAGATATTGGGTGCTGAAGAATCTCAGATTTGCATTTATGACACCATTAGCTGCCTTCCACTGTGATGAGCTGTACCACCTCAACCATGAGCCAAACCAAACCCTTCCTCCAGTTGTTTCCTGTCCCACCAGTAAGAACAATAAGTAATATTCTCTCAAGCCACACTTTCCAGCTTTTATATTTTATATTGTTGCCTGGCCAGTCTTGAAGGAAAGACAAAATTGAATAAGCCAACTTAGATGTTGATCTGGTTCTCCAATGTTTTCCAGGTGAAGTTCAATTTAGGCTAACATTTAAACCTCTATGTCCTTTCCCTGAATTACTTCTCTGAATATATCTCTTATTTCTTTCCTTCATGTGTACACTGCTGATGAGAGAAAAGATCTAGTACTGTAGAGTGTGGCCCACCCATGGTCTTACTCCCAACTCCTACAGTTCACCATTGCCAACAACAAAAACCAATTCTGGCTGTTATAAAGAAAACTGGTGTACTGGAAATGTTATAAATGTTTGCAGAAACTGATGAGCCAGGCCCAGCCATTAGAAGAACCAGAGGAAAAAGGCATAGGAAGGTCTCAGGTCTCTGGACACCTGGACAGTTTCCGTGGGAAAAGGCAGAGTAAATAGTGAAGCCCAGTTTCTGCCTTGTATATTCTGCTCCATCTCATGCTGCTCAGATTCTAGTTGCTCTCCTCTATCCAGGTGACCTGGCTTTGGCTAGAGAAAAATCAGATAATGCTTGTAGCCAACTTTCTTCAAGGGGAGAAAATAACTGCCTCCAGTGTTAACAAGCATTGTGTATAGGACAAAGAGTAGATGCTGGGAAACCAAAATTGCACAGATGTTTGACACATCTCCAGCTGAAAGCTTATTTTCTACACGCTCAAATCTGTGCATCCTTCGTGACCCAGAGAAAACGTCACTGAGTCCTGAGACAGCTCCCATCCCATGAGCTTCTGGCTCAGAGCATAGTCCAGTCTGATTGTTCTCTGCACTTTCTTCTCAGTTTTATCATTTATCTTTTCCTTCTTCCTGTATAATGAGAAAGATACACAGATGCACGCGTGTGTGTGCTCATGCACACACACACACACACACACACACACACACACACACACACACGCACAGTCTTTCAGGAATAATAAGTAGTTCATAAAATTATTGAAAGGATTAATAGCTAGCTGTGATCTAATCACCTCAGTGCCTGCCAGGTAGTAAACCCTCACTATATGATGTTGTCATGATTATTATTTTTATTAACTTGTTGTCATTGTTGTTATATAACACTACAAGAATGTGAGCCATTGTTCATTCATTTTTAGAGTTCTAATCAAATATTTCATACACAAAAGCTATTTGATTGCGGTGAGAGAATGAATCAATCAGTGAAGGGAGAGGGTAAATGTAAGCTGAAATTGAAACTGGAATTTAAGGAAGCCAGCCCTTTCCATTGTACCACCCAGGAAGGAAGCTGGTGCCATAAGGCTGAAGCTCATCATAGCTATGCCAAGAGAAGTGTCAGGAAGATTCCGTGTCTTGCACATTCCATGCCTCTGAAGCAACCAGAAATAAAGCCCCAATTCTGCTTGTCCTTTTTCATAATAGCTTGTGTCAGCAGGAGATTTTAAAAATGATTACAAAAAGAAAGTAATAAAGGAGAGTGTCAGGAGGAAGGGAGGAACCATTTTATAGTAAACAGATGAGTGTAGCTCTCAGACCTCATTGGATAAGTTTCTCTGTGCAATGGATGGTGGAAACCTACAACTGGTCAAAGCACAGAGTATGTCTGTGGAGTGCTTGCCCACAAGAGGGACATGAAAACACAGGAAATAAATAATCTTTCACCAGAAAAACCAAAAGAAGGGAAGCACACACAATAACACCAACAACAACAACAAAATTACAAGTATTAACAATTATTAGAGCCAGGCGTTGGTGGCACACGTCTTTAATCCCAGCACTTGGGAGGCAGAGGCAGGCGGATCTCCGTGAGTTTGAGGCGAGCCTGGTCTCCACAGCAAGTGCCAGGATAGGCTCCAAAGCTACACAGAGAAACCCTGTCTTTAAAAACCAAAAAAAAATAATTATTGTTTATTAATATATCACAATGTAAATGGACTCAATTCCCCAATAAAAAGACACAGGCTAACAGAATGGATCCATACTTCTGCTGCATACAGGAAATATACCTCTCCAGGCAGTCATGGTGCATTCCTTTAACCCCAGCACTTGGGAGACAGAGGCAGGCAGATTTCTGTGAGTTCAAGACCAGCCTGGTCTAAAAGAGCTAGTTCCAGGACAGGGTCCAAAGCTACACAGAGAAACCCTGTTTCAAAAAAAAGAAAAGAAATATACCTCAACATCAAGGACAGACATTAACTCAGAATAACGTGTTGTTTAAAAAAAAGGTTTTTTTCAAGTAAATGGACCTAAGACACAAGCTAGTTTAGCTATTAAATATCCAACAATGTAGACTTCAAACTAAAATTAATCACAAGGGATGAGGGAGGACACCTCATGCTCATCAAGGGAAAAATCCACCAAGAGGACATTGCAATTATTAGCATGTATGCTCCAAACACAAGAGTACCCACATTTGTAAAAGAAACATTACTAAAGTTTAAATCACACATCAAACCTCACAAATTAATAGTGTGAGACTTCAACACCCCACTCTCACCAATGGACAAGTCATCCAGACAAAAACTAAACAGAATACACAAAAACTAAATGGACCTAACATATCTACAGAACATTTCACCCAAACATAAAAGAATATATCTTCTTCTCAGAGCCTCATGGAACAAAAGTCTCAACACATACAAGAAAATTGAAATAACTCCTGTATCTTATCAGACCACTATGGATTAAAGCTGTATTTCAACATCAGAAACAGGAAGCCTACAAACTCATGGAAACTGAACAACTCTCTACTGATTGACTGCTGATGAGTCAAGAAAGAAATTAAAGACTTCCTAGAATTCAATGAAAATTAATGCACAACATACCAAATTTACAGGACACAATGAAAGCTGTGATAAGAGGAAAGTTCATAGCAATAAGTGCCTATATAAAGAAATTGGAACTGTCTCATACTAGCAACTTAATAGCACACATGAAAGTTCTAAAACAAAAAGCAGAAAACACACCCAAGAGGAGTAGACAGCAGGAAATAATCAAACTCGGGGCTGAAATCAATAAAATAGAAACAAAGAGAACAATACAAAAAAAATCAGTGAAATGAAGTGTTGGTTCTTTGAGAAAATCAACAAGAGATAAAAACCGTTATTCAAACTAAAAGGCATAGAAAGAATATCTAAATTAACAAAATCAGAATAGAAAAACAGTACATTGCTAAAGAAACCAAGGAAATCCAAAAATTCATTAGGCCATACTTTAAATCCAAAGGTCATACTTTAAAAAACCTGGACTCCACAAAATTGGAAAAATATAAAAGAAATGGACAATTTTCTCATTAGATACTACTTACCAATGTTAAGCAGTAGAAGCAGTCATTAAAAGTCTCCCAACCACAAAGAGCCTGGGACCAAAAAGTTTGAGCATAGGATTCTACCAGACATTAAAAAGAGACATAATACCAATACTCCTCTAACTATTTCATAAAATAGAAATAGAAGGAACGTTACCAAATTCATTTTACAAGGCCATAGTCAACCCTGATAACAAAACCAAAGACTCTCAATAAAGAAAGAACATTGCAGACCAATTTCATTCATGATGCAAAAATACTCATTAAAATACTGGAAAACTGAATCAAAGAATACATCAAAAAGATCATCCACCATGACCATTTAGGTTTCATCCCAGAGCTGCAGGGATGTTCAACATACACAAATCTGTTAATGTAATCCATCATATAAGCAAACTGAAAGAAAATAAAAACATGTGATATACCATTAGATAAAAAAAAAGCCTTCAACAAAATCCAACCCCTTCATGATAAAGGTCTTAGAGAGAACAGGGATACAAGGGACATATATAAATATACTAAAGGTAATTTACAGTAAGCTGATCACACACATCAAATTAAGTGGAAAGAAACTCAAATAAATTCCACTAAAATCAGAAACAAGACAAGGCTGTCCACTCTCTCCATACCTATTCAGTACAGTATCTGAAATTATAGCTACTGCAATAAAACAACTAAACTACAGGAAATCAAGAGGACACAAATTATAAAGGAAGAAATCAAAGCACTTCCAGATAATATGATAGTTTACATAAGCAACCCCCAAAAATTCTACCAGGGAATTCCTACACCTGATAAACACCTTCAGCAAAGTGGCTGGGTATAAGATTAACCAAAAAAAAAAAAATTAGTAGTCCTCTTACATACAAACAACAAACTGGGTGAGAAATATATCAAGGAATCAACACCCTTCACAATAGCCACAAATAGTATAAAATATTTTGGTGTAGTTCTATCCAAGCAAGTGAAAGACCTGTGTGGCAATAACTTCTAGTCTTTGGAGAAAGAAATTGAAGAAGATATCAGAAGATGGAAAGACTTCCCATGCTCATGGACAATAGGATTAACATAGTAAAAATTGTCATCTTACCAAAAGCAATCTACAGATACAACACTCCCCAATAAAATCCCAAGACAATTCCTTACAGATTTTTGAAAACCTAATAGTCAACTTCATATGGAAAAGCAAAAAAGCCAGGATAGCAAAAATAATCTTGTACAATAAAAGAACTTCCAGAAGTATCACCATCCTTGATTTCAAGCTATACCGTAGAAATAAAATAATAAAAACTGCATGGTATTAGCATGAAAATAGATAGGTGGATCAATGGAATTGAATCAAAGACCTAGATGTAAATCCACACATCTGTAAATACCTGGTTTTTTTTATAAAGAAGCTAGAAATGCAAATAAGAAAGCATCTCCAACAAATGGTGCTGTTCTAACTGAATGCTGGCATGTAAAAGAATGCAAATAGATGCCTATAAATCATCTGGCTCAAAACTCAAATCTAGGTAGATCAAAGACTGCAACATAAAACCAAATACACTGAACCTAATAGAGGAGAAAGTGGGGAATAGCCTTGAACTCATTGGCACAGGAGACAATTTCATAAACAGAACACTAATAACACAGGCACTAAGATCAACAACTGATGAATTGGACCTCATGAAACTGGAAAGCAAAATGCACATTCAAAAGGACAAAATGGCAGCCTACAGAATGGGAAAAGATTTTCATCAGATCCACATCTGACAGAGAGCTAATACCCAAAATATATAAAGAACTCAAGAAAGTAGTCATCATCAGACCAAATGATCCAATTTAAAAATGGGGTACAGATCTAAACAGAGAATTCACAACAGAGGAACCTCAAATGGCTGAGAAACACATAAAGAAATGTTCAACATCCTTAGCATCAAAATAACTTCAAGATTACATTTTATACCTGTCGGAATAGCTAAGACCAAAACCACAAGTGACAGCTTACGTTGGCAAGGATGTGGAGCAAAGGCAACACTCCTCCATTGCTGTTGGGAGTGCAAACTTGTACAACTACTTTGGAAATCAATATGACTGTTTCACAGAAAACTGGGAATAGATCCACCTCAAGACTCAGCTATACCACTCTTGGGCATATACCCAAAGGATTCTCCACCATACCACAAGGACACTTTCTCAACTACGTTCATAGCAGCATTGTACATAATAGCTTGAAACTGGAAATAGCCAAAGAATGAATAAAGAAAATGTGATACATTTACACAATGGAGTATTACTCAGCTGTTGAAAAATGACGTCATGAAATTTGCAGCCAAATGGATGGAATTAGCAGAAATCATCCTGAGTGAGGTAACCCGGGCCCAGAAGGACAAACATTTCATTTGCTTACTTGTAGGTGTGTTTTTGTTGTAAAAGGATAACCACGCTACAATCCACAGACCCAGAGAAACTAAATAACAAGGAGGGCTCAAGGTGGGGGTGTGGGGGGGCACATGAGTCTCTCTGGGGAGGGGACATAAAATAAATTTCACAGGTGGGAATGGGAATGAAAGGGTTGGAGGTGGAAGGAAAGAATACTTGGAGAAATGACTGGAATTGGGGGGCATTTGGGGACAAAGCAGAAACAGTGCAATGGAAACTCCCTAAAATCTACAAAGGTGACCCTAGTGAAGACTCCTAGTAATAGGGAATACAGAAACTGAAGCAGCCATCAGAAGTATATAATACCAGAGTGATAGTACACACACACACACACACACACACACACACACACACACACACACACACGCACTTCGTTTCCTAAGTGTCTGGCAGCTTCCTCCAGAGCTGTCCTTGGTGCTGTCACTATGGGCAACAGCTGCTAATGCTTCTCAGCATCCTTCCTTCCTATGCTTACCGTCTTGAGTCACTCTATCACCTACGGATTTTTCTAAATCTTCAGATCTATTGGCATTCTCAGCCTTTACCACTCTCTACTTGTGTCTTCAGCTTCGCTGAAATCTCACCTGTGTAACTAGGGAAAAGCCAAAAGAGACAATAAAGCTAAGAACTAGAAAAGCTACATATAAATCTCAACCATGCCACTCAATAGTCCCAAGCCAGGCCTGTGCCCTCCTTCCTTCACTTTGATCTACTGAAAATTGACATGATAATCTTCAGGTAAGTACATTAAAGGTTAATTAGACTTTAACATTTCATGCCACTCACAGAATATGATGGAGATTACATAAATGTTATGTCTTATTATAGATTCTGGATAAGAATCCCTTTTTAATTCAACTAAATTTACAACCCACCTGTTCACTCTTCATTCTTCCAGAGCACTATATATTTCTCACACCTGGGTCAATCCTACAGGACCCTGGCCAATAGCTGTGTACATAGAGCACTGGCCCACTCTAGAGGAGACACACTGCATCTTACCGACCTTACAGATGGCCATTCTTTATGAAAATTTCTGGACAAAAAGAAAGTGTATTAAGGACAGGAAATGTTTTGCTTATATTTTTGTTGTGAGCCTAGCCTTTAACAGCTGAGCCATCGCTCCAGCCCTAGGAAATGTTTTTCTACTTTACAGACAGTCTGACGACACAAAGAATGTGTCTGCTCCCTTTATTCTTAGGCATCTAACAAAATTCCACATATGAAATAGATTCAAGAGAGGCAAATGATTCTCCAAATATATATGTGGTAGGTACCTCCTGCTTTGGATTTCCAGTCCTAGCACATAGCCCTTTGAGCTTCTGCTCATGGAGGTGGCTTTTGAGGCCAAGCATTGTCTCTTCCAGATTTGTTTTCTGTGGCCAGAAAATACACACAAGTCTTCAGATCTATCACGTGGCCAGGTAAAATGGTCCAAGCCAGTAAGGCTGCTTACTCCTAGCTTGACAATCTGAGTTGAGTCCCTGGGAGCCATGGGAAAGAGAAGTGACTCCCACAGGTGTGTCCTCTGACCTCTAAACACCTGCTGCAACACATGTGAGCATGTGGCCATACAGAGAAAATAAAGAAAAATAATTTTAAAATAAAACAAAATAAAACCTATCATGTTTTGAATGCTTTCTCTGTAGACACTTCATGTCTGATCCAGTGTGAGAATGCCAAGCCCACCCACATGGTATCAGCAAGCATCCCTCCACTTACAATTTCTCTCCTTGCCTCAAAAGGACAGCCAGTAGTGTTGGTCCCCCTTGGATACTCAAGACTGGATCCCTTGTTCTATTTCTAGATTTAATATTTCCATTCAAATTTAAGAATGTTGCTTTTTAAATTATTTCTTCTCATCCATATTTCTTCATGCACACATAGGTATTTTTACCTTTACCACAGATGATCTAGATAAAACCAGATTTAATGATTCAACAAAATGCCCATCCATGGAGCAGACTTTGGAGAGTGAATCCTCTGATGAAAATCATCATCTATGAGTTTTCTCACTAATCACAACTACTGATATCACAGGAGAAAAGAAACACACTGGAAGGGATTAAAAGAGAGCAAGTTACCTAGTCTACTTAATTCAGTTTATTATCTTTGCAAGTGCTGGGACCCAAAAAATATAAATTATGGTATTTCGGATACAGGCCTCAAGCTCTATCCCAGGAGCTTGAATCTCACATTATCTTTTAGATGGTAGCTGGTTACCACCAGATGGCTTGGCCTCGGTGGAGAATGTCTCCTAGTTTGCATAACAACAGACCTAGGCCCTGGGTGGGCCCACACCTATTCTGAGGGCTTCTATAGGTGCCCAGGGACTAATGAGAGACTGGTGAGGACATGCAGTTTTAGGGGTGCCTCTAGGATTAAAGGAAATATTTGATATCAGCTTTATACATTATAGTAGATGTCTTTTGTGATCACCCCCACTGTTGGAAAGCTATTTAAGAGGATGCTTGAATAAACCATGGACTCCAGTCTCCAGCATGGACTGAGAGCCCTCCTGAGATGACAAGATGCTTCTGTCTTGGGTTTATCGCTGTTGGGTAGCTAGAAGTTTCGTGGTCCACACTCTCCCACTCAGGGATGGACCCGGCGCTGATCACATGGTTCCGATTACAGCCCCAAAGACATCAGTCCAGAATAGAAAGCCTCTGTAGGGTGGGATTGATACAGGCTGAACCCCGGCATGCAAGGAAGATAATGACATCTGCCCCACATGCCACTAAGTAATTGAAATAACACACACTGGAATGGCAAGTTGACACAGCAGGTAAAGGTGCTTACTGCCAAGCTTCACAACCCACGTTCAATTCCCAGGACCTACATGGTGAAGGAGAAAATCAGCTTGGGTCTTCTGACATGCCTTGCCAAGCCAGATGATCTGGGTTTAATAACTGGGACCCACTATGTTTGAAGGCACAAAGCAACTCTAGCAAGTTGTCCTCTGGCCTCCACAAATTTACATGCAGGTGCCCCCCACACACACACACACACACGTAAATAAATAAGTGTAATTAAATTTTTAAACTAAAGGAATCAATGACACACATAAAAACTCAGAAATAGCTGATAAATACTCAAGAAACAACCTAAAGAAGACTGTCATAGTTAGCCTCAGCTGTCATCTTGACACAAATCTAGACATGCCTGGGAAGAGAGAGCCTCAACTGTAGAATTGGCTCCATCAGATTGTCCTGTGGACTTAAGTGGAACATACTTTGCATTACAGATGGAGGAGGTACCTACCCACTGTGGACAATCTCCTCCATAGGCAGAGGGCCTGGGTTGTTTAAGAAAGGCAGAATAAGGCCTGGCAGTGGTGGCGAATGCCTTTAATCCCAGCACTTGGGAGGCACAGGCAGGCGGATCTCTGTGAGTTTGAGGCCAGCCTGGTCTACAAAGCTACAAAGAGAAACCCTGTCTCAAAAAAACAAAAACAAAACAAACAAAAACCCACATTCTCAGGGCCGGAGAGATGGTTCCGAGGTAAAGAGCACTGACTGCTCTTCCAGAGGTCCTGAGCTCAATTCCCAGCAACCACATGGTGGCTCACAACCATCCGTTATGAGATCTGGTGCCCTCTTCTGGTGTGCAGATATACATGGAAGCAGAATGTTGTATACATAAATAAATAAATAAATAAATAAATAAATAAATAAATAAATAAATAAAATCTTAAAAAAATAAAGAAAGGTAGAATAAGGCAAGTCTGTAAGAAGAACTCCTCTGTGAGCTCTGCTTCAGCCCCTGCCTCAGATTCTTGTCTTGGCTTCCCTCAATGTGTTATAAAGTATAGGATAAAATAAACCCTTTCCTTGCCAAGTTGCTTTTAGTCCATGTATTATCACAGCAGCAGGAGAGAAGGCATACTCAGATTACAAATGCAGACACCATTTCTGTTTTCATGGTGTTTTTACTCTCCTACAGAGTCTTGGTATGGAGGGGCCAACCTGAGAAGGACTAGGGGCAGCTTATATGTGCTTGCTTGCAAGAGACAATTTTTAAATACAATGCCTAGTGTTCAATGAGGGATGGAAAAATACTAGCTCTTTTTAATGGTACATTTTGGCAAAGAGCATTTAGCTTGGTGAGGGATAGAGAGAAGCCTAGAGAACAGCTATCAAGGTCAAGTAAAACATTGAGCAAGCCACTGGAAAATCTAGGCAGATCCTATTAAATGGAAAGCTAACAGTGTGTGTGTGTGTGTGTGTGTGTGTGTGTGTGTGTGTGTGTGTGTATACATATCATGCAAAGAAGGTTGGAGGTAGCTCTGAGGAGGTTGAGTGAATAGAAGTTGATATGAAAAAAACATCAGATGTGAATTAATTTCAGGAGAAAGGTGAGATTCACCATAAAAATGGAGAATTCAGATATTCAAGGCCAGCATGGGCTACATGACACCCTGTCTCAAAAAGAGGAGGGAAGGAAGAAAAAAGAAAGAAAGAGGGAGAGAGGGAGGGAGGGAGGTAAGTTATGAATCCTAGGAAGCTTATCATTGTCTACCTCTGAGTGTGACATAAATCCTGTGGCTATTACACAAGTCCATTGGAATAAATGAACCCACCCCTGGCTTCCACCAACCTGAAAGCTAAGTCAGTCAGCACAGCTCTGGCTCAGAAGGCCTCTGAGAGACTTTATGTAGACACATGCCTGCATCCGCACTTGCATTTTGAGCTCAAAAACAAAGCCTACAATTTAGAATCACTATATTTTTCCATCCAAAATACCTGACAGAAAATCAAGCCCATGCTAGACATCCAGTTGTTTGTTCAATTGACTTTCCTTGGTGGAGTCAATCTGTTACCTCTTTCACTAGTGGAGAGGATGATAGACAGGTCAGCCATGCTTTAAAAACATCCCCAGGATTGTAGATTGATGACTTCTAACTTCAAGATTTACAAATATTACTATTATTATTATTATTATTATTATTATTATTATTATTATTATTATTATTGCTGTTTCTATTCCTACCTCTTATGCACTAGTCTATTCAAAGATCCCACAGGTAGAGACCAGAGTCTTTCAGAGACTCAGAATGAAAGCAGCCCATCTCCCAGTATACTACCAAGAATTAATTACCTACTTTGGGGGATGAACAGAGCACTATTCTATCTCGAATGGGAAAAACAGGCCCTCGGGACTCAGCCGGCTTCAAAGCTGAGCCTGCTAAGCTGCATCAATTGAAGGAGGATTTAAATGCTTTACCCTGCTTTCTCTCTGTCAGTAGTGAATTACCCTGAGATGAGGAAGAAGGTCTGGCAGGAAGAGCCAGCATCATGGTGAGGTGAGCCTGCAAGGTCTATCCTGGGCACCTGCAGTCCAAAGATGGTGCCTCTGCTTTTGTGAACCTTGATTTATCACTGGAAACTGGGGTTAGAGGTTAGCAAGAAGTCTTGCAGCTAAAAAACGGATGAGTATCTCTGCATTTCTGGAGAAATTAGGACCTGCTGCTGTGGCTGGAACTGACTTCTGTTAGTGCACTGCCAGGATGGTGCTGCGTGTCTCCTGCTTTGTTAAATGGCCAAATCCTTAACCAAAAATACAGCCTGAGGAATTTCTTGTCAATGTCTCTCAGCATCTCTGCTTTCCCTTCTGCTCTGCCCTGACACTCAGTGACAGCCACCCATTTAGAGGATGCAGAAAGGGTGAGGGAGGTGGGGTTCCTTTCTTTTTCTAAAGCAATTGCAAGTTGCTGTTAAGCTTGAAGGACACCAGCTGAAAAGCTCCCACGCAAGCTTCCAAAGCAGCCATCGCAGTTAAGTTGGTACATGTGTTGAAGTCTCCTAAGATCCCTGTGCTGTGGATCACAGCTTCCATGGAGCAGCTGGAGTCCATCGCCAAGAATGGAAGACGAGAAGGCCACTGGCCTAGACATCAAGGGAACATCCTATGCAGGCCTGTGATGTCTTCCCAGGGATAGTATACAGGAGTCACAGGTGTTCTTCACAGCGTCTAAAGTACACTGTGCCGAAATTCGTTTTTGTCAATGTAACATCTTGTGAAAAGCATATTTATACTACTCTGGAATTTTTATTAGTAGTATTAGTACTCTAGGTAATGTGTTTCCTTGTGTCATTTCAATGAATATATATTGTTATACTTCACTCTTCAGTCTTCTGCTTTCTGTGTCCTCTCATTCCTCCCTTGAAGCTTCATCTCTCCTCCTAAATAGTCCCACCTTCTACTTTCAGGTCGCAGGTATTATCTTCTCATGTTCCTCCCTACCCTTTTTGCTTCTTCCTCCCCTCTCCCGATCCCATTTCTATGTTCATATCACATCATATTTGCACGTGTACACACATATATACATGCATATTTGCATTTTGTATATCATATATATATATATATATATATATATATATATATATATATATATATATTCAGTGTGTGTGTGTGTGTGTGTGTGTGTGTGTGTGTGTGTGTGTGGTACTCGCTTTCAGGAGTCATTCAGGAGTCAGGTCTGTCCCTCCACCATGTGTCCCCAGAATCAAACTCCATCACCTGTCTTATCTGAGCCATATCATAGGCCCACATGTATACATGAATTTAAATCCATATTCTGTGTGTAGGAAAACATGTAATATTTATATTCTGAGTCTGATTTATTTCTATTAAACATCATGATCTCCAATCCCATACATCTCCTGTAAATGCCATAACTCCATTCTTTACAGTTGAATAAAATTCACTTGCATATGCACCACAGTTTCTTTCTCCATCCATCCATTGATGGACATCTGGGCTAATTCCATACCTTTTTCTTCTTTCAGTCTTTTTCTATTTGAATTAGAAACAAGATTGTTTTACATGACGACCCCAGTTCGCTTCTCCCTCCCGTCCTCCCCTACCAGTGCCCCCCCCCAACTAAAACCCTATCTATCATATATCCTTTCTGCTCCCCCTGGATGGTGAGGTCTTCCATAGGGTGTCATCAGAGTCTATTGTATCCTTTGGGATAGGGGCCTAGGCCCACACCCGTGTGTCTTGGCTCAGGGATTATTCCTCTATATGGAATGGGCTCCCAAAGTCCACACCTATGCTAGGGATAAGTACTGGACTTCTACAGGAGGTCCTGTAGATTTCCGAGGTTTCCTCAATGAAATCCTTGTTCCTGGGATCTGGATCAGTCCCATGCTGGTTTCCCAGCTATCATTCTGGGGAGCAAGAGTTCCCCAATGTTCAGTTCAGTAGTTTCTGTGGATTTCACCAGCCTGGTCTGAACCACTGAGCTCTTCACTCGTCCTTCTCTGCATCTGGATTCCAGTTCAGGTCAGTGATAAGTTGTGGGTGTCGGCTTCTACTTCCACCAGCTGCTGGATGAGGGCTATCGGGTGCCATATAAGTCAGTCATCAATCTCATTATCAGGGGAGGGCATTTAAGGTAGCCTCTTCTCTTTGCTTAGATTGTTAGCTGGTGTCATCTTTGTAGATCTCCAGACATTTCCCTAATGCCTGATTTCTCTGTAAACCTAAAATGTCTCTCTCTATTACGGTATCTCCATTCTTGTTATCTTCTATTCTTCCCCTGACACAACCTTTCTGCTCCCTCATGTACATGCATCCCTCCTCTTCTTCCCTTCTCATTCTTGTAGATCCCTCCCACCCTGTTCCCATGCTCTCAATATGCTCAGGGGATCTTGAACCTTTCCCCTTCTCCAGAGGACCATGTATGTCTCTCTTAAGGTCCTTTTTGTTTACTACCTTCTCTGGCAGTGTGGATTGCAGGCTGGTAATCCTTTACTCTATGTCTAAAATCCACATATGAGTGAGTACATATCATGTTTCTCTTTTTGTGATTGGGTTGCCTTGCTCAGAATGGTTTTTTCTAGTTCCATCCTTTTTCCTGAGAATTTCAAGATTCCATTGTTTTGTTTTGTTTTTCCACTGAGTAGTACTCCATTGTGTAAATGTACCACATTTTCTCTATCCATTCTTCGGTTGAGGGGCATCTAGGCTGCTTCTAGTTTCTGGCTATTACAAATAGTGCTGCTATGAACATCATTGAACAAATGTCCTTGTATGAATGTGCTTCTTTTGGGTTTATGCCTAAGAGTGGAATTTTATGGTAGACTCATTCCCATTTTCTTGAGGAGTCGCCATACTGATTTCCACAGTGGCTGTACAAGTTGGCACTCCCACCAGCAGTGGAGGAGTGTTCCCCTTTCTCCACATCCTCTCCAGCATAAACTGTTATTGATGTTTTTGATTTTGGCCATTCTGACAGGAGTAAGATAGTATCTCAGAATTGTTTTGATTTGCATTTCCCTGATAGCTAAGGATGTTGAAAACTTTCTTATGTGTCTTTCAGCCATTTTAGATTCCTCTACTGAGAATTATCTATTTAGTTCTACACCCCACTTTTTAATTGGATTGTTTGGTGTTTTGGAGACTAGCTTCTTGAGTTCTTTATATATTTTGGAGATCAGTCCTCTGTCAGATGTCGGGTTGGTGAATATCTTTCCCCAGTCTGTGGGCTGCCATTTTGTCTTGCTGACTGTTATCTTTTGCCTTACAGAAGCTTCTCAGTTTCAGGAGGTCCCATTTATCAATTGTTGATCTCAGTGTCTGTGCTACTGGTGTAATGTTCAGGAAGCTGTCTCCTGTACCAATTAATTCAAGGGTATTTCCCACTTTGTTTTCTAATAGGGTTATTGTGGCTGGGTTTATGTTGAAGTCTTTAATCCATTTTGACTTAAGTTTTGTGCATGGCGATAGGCTTGGGTCTATCTGTAGTCTTCTACATGTCTGCATTCAGTTATGCCAGCACCATTTGTTGAAGATGTTCTCTTTGTTCCAGCATATAAATTTGGATTGTTTGTCAAAAATCAGGTGTTCGTAGGTGTGTGGGTTAATATCAGGGTTTTCAACTCTATTCCATTGGTCTACCTGTCTATTTTTGTGCCAATACCAAGCTGTTTTCAGGACTATAGCTCTGTAATAGAGCTTGAAGTCAGGGATGGTGATGACTCCAGAATTTCCTTTATTGTACAGGGTTGTTTTGGCTTTCCTGGGTCTTTTGTTTCTCCATATGAACTTGAGAATTGTTCTTTCAAGGTCTGTGAAGAATTGTGTTGGGATTTTGATGGGGATTGCACTGAATCTGTAGATTGCTTTTGGCAAGATTGCCATTTTTACTATGTTGATCCTACCTATCCAAGAACATAGGTGATCTTTCCATTTTCTGGTATCTTCTTTAATTTCTTTCTTTAGAGAGTAAAAATTCTTATGGTAAAGGTCTTTCACTTTTTTGGTTAGTGTTACCCCAAGATATTTTATGTTGTTTGTGGCAATTGTAAAGGGTGATGTTTCTCTGATTTCTTTCTCCACCAATGTGTCATCGGTATATAGTAGGGCTACAGATTTTTTTGAGTTAGTCTTGAATCCTGCCACTTTGCTGTGAAAGAACCCCCAAGAGGGAAGATCCTCACTCAAGTCTCGGGATGACACGACCCCCCAAGAATTCACGAG
Source organism: Cricetulus griseus (assembly GCF_003668045.3). Lineage (NCBI taxonomy): Eukaryota > Metazoa > Chordata > Mammalia > Rodentia > Cricetidae > Cricetulus > Cricetulus griseus. Next base: position 121,986,388 of record NW_023276806.1, on the reverse strand, counting down.
AGACCGTCCTTGCTGCAATCACACGAGGTTTATTGACAGGAACCAGCACGCTGGGGCAGAGACTCATATCCCACGCAAGGGTAGAGGAGTTTCAACCCCGAATGGCTGGGAATAGGGGTTTTTAAAGGAAGAATCCACAACCCAAAATACCAAAAATATCAGTGAGGGAAGAAACCGCAACCCAAAATACCAAGAATACCAGTGAAAGGTCCCGAGGGAAATCACAAGGGGAAACTCCCTATTCCTTAAGATTCTAATCTAACTTTTTATGGCTAACCTTTTCCTGCAACAGAGTTGCTGAACTGGCTAGCCACCCTTATTTTGTCTGCTGAGGGGGGTCTTCTTTATCCTGACCTTTCATCTGAAGGTGTTTATAAGCTACAGGAGTTCCCTGGTAGAGTTTTTCGGGTCACTTATGTAGACTATCATATCATCTGCAAATAGTGAAAATTTGACTTCTTCCTTTCCGATTTGTGTTCCCTTGAACTCCTTTTGTTGCCTTATTGCTCTAGCTAGAACTTCAAGGACAATATTGAAGAGGTATGGAGAGAGTGGACAGCCTTGTCTTGTCCCTGATTTTACAGGAATTGCATTGAGTTTCTCTCCATTTAATTTTATGTTGGCTGTCGGCTTGCTGTATATTGCTTTATTATGTTAAGGTATTTTCCTGTTATCCCTGATTTCTCCAAGACCTTTATCATGAAGGGCAGTTGGATTTTGTCAAAGGCTTTTTTGGCATCTAGTGAGATGATCATGTGGGTTTTTTTTCCTCAGTCTGTTTATATGGTGGATTACACTGATGGATTTTCATATGTTGTACCATCCTTGCATCCCTGGGATGAAGCCTACTTGATAATAGTGGATGATTTCTCTGATGTGTTCTTGGATTCGATTTGCCAGTATTTTATTGAGAATTTTTCATCAATATTCATGAGGGATATTGGTCTGTAGTTCTCTTTCTTAGTTGTGTCTTTGTGTGGCTTGGATATCAAGGTTATTGAAGCCTTGTAAAAAGAGTTTGGCAATGACCCTTCTGCTTCTATTATGTGGAATACTTTGAGGAGAATTGGTTATTAGTTGTTCCTTGAATTTCTGGTAGAATTCTGCACTGAAGCCATCTGGCCCTGGGCTTTTTTTTGTTGGGAGACTTCTGAAGACTGCTTCTATTTCATTAGGGGTTATAGGTCTATTTAAGTTGCTTATATGTTCTTGATTTAACTTTGGTAAGTGAAATCTGTCCAGAAAATTATCCATATCCTTTAGATTTTCGAATTTTGAGGAATATAGGTTTTTGAAGTATGACCTGATGATTCTCTGGATTTCCTCTGTGTCTGTTGTTATGTCCCCGTTTTCATTCCTGATTTTATTAATTTGCATCTTCACTCTCTGCTGTTTGTAAGTTTGGATAAAGGTTTGTCTATCTTGTTGATTTTCTCAAAGAACCAACTCTTCCTTGTATTGATTCTTTGTATTGTTCTCCTAGTTTTCATTTTATTGATTTCAGCCCTCAATTTGATTATTTCCTGGCATCTGCTGCTCCGGGGTATATTGGCTTCTTTGTGTTCTAAAGCTTTCAGTTGTGCTGTTAATTCTCTAGTGTGAATATTCTCCTGCTTCTTCATGTGGGCACTTAGCGCTATGAACTTTCCTCTTAGCCCTGCTTTCAAAGGGTCCCATAGGTTTGGGTATGTTGTGTCTGCATTCTCAGTGAATTGTAGGAAATCTTTAATTTCTTTTTTATTTCTTCCTTGACTCAGGAATTGTGCAATTGGGTGTTACTTAATTTCCATGAGTTTGTAGTTTTCTTTAATTCGTGTTGTTGTTGAATTCTAACTTTAAACTATGGTGGTCTGATAAGATACAGGGGGTTATTTCTTTTTTTTTTTGTACCTGTTGAGGTTTGCTATGTTTTCAAGTATGTGGTCGATTTTAGAGAAGGTTCCATGTAGCACTGAGAAGAAGGTAAATTGTTTTGTATTTGGATGGAATGTTCTATAGATATCTGTTAAGTCCAATTGCGCCATAACTTCTATTAATTCCTTTGTTTCTTTGTTAAGTTTCTCTCTGGTGTTCCTGTCCAGTGGTGAGAGTGGGGTGTTGAAGTCTCCTACTATAAGTGTGTGCGGTTTTATGTGTGATTTGAGTTTTGGTAATGTTTCTTTTACATATGTGGATGCCTTTGTATTTGGGGCATAAAAGTTCAGAACTGAGACTTCATCCTGATGGATTTCTCCTGTGATGAGTAGGAAGTTACCTCCTTCATCTCTTTTGATTGATTTTAGTTTAAAGTCCAATTTGTTGGATATTAGGATTGTTACTCCTGCTTGTTTCTTGGGTCCGTTTGATTGGAAAATCTTTCCCCAACCTTTAATTCTTAGGTACTGTCTGTCTTTGAAGTTGAGGTGTGTTTCTTTTATACAGCAGAAGGATAGATTCTGTCTTCTTATCCATTCTCCTAATCTGTGTCTTTTTATAGGCAAGTTAAGACCATTAATGTTGAGGGATATTAATAACCATTGATTGTTCATGTGTGGGATTCTATCCCTTTTTCCTTTTGGCTGTTGGTAAAGTGGGATTATCTATTGCCTATATTTTTCTGTTTGTAGTTAACTTCCTTGGGTTGCAGTTTCCCTTCCAGACCTTTCTGTAGGGCTGGATTGGTAGATATGTATTGTTTGAATCTGGTTTTGTCATGGAATATCTTGTTTTCTCCATCTATATTGATTGAAAGCTTTGCTGGGTATAGTAGTCTGGGCTGGCATCCATGCTCTCTTAGTGTAGGTAGAATATCTATCCAGGACCTTCTGGCTTTCAGAGTTACCTTGAGAAAGTCAGGTGTAATTCTGATACGTTTGCCTTTATAAGTTACTTGACCTTTTTCCTTTGCTGCTCCTAATATTTTCTCTTTATTCTGTATGTTTGGTGTTTTTATTATTATGTGTCGAGGAGACCTTGTTTTTTGGTTCAGTCTATTTGGTGTTCTGTAGCCTTCTTGTGTTTTCATTGGCATGTCTTTTTAGGTTGGGAAAGTTTTCTTCTATGATTTTGTTGAATATGTTTTCTGCACCTTTGAGTTGGATTTCTTCACCTTCTTCTATACCTATTATTCTTAGGTTTGGTCTTTTCACAGTATCCCATCTTTCCTGTATATTTTTGTTAGGGATTTGTTGGACTTAAGATTTTCTTTGGTTGATGAGTCTATTTCCACTAGTGTGTCTTCAACTCCTGAGATTCTCTCTTCCATCTCTTGTATTCTGTAGGTTATAATTACGTCGGTAGTTCCTGATCGTGTACCCAGCTTTTCTATTTCCAGCATTCCCTCAGATTGTGCTTTCTTTATTGTCTCTATTTCAGTTTTTAGGTCTTGAACTGTTTCCTTGAGAGATTTGTTGATATCTTGTATTTTTTGGTTTGTTTTTTCTTCCATTTCTTTAAGGGATTTTCTCATGTCCCTCTTTGAGGTCCTCTATCATTTCATGAAGATGTTTTTAAGGTCATTCTCTTCTGGTTCATCTGCATTGTGATGTTCAGGTCTTGCTGGTGTATGGTTCCTAATCTCTGGTGGTGTCCTATTGGGTGTTCTGTTGTTGAATGTGCTTTTACGTTGTCCTCTTCTCATCCTTTTTTCTGGGGGGTGTAGCAGGAGTCTCTTCCACTCCTGATGGGTATAGGACCAATGTTCCCTTCTGGTAGATGCAAACAGATCCAATACTCTGATGTCTGTCCTCCTCTCATGGATGGAGGTGGCACTGTTACCAGGGCCTCGGCAGTGTTCAGGTGTGTTGGATCCACTGCCGAGTTCGGATCCGGTGAGCAGACCCCTGGTGTCAGATGCCTCTTGCTAATTCCACATCTTGCGTATTGTGAATAGTGCAGCTATTAATGGATATGTAGGGATCTCTGTGATATGCTGACTCAGAATTATTCATCACTCTGTATTCTTGTGTTGAAGGAATTTGTTGATCATATATCAACAGAGAAATACATATTCTAAAATACACATTTCTTCTTTAAATGTTTTACCACTTCTTTCATTTTTTGAGATTGTAATATAATTACATCATTTCCTCCTTCCCTTTTCTCGCTCCAAACCCTCTCATTTTCAGAGGAAGTCATAAAAAATCATATTAATAGCTAGCTACCTTTAAAAACTACAATAAATTAAATGTAGTTTAAATGAAGTTTTCTTAACTGGGCTGACAATGCTCCTCCAGTGGCCAAAGATCATCTAACACCAAACATGAGATGACCTCCTTGAGTTGCTGGTTGGAGTTGTCCAAGAGACTCACAAAACATTACAGACTATTGCTGCTGCTTTTAGTTGACCCCCAGAGGTGAAAGATAAATCTCTATTGCTAAAGACCATGCACTTCAGAGGTACCTGAGCTGGAAATGACCTTTAGGCCTCCTCACTGAGGACTGTCTTTCATGATACCAGCAGGCACCCGGCAAGCTTCCAAAGAAGGGAAGCAATGAACAGTCTTACCCATCTCTGACTGTTGAGGCCCATAAAAATGGTTCTGCTTCTTCTTGACTTAAGGTCAGAGAGTTCAAGCCCACTATTGCTCTTTCAAGGTCAACCCACAGACTGTTTAGACTAAGTTGTGGCTATTGTGTATTTTACCTTTACAACAGGATGCTTAGCCTAAGAAATAACTAATGGATGTCTTACTTTAACAAGAGGATATTTGGCCTAAGGTGTGGCTGTTGTGTATCTTGCCTTGACAACAGAATATTTGGTTTAGGGTGTGGTTACTTGATGTTTTGGGTATTGAGGTAATTATGCTTGCCTATTCTTTGTATCTTGGTAAGGAAGTCTTTTGTCTTCCCCCACTTTTGATTGGGGTATATAAAGACTGTGTATAATAAACTTAAGGCTTTTGCCCAGTATTCGCTGGAGTGCCCTCCTGATTCTATCCAGTGTCTCTGTTTTTTCTTTAATATGGATAATTTTTCTACCTGCCATTTCTTAATCCACATGCTTCCCTTCAAGCATGAATGAATAAACCAGGCAGGACCCAGCTGTTGTTGTCTCCCAGACACGGAATATGGCATATGACACTGATGAATCACATCAGTGACCAGCATGTCATGATAACCCTAAGGGTGCAGGAGTGGGAGACATAATTTGGTGGTAACAATTGAAATAGAATTGTGTCACTTTCCTCCTTCCATGTCCTCCTTCCAACTTGTCTCCTAGGTACTCTCCTCCCATCCCTTCCCATGCCCCCAACACTCAAGTTGATAGCCTCTTTTTCTTTTGTTATTGTTGATAATGGACATACATATTTAAGTATGTGTATACACAGATATGTAAATATATGCTGGGTTCATTTTTGTTGTTTGCATGTGTGTAGTTTCAGGGCTGACAACTCCATAGTGGACAACCCATAAGAAGGTTCACCCCAGGGAGAGGCTAATTCTCTTTCTCCCAGTGGCCATTAGTTGTCTTTAGTTCTCATGGGTGGGACCCCACAAGATTTCCCCCTTCTATGTTAACATGTCCACTGATATTGCCACTATTCCAATCTTATTTATACACTGATTTGTAGGAAAGACTGTTTCAAAGTAGACTTCCTGGTATTCTGGCTTTTGAAGGCTTTCTGCCTCCTCTTATCTATGTTTCCTGAGCCACAGATACAAGAACTGTGATGTAGATGTAACCACTGGGAGATGGGCTCCCTACAATCCATTGATCTCTGCACTGGGTCCACTTGTGATTTTTCTGTGTTGATCCCGTTTCCTTCTTTGATGGAGTGGTAACTTCATTTATCTGTGAGAATAAAGATTTAGAATGTAGTAAGAAATTATGCTGGTATAGCAAAGTGGCAGTAGTGGATTCTTTTCTAAAAACATTCATGACCTCACTGTCCCTAAAGAGCTGGCTAGGTTTTCAGTGCCAGGCATAAGTTTCTTCCTGCTGTATGGGCCCTAATTCCAATTGAAATTTTTTTATTGGCATCCTATTCACAATAGCCAAGAAATAGAAAGACATAAATGTCCTTTAACAGACAAAGGAATAATGAAAGTGTGGTCCATATACACAATGAACTACTATTCAGCTGTAAATAAAAATAAATTCAGGGCTGGAGAGACTGATCAGCAGTTGGAACACTGGGCTACTCTTCTAGAGGTTTTGAGTTCAACTCCAAGCAACCACATGGTGGCTCACAGCCATCCATAATAGGATCTAATGCCTTCTTTTATCTAGAATGCAAGTATGCAAGCAAAGCACTCAGACATAAAAAATATAAATAAATTTTTAATTTTTGAAAAAGGAAAAGAAAATCATGAAATATTCAGGTAAATCGATGGATCCAGAAAAGATTATATTTTGTGAGACCCACAGAAAGATAAATGCTATATGTTCTCTCTGATCTGTGGTTCCTAGCTCCAAATCTTCCATATGATTATATAAAGTGGGGTAACCTCAGAAACCAGAAAAGTATAAAGGGACCATAGGTGAGGGTGGGGAGGTGGGGTGGAGAGTAGGAGTAGGGAGGTGGGAGGTGGGGTGGGGGATGGGCTTGAGATGGGAATAGGTGATATGAAGGATTCAGATGATATGAAGTGTGAAACAGAAAAAAGGGCAAGGGAAAAAGGGAAGGAGGTCAACACATTTGAAGGTAGGACAAGGGACAAATGACACCAAGGTTTGATAAGGTCTCAAGAAATCAGATTATATTTTCCTAAAACTATACACAATACATGTAAGTGTATGTACATTCTGCTTATAGGAGGGAAAGTAAAGCCACTTGGGCTGACAACTTTCTCCACAAGAACTGCAGACCAACAAAAGCCTCCAGGAACCTCCTTTTGAAGGTTGGTCAGGGTAGGCCCAGTGGCTCCCAAAACAATAGAGACCAACAATGTAGTTCCTGGTTGCCTCTCAGTGGTTGAGGTGGGCCCCTACTGATGAAGACAACACACACTTAGAATACAGGACCCTTTGGTTTGAGCTGGTTCTGGCCTCTTTCCTATAATCTAGCTTCAGTGGTTCCAGAAAGTACTACACAAACTGCCAAGGGAGAGAAGTAATTAACAGTGCTACCAGTTGTAACATCTATGAACAATGACAATGACCAGCAGCATAGCAAGATTAACACCCATTTCTATTAACACCATAATTCCAACGTGGATATCATGACAGGTTAGCTACTTGTTTTTCTAGGTTTCATAACATTTTCTTTAAAATCTTCACCAATTTATGGTAAATGGGAACTATATTTTTAATGCTATCATTTCTCACTTTATAAGCTTATTGGTGTTAAAATATGGAAATGACCCAGATAATAATATGAAACAGTATAAATGATATTATCACTTTCTACTACTTAAATCATCTCAACAAAGTAATTCATATTATTTTTCAAATCTATGCTATTTGTTTTTTAAAATAATATTTTTTTACTTTAGTTTTATTTTAAGGGTATGGGTTTTTTGCCTGCATGTATGTCTGTGTGCCACACCCATGGCCATACCCTCAGAGGCCAGAAGTTTTCAGAACTGTTGAAACTGGAACTATTGAAAGCCACCATGTGAATGCTGCGAACCAAGCCCACATTCTCTGAAAGTGCAGTAAGTACCCCTAACTGATGAGCCATCTCTCCAGCCACCTAAACACTTCTTACTTACATTTGAAATTGTATTCTGCTGTACTTTTACTATCTCCTTCCTGTACTATTATCATTCCATCCTAACATATTGGTATAACTATAAAGGAATAGAGGGAAAGGGGGAAAGGGAAAGGAGGAGAGAGAAGGGGAGGAGGGAGGAAATGTAGCTATCTCTAGAGTGTCTGTCCACCGTGCATGTGGTCCTAAATTCAAGCTCTAGGACAACAAAACAAATCAGAATTAAAATATGTACTGTCACTTATCCTGCCTATTCTTTATCTTTTTACATGGTAGGTAGAGTTCTTTCCTCATCACAGTTACTAAGTAAACATCACACAAATATAACAAAGCTATTCAAGCAGATCCACACCAAAAAAAAAAAAAAAGTACATGCCCTTCCCCAACCCGTAATCTTGTTGAGTGACAAGAACCCTGTCTCTATTCTTCTACCTCACCCTGCTCCATGAGCCTGCCTAAAACAGCCATGTGTGGAGTCTGTGCACCGCCATAGTGTTTTCTGTTGCATGGTCACCTGATTTTCACATTGACTCTGTGACTTCCCACATAAGCAGTTCCATGCCAACAGAAGCAAAAGGTGTTAGAAAAGAACATGGTTTGCCTGGAGGCATACAGAGGACAGAAAATGTTTTGTTCATTAGTTCACTGATGATTTTTGCACACATTTTTAATTTTTCCATGGTTGAATTTGCTGCCTTTCCTTTCTTGGAATTCAGAAGCCTTCACAGCTTTATAGGAGCATTTCCCATAGCTTAGCTGGGTAATAGGACACTGGACCAGCATCACATGACTGCATCACAGGACCAGTGTCATATGACTGCATCATGGGACCAGCATGCATGAGGCTCCAGATTTGGTCTCCAGTAGTTGGTTATTTGTTTAAATATATAAATGGAAAATGAAGAAAACCACCAAGTTACTGGTATCTTGGAATTAACTGTATAATTTTAACTGTTGATACTTATATATTGTGACAGTCATTAATAACTGTAGCAGCTTAAAAGGGAAATGTCCCCTTATAGGTTCACATGCTTGAACACTTGATCCCAGCTGGTGATATGCTTTGGGAAAGTGGTGCACTTTTAAGAGGTAAAAGCTCCATGGCATCTCTGGCAGGCCTTGAGGCGTTCTAGCCTGATCCACTTCCTGTTTACTCTGCTTCCTGAGTGTGGAAACACTGTGACCAGCCAGCCTCCTGTTGCCACCACCATGTCTCCCCAGACATGATGGATTGCACCCTACTGGAACTGTAATCCAAAATAACCCCTTTTGCCTTAAGTTGCCTTTGTGCGGGTATTTTATCCCAGCAACAACAACAACAAAAAAGTAACCAAGACAAAGGTTGAATTAGGGAAATCATCAAATAATTTCAAAAGGGTACAAGTTCAGTCTTATTCTAGGTGCTATCTCCATGCAGAGAGCAAATACAGTCATTTTCTATTTGTTCAGAAATAGAACCTCTTTAGGTAACCCATGTTGACCTAGAGTTCAACATGCAGCATAAGCTGACCTTAAATTTGAGACCCCAGCCTGAGCTCCTAAATTCTAAGATTGCAAGCCCGGTTTCATCTCTATTTTCTTGATTAGTGTTTATTTGAAATTAATTTACTTTTGTTTTCACATAAGAATAGACTTACATTGAGTATACCCCTTCCTTTTCTCTACCTTCTCCCCTCTCATTGAGCCCCTGGAGCAGTGCTTCTCAACCTTCCTAATGCTGCAACCTTTAATATAGTTCCTCATGTTGTGGTAACCCCAAATATAAAATATTTTGTTGCCACTTCATAACTGTAATTTTGATATTGTTATGAATTGTAATGTAAATATCTGTGTTTTCTGATGGCCTTAGGTGACCCCTGTGAAAGGGCTATTTAACCACCAATGGGGTCATGACCCACAGACTGAAAATCGCTGCTCTTGAGTCTAGGGTCTCAACAGTTTGACTTCTGCTCCTATGCTACATAAACATGATGATTTTGTGTAGCTCTATAAAACCTAGGATTTACAAATGAGAGGAGACCTACAGTATTGTCTTTCTGAGACTAGCTTAATTTGCTTAATATGATTGTCTCCATAGCATCCATTTTCCTTCTAGCACAGAGCCTTGTTCTTTGTGACTGATAAAAAATCCATTTCATATATATATATATATATATATATATACCACATTTCCTTTATCTATGCCTCTACTAATGTTGGGAACTACTCTAGCTATCGGTAACCGCAACATTCTACTCCCTGGCCCCCACAGTTTTGTAATAAATGCAAAATACGTTTAAGTAAATTTCAAAAGGCCCATAGTCTCTATCATAGTCTCAACATTGTTTTAAAGTCCAAAGTTCAAAGTCTCTTCTGAGATTCATACAATCTCTTAACTGTAATCCCCTATAAAATCAAAATTAAAAAAATCACATACTTCCAACATATAATGGCACAGGATACACATTACCATTTCAAAACATAGGGAAGGGAGCATAGTAAGGAAATACTGGAGCAAAGGAAGACCAAAAACCAGATGGGCAAACTCCAAACTCTGCATCTCCATGTCTGAAGTCAAAACACTCTTCAGATCTCTAAATCTGTTTCTTTGTTGACTCCAACACACTTCTTTCTCTTGGGCTGGTTCCACTCCCTATTACCAGCTCTCCTCAGCAGGTATCCCAAAGCTCTGGCATCTCCAACATCTTAGGGTCTCCAAGGCATTTCAAGCTTCAAGTTCACAGCTTCATTCAATGGCCTCCATTCAGGGATACCCCTGACACATGTCTGGCCTCAGAGGTTTTTCTTAGTCATGGAGGAAGATTCCATAACCCCTTTCTTCTATCCTTGACTAAAACTAGAACCACATGGCCAAAGATGCCAAGTTCTGCAGCTTGCTGGAGCTGGAACATAGCCCTCTCTTCACCAGCTTTCTGTTTTTGATGGTTACCTTCACTGCCTAAGCTTGGCTATCCTGGAACTTTCTCTGTAGACAAGGCTGCCTGAAACTTAAGAGATCCATCCACCTCTGCCTCCAGAGTGCTGGGGATAAAGGTATGTATATTAACCACCACATCCAGATCTGATATTTTCTTTAATTCCTTTTCACAAGTTGGAAGCTTAGCTGGGTGGGATCTTTCCCTGAGGCCACCACTCCCTTTATCCATATCTTAATCTGTTCATCTCCTTGAATACAGGATTCAGCTCCATTCCACTTCCTGGTGCTCCTTTTCTCCTCGAGTTATATATTTTATATTTTCCCCTGCTCAGCTTTCTCCTTTTCATTATAAATTTTCATTAGAGTTAACACTAATAACCATAAGACAGAGTCTTATCACAATATGGCAGTCCCTGGGTACCAACTTCTGTCTTAAGGTTTTAGTGCTGTGAGGAGACACAATGGTCACAGCAACTCTTATAAAGGAAAACATTTAGTTGTGGCTGGCTTACAGTTCAAAGTTTAAGTCCATTATCATCGTGGTGAGAAGCATGGCAGTATTCAGGCAGACATGGTGCTGGAGAAAGTGCTGAGATTTCTACATTTTGATCCACAAGCAGGAGGAAGATAATTCCACACTGGGCATGGCTTGTGAATCTGAGACCTCAAAGCCTGCCCCAGTGACATACTTCCTTCAACAAAACCACATCTACTACAACAATGCCACACACACTTCCTAGTAGTACCAATTCCTATTCCCCTATGGGGCCCATTTTTATTCAAACCACGACACTAACTTAGTGTCAAAAGTATATGCTTATGTATGTACACACACAGACACGCATATAATCAAACTATTTCACAGCATTCCTGTAAATCTGTCTCTGATTATACAGCTGTAGAAACTGAAGATCAGAAAGGCTAATTAACTTGCCCAAGGCCACACAGATAATGAACACCATTTGGAACTCATGTCCAAGCCATCTGACCTTAAAAGCCATCGTTTTGGCTCCAGACTAGCTCGTGCCTCACCTTTGGTCTGAGATGGAATTTGGCGGCTTCTAATTGCCCACAGACGCCACATGTACTCCTCTAATGAAAACAATGCTTAGCGATGAATGACCCTGAAAAAGAAATTGAAAAACTCAAGAGTAAATGTAGAGAAGTCAGAGCTTTGAAATTTTTCCCATCATATTTCCTGAAAGCAATTGTTCATGAAGATAAGGTGGCACTTCCAGTAAAACTGTGACAGCCCCAGAGATGCTGACTCACTCCAAGTGGAGTGTCATTCCTGGAACCATGTCCTATATAAAGTAGCCTGTCAGAACTCCAGCAGAGACAATGGCCTCTCTGGTCGTGGCGCCTCTCCTCTGGCTTCCCTTCAGCAGGAGGGTTCACAAGACACCTTCTGTCTGCCTGGTGCTCCACAATTGTCCTGTACTAAAAAAATTCAACATTCTACAGTTCGTATCCTACTACACATTTGATACAGTAACTGGGCACGTGTTTTCCTTTCAACAAAGTTTGAAATTAATCATTTTTAACAACATCTCCTTTCTATTTCTTTCAGATTGTTTACCCTGCTTCATTTCTCAGAAAGTCTCTCGTGTGTGTGTGTGTGTGTGTGTGTGTGTGTGTGTGTGTGTGTGTGTGTAGACACACACATATGTGCACACTCATGTGTGTGTTCCTAAGTGTGGAGGGCACAACTCAACATGGGATGTCATTCCTTGGGAACTGTTTTTGACTTGATATTTGTCCTATATGCTGGGCAGGCTATCAGTGGAGGTAAGAAGTCACCCCTGGTCTACACATCTCTGCCTTCTAAGCACTGTGACTTCAAGGACAAACCTGGTTTTAGAGGGATTCTGGGATCAAGCTCATGCCCTCATGCTTGCAAGGCAAACACTTAGCAAATGAGCAGTCCCCCCCCAGCCCATGAAAGTCAGTTTCGTATTTTATTCCTTTGCCATATAAAGCAGAGTGTAGCCTACCCTTTCTCCAAAACTCTATGTCCAATAATCTCTGCTACCCCTCTATTTATGCTTTTTTTCCTTTCTACTCTATTCTATTCATTTCTACTCTGTTCTTTCTCCTCACTCATCTTTCATACTCAATTCATTACTCAAAAGTCTCCTGCAGGGCGGATCTCTGTGAGTTCGAGGCCAGCCTGGTCTCCAGAGCAACTGCCAGGATAGGCTCCAAAGCTACACAGAGAAACCCTGTCTCGAAAAACCAAAAAAAAAAAAAAAAAAAAAAAAAAAAGTCTCCTGCAGATGCCAATGAGTCTCTTAAAATAGGTGTTTAAATTTCTTGCTTTATTTGATCTGTGCAATACTTGACACCATTCACCATCCTCTCCTTTAAACATCTATATACACCAACTTCCTCATTATCATTCTGTCAGCAGTAAGGGACAGCAACATAGCTCCATACTGTCACCCTTGACAACCTAAGGTGTTCCCCCAATCTTTTAGAGACCTCAACTCAAGCAATATTCGGACTATTGTTTTGGCACAGAAAATAATTTCTGTCCCAGAACCTTTGGAGCAGACTAGAGAATTTTATTTTATTAGGACCTTGGAAGAGAGACCTCCAGAAGGACACACTTCAAGTTGTGCATAGTATGACTTATCTGTGTACAAGTATCATCCCCAAAAGGGAAAACTGAGGAAGTGAGACTGTGGGTTTAGGTGAGAATTGCAAAGAATAGGACACTTTTCCAAGTATAGGTATGTCTTAGTTAGAGTTTCATTGCTGTGAAGAGACACCATGACCACAACAATTCTTATAAAGGAAAACAGTTAATTGGGATGGCAACTTACATTTCAGAGGTTCAGTCTGCTATTATCATGGTGGGAAGAATGGCAGCAAGCAGACATGGTGCTGGAGAAGGAGCTGAGAGTCTTACATCTTGGTCCACAGATAACAGGAAGTGGTCTTCAATACTGGGCATAGTTTGAGCATATATGAGACCTCAAAGCCTAACTCTACAGTGACATACTTCCTCCAACAAAGCCACACCCCCCAAAAGTCCCTTTGAGGGTGATTTCCTTTCAAATGGCCATAAGGTGTGTTCTCAAGAGAGTCACAATTAATTGTTCTAGCATTAACTCTATATACCATCTTGGTGGTTCTTGAGCCACACCATTTTTTCACTTCTGTACAAGTGCTATCTTGCTGGCTCAAGTTATATCCTAAAGGATGATCAAAAAACTGTTTTTTCGTGTGTGTGTGTGTTTGTATGTGTGTGTGTGTGTGTGTGTGTGTGTGTGTGTGTGTGTGTGCACGCGTGCACTCGCGCAGATACATGTGTCATGTCTGTCTGTCTCTGTTTGTATCTTCCTGTCTCTTTCTCTCTTGATATTTACTTATTTATTTAATGTGTACATGCCTGAGTGTATGTATGTGCACCACGTACGTGCAGAACCCTTTGAAGGATAAAAGAGGACATTGGAGCACCTTGGACTGGAGTTAGGGTTAGGGGTTAGATTATGATTATGGTTATGATTAGGGTTAGGGTTAGGGGTTAGATTAGGGTTAAAGGTTAGGTTAGGATTAGAGGTTAGATTATAGTTGGGGTTAGGGTTAGGGTTAGCAGTTGTGATCCACTGTGTGGATTCTAGGAACCAAACCCAGGTCTGCAAGAGCAGTAAATGCTCTTGACCACTGAGCCATCTCCACAATCCCTTTTTCTCTCCATTTTGATAAGTGAGGCTATAGGGTGGTTCAGAGGACGCCTTGAGTAGAATCATACTCTGATAAAGTAAAAACCAGGAGCCACGTGGATGGTACAAGGGTTTTAATATACGTCCTTTCCCTGTAAATGGGTTTCTGGTGATATCCCAAGAACATTGCAGGTTTCCAGCTGGGAAAGGAGAGAGACCTGAAGCCATTGCAATTGTGCTAGAATTTCTACCTCCCTTTTGGTGAAAGGTTTCAAACAAATCCCAGAAGGAGGGGCTCCTTTCTCCTCTCATGTCCCCCACAGTTACCTGCTTTTTTATCCTGTCACATTCTAATTTTTCTAATCCTCCCCATTTTCATCTATCGGTGATTTCATTCATGCTTCTTCCTCCTGCATCCAAGGTGTTAGTTATCCATAAGATCCTGCTTCTAAACATAAAATTCTACAACCTGCATAAGTGACTCCATCCTCACTAATGTTTCCACTAGTCTGTATTTGCCAAATAGTGAAATCACATTGAAGACAAGATTTACACTAATTTTCGAGTATAGTAAATGACTGGCTGTTTGCTGAATGTATTAAGTGTACATGGCTAGGATTTCTTCTTTAACCCCAGACAGCAAATAGACATATGCGTGTTTATACATTGTATATGTATGTGTCACTTCCTTTTGTACTGCTGTGACAAAACACCATGACCAAGGCAACTTCTAGAAGGAAGGGTTTATTTGGGGCTCATCCAGGGACCTCTGATCACAGCCTCTCTGACTACAAGCATCAAGCAAAAGCAGCACAGTGGAAGGGGAACGTGGCTTGTGAAACCTCCAACCCAGCCCCAGTGATGCACTTCCTCCAGCAAGGTGACACCTCCTAAACCTACCCAAACAGTGTCAACAAATGGGTATCAAGTATTCAGATGCCCGTGATGTATAAATCAGTCATTTTACTTCGCTTTTAAATTTTTTGCTTTGTTTTTTAGACAGGATTTTTCTATGTAGCCCTATCTGTCCTGAAACTCGCTCTATAGACCAGGCTGGCCTCAAACTCGGAGAGCTCTGCCTGCCTCTGCCTCTCCAGGAATGGGATTAAAAGTGTACACCACCACTGCCCAGCATTTTACTTTTAAATTTTTTTAACCTTTATTTTTATTAACTGAGTATGGGTATTCTGTCTGTGTGTATATATGTATATTGCATGCCTGCCATGGAAGCCAGATATGGGCATTGGATCTCCTGGGACTGGAGTTACAGACAGTTGTTATCTACCATGTAGGAAACAAACCTGGTTCCTCTAGAGGAGCAACTGATGCTCCTAACCACTATGCCATCTTTCTAGTCTTCAATTTGTTTTTAATTTTTCAGTTTTGCAGAAGAAGCCACAGAAATTTCAAACCTTGTACATGGGAACTTCTCCTGCTTGGTGTTCCTAATAAAGAGCACTATGGAAAGATGTTTCCATAACTCTTCACTCAAAAGCTTTCTTCCCATGGTTGCTATTCATCACATCCATTTCGTCTCCACTTTTCAATTTTCTGCCCATTCACATTGTTACAACCTTAATTTGTGGGCTCTATGAATTGTACTTTCCTTGTCCTTATGAGTACTGCAGCAGACTCAAGGGAAACCCAATGATGTCTTAGTAACAGGATTCCAGGTCAAGAGCACCTTAGATTTTTTAGACACTCATCATGCAGGCCCACTGTTGCCAGGTTTCAAGCCAATATATAGCTTATTTGACTAATTTTAAATTGTTGCTGGCACCCCTCAGGCTCCTTAATAAACCCTCTAGTGCTAATTGAGATGAGTGAGTGATCTTATTGATAGTAGGTACCTGATTTAGAGTCTGTCAAATGCTAACTAGCCTCCCCTGGAGGATGTGTTTCTGATTAGGGCACTTTAAATATTAGCAAGCTGCCCCTGGAGGTAAGTTAGGCTAACGAAACACACACATATGGATCATACTTTCCATGCTGAATGATTTTAATCTAAGTTGCAGGCAATATAATGCCCTATTTTTCAAGGCCCCACAAGCATGCCTAATTTGTCTACTGGGTAATTAAGCAGCACAGAATGGATATATAACAAATGTCCCATCGGTGCACAAATGAGGGCTTTACTTCTCTATTTGTTATAAGGACAAAGACTCTTGGTGGAACTCAGAATTCATTTCATCTATCCAAACTTCTTCCATTTCTTTCACAGTAGCTACCGTTCATTAGTCTCAATCTTAGGAAAGTGCCTGATTTGAAGTACAAAATACACAAGCATTGTAGTAGCTTCCTTGGATGCTTCCAAGCCACCTTCAAAAGACAAAGTGAAGGGAGTTGAAAGACTTGCAAGACTTGAGTTTTACTCAAAGGTTTCATGACAAGATCTCCACAGGAGAAGCAGATTCCCCTCTGAGGCTTGCCAGTTGCCTTCAACCTCATTAATATTCTTAATTATTCAAGAGGGGGCTGTGGTTGCCATGAACTTGTCATAGATCAATTAAATCCTGAGAGTTTCTGAGGTGACATTCAGATCTGTGACAAGGTGAAAGGAAATCAATTTTCACTTTCAGTCTGCAGGTGTCCACCTATTTCCTGGGGTGAGTGGTGAACTCTCATTTCAGACACAAAGGCAAAGATGGCCTCGCCTTTGGGGCCAGAGGCTGATTGCCGAGGTGCTGCCTTGAAGAATGGGAACCCCAGGGGTCTTGCCTTGCCATTAGGGGCTCTGATACAAAAAGACCTCTTTATTCTGGAGTCAGAAAAAAACAGAGGATGGAATTCCTATTTCACCAATCTGAGAAGTAAAATTACCTCGCACATTTGGGCTTCAAACAGGGATAAGAGCAGCAGCCTTCATTATTCAGCCAATACGTGGTGGGAAGAAATGCTTTCTGAGAAAGAATGCCACTTCCGGGGGAGGAAGGGAAGGAAAGATGAGTCAAGGTGGAGCAAAGCAAACCCACCGTTTAATCAGCAACCATCCTTGACCTGTCAGACTCAGCTCAAGTAATTCCTGAATGGTTGGGTCAAAGAAAAAAAAAAAGTAGATAATTGAACAAGCAATAGAGCATTGAGAGGCCTCGAGTTTCCAGGGTTTGCACTGTGAGAGAGCCAGATAAATGTGTTATGCTTTTAATATATTCTGCTTCCTAATTGGCAATCAGTGCTGATTTGTCAGTCATTCTACCCATGATGCATACAACCCTGGAACATAGGGCAGGGCAAGGCAAGTTGAGAAAATCAATTATTCTTATGTTTACATTCCCTTAAGGCTGGGGTGTTGCAAAAACTGCCTAAATATTATCGTTCCCCTCACAAAGGAGCTGGAAAGAAGGGTGAGACTGCAATTCAATACTATGAATAAATCTCTGGCTGTTTGGGGAAAGGTACAATGGCTGAATATTTATGAGACTGATGATGGGTAATGCATTTCATGTGATCTGCCACTGTGAAAATAGAATCCCATTTTTAGAGCTCATAGGAACAAGTACATGCTCAAGAAATGGAGACCGATTGTTGCTATATGAAGTCCCATGCAAACGGTTCACGATTTAGCCTTTTGTACAATGGTGGTCCAAAGAACGGGAATTCACTGTCAGTCTCAGATCAACACAGCTTGCAAGGTCACATCAGACTCGGAGAAGAGGTAGTATGAAACTTCATTCTAGATTTCTGTCAGTCTTCAACCTTCTGCTTCAAGCATTCCAGAGAACCCAGTCTTACCTACCCCACCAGTGAGTGGCATTAGGACTTCTAAGCCCATGCATGCCTCTACACAGCTTCCCAGACCTCCTCGTGCCTGCTGGCTATAGTGACATCTATCACTGAAACCCATTCCTTCCTGTTTCCATGGTCCTCCCTCTTAATCATCCTGCTGTGACTCCAGTCCTCCCTCTTTTTCTGAATTTTGCTTTGTTGTCATGTGTCTTAAATACTATCGTTTCACACTTCGGCCTGCACACTTTCTTGGATACTTCTCTTGTTTTTAACCATCACAGACACCAAATCAGCTTTATTTTCATAGCTAAACATAAGCATTCGCCAACACTTTTTACCCCATGTAAAAAGTCCCCAAAACAAATGACTGCCCTCTACCCTCACCCCAACTCTTCCTTGTGCCCTCCCTGTTACAGTTGGAAGTTAATGGCTTCGGAGATTATCTCTAATAACTCACTTTGTGATGGTCATGTCCTTGAGAGTTCTAACCTCTCAGATGTGAGCTGGACCTAGTAACTTACTTCTAACAACTAGAACATGGTGACACGTGACTTCCAAGAGGAGGATTTTTTTTAAAAGGTATATATTGAGAATGTATTATGTTTATTTCTTTTGTTTTTGTTGTTCTAGTTTTTTTGTTTGTTTGGTGTTTTTGTTTGTTTGTTTGTTTTTTAGATGCAGTCTCCTGTAGTTCAGGCTAACCTTGAACTCACTATGCAGCAGAGAATGGTCTTAAATTCCTGATCCTTCAGCCTCTGATTGTTTGGCTTAAAGTTGTGCATCAAGACATACAGCATGAAATTACACTATGTATATTTCTAATAATAGAGATTTCCACAAATGATACCTTTTCACTTGAGAACAATTTACATGATCCCCAGACAAGCAGATTTAAAAAAAGTAAGAATGCATCAAACATTTACTTTACTAAAAAATCATAGAAAATTTCACTTTTAAACAATCCTTTTTAAAATTTTTGTTTTTAGGTGGGAGGAAAGGGCTGTGTGTGGCCGTGTGTGCGAGACTGAGTGTGGATGCTTGAGAACAGAGGCCTCACCCCTCTGATCTGGAATTACAGGCAGTTGTGAGTCACCTGACTGGGATGCTGGGCATCAAAGCAAACAGTACAAGCTCTTGGCTGCTGAGCCATCTCACCAGTCCAAACTTTAAAACAATTGTTTGATGAACATAATTTTATCATCTATTAAAGATAAAAGCAGCGTTGGATACATGGCTTGGCAGTAAGATCACTCTTGTTGATCTTCAGAAGACCCAGATTTGTTTCTTAGCACCTACATGGTGCTGCAGGATGACTCCAGTTCCAGGTGACACCCTCTTCTGATCTCCAAGGACTCTTGTATGCAAATGGTGCACGCACATACACACAGGTAAAACACTCATACCCATCAAATAAAATAAGTAGCTTTCTAAAAATGTTTAGTGTGAAAGTAAATGTGTATTCTAATGACATGGACATGTTCATTGAGTATTTGCTACAGAAGGACATACAGCATGACATAGACATGCTTGTTGAGTGTCTGCTACAGTATCTTCATGGTTCTTCACAGTTGGTGGATACTTTGATTTTATAATAGTAAATTCCACTCCACATAAATACATAATATAAAATAACAACAGTCTTGAATCTGAACCAAGGTATTTTGGGCAGCATTCACAGGCATGATGTGTCCTGATGGCATGCATAATGTGAAGTGTGCATGTGTTGTGCTCAGAAGCAAGGCAGCACCAGCAAGAACTGCCAGAAATGATTCATTATAAATTTGATTTCAAATTAATTTTTGATTGTAGCAAGCTCAGAATTTTTTTTAACTATTGTCAGATTTTTCACAACCTACTCATTTTATGCCATTGCAACTCACAGGTCAATAAGCTTTGGTATATAATGTAGAAATGTATTGTTTCATATAGAGATTAAATAGCGAGTGATATTGACTGTATGCCTGTAGAGAAATAAAGAGTATTTGTTCATGGAGTTGTGAAATCTGAATCCCATGATCAACTATCTGCAAACTGGAATGCAAAAGAGCTGATAGTGCAGCTCCAATTTAGGTCCAGAAAGAATCAAAGTGGCCAATGATGTAAAACATGTCCAAGGATAGGAGACTAGTGACTCAACCAGTCAGGCAGAGGCGATTGAATCCTGCCATCTTTTTGCTCTATTCAGGTCGAATGATGCCCGCTCACATCAGGGGAAGGCAATGTGTTTTGTTTACCCTCCAAGTCTAAATATTAATCTCTTCTCAGACAAAATTGTCCCCAAGGTATTGAAAGACTTAAAAAATAGCAAAGAAATATAGCCCAGAAACTGACCAAGGCTACTACTATGACTTAGTGCCTGGAATTTACCAGCCATCAGCAATTACTCCCTTACAAGGCCATAAGATAGCTAGGTACCAAGAATTCCCAGATGGTCACACTCCCCGAGGGGCTCATGAAGGAAACTGATTGCCCCACCAGCCAATGTGTCAATCATTAACAATTAAGGGTCCCTGTGAAACAAAGAGATAGCTACCATTAGTTAGCACATCCTGAGGTCTGCAGGTTTTACAACTGGTGGGTCAGGAGGCTATCTGATTCCCAGGCCTCCCCTCAAGACAAAGGGCTTCCTAGGAACCCATGACTCCGGTCATGTATTCAATGGACAGAGAGTTGAGGCCCTTCCCTAAGTTTATGGTTTTTGCCCCTGTGCCTGGGGGACGGGGCTGCTCTCTAGCCTACATGCTGAGAGAGCCCATTTGTACAAATGTCTACCTTTCATTAAAGCCTCTTGCTGTTTGCATCAAGTTTCTGCCTCCTCATGGTGGTTGGGGTGGCCGCAGTCCTGGGAAAAGATTCTGGAGGCCTGAGCTTCGGGGGGGTCTTACAGTATTTAGCCAAATATCTGGGTATCGCATGGCGGCCCATTCAGTATATAAAGTTAAACTATTATGTTTATAGTTGTGTATGTGTATATATACATGTATAAATAGCTGCTATGGTATACCTTTTGAAAACATAATGCATTTTGAAATAAAAAGTAAGTGTGTAGCTTATGGTACATCAAATTGTCTTCTGTGTTTATAGCCCAAAGAAATGAAAGCGGGATCTGAAACCAAGCAGACACATGTGTTCACCTTGCTCATTGTGGATGTCATGTGACTGGCTGCCACCTTGACTTCCATCATGAAGGTCTGTGTCCTTGGCTGTGACCCACAAAGGACCCTTTCCCCTTGAGCTTCATTAGCATTTTATCAAAGCAACAGGAAAAGTAAGTAAGACATGAGCTAGAAGAAGGGGTCTGTATTAGTCAGTGTTCTGTTGCTGTGAAGAGACGCCATGACCACGGCAGTTCTTATAAAGGAAAGCATTTAATTGGGGCTGGCTTACAGTTTCAGAAGTTTAGTTCACTGTCACCATGGCTGGGAGCATGGCATCATGCTGATAGAGACAATGCTGAAGAAGTAGTTGAGAATTCAACATCTGGATCCACAGGCATCAGGAAGAGAGAGTTACTGGTTTGGCTTGGGCCCTCAAAACCTCAAAATCCACTCCCAGTAACACACTTACTCCAACAAGTCCAAGCCTACCCTACAAGGCCATACCTCCTAATCCTTCCAATAGTACCACTCCCTTGAAAGACCCCCAAAGAGGTACTTTCATAGAAGGAGACCCGTACCCAGGAATCAGCGAGACCACGAACTTGGATGCAAAAAGCAAGAGGCTTTATTGGATACATGGGTACCCGGGGAGACTAAGCTTCTGTGAGGCCAAGCACGCCGAGCTAAGGGAGAGGGGTCCTTATATAGCAAAAAGCACAGTACAGAAGCGAAAAGCATAGTTACAGGGATTCTATTGGACAATTTAAATGAGGTACAGAGTTATTTCAAGTCAGCATGTTCTCAAGGTCTGGTAATCAGGCGAAGCGGCCTTGGCTCTATCTTATCTTGGGTACAACAGACCCGGCAGTTCCTCCCTCTGCGTCCAGATGGCTGACCTTGGGACAGAGCGTTCCCCATCCGGCAGGGGCGAGGGGGCGGGCCCCGGGCCGGCCTGCCTGACGCTCTCCCTCCCGCTGCCTCGAGGGCTCCTCGCTCGGCCCGGGCCCCCGCCCCGGGGCACGGTGCCAGGCGGGCGGGCCGGGGGCGCGGGCCCCGCCGGGGTGGACCAGCTTGGGAGGGCGCCAGCGGCCGGGCGTGTGGGTGCGCGTGCGCGCAGGTGTGTCACCGAGTGTGCGAGAGAGGGAGCTAATGGGCAGGGGTCTTTCACCCTGGTGGCCAAGCATTCAGATCTAAGGGTCTATGGGGGCCATTCTTACTCAAACCAACAGAGTCAAAGGGGAGTCAGCCTTTAACAGGAACAGGATTTCACTGCTGTGGAATGAGATAGCTGTTTCACATCCATCCCCATATTCTCCACACTGCTCCAGAGCCATGCCACACAGGATGCTTCAGTTCATGACAGACACTCAAACGACTGTAAGGACCTAGAAACTGCCTCTAGTGGTGTCATAGTCATTACATGCTCATAGTCCCTCCCCCCATGTCTGTACGATGCACTGTGAACATCTCTACTGTACTACCGGTCACGTGGAAGTGTAACATAGAATTATATTAGATGATAAGAGATGAGAATCATAGAGTTATATTAGGTGATAAGAAATGACAGTGTTTGTGTGTGAAGGGTCCAGGAATATAGAAATACAAAATTGTAAGCCCAAGCACATTTTGGAAAAAATAAATAAAGCTGGCAACCACTGCTCACTTTTAACAACTGCTTCCCACCTTAAGAGCAGACATCCTGGCAGCCACTGTGTACAGAGGTAAACTTTTAACAGTTGTCTCCTGCCTCCCAGCTTCCTAGCTGTGCAGGTAGGCAGACAAAGGTTGGCTTCTAACTGTTGCCTCTATGGGACCCTCTGTGTTGTGTTCCCTTAATTTTTAATTGTTCCCCTACGTGACTCTACTCTCTGCCTTGCATTCTTTTAGGGACAGCAAAAAGTGGCTGTGTCAGCCACAGGTTTTTACAAACATCCTAAGTTAACATCCTAACATCCTAGAAACAAAAGTTGTAAAACTTAATGTAATGTGACTTTAAGCCTGACCTCAAGGTTGCAAAAGCTCTTTGACCACACCTGGTGCTTGATTTTTACTATAAGAGGCCCCAAACCAGCCCCCACTGCCACAGTTTTAGAAGCCTGAACTCTGGCTGTGGTCATGGCTATAGCAGATAAGCTTTTGTGCCCCATGGAGATTTTTTTTTCTTTTTCTGAAATAAAGCTTGCTTCTGGTTTAATAGAATTTGGTGGTCTGTCCCCCATCATCGCAGGAACCTAGATGCAACAGTGAGTAGTATATTTATAATGGCTATACTTTTATCATTATTTTAAAGTAGATTGCCAATTTTTTTTTACAAGTTTACTGTTATTATCTCATATTTTACTGGGAGAAGTCCCATGTATTTGTGATTTACCAAACTCGCTGCTCCTCTTTCAGAGGGTGGGAGCTTTGTTCCTAGCACCTATGTCAGGCAGCTCAAAGCCAAACTCGAGGCCCAGGAAACCCCAACACCCTTTTCTGACCACACACACACACACACACACACACACACACACACACACACCGTTCAAAAAGAGATAAAGGCGTGGTGGCACACCAGCACTCTGGAGGCAGAGGCAGGTGGATCTCTGTGACGTTGAGGCCAGCCTGGTCTCCTGCCAGGATAGGTACCAAAGCTACACAGAGAAACCCTGTGTCAAAAAACCAAAAGAGAGAGAGAGAGAGAGGGAGAGAGAGAGGGAGAGAGAGAGAGAGAGACTATGTGAAGGCTGGAGGCACAGCTCAGTGGTAGGCTGCTCTCCTAGCACTCATCATAAGGGCTTGCATTTGATCCGTATCACCACAATCAATTAATTAATATAAAAGCATATGATTAATTAAAAACTCTACATATTCATGAGAAACTGTCTGACACATGACTGACACTTTGTACAGTATTTTTAACTGTATAAAGTGTCTTCCATGCAATTAAATTGCTCTAAGCCTAAGGTATGGTCTAGTTGATAGAGTCTACCACGCACGGCATCCTGTGTTCTATCCCCGGACTGGGTGTGGTGGTACGTGTTTGTAATCAAAGCACTTAGTTGGAAGCAAGAGCATCAGAAATTCAAGGTCATCCTCACTACACAGTGATTTATTTCTAGGCCAGCCTAAAATGTAGGGCACCTGGTCTTTTTACTTTAAAGTAGTTTTAGAATTACAAAAACGTTTTAAATATAGTTCAGAGTTCATGTTCATGTATACCATTTGCTCTACTTTCCATAGCACTAGTTGCTAATACCTTGGGTAATTAGCAAAATCAAGGCTTTATCGTAGTAACAATACCATTTAGGAAGCCTTACTTGAGCTCTATTCATTTTCCACCCAACACCCTTCTCTTTTCCAGGGTTCTACCAGGCATCACAAGCCAGCTTCTTACGCTTCTCCACACATCTGGAGCGCTTCCTCACATTTTCCTTGTCTTTCACACCCTTGGTGGAACCCTGATCAGTTATTTTAGGGAATGCTCTTTAACATGGACTTATTTAGTTTTTTGCTGGCTTATGACATTGAGCTTTGGGGACAAGAATACTGGCATAAACTCTGTTTGCTTTCCTCAGGGCACATCAAAGGGTAAATGAATTGAATCCATAGCAATGGTGGTGTTAACCTTGATCATTGGCTGAGTGGTACCTGCAAGGGATCTCCTATATCATTAATGGCTGTAAATTGAGATTTGCCCACACCTAGTTGCCCTGTGACTTCAGTCTTCCTAACTTTAGTGGTTCTCACAGCTGTGTTTGCCTAGTCAGGACTACGTTTTTCAGAATAACTTCTGCCTTTGTTTAGTGGTTATTTTCTATAGGAAGACCTGACCTTTCCCCCATTTATTTGTTTACTTGATTATTATTTAGATCTATGTGGATTCCAGGATATATTTTATTGGTTAGAATCCAATATTAAACTAGTCTATTTTATTATTTAAGTCTTTGCATTTCAGGTTACCAGGGACCCTCTGTCCTAGTAGCTTGCTCTCCTGGCCTTTTTCTTTTTTTCTGATACCACAGCTGTTCTAGTCTCAGATTTTACTTTATCTCCCTCAGCTCTCAAGTCAACCACTTTCCCAAGAGGCTCTGGTTTCTTTTATTGTAAAATGGTGTTCAGAAACAAATATTATATCACCAAGTGTACTCATGAATGCTAAGATATTGTTTCTCCTGGGCCTTCTCAGTGGACAAAGTTAGAAAGTGTGTGCATGTGTCTGTGTGTGTGTGTGTGTGTGTGTGTGTGTGTGTGTGTGTGTTAAGTACATATTGATTCTTCTGATTCCAAGCCAACACAATGAAGTCCATTCTCTTTATCTATAATTTCTTATTCCTACAGCTGGAGACTCTTCTCTCATCAACAATGGTATATTCAATACTTAGTGTCCATAAAAATAACTGCATAATTACTAGGCTATCCCATAAGACACAAGCTCACTTTCTGGCTAACATGTTTGTATACAGCTCTTTTCATCTTGTATCTCACATTATCCAGGCAAAATGTTGTTTTCCAAGTTATATGAGTGAGTCCTTTTGTTCTCTTCTTTCAATGTGATTGTGGTACCCATTTGGTTTTTTTTTTTTATTTTAAATATTTTTTTTAATTTTAGAAGGAAGCACTCTTACTTACATATCAACCGCCCCATTCCCTCACCCTCCCATCCTCCTATGCTCCCCACCAACCCCCCAACCCACCCCCCACCCACTCCCCAGGGATAGTGAGGCCCTCCACGGGGGTAACATCAAAGTCCCTCACATCATTTGGGGGAGGGCCCAGGCCCTCCTTCCCGTATCTGGACTGCAACAGTATCCTTCCATAGGGAATGGGCTCCCAAAGTCCATTTGTGCTCTAGGGATAGACTGGCTCCACTGTTAGAGGTCCCCTAGAGTGCCCTAGCCTCCTAGCTGGCACCCACATTCAGAGGGCTTGGTTCGGTCCAATGCTAGTTCCCCACCTTTACGATTAGTGTCTCCATGCGCTCACTAGGTCAAGTCAACTATTTCTTCAGGTTTCTCCAGCACAGTCTTGGCTCCTTTGCTCATCCCTCCTCCCTCTCTGCAACTGGATTCCAAGAGTATGGCTCAGTGTTTAGCTGTGGGTGCCTGTTTCTGCTTCCATAAGCTACTGGATGAAGGCTCTAGGAATGGTAACCAAGGTAATCATCAATCTCATTATCCGGAAGGGCTTCAAATGAAGCCTCCCCACCACTGCCTAGATTCTTAATTGAGGTCATCCCTGTGGATCCCCCAACATTTCCCCTATGCCAGACCTCTCTCCAAACCTGTACTGTCTCCCTCTATCAAGGCATCTCCTTTCTTGCCCTCCTCTACTCATCCCCTGTCTCAGGCCTCTTGTTCTCCTCGCCTGCTCCACTTCACCCCTTCTCCCCTTCCCATCTTCCTCCTCCACCATCACCCCCTATGCTCCCAATTTGCTCAGGGGTTCTTGTCTCCCTCCCCTTATTCAGGGGACCATACATTCTTCTCTTGGGGTCCTCCTTGTTCCCTAGTTTCTCTGGTGGTGTGGATTGTAGGTTGGTAATCCTTTGCTCTATGTCTAACATCCATATATGAGTGAGTACAGACCCTGCTTGTCTTTCTGTGATTGGGTTAGCTCACTCAGGATGTTTTCTTCCAATTCCATCCATTTGGCTGTGAATTTCAAGATTTCATTGTTTTTTTTCCACTGAATAGAACTCCATTGTGTAAATATACCACATTTTCTGTATCCACTCTTCTGTTGAGGGGCATCTAGGTTGCTTCCAGGTTCTAGCTATTGCAAACAACACTGCTATGAACATAGTTGAACAGATAGATGTCCTTGTTGTATGAGTGTTCATTCTTTGAGTATATGCCCAAGAGAGGAATTGCTGGGTCTTGTGGTAGACTGATGACCATTTTCCTGAGAAACCACCATACTGATTTCCAAAGTGGCTGTATGAGTTGGCACTCCCAGCAGCAGTGGAGGAGTGTTCCTCTTTCCCCACATCCTCTCCAGCATTAACTGTCACTGTTGTTTTTGATTTTAGCCATTCTGGCTGGAGTAAGATGGTGTCTCAGAGTTGTTTTGAGTTTCATTTCCCTGATGGCTAAAAATGTTGAGCACTTTCTTAAGTGTCTTTCAACCATTTTAGATTCCTCTATTGACAATTCTCTATTTAGTTTTTCACCGCACTTTTTAATTGGATTGTTTGGTGTTTTGGAGACTAGCTTCTTGAGTTCTTTGTAAATTTTGGAGATCAGCCCTCTGTCAGATGTGGGGTTGGTGAATATCTTTTCCCATTCTGTGGGCTGCCGTTTTGTCTTTCTGACTGTGTCCTTTGCCTTGCAGAAGCTTCTCAGTTTCAGGAGGTCCCATTTATTAATTGTCTATCTCAATGTCTGTGCTACTATGTTCAGGAAGCAGTCTCCTGTACCAATTTGTTCAAGGGTGTCTCCCATTTTCTCTTCTAAGAGGTTCAGTATGTGACACCCATTTTCAATGCAGTCAGTTTTGAACTTGTGTCACTATGACCAGAATAGTAACTGAAACACGTGCACATTCAGTCCATTATGACAGGGAAGACATGGAAGTGGGGAGTATGTATAGACACTGCTCACATGGCAGTTGACTAGGATACAGAACTCAGGTTTTAGCCTTCAAAGATCCACCCCACTCACCTGCTCCAAACAGCCAGACTCCAGATTCCATGTGGCTCTTCACCATCAAAACAGCAGCACAAATGAGAAGCTGGGACCTCAAAACATTAATTAGCCTGAGGGATGTTTCAGATTCAAACAACAGCCAGGTTGAGGTCTTACTGATTACATTCCATACAGTGTTTCTCTCTTTGACTGTAACTGTAGACTGAGTGAAGAGTATGCATGTGTAACACCATTGCAGCTCTAATTGGCCTATTGTAAGCCTTACAGCTAAGATGAAAAGGTATCGTGGCAGTTGGCAGCCAAGAATTAGCACAAAGTCATACCGAATAACAAATGAATACAAGAGATTCATTGGAAGGGAAGAACCCCAGGAAGGTGGTTGCCTCTGCTCGGACAAGAAAAGGCAGAAAACTGAGCCAAAGACAGGGTTTATATAGCTTTTCTTGGGGTAGGTGACAGAGCTTGCCAGGGTCTGGATTGGAGGAATGTCAAGTCCAGAGCTTGGGCTTTTTACTCTGTAGGGTGCAGGCAGGGTCCAGCTGTTAGGGAAGATAGTGTTCTATAGATGGAATCTGCCAGTTGGAGGTCCACAGGGGAGGGGCCTAACCACCACCCATGTGCCTCCAGTGCCTTACACCTGTACTTAAAAAAGAACTCAGAGAAGTATTTCTCCCATTTGACCTCTACTGACCTGGCCCATTCATCCTTTCCCATGCCTCTGTAAGTAATTAACACTTACTTTCTTGTTTATCTCTAATCTTATTTCTCTGGCACAAATGTGTACTTCTTACATTTTTGGACCCACCTTTCTCACAAGGAGGGTCACATGATATATATAATTTTTGTGGGTTTCTTGTTAGTTTGTTTGCCACTTAGTAAGTCGTAGAAATCACTTCATATTCACCAAAGAATGAGACCTTGTCCATTCTTCTAAAAAGGAACTTGCCACTCCTTACAAGCTATTCAACCATTGTCTTATGAGTGGAAAAATTACAAATAATGCTGTAACATATAACTTCACCATAACCATTTTGCATTTTGAGGAAATCTTCAGAGGAGATTCCTAAAAATAGCATGCAGCTGAATATGCTCTGTGGTCAGCCTGACCACTGGCATGCAGGTGAACTTGCTTTCCACTGGTTATGATGGCTAATCATCTCCACCGTCAACTTGACTGGATTTAGAGTTGTGTGAAAACACACCTCTGGGTGTGTCAATAGTGTGTTTCCAGGAAAGTCTGACTGAATATGGATGGAGCATGACCCTGAATATGGACAACACCATCCCTTAGGTTGGGGTACTGACATGAACACAAAGAACAAAAGCAAGCTGGGTACCAATGTTTTTATCTCTCTGCTTCCTGACACAACATGATCAACTGTTTTATGCTCCATCAGCTATGCCTCTTGTCTTAGGGTTTCTATTGCTGTAAAGAGACATCATGACCAAGGCAACTCTTTATAAAGAAATACTTGTTTATTGATTCTTTGAGAATTTCCCATTATGCACCTCAATCCCACTCACCTCCTAGTCCCTCGATATCCACCTCTCACCCCTGCAGCATCCCCCCAAAAGAAAACTCTCAAAATTAAAAATTAAAAACAAAACAAAAAAAAACACCTCAATCCTCTGTTGTTCCTACCTCTCCACCACCTCTTCATTCCTCCTAGGGGCATTGGGGCCTATTGCAGTGAGTCATGCATTCTACCCCTTGGTCCAATCAGTTCCACTCACAAATGTTCATTGCAATGAATCATTGGTCTGGTTCAAGACCTCTGGCCTGTGGCACACCACCATCACTGGACTCTCATGGAAACTCCTCTTGGATATCCTGTTATTGCCCCGAGTCATGGAGATCCTGTGGATATCATTCTGCAGGACCAATCCCTTCACAAATTCTAGCAGGTCATAGGTGGTGTAAATGTTAGGGTGGGCCAACTCAAGGCCTAGGATGTGGGCCTGTGTGGTAACTGAGCTGCTCAGTCTGGGATCTTGGACCACCTCCCTCAGATGAGGAGCAAAGCTACCTCTCCTATGCCCATGCCATCAGGGCCAGTTCATCCACACTCATGGTGAGGAGCAGGGCCAGCTCTCCTTAGAGCTGGGGCCAGCTCTCCCATGAGGGACAGAGCCAGATCTCTTGCTGCAGTATCCATCAAGGAGCAGGGCCAGCTATCCCAGGGGCAGTGAAGGGTGGGACCAGTTCAGCAGGGCCCTTGGATTTCAAAACGCATGGTTTTTATGACTCCTTGTGTTAACATAGACCCAGCTGCAGCAGGACCACGAACCCAGACTTGGCAGCAGTTCAAGCAGGACATCGCTATGGCCCCAGTGACAGCACAGATTATCCACCCAGATCAGAATGACCCTGGCAGCAGCATGGCTCTCAGACAACTATATGACCCCAGGTGGTAGCCATGGCCTTTGATGGTAACATGAGCCACAGACATCAACATAGACCCATGCTGCAGTAGAGCCACAGACCCAGAAATGGCCCTAGGCAGAAACTCAGGCCCAGACATCATCATAGCCCCAGGTGGCAGCACAGGTGACCATGACAACTCTTATAAAGGAAAACATTTAATTATTCCATTATCATCATGGTGGGAAGCATGGCAGCATTCGGGCAGACATGGTGCTGGAGAAGTAGCTGAGAGTTCTAGATCTTCTTCCACAGACAGCAGGAAGAAACAACAAGACACTAGGCCTGGCTTGAGCTTCTGAGACCTCAAAGCCCAGCGCACCCTAGTGATGCACTTCCTCCAACAAAGGCACACCTACTCCAATAAGGCCATACTTCCTAATAGTGTGACTCCTTATGAGCCTATGGGGGTCATTTTCTTTCAAACCACCAAAATACCCCACAGTAAAGGCTGGACTGTGTCTCTTAAAACTGTGAGACAAAACATAACCTTTTTTCCTTCCTTCCTTCCTTCCTTCCTTCCTTCCTTCCTTCCTTCCTTCCTTCTTTATCCCTCCCTCTCTCCCTACCTCTTTTCTACCTTTCCTCCTTCCCTACCTTCCTTCCTACCTCTTTTTCAGGTATTTTCACACAGCAACAAAAGAAGAAACTAACACAATGGTATTGTTATTCCCTCCTACCAGAAACTGTCTCCAGTGGGAGACAGTGCTGTTCTCACAGCATAACAGAACATACTGACATGCTTCCTAACTTCTACTTCTGATGAAAGATTGTAAGTGAATTTGAACAATTTTCATTTGTGGATGGCTAGCTGTATGTTTTGTGCTTTCTCACAGTCCTCACCCACCCACATTTGACCATGAAGTCTTGGTCCTTTGTCTCTGTATTTCTACAAGCCCTGTAGATATGTCTTTAGAAAATATGTCTCTCCTGGTTGGTTACTTGTGTTTTTATTCAGTCAGGAAAGACTTGTGAAATTTTTTCTGTACTTACATTTCTCATTCTGTGCTTTTGTTGAGCCTGAGTTCCAACTCAGAGCTAATGAAGCCTTCCTTATACTTTTATTCAGGTGAAAGGAGAGTTTTCCATGTTTTCTCTCATGTTTGCAGTGCTCTTACTTTTCTAATTTAAACCCCTAACCTTTGGGGGATTTATTCTTGTGTGTGAGTGTAGAGTGAGATGGCATGGGGCTGATTTAATCTCTTTCCAAATGTCCACCCTGTTGTCCAACATTTATGAAACTGCTCAGGGATCACAGACAAGATGTTATTTAATAAACTAATTTGTAAATCTGTAAAAATGAGGAGATTATGAGAACCATTAACAGACAAAATAATTAAAAAAATAAATGCTTTCCAAAAAGTAAACAGATTAATCTGAACAAAGAAAACCATGCTCTGGAATGTGTACAGAGAAGGGGCATTTCACAGGGTCTTTTCCACAATGCTGGGCATTAAAGCCTTGTGCATACCTGGTAAGGGCTCAACCACTGAGCTCCACCCACAACCATAGTGATTCTTAGAGACCTGAATTATCAAGGTGACATAACACTCTTAAATATGTGCCAATTGCCATACCCTTTGGCTGGTTTTCTAATCTAACAAAATTGACATTAACTCTCACCTGACAAAGGAGTTGGTTTAGAAAATCATTCAGTTATTTGTTTTCCTGGGGTTGTTTTGCATTTCATCCCACAGAGCCAGAGGCAGAATCCAAAGCTTCAGGCCCCACCCACAGCAATATCAGGATATCCCTGACACATTTTCAGCTAGATAGAGCACTGAGCCAAGTCTTCCAGCTGTGACTTTTGATCCCTTGCTTTGGGCTTCTTACATTTTTATCAACTCATTTCCATTCTTCTAGAAAAAGTTCAGACAGTGAAAACAGCCATTTGTTTTCAAGGGAACAATTCTGTAACAGAACTTTATTTTTTTTTAATCTGAACAATAATGAGAATCCAGCAAAGTAGTCCTTCTCCACCTCCACCAGCTAAAATGTTGAGTGATGAATTGTTCGATTTCATAAACACTTGGTGTTAATATTCACTAGATGATGAGTCCTCCTATAAGCTGAGTCAGTTTGACATTCAGGAATGGCTCCAGTACCCAGCTTTTCAGGTGTGCACAGGTATGTAGATTAAGTAGCTAGGATTCCCACCAAAAGATTTATCCACACCTCTTAGCTGTTGGGATATGAGTCAGCCAGAGTCTTCGCTCGTGTGTTTATGAAATGCTTTTCCCCCAGGGAGTTCTCCTCACATTCATTATCTCATTAATCACCCAGCTATTCCCTTGGAGAAAGGAAAATGGGGAAACATGCATTCTATCAGCTCTCTGACTCCCAGGAGGAAATACTCAGACTGTGAGAGGAAAAAATAATTTCCTTGTCTGTAAAATGAGTCCTCTGGCTTAGTCCACGCCTTTTGCCCTCAGTACTTGGAAATGATGAGAGATTTGAGAGGTTCTTCACTCCTTAGGAAAAAGTAATTGCATGTAGCTAGTCAAGCAAACTATTAGAAATATGCAGCTATGAGAATCTTAATAAAAGCTAAATTATGCTGTGTGGGAGCCGACTGCCATGGTGACTCCAGATACATATTTCTGGTGGATCATTGTTAGAATCCCAATCAATGAGGCTGCCATAGGCTGTCCCATGCTTGAGCATGTGGTCATGCTAAATCTACATACACAAACATAGAATTAATTGGCACTTGGGATACTACATTTTCATATAAATTTTACTTAATCCTGGTAGAAATCATAAGAAGAAAGAGTTACAAGTGTACCCAGGACATTATACCCAATAGATTATAGTATGTGATTTGAAGCCAGTGTATGAGGCATTGGTGTGTGTGTGTGACCAATTGGAACTTCCACACACCACTCTTGGAAAAGGCAGAATTAAAGGCAAGCCACAGGTGAACCAAATCTGACCCACTGTCATGATTTCTTTGGCCCACACAACAGGTAAAGCACAGCATTTCATTTAAAAATAAGAATATTCAGAGCTAGAAAAATGGCTCATCTGTTAAATGCACTTGCTACTGCACTGAGGACCCTACATCCACTCCCAGCAACCACACTGGGCTGCTCACAACCACCTGTGACTCCAGTTCCTCAGGATCTGATGCCCTCTTCTGTCCTCCACAGGGACCCATGTATACACTGGCATATACACTGGACCCACCCATGTGGCATACACTCACAAAGGCACATACACACAAATAAAAATAAAACAAATCTTTTTAAAATTAGAATAAGAATTTTGAAGCCTTATTGAAACTGTAAAGATATTTTGGCACTTCTTTTTGTTCTTGGATCACAACAGTTGGCAAAGCTAACTATGGCCTCTTTACGATGAAGCACACTGTCTCCGCTTTGCCATCTCCAAGGAGAACCCTGTTTTTTCTTACATCTGCTGCCTCCAGCTTACATGGCTTCTATTGGCTCCTAAGTTTGCAAACTCTGAGTTAAGTTCTCCCTTTACTCCAATCATCTGTGGCCAGACTGAAGGAGCCAGGTGTCTGTTAGATACAGTACCACCCTGCTCCGTCAACAAGGAGTCCTGGACAGGGAGCCTTCAGCAGGAAAGTTATGAGTACTACAGGCATGCCAGGGCACAGCCAATCCATTACACTGACAGAGGAATTGCAGTTTTAAAAGTATTTATTTATTATGTACAGTATTCTGCCTGCATGTATGCTTGTATGTCAGAAGAGAGCACCAGAACTCATCATAGATAGTTTGAGCCACCATATGGTTGCTGGGAATTGAACTCAGGACCTCTGGAAGAACAGCCAGTGCTCTTACCTCCTGAGCCATCTCTCTAGGACTGAGCAAGTGCATTTTTATAAATTTATCATATAAATCAAAAGGTTATTATCATATTCTTATAAAAAATAAATTTATATCCAGACAATGCCTGCTATTTGAATCTAATCTAGTTATGAAATAAAAACAAATTTAGGAAGTAGAAGAATAATGTATACATAGTCTTTTTATTGTTTTTAGGATGTTTCATTATTGTTTGAGTATTGTTTTTTGTAATTGTTGTTGTTTTAAGACAGGATCTTACAGTAGCCCTAGCTGGCCTTGAATTCATGGAAACCCTCCTGCATCAGCCTTCCAGGTACTGGGATTACAGGTGGGTCCTACCAAACCTAACTAGTCTTTGATTTTAAATGAGAAAATTTTATGCTCTGTTTAAGCCCATCCCAGATCCCCAACAAATGTTTCAAAATTTAAACACTCTTAAATAGTAAAACCAAAGGATGTGGGTGAATATGTATCATACAAAATGTTAGCCACATAACTATTACATAATGTGTTAGTGGGTATATTTTCGTGAGTGTGTTCATGTGCATGTATGTGTCTCTGTGTGTGTGCATGATACATGCACATGAGAGTGCTAGTGGATTCACAGGAACATGGACATGTGGAGGACAGAGAAGTTCTCCTGTATTCTTATATTGTTGTCTGCCTTATTACCTTGAGACAGGTCTCCCACTGAAGCAGAAACTCACCAGTTCAGTTAGCTGGCTAGCTAGAGAGTTCTCAGGATCTGACTGTCCTCCCTCTCCCAACACACACACACACACACACACACACACACACACACACACACACTGCTGGGGTTCAGACATGTGTGGCAATTCCTGGTTTTCACATGGGTGCATGGGATTCAAACTCAGGTACTCATGCTTAAATGATGTGGTGGTTTGAAGGAAAATGGCCCTCGTAGGGAGTGGCATTATTAGGAGGTACGGCTTTGTTTGAGTAGATGTGGCCTTGTTGGAGGAAGTTTGTCACTGTGGGTGGTTGGATTTTGAGGTCTCCTATGATCAAGCTATGCTCAGTGTGACACTCAGTTCATTACCTGTTGCCTGCTGATTCATATCTAGAACTGTCAACTCCTTCTCCAAACACCTTGTCTGCCTCAATGCTTCCTTCGATGAAGATAATAGACTAAACCTCTGAAACTGTAAGCCAGCCACAATTAAATATTTTCTTTTATAAGAGTGGCCATGGTCATGGTGTCTCTTCAGAGAAATAGAAACACTGGGACAGAGAGTAAGTTCTCTTATGGTTATGTCTTCATACAACACAGCACAGAATCCTGTAGAATTCATGTCATGTCCCTATGCAATGCAACAAATGTGCACTTTAACATAAATTAAAAACTACTGTGTGTTTCAAGTTATGTAATGAATACAAGCATCATGAGTTACATAAAATACAGAAACATAGAAGCTAGTTTAAATGATTAATCAAATAAATAGAGGTTAGTAATAAAATAAATGGAGATGAAGCAAAATAACAATTTAAATGTGTGTGTGTGTGTGTGTGTGTGTGTGAGAGAGAGAGAGAGAGAGAGAGAGAGAGAGAGAGAGAGAGAGAGAGAGAGAGGCAGGGGAGGGAGAGAAAACCATCCTTGGGACTGTCCTCTTTTTGGTGCTTGTTACCATGGAGTTAGATGGGCATGGGCATAGATGACAAAGTTCAGTTAGTAGGGTACTTACCTCGAATGCATGAGACCCTGGGCTCAGTCACCAGAGCCACATGAACTGGGAGGGAGAGGCAGAAGGCTGGCCTGGACTACATAAGACTATTGAACGTGTTATCGCCTAACCATCTTCTACCATTTTCATGAGACTAACTGTGC
The DNA here is from genome assembly GCF_003668045.3 of Cricetulus griseus. Taxonomy (NCBI): domain Eukaryota; kingdom Metazoa; phylum Chordata; class Mammalia; order Rodentia; family Cricetidae; genus Cricetulus; species Cricetulus griseus. The sequence goes on along the minus strand of NW_023276806.1, from coordinate 121,950,636 downwards.
CTCCTTGTGGTCAGTCATTAGAGTGTTGATTTCACTTCTAGGAGGAGTGGGCAAGGTCATTCAGCCCCTGATCTGAGTATCCATCCATTCCTCCTAGCTATTGTATGCAATTATGTCCAACTGTATCTGGCCTCATGATCTAGAGGAGAAGCTAAAATACACAGGCTAGAAAAGACTAGAGGAAGGAGGCCTTCATCCATGTGGCTATGGAAGCACCATCATCCATGCAGATATGGGGGGTGCCATCATCCGTGCTAGTGGAAGACTTTCCAGTGAGGACACTTTGGGGTCACACATACTCCTATCAGTAACCCCTCACCCATGTTCTGTATTAAAACCCAACAAAGTCATTGGCACCCTCGGGTTAACTGTGGTAGAATCACACTTTGGTTTATCTTTGGGACCTTAGCGGGAGGAGACAGATATTGTTCACATCTTCCCAGGGAAGGAATTTTAACAACAGAGTTCGTCTCAAAAACAAACAAGCAGAATGCCAAACCTATGGATCAAACCAAACCAGAGTGACAGTAAATTTTGGGTGGACAGGGCTGGTTTGAGACAGGGTTTCTCTGTGTAGCATTGGCTGTCGTGGAACTTACTCTGTAGATCAGGCTGGTCTCGAACTCACAGAGATCCACCTGCCTCTGCCTCCTGAGTTCTGGGATCAAAGGTATGAGCCACCACCACCCAGCGACAGTACTTTTTATAAGCATAATTGTTTAAGGCCTGAAGTTAACTGTTTATGGCTCCTCCTCCTTTTCTGGGGACCTAGGATAAGCATCCAATCGAAGAAGTTCCTTGTTCATAAATTCTTTGTGTCATGCACTTCACTAACTTCCTTATAAGATTTAGGATTTTTTGCTTTGCGTTAATCACTTCCCTGAAACCTTGGAAGTCAGCAACAGCTAGCAGGACTAGTTTCTCCTTCGTCATTCATTGTTTGTTATGCTACATGCCAAGTCCACTTGACAAACGGGAAGACCTTCTGAATGTCCAGACCATCCCATAAATCCTTGTCTGGAGCATTGTTACCTGCATCATCAGCAAATATATCAGCCAGTAAGCACCACACTTGGCTTCCCCATCTACAGACAGGATGCCTTGAAGGCTGTAGCCTCTCCTAAGTGCAGAGACTACAGTCATGACCCAAAGCTGGGAGGGAAAAAAAAAACCCGCTGTGCTAGTATCTCCATACCCATCAATGCAGAAGGACTTCTGGAAGATTGGGCTATTACCAAAAGTACCTTGTTTTCGAGGTCCCCTCCCCTCCCCCCCGTACTGTTTTGATGACAGTAGAGAGCTAGCTCTTCATATAATCACTGATCACAGCCTTGCTCACCCAATCTTCTATAACCCAAATATCACCTAACAGGCAATTCCCTCCTCTACAGTCCCTAAAAAGCACAAGGGTCTTTGAAGCCGTATACACCAGCTTAGCTCCACACTCACTCCAAAGCCATGCTAGTTTGTCCTGCATGGCTCCTGTGTCTCCTTCCCAAAATGAGAACACGAGAGAGCAATTCCGTCAACATTAAAAAAAATAGCTGTGCCATTCAGCCACCTTTGTCAATAGTTTTCTTTGTTGGCTCGTGTACTTTCTTCACAGGCTTTTTAGCACTCTTAGGAGACATTTGCATATAATAACTTGCAAAAGCTGACGAGATAACGTAGAACATGTTGAGGCTGTGTTTGCACAAGACCTCAGGATGATCGGGAGAAAAGCTGAGACTTCCTGGCAATACATTCTCAATTTTCGCCCCTGATATGTGCACAAGTCAACAGTTCCACTGAGATAGTGCAGACTATTTCCTTAGGAGCTTCCCTTGTGCAGAGTGAATATGGTGCAAAAACCATGCAATTCCTTTTAAAGCAAATATTTGCACAGTAGATTCAGATGGCCAGGTGTGACAGTTACAAAAATGGGAGAGAACAAAAGATATAGCTCCACAGGAATCAAGGTTGGCAGTAATTACTCTCAAAACTGAGACAAAATTTGGAGGAAGGGCCATCATCAATATTTCTAATCAATCTCAAACAAATAGGCATCGATATGATGGATTAAATGGGTAAAATAGAATCAATAGAATAAAATGCTATCTACTGGACTAACAGTGTCCACACTTGAGCATTTAAGCAATTCAGCATGGCCCATCCACTTGTGCTACATGATTTTATGGAAGCTGTAACAGAGGGCCAGTGTGATGGCTCAGCATGTCAAGGCACTTTTCACCAAGTCTGACTTCCATCCCTGGGACCCACATGACAGAAGGAGAAAACTGGTCCCCTCAAGTTGTCCCCTGATCTTGACACTAGAGCTGTGGCGTGAGTCCCCACCCTACCGCCCCCTCCACACACACACACCAATAAATAAATATAATTTTTTAAAGTAACAGGATATTAAGGTAAGACTTCTTTTTTCCTTACCCACTTCAGTAGAAACCACCAGAAATGTGAAAGTCAAATATTAAAAGACATAGGGCATTTGCAAGACAATAGCAAAAACCTAGTTTTTCAAGCGTTAGCTCACAACTGTATCAAGAATATAAAAAGGCTTTATTTAAAAAAATGGTACTGGGTGGTCAAGGAGTTAAATACAAGGTAACCAAGGAAGACTGTGGCTGTGCTAGCTGTATTTCTTCATGCTCAGAATGGCCTGTTGTGATTAAAGTGCCTCAAGGCTGCAAATAGGTCTTTTCCATTTATATCAGAAACTAAGGCCCAAGAGGACTTTCCCAGTTGCCACACATGTGCACTAATCTGATCCTGACTACGTCTTATCCTAATTATATTGTGATTTTGACCCAACCTCTTATAGGCTTTCTAGAAAATCATGGAAGAGATGCTCTTACAAGGGAAATCTGGCCCACCAAGATTTGGGAAGGGAAGAGGGTCATAGTATCCATGAATATGAACCCACCTCATGAATATTCATAAAACCTTCTTTAAAATCCACAATGCAGAACCACTGAGCTGCTCATTGTGGGACCACCCACTCCAATCTCTCTTGGCTCTGCTTTGATTCACTAAGCAAACTTCTGATTGCATTGTATGTCTTGGCTGAGATTTATTACAAGAGATTCCCCCATTACAAAGCCAAGAGAGAAAATGGGAAAGCCACTCAAGGAAGCACACACCGGAAATCCCAGCATTCAGAAGGCTAACAACGAAGAGTAGACATTTAATGCCACCCTGTGAGGGAACTTGTTCTTACACAAAGAAAAGGGAAATTAGGAGCTTTATTTCCCCACTGGGAAGAGGAATGTTACTGTCTCCTTACCTGGAGTTTGAAGGGTGGTTTTCAAGAGAATGTTTAGAAATATGACATTCTGGAATGAAGGGAACAGTCTACCTCAGGCAGCAAATCTAAAGAAAGCCCAGGCCCAGGGCTTTGACTTCTCTCTTCCCCCACAGGAATCCAGAAGCAGGGGTAAAGACAGAGATCCAGTTTTAAGACACAAAGGAAGCAATATACCAGACCATATTCTACTGAACCACCCAACCTGTAGGAGAAGGTCAGAGTGCAAATGAAGTTCTAAGTGTTGATTATCTCCATGGACTGAACAATAATGAATAAAAGGAGAGTATCAGGACCTCCTGTAGTAGTTCAGTACTTATCCCTCGAATAGGTGTGGACCTTGGGAGCCCAATCCAAATAGAGGGATACTCTCTAAGCCAAGACACATGGCAGTTGGCCTAGGCCCTATCCCAAAGTATCTGATAGACTCTTATGACTCCCTATGGAAGGTCTCACCCTCCCTGGGGAGCAGAAAGGATATGTGATAGATAGGGTGTTAGTTGTGGGGAGGTGGTAGGGGAGAAGGGAAGGGAGTGGGACCTGGGATTGACATGTAAAACAATCTTGTTTCTAATTCATATTTTTTAAAAGGGAAAAAAGAAGAGTATTCTTGTCACTAAACATAAATGGAAAGATTTTTTCCTTTTTTATTTAAATTATAAACAAGATTGTTTTACATGTCAATTCCAGGTCCCTCTTCCTCCCCTCCTCCCCTGCCACCCACTAACACCCTACCCCATACCCTTTCTGCTCCCCAGGGAGGGTGAGGCCTTCCATGGGGGATCTTCAGAGTCTGTCATAGCCTTTGGGATGGGGCCTAGGCCCTCCCCCGTGTGTCTAGGCTCAGGGAGTATCATAAATGGAAAGATTTAATTTGTGGAGATAAACCCATCTGTTAAATCTCTCAAAGAAGTGGAAAGTCAATAGGGGTGAAATGTCTGTGATATAGGGATGAGAAGAAAAAATTTATATAGTGCTACCCACTGGAGTTCCAATCATTCGTGTTACTGTAACTCCCAATGCTGCAAGTTTCTTGATTTACTATGGAAAAAGTGATTCTTCTTCTTTACCAGAACCCACATGTGGTGATTTGAATGAGAAAACCCTAACACACCCCACCCTAACCCATAAACCTCTGTAGGCTTTGAACACTTGGTCTCCTGTTGGTGGCATCCTTTGGGAAAGTTATGGGACTTTTAAGAGACTTGCTGGAGGTGACTCTGGAGGTAGAATTTGAGAGCTTACAGCCTCACCCCATTTCAGCTTTCTGCTCTGGCTGCCTGGTGCCATGCCTCCCCCACCTCATGGACATTTAGCCCCCTAGAACCTAGAGCCAAAACAAACTTCCTTACATGGCTTTTCAAAACAACATACTGTTGAGTCTGTGGTATGATTATTACTAATAACTCTTATGCAGGTTCACAATGAAAAATAACTGGTAGGACTAAAAGAAACAAAAAATGTACAGTTTGGAGAGAAAAGGAACTCCAGGAAGCTTACTGTTACAGTCAAGGCCATGTGTTGAAAGAGGGGCTGTAAATGTTAAGATAGTTGATATTTACTAGAGGCCTTCAGCTCCATGCTAGAATAAAGGCAATCATGCCCTTGGGACAAGACCACACCCATCGGAGTTTCCAGTTTGTGAAAGGGGAAAGTCAGATGTTTTCAAGTCCTAGAAAACAACAGCATACAAAACTGCTACAAACGGGACTCAAGGGGCTAAGGGTCCATCCCAAACCGGCAGTCATTCTTGGTAGTACTGTGCATAAGGCTTTGGTGACATAAAAAATGCAAGAGTGAGGGAGTTCTGGATTCTTCATGCATGTTTTTAGGCAGCTGGTGAGTCCAGGAAACGTGTGGCAAGGAGGCCCCACAATGAGGTATAAGAGGTCATTGCATGAGGTAGTAAAAGTGGAACTTGGGTTGTGGTAGAGTTCCCACACTTGGTACCAACTTCCATATAAGTTATGTTTGTATCCAAGTGATAAAATGCCATATCCAAAGGCAGCTTATAAAAGACAGGTGCCAGAGGAAGAGCCCATAATGGTGAGGGAGGCATGGCAGTGGGCTGCCAGAGAGATCTACACAAAGAAAGCAGAGAGGAAGAGCTAGAAATGAAGCAAGACCTCCTCCAGTGATGTGCTTCATCCAGCAAGACTCCTAAAAGTTCCATAACCTCCCCAAGCAGCACCACTGAGTTTTCAAGTGTATGAGCCTGTGGAGGACACTTCTCATTCAAACCACCTATAGTTCTATAGTAGAGCTTGAAATCAGGGATGATGATATTTCCAGAAGTTCTTTTATGGTACAGGATTTGTTTTAGCTATCCTGGATTTTTTTATTTTTCCATATGAAGTTGAGTATTATGTTTTCAAAGGTCTGTAAAGAATTGTGTTGGATGTTAATGGAAATTGCATTGAATCCATAGAGCATGGTATGGATGTCCATCTTTTGATATCTTCTTCAGTTTCTTTCTTTAAAGACTTAAAGTTCTTGTCATACAGGTCTTTTGTAGTTGAATGTTTTCCTCTGTCCCACTGGTCCCCCTGCACTGTTTTTTTTTTCTCTCTCTCTCCTATAAATTAACCCTTTTTAATAATCTGTATATCACCACATAGCTGTGGCTTACTGGTAATGGTCTGGTTTCTTCTATGGCATCTACATGGCATCTCCCTAGCTCTGCCTTCTTTCTTTCTGCATTTTTGTTTGGATTTCCCACCTGGCTCTATTCTGGTTGGTCACTGGTCAAAACAGCTTTATTCACCAACCAATAAAAGCAACACATGTTTACAGCATGCAGGACATCCCATATCAGTCTTTCACTTGCTTGTTTAGAGTTACCTGAAGATATTTTATAATATTTGAGGCTATTATAAAGGGTGTTGATCCCCAGACTGATAGTTGGGGAACCAGCATGGGACTGATCCAGACCCCCTGAATGTGGGTGTCAGTGAGGAGACCTTGGAAATCTATGGGACCTCTTGTAGTGGATCAGTACTTATCCCTAGCATAGGAATGGACTTTGGGAGCCCATCCCACATGGAGGGATACTCCTGAGCCTAGACACAAGGGGGTTGGCCTAGGCCCTATCCCAAAGAGTAAGACAGACTTTGAAGACCCCCCCCCTATGGAAGGCCTCACCCTCCTGGGGAGCAGAAAGGGTATGGGATAGGTAGGGTGTCAGTTGAGGGGGGTCAGGAGGGAGGGGAGCGAGAGGAACCTGGGATTGACATGTAAAATAATTTTCTTTCTATTTTAAATAATAATAATAATAATAATTAATAATAATAAAGGGTGTTGATTCTTTGATTTCTTTCTTGGCCCATTTACCATTTGTAAATAGGAAGATTACTGATTTTGGGGGGGTTAATCTTGTAATCAGCCACTTGATTAAGGGTGTTTTATCAGTTGTGGGAGTTCCCTGGTAGAATTTTGCTCACATATACTAACATATCATCTGCAAATAATGATACTCTTCCTTTCCAATTTGTATCCCCTTGATCTCCTTTTGTTGTTGTATTGCTCTAGCTAGAACTTCAAGTAGTATATTAAATAGGTGAGGAGAGAGTAGACAACCTTGTCTTGCTCCTGATTTTATTGGAATTGCTTTGAGTTTCTCTCCATTTAATTTGATGTTGGCAACTGGCTTGCTGCATATTGCTTTTATTGTGTTTAGGTATGGTTCCTTGTATCCCTGATCTCTCTAAGACCTTTATCATGAAAGGGTGTTGGATTTTGTCAAAGGCTTTTTCAGTATCTAACAAGATAATCATGTGAAAGTTTTTTTCTTTCAGTTTGTTTATATGGTGGATAACATTGACAGATTTTTGTATGTTGAACCATCCCTGCAACTCTGGGATGAAACCTAAATGGTTGGTGTTTTTGATGTCTTCTTGGATTTGCCAGTATTTTAATGAGTATTTTTGGATTAGTGCTCATGAGTAAAAATGGTCTGCAATACTCTTTGTTGATTCTTTGTGTGGTTTGGGTTTCAGGGTGACTATGACCTCATAAAATGAATTTGGCAATGTTCCTCCTGTTTCTGTGAAATAGTTTGAGGAGTATTGGTATTAGGTCTCCTTTGAGAGTCTGGTAGAATTCTGTGCTCAAACTGTCTGATCCTGATTTATTTATCTATTTATATTTATGGTTGGGTGACTTTTGTTGATTGCTTCTATTTCCTTAGGGGCTAATGGTTGATTAAAATTGCTTATCTGGTCTTGATTTTTTTAACTCCTCTTTAAGGACCTCTATCATCTCCATAAAGTCATTTTAAGATCATTTTCTTGTGTTTCAGCTGTGTTGGACCGTTCAGGTCTTGCTGTTGTAGGATAGCTGGGCACTGATGATGCCACATTGCCCTGTCTATTATTCTTTGTGTTCTTACACTAGCATTTAGGCATCTGGATTTGGGATGATTATAGGTCTAGGTGTAGATTCCTGCATTTGTCTTGGTTGGACAGCTGTTTTGTCCCTTGGTTTCTCTTTCCTCTCTGGTCTTCTGGCCTGGGCTGTCTAGATCCTGCCTAGCTTCTGGTAAAGCCAAAGACTTCTTCCAAGGTAGTAGGCCTGGATATGGAGCCCAGTGGTTTGTTGAGCCGGCGTAAAGGGGTTTAACAGACAGTGACCAATGTCTTCCCTGGAGTCCCTAGGACCACTCTAGCCTCTGGTAAGGCTGCTGGGGCTGTGGGCCCTAGTGTGGAGCCACGTGGTATTCTTTTTTTTTTTTTTTTTTTTTGGTTTTTCAAGACAGGGTTTCTCTGTGGCTTTGGAGGCTGTCCTGGAACAAGCTCTTGTAGACCAGGCTGGCCTCAAACTCACAGAGATCCGCCTGCCTCTGCCTCCCGGGTGCTGGGATTAAAGGCATGCACCACCAATGCCCGGCACGTGGTGCATTCTTAATAATGAACCCCTCTACAGTCAGGGTGAGTACCAAATTCATCCTTAGCTTCATTTTACCATCTTAATTTTTATTCATTTGGGAGTGGGGGTACCTCAACATGCATGTAGAGTTCAGAAGATGACTTGTAAGAGACACTTCTCTCCTTCTACCATGTGGGTTCTGGGAGGTTGAATTCAGATCAACAGTCTTTACCCACTGAGCCATCTTGCCACAGTCCCCAACCCCCAGTTTCTTTTACATTTTTTGAGGTATACATTTATGGAAGTCACTCCAAGCATTTTTTTTTATGAAATATGGTGAGAAAACAAATCCATTTATCACAAATGCCTATAGACCTAGCTTAAAATAAGCCAAATTAAAATTAATCTTGAACATCGTTTAGCTGTGTTCTCATGATTATGAAGGTCCCAGGGTCTTGCATTGCTTAAGGACATCAAGATGAACATCAGTTATTACTGAGCTTTAAGTGTGATTAAGCCCACAGAAGAGTCTAATGATAAAGCTTGCACTTTGTCCCTAGCCCCAGGTGAAATGGGAGGTGGGGATGTTCTGAAACCATCACTTTTCATTTTTAAGTACTTCTAAGTTGATGTTTATCTCTGTCTGTTATTTGGCTGTAAAGGAACAAATATTCTTTCTACCTGAGCACCCTATTTGAAATATTTAAGTTCAGCTAATAACACCTAATGTTGGCAATTGTAGAAGTAGCAATGCTTGTTCCTGTTTACAATCAGAACTGGAATCATTTGAAACACTGAAGTCAGGGGCTGCAGATGTAGCTCAGGTGGTAGAGTGTCTTTGGCACGGACAAGGTTAGAACCCTGAACAGCATAAACTGGGTGTGACGGTACACACCAGTCACTCGGGAAGTGGAGGCGGCTGGGGTGAATTCAGAGCCATTCTTGATAACAAGGGCTACATGGTGGTTTCGAGACTAGTCTAGGATACCTTAGACCTTATCTCAAAAATAAAAGAAGAAACCAGAAATATTTACAAGCATTCATTTTTCTAAAGAATTGAGACTCATGCTATTCTTTTAAAACCAAAGTTACAATCAATGTGGCAAAAATTAAATCTGTGAAAGCTGAAACTGCCAAAGCCAAGCATATCAAACTGAATCTATTCTTCTGCAAATGAATTCCGCCTGGCAGATTTGGAAGTCAAAAAAGTCATGTCTCAGCCTACAAGATTTCCCCAAGTCTTTCCCACACTTCCCTGAGTGACAGCAATACCACACCTCTTGGCAGCAAGACCCCAGCTTTGGGGATGTAGAGTGCTAATGTCTTCTGACACATTTTCAACCCAACACAAATGACACTGGTCCATGGCCCAGTTCCATCTGAGCAAGAGTGGCTACAACTCAGGGAGAAAACTAGTGTGGAGGGATGAGGCTCTGCCAGAGGCTGTCACACACTTGTCAATCACACTTCTTGTAGACACATGACCACAGTGGACCATTCCAAGACCTCCAGGCTGCCACTTGCTTCTGCCTTTCCCTTCATTTTCATTATGTATGTTCATTATACAGGCTAGTTATATACGGACATGTCACATGCGTTTTTATTGCATAGTCTCCTCTGTCTGTTTTGCTGCCCTTTTCTCACCCCTCGCTCTTCCCATTAGTCCCCCTTGTCCCCTTAGACCGTTCCCCTTCCAGTCCATCAACACTCACACATGATTTTGTGTGTCTATATAAAACGTATGAGGAGTGAGAGAACGAATCTGTCTTTCTAAGACAGGCTTAACTTGCTTAATACGATCATCTCTAGGTGTGTCCATTTTCCTGCAAGCGTCATAACTTCGTTCTCTGTGTGTGGAAATCTCCACTGTATATACACATTTTCTTTACCCATTTGTTGGGCACCTAGGTGAGTTCCATAACGTAGCTGTTGTGACTGGTTCTACAGCAAATATTAATGTGCAAGTGTCTCAGCTGTGCTAACTTGGAGTCCCATTCCCATGGCTTTCCCTAACTTTCACATAATGCTTAAAAGTCTTACTTCTGGAACTCATGGGATGGTTGAGGGTAAATGCACTTGTCACCAAGCCTAACGACATACCTTCAATGCATAGGACCCACATTGTGGAAAGAGAGAGCTGACACCTACAAGTTGTCTCTTAACATACACATGTCCGTGGCATACACACACACACAAATAAATAAGTGTGGTTTTCAAAGGTTAAATCCCTACTCCTCCCAAGGCACATGTTGTGGAGACACACCAGATTTACACTGCTGAGAAGAATGGGCACCCTAAGGATACACTGAGATATGCATCAAATGGAGTTGGTCTTCATTTTAGCAGTGGAATTGGTCCACTTTCCCCTCTGTAGGGCTTCCCATTGATGCTGCAACAATTTGAACTGTGTTTGAACACCTATGGTCTAGCAGGTTCTGTGCTAGAAGCTAGCTGTGTTTGTTTGATAAGTAAATTAGGTGAAGCTGGGACCTGGAGTGTTACTCAGTAGTAGAGCCCTTGCTTCCATGTGCAATGGCATAAACTCTGTGCTAAAAGGAAACAATAAATGATGGTGGCAGACATTAAAAAGAAACTAACCCAGCCTGAGGAAAAGAGCAAGTTCGTGTAAGGCTTTTTGAAGGAAAAAGCATTGAAGACAGCAGGCATCCTTGGGAAAGGGAAGAGCAGAGGAGAGGCAAGACTCAAGTAGAGCACATTGCAGGAGGCATTAGTGATGATGGCTCCAGGGAGTAGGAAGGGCCTTGTGATGGGCCAAGGAGCCTCCCCCATCCCTGCCCCGCCCCCTGGAAAGCTTTAGGAGAGACTGGAAGATTTTAAGCAGGAAAATAACACAATAGTTTTCTTTTACAAAGACTCTGGCTATCAAAGATGAACAGGAAGACCGGGGAAGTGGCAGAGTCCTTCCACTGGGCACTTCTGAGCCTTTTCAGATGTCATCGTTTTTTGCCGAAGCCAGGACGGAGGATGTGCCTGGGGGACTTGTGAGCCTTTGAGGTGTCAGAGTTGCTGGGTCTTCATGCAAGTACAGCCTGGGATCACAAAGGACTGAAATCGTGCTCTTGAACTGGGGGTTTGAAGCCTGAGAGAGCTCTGCCTCTCTCCTTTTCTCGTATCTGGTAGCGTTCCCACAGGTCTGGGCAGCAGTGCTTTGTAACGGTGGCCTGCCCAATAAAGCAAACTGTTGGTTTTCACTCCTGTCTCTCCTCAGGATGAACTAGGCAGATAAGCCTAAATGGAAGCCTTTGTTCCAGGTTCTGCTTCTGTGGGTCTCAGGTCAGAACTGAAGGCCACCTTACAGATCCAGGAGAGTGTTGGGCATGCCTCAACTAAAGCCTGGCTATGGACTACAGACGAGGAACAGATTCACTTACAAAATCCACATTAAGAATGTGAGATCAATGTCCTGGGAGAAGGAATGATGAAGACAGATGAGCATGCTGGGAGGAGCCCAGGATTTCCGGATCAGGTGGTAGGCTGGATGCTGATGCCAGAGTAAGCTGTATAAAACAGCATGGAAGGATCAGGGAATGTCAGTCTTATTTGCCGTTTATTGTATAGTCTAGATACAAAATACAGACTGTGAGGATCTTGGAGCATTTGGTGTATGAAGTGTTAAATCACTCAAAGGCTTACATCGTGTAGACAAGTTCACATGTATAAATACACATGTACACAGTGTATGTAAAATGCAAGGAAATGAGGCCAAAGACATGAGATATGTGATGTGTTCAAGCCGAAGTTTCAGTGAACTTGATGTCACTTACTAGTTAAGAGAGCCTCTTTGTGCTTTTGGGAGCGCCTTCAGAAGTGTGTACAGTGCGGGCTTCCTCGGGAACAGTTCCAGAGGAACCTTACGACAGACATTCCCAGTAACACAGTGAGTCGCCGTCTGCAGGCTGATGATAAGAAAATAGGCAATGTACATAGCTGTGTTATGGGATTGTACAAAAAAAAAAACTTTTTAAAAAGAAATCTCTAATGAACAATTTTATTTTGTGGAAGAAAGAAAGCTTAGAAATCCTTTGCCAACACTTTATAAAGGATATTGATGTAACCCCAAATACAGCATCTACATACAGAGAAGAAATAAATTCTGTGCTGCAGGCTTTTTCTTTTACGCCACGAACCAGCTCCCAAATTATGACACAGACTTGTTGCTAGTTTTAAATACTCGGCCTCACTTAGGCACATTTCTAACTAGCTCTTATAACTTAAATTAACCTGTTTCTCCTTATCTACCTTTTGCCTTGGGGCTTATTCCCTTTCTTACTTCTGTATATCTGACTTTCTGTACCTCTATGTCTGTCTGTCTGGCATCTGCCCAGCTTCTTGCCCCAGGCATCTCCCTCATTCTCTCTTCTCTTCTCTCCTGGTCTTCTTTCTCTCTCAAGCCTAGATTTCTCCTCCTATTTATTCTCTCTGCCCACCAGCCTTATTTATCCTTTCTCCTGCCTAGCTATTGAATGTTCAGCTTTTTATTAGGCCAATCAGGTGCCTTAGGCAGGCAAGGTTAAACAGATGCAACATATCATACATAATTAAACAAAAGCAGTGTAAACAAAGTAACATACCTTCACACAGTTAAAATAATATTCTGCAGCATAAACAAAAGTAACATATCTTCACCTAGTTAAAATACTACTCCATAACCCTGCAGTAGCAACAGTCTAAAGGGTGATGTAGACAGAGACAGAAATAACAGCTGGGCCAGAGCATGCCTTTAACCAATAGGCGGACAGTGTGTGCCTAGGGAGTACATAAGACAGATGCCTGGTTATGATGGGATGCCACTCCTGGAATAATATGTGAACAATAAGTTAAGATCTTTCCATGATATCTTCCAGTTTTTAAGTGTTTGCAACTAGTAAGCTGGAGAGAACAATGGTGAAAAACAAGAAATTCCATATATGCAAGAAAGTACACCTTGGGGCTATTCTGACTGAGCATCCCTATTGGAAATAAATTTCTTGATCTGCTTCATATTTAGGAATATGTGTGTGTACACAATGAGATATATCGGGATGTGGCCTAATGCAAAGGAACATGAAGATAAAGTACCATGTTCACTTTATTCAGTGAGCGTGAAGGTAATTTAATACAGCATTTTCAGTTTTCCTGAGCAGGCCAAGTGGCAGGTGGCTAGATGGCTCACTAGGTAAAGGAATTTGCTGCTAAGCTGGACAACCTGAGATTGATATCTGGGACGTAGATGGTGAAGGATGAGAATCTATACCTTAAAGTTGTTTTCTGACCTCTGCATGTGTGCCATGGCAGCTCGTGCCCTTCAGAAAAAACAAAAAACAAAAAACAAATAAATGTTGAAAAAAAAGAATCTGATGGTGGACCCGAGTACTTCAGTGCTGTGCTAGAAGGAGTCCCCATTTGGGGCATTTGGAATTTCAGATTTTTTTAACTTTTCTTGACAATAAATTCTTTTCTCACATAATATATCTTAATTATGGTTTCCCATCCCTCTACCCTCCCAATTCTTCCCCTCCTCTTCCCACTGGGATCCACTCCCTTTCTGTTTTCTTAGGGGAAAAAAGGCTTCTAGAAGATATATTAAAAATATAGCAAAATAAAATATAATTAGATAAAACAAAAATTATCACATCGAAGTTGGACAAGACAAACCAATAGAAGAAAAAGAGCCCAGGAGAAGGCACAAGAATCAGAGACCCATTCACAGAGACCTATTCATCTGCACACCCGGGAACCCCATAAAAACCCTAAGCTGGAAGCCATAATGTATCCACAGAGGACTGGTGCAAACCCTGCAGGCACTGTGTGCGCTGCTTCAGTCTCTGTGAGCTCCTGTGAGCATTGTTCAGTTTTTTCAGAGGGCCTTGTTCTCCTGGTGTGGCGCTTACACTCTTTGCACCTCTTCTTCTGTGGGATTCCCTGAGTTCTGAGGCAAGGGATTTGACGGAGAACTCCCATTTAGAACCGAATGTTCCAAGGTCTCTCACTCTGCGTAGTGTCTGGGTCTCTATACAACTGAGAGTTATGTATGTAATGTTCTATCTGTAGGGTAAAAGGGCCAGCCAAAGAAACCCACTTTGGCACTGAAACCAGAGCCAACTCTGCCCCTGACCAACTGAAACATGAAACCAACCAATCCCTAGGCACCCTGACTCTGAACCCAGAGCCAGTGAAAGAAACACACCCAGGATCTGAAACCTGAGCCAGTGAACGAAACACTTTATCCCTGAGCCCAGAACCAAAGAAAAACATCCTGGCATTGAAACCAGAGCCAAAGAAACACACTTTGTCTCTAGAATCAGAGCCAGTGAAAGAAATACACCCTGGTCCTAAAATTAAGAACCAAAAAGCTGTGATAGAAACACGGTTTCCCCTGAAATCAGAGACATCTCTGTCCCTGACCAACTAAACTAACCAGCAGGAAAAACTAACCAATCCCCGGGAAAACTCCGCCCCTCTGCCTATTGAGTTGCTGGCTGTGCTTTCCCACCCTGGCAGCGGCAGCCACTCTCCTGGACTACTCCTCCCCAAATAAATCTCTCACAAGAGTCTTGGGTGAAGATTTTCACTTGCCGGCACAAAAGAACCTTGCTGAGACAGACACCCCTTAGTGGGGCTGAACAAGGCTGAACAGAAAAAAAGTAACAACTTTTCGCCGGAGCCGGAGGAGATTGCTACATTTCTGCTGGGGCTTCCGCTTCAGCAGACTGTAGCAGAAGGGCCAAAGAAACCCTTAGCTCTGCAAAGACGGTCCCTTAGGGGAACAGAGCAGAGCTCACCTGTGCCGGCCCTTTCTTGGAGAGGAACAGGATTGCTATACCCTGAGGGGAGACCATCCCCCACTGCACTCCAGCCTCGGGTAGCCTGGCTTCCAGACAAGCCAGGACACCTTTCTCTCAGGGCTGAGATGTCCCATTGTGGTTCAAGCCTTCAGAGCTGTCCTATTGCAGCTCCAGCCTTCAGAGCTGTCCTATTGTGACTCTAGGTGGCCTGGCTTCCCGACAAGTCAGGACACCTTTGCAGCTCCAGAGCTGTAACACTCACACTCACTTACTGTATTCAATTAAGAATTGTTTATGTAAGTTGTGGAACACTGCACACCCTTGCCAGTAAGTAGTGCATTACACCTTGCAATACCTGAATACTTGAGTTTTAAAGTAGCATTACTTCATTTTTGTAGTCTCATTTGCTAATGACATTGACTAACCTTTCACACATTAACTGATCATTTGTGGTGAATTGCCAGGTAATGACTTGTCCATTGATCTTGATAATTACATCTTGATACTACAATGTTTTTCTAGATTAAAATCACTAAGCTGTTATCACAGATGTTGCATGTATATTTCAGTCTGTTTATCTTTTGGCTTTGTTTTGCATGTGTATGTACATGTGTGTGAATGTGTAAAGGCAAAGGGATCTTCCTCAACCATTCTCTACCTTAACCTTTGATACAAGTTTCTTCATTTTGGGACCTCACCAATTTGGCTAGGCTGGCTAGGCAGTGAGCTCCAATAGTGAGCCTGCCTCCCCCCCCAGAATTAGAGGTGTGCATTGCCACACATTGATTCTTATGTGTGCTAGGGATCCAAACTCAGACCTCTGGCTTGGGGACAAGCACTTTGTAAACTGAGCCATTTCCTCAGCTTCATCTGATCCTTTTTACTAATAATATTATTGTATTGACTTAGCTAAAAACTTTCAAAATCAATTAACTGTGATTAATTTTTCCCCTAGTTTGATGCACTGATGTACACTGCATATACCAAATATTTTTTTTCTATTTAAATAATGTAAGCTTCCTTTGTGAAAGAGTGTTAATGAGCTATCTAAAATTAAGTCACCTTGCATACAATAGAGAAAACCCAGCTTGGTTCTGATATGTAATTCGCTCATATAATACAAAATTTCATTTGCTAATATTTTATTTTGAAATTCTGCATGAAGTACTATGTAAGATTAGCTTTTCAGATGCTCAAAACTGTGCAGAATTCATATATTCCATTTTTTAGTCTCTAAGAATTTGTGTAAGAGTTGTGTGTTGTCAAGAATTGAACCTCAGACATCACTCGCCAGGCAAGATTGGCTTTAATCTGTCATAAAATATTAAACTGAATCCACCACTAAATCCACTGGGCCTGGTGATTCCTCTTACACAAGGATTTCACTTCCTTAGTGTTTATGGGGTGTTTTCTGTCTCTAATGCTAGCATTATAGTTTGCTAAAACCACACCTATGAAAGTTAGGAGTTTCTACCGTAGTAAGAAGCTCCAGTTTGCTCACATCATCTGGAACCTGGACCTCTGTGTAGTAATGCCTTCCTATAATGGCTTTAGGTTTTGATACATAATTTGTTTTAGCCAATAAAAAAAATAGCAAAAATAACAGAGCACAAATTTTTAAATTATTTACTGCTTTTGTAACTTCACAATTACGACTATGTGAACAAAGTTGACACAGACCCCATCACCTGTCAACCTAAACAAAATGCCACAGTCCCAAAGCCCAGAAATCTGTGTCAGATGGTAAACTAGACTGAAGAAGTGATGGAGCTGTGGATCTTGAGATGAGAGGTTCCGGGAATATCCTAATGCAATCACAGGTGTTCTCATAGGAGGGAGTGATGTGATGACATGAGTAGAGACTGGAGTGACACAGTCATAGGCCAGGAAACAGGTGAAGCCTGCGATGGAAGAGAGGAGGAATGGGTTTTCTTCTAGAGCCTCGAGAAGCCCGTCCCACTGACCTGGGATCAAACCCACACTGCACTTCTCATCTATAAACTAAGGCAATTTGTGGAGAGTGGGGAGGCTGGTTAGATAAAAGTCATAGATACACAGACTAGGCTGGCCACACACTCACAAGTCACCAGGGGCTTGTATTTAATTAAGCTACTGCATTTAATGTGTCACCAACAGGAAACAAATACTTTAAAAAATAGAGTGTGAGCGCATGCTTGCAGCCCCAGAACTTGGGTAGAGGCGGTAGGAGGATCAGAAGTTTGAGGCTATACTGTGCTATATGAGATCTTGTTTCAAAAAAACAAACAACAAAAAGCAGAAATAGCTAAGGAATTGGCTAGTGAAAAGATCCATGAAATATGCAAAAGTTAATAATGTTGGTTATGTGAAGTAATATACATGCTAACTGCTTGATTAATTCATTCTATAACAAATATTTCAAAATACCATTTTGTATACAATAATATAGAAAACTTTTATCAGTTTAAAATGAGAAAGGGGAGAGTAATAATGTCTGAGTGGAAATTGCTCAATATACAATACATACTTGTATGAAAAAAATTTAATACAAAAGAAACAAAAACTAAATAAGTGGGTCAAAAGATGGTTCAATGGTTGAGAGTACTGGCTGCTTTTCCAGAGGATCCAGTTCAACTCCCAGCACCCACATGGCAGCTCACAACTACCTATAACTCCAGTTCCAGGGGATCTGATGTCCTCTTTTGGCCTCCATGTACACAAGGCAATTATGTTGGTGTACAGACATACATGTAGGCAAAAATGCCCATACATTAAAAATTAAATAAAAAGAAAATGAAACAAAGTATACTGAAAGGAACTCAACACTGTGCTGGGAGAGAGAGAAAAAACTGTTAAAAATGTAGATGCTGAATGGATGGAACTATAAGAAACTATCCTGAGTGAGGTAAACCAATCACAAAAAGATAAACATGGCATGTACTCACTCATTTTTGATTTTTAGACATAGAGCAAAGGATCACTAATCTACAATCCACACCAACAGAGGAGCTAGGAAACAAGGAGGACCCCAAGAGAAGATTGAGTAGTCCCTCGATGAAGGGGATGGGGACAAGAATCCCTGACCAAAGTGGGAGCCCGGGGGCAGGGAGAGGAAGGAGAGCCTTCATCCTGTTGCTGTCCGAAGCAGAAACAAACACCCACAGCTAAGCACTAAACCACACTACTGGAATTCAGTTGTGGAGAGGGAGGAGGGATGAGCAAAGGAGCCAAGATGGGGCTGGAGAGACATGCAGACCATCAGTGGACCTGATAGAATGGAGACCCTTGTCATAAATCTGGGAAAACAGCATTGGACCAAACCAATCCCTCTGAATGTGGGTACCAGCTAGGAGACCAAGACAGTCCTATGGGACCTCTAACGGTGGAGCCAGTCTTTATCCCTAGAGCACAATGGACTTTGGGAGCCCATTCCCTATGGAGGGATACTATTGCAGCCCAGATATAGCAAGGAGGGCCTAGGCCCTCCCCCAAATGATTTGACAGACTTTGAAGGTCCCTGGTCCTCACTATCCCTGGGGAGGAAATGGGGGGAGACTTAGGGGGAGGCTGGTGGGGAACATGAGAGAATGGGAGGACGAGGGAATGGGGGGATGGATATGTAAATGAGAGCAGTAATTAAAGAATAGAAAAAAGAAAGGAAATGTAGATGCTGCCAGGAATAGTGATATATTCCTGAGTCCTACCTAGCAATTAGAGGCAGGAGCAGGAAGATTAGCAGTTCAAGGCCAGACTGGACTACATAGTGCATTCAAGACCATCCTGGGCTATGTGAGACCACGCCTAACAAAACAAACCAAATAAAACAACAAACCAACAAAAGGACACGTGGATGTTAGTGATTCTACCAGTGAGAACCCAGAAATAAGGATCACGTCAGAAAGGGCTATATCCTCTGGAGAAATGGATGGAAGAAATACACATGTTCTCTCTGTACTGAGAAGTCTCTGGAAGAAATGAGAGTGGTTGGAATCGAAAGTGGTCCTTCTGTACAATGGCAGAAAACATGGTGAATTGTCCCACTGGTGTGCAAAGTGAGTGTGGACATATCCTGCTGCTTTTATTACACTGTGAATGGGAAGAAATGGACTGAGGAACAAGAACTCAATGATGCAGAAAGTTCTCTACCTATCCAGGTAGTAAGGGATGCCACCTTTAGGAGATTGCTGTCAACCAATATATGCTCTGAAGAGAAGGCTGAACCTCTTTATACTAACTGCCTCAAAAGTCAGTATAGTAGTTAATTTTATGGGTCAATGAGTAGATTAAAGGATATTCAGATAGCTGGTTAAGCATTATTTTGGGGTGTATCCATAGGATATTTCTGGAGGATATTAGCAGCAGAATTAATAAAGATTTGCCCTCATCAGTGTGGGAGGACATCAGCCAACCCTTTGAAGGCCTAACTAGAGAAAATCAGAGAAAGAGCCAATGTGCCATGCTTGGTCTGGGGCATCCATCTTCCCTTGCCCTGGACACGGGTATTTTATTCTCATACATCTGGTCTCAATCCAATACTTAATCCCTGGCTCCCCTGGTTCTGTGAGCTTCAGGCTTGGACTGAATTATACCACCAGCCTCCAAAATCAAGGAAGTCAATCCCTGTAAGAGTATTTTATGTATCTAAACTCTACACAACACTGGTTCTGCTTCTAAAGAACTCCAATCTATGGTTTTAGTGCCCCCAATGTTTCCAGAGAAACAGAACTGTGAGGATGAGCTTTGTGAACTGGCGCCAGGATTTCTGGAGCTGGCTCTCTAAGCTGATTGGATTTAGAGATATCAGTGACTCTCTTTCTCGTGGCTTTGCTTGTGTACAGCAATGTGTTCCCTCCCTATCAGTCTTGGATACTCCCCAATCACTCCCAGAAAGAAGCAAGGAGCTAAGCAACTCAGTAAAGGAGCTTATTGGACACTAACAAATGACATGTCTAATGTCACTAAATAAAGTGACAAGAGAAATGACCAAGCTGAAGGATTCTAATTCACAACTTGTGTGCTGTATAAATGATCTCAAACAATGTAGGTATGCCACAAAGAGAAAGCTAAGCAACTCAAAACCAGGACCTTACCCTGAGCAGCTGGACTGGCATGCAGGCTGAAGCCTCAGGCATATAGGGTAGCTACTAGCAAGGGGAGGTGATTGACCCAAAGAACGGATACTTGAGGTTGGAATGAGGACATGCTGAAAAGACTGACAGTGCAGGGGACACCAGACTCCTGAATTCTGATTGTTCTTTGCTAATAGATGCTTCCCTCATCTCCACTCTGTCAGCCACAACCTTTCTATCATCTGCCAGAATTAATCCTGTGTTATCTAAATAAATGGTAATGGCCTTCGCCAAGCCAGTGGCCTGTACCCTGAGAATGCTTGAGTCTCCTCAGCCTTGACTTATAACTAGGTTCAAGTACCCACTGAGCCTGAAAGATGAGGCACACAGTGTACACTTGGCATACTCAAAGCCTGTAGTTCACCCCCAGCGCCACATAAACCATGTGTTTAGGGACACAAATGTAATCTTAGTGCTTCAGAAGCAGAGGCGGGTCAGCCTAAGCTACATAGTACCTTCAGAGTGAGCCTGAACTAGAGATCAATTTAAAAAACAAACACATTTTTCAAAAGCACAATGCCTAGTAGCCTGTTGGGATTTTTAGAAGCAATGTTTTCATTTGCCTGTCAGCTCCCTCATTCAGGCCCTGAGTCTGAGCTGGATAATGTCATTGTATTTCTAGAAAATTCTAATGTAATCAGCAGTCACAGAAAGGGCTCTATTAAAGCCTTCTGTGTGAAGAGACTAAATATGTGCTTGCCCATCTCAGCAGAAGCTAGGAATAAAGATGGTACCACCAAGAAGCTGACTAAAGGACAGTTTCCTATCTAAGGGCTATGAGATGTATGACACATACATGCATGAGCTCACAGAGACTAAGAGGATATCACTCTGTTGGAAACACAGCTTAGACTAAGAGGACAAAACCAAATAAAAGGACATTACAACTCCAATGTCACTAGCAGTAGACACACTATTACAACTACTATGATACAAACTTATGCTAGCCCTCATTAGAGCACAACAACTACTGATGGGGGATTCTTAGGTACCAAACCAAGCATCTGTAAGGTTTTCCTGTCTCATAAATTAGGACTGCATGGTACATACAATGGAATACCACCAGGTATGTGCCACGTACCAGGTCACCATGACATCTTCCTAGCCTCTGCTTAGGCAAGAACCCAAGACATTTACCCACACATTTGTAACCAATTGAAGCAGCCTCCTACTGACCACTGGATGTTCTCTCCCAAGCAGAAAATCCCCACTTCCTCCCTAGTTTTAACTTCATGACAGTCACATTTTTGCTTCTTACCTTGACCTCAACAAGTTACTTGGAACTTTGCTATACAAATATCCATCCAGAAGGCAAGAACTATCTTTGCAAGAGGAAAGCAACTACAGGTTTCCCTGAGTTAGTTGAAATTCCTGGGGCCTTGTGGTGGGCTCACTTTAAATGGCGGGGCAATCTTGCAATCACTTCAAAATGTTATTTTAGAAATCACTACATACATGGATAAAAATTAGCAACAATTGCTATATAGTGTAAGTAAACTTTTATTAGCTAAACCCATATTAATGGACAAGAGTGTTACACTATCCCTGTAATGTGGCAACGTCTTGTGTGTAGTTCATTTGCCAATAGATTTTGGAAAAAGAGTACATGTGAAAGGATGATCTAATATTTTAAAGTGTTACTGTAATTCCTATATAAGAGTTATAAGCATCTTATTTTGCTACTAGAAAATAAAATTGGAATATGTTTTCCCAGAAGTAATAAATACCAAGATTACAATAATTGCTTATTTTTTTAATGAGTTATGTTGGACTTTTGAAAATTTCTCTTGTAAAGTTGGTCAGCTTACACTTCTAAGGATCACTTTCCACAATATTTTAAACATTTACCACTATTTTATGTTTCTCCTACATTTACATCCATGAATCATATGCATACAGGCAACTGGAGTTACCAGTTGTAAGTTACCATTTGCTTTTAACTGCGAGTAAAGATGGAAGCCAGTGTTCTTCAACTGCTGAGTCATCACTCCAGCTCCTCAATTTTTTTTATTAAAAACAATCATGTTGGTCTATCATCCATTATGAACTGTTTATTATTATTTTGTGTGCACATGCTTGTGTTTTGTGTGCAGTACATACATCTGCAAACACAGAAGCCAGAACAGGACACTGGGTGTCTTTGCCTCTTATTCTCTATGGATATTATTGCCTTGAGATGGGACTGTCACTGAACCGGAAGCTTGCCTTTCTTTAGGCTAGGCTGGTTAGTTAGTTAGTCCCAGGATCCACCTGTCTCTGCCTTCCAGGGCTGAAGTTACAGGCACATAGAGCTATGCCAGGATTTTTACTTGGGTTCTAAAGATCCAAACTCAGGTCCTCATGCTTACAAAACAAGCATTCTCACCCACCAAGCCATCTCTCAGGCCCTGAGCATACATATATATGTATTTCTGTATTGATTTATTGTTTTCTTGGCAAAGAGATTTCTCTTGCTTTATCTATTACTCCGCCTATTTTAATTGCACTCTTACCTTCAAATCAGGCTTTTTCTGTTGCTTTAAAATGTGTAATCTGCCCAAAGCTACTTCTAATGGCAGAGACCTTTTAGAATTTATATAAGGTATTTACGATTTATGTGAGACATATATATAAAACCACCCACATTCCCACCTCCAACACAATCCACATCTCCTATTATCAAACCATTTCTTTAAGGACATTATATGGATTATGAAGCTAATTGCCACCATGGGTAATATATTCTAGGTAGATTGTAAGCCTCTTCTAAAATCTCACCCATATAAGAAATCAAAAGGTTTTTCACTTCCTGTATAGTAATATCTGTCATTGCTATGGGTAGTCAATTTACCTTAAGTAGACTCCTGAAATGTGGAGATCAGTGATTATTGGCTCTTAGGGAACCTTGCAACTGAGCAGGCAAATCGATCGGAAAGAAAAAACAATGCGACTCAAAGCTTTGGGCTACTTTCCATAGGTGCACGCCTGCAAATCCATGGTACACAAAGAGCACAGAGAAGTACCAGCTTTTCCTGGGACAGGCCACAGAAACTGTAAACTCAGAGAGTTTTGCTAGAGCAAAATACGAAAAGCCTAGGGCCACCAGAATGCAGTGGTGGTTGACCCTGGGTCATGAAAATCCAGCTGGCTAGATGGTGGTGGCACTACACCACAGTAGTCCAGGCTAGTGGGGCCAGTCATGGGAATCCACCCACACCCACCCTGGGTGCCAATTGAAGTCGAATATTTAATTATATCACTAGACCCAAGATAAATGATAAATGGGTGTTTACTAGGGAACAATTACACAGAAAAACACAAAGAATCGCTGGAGTGTTTTCCCTGCTCTTCCTACCAGATCCGCTGACCCACCAGAAAGAACATACAAAGGAAAGCCACGCCTCAAGCTCCTCTCTTTCCACTTCCATCAGCCTGAAGCCACACCCAAAAGGGTGTGGCCACCTTACAGGTCCACATACTAGAAGCCTACAGTACCATCTCCAAGACAACAAGCTCCTGCAATAAAAGAGTCATTGACCAATTCCCTAAAGCCAATACACCTTCCACATTGCTATTTCCTCTTGTTACATATTAGCATTATTCTTTGTTATACTTTGTAAGAACTGCTTGGTGTTGGAGCTAGAGACATAGATAGCTCAACGGTAGAGTTGATGTGGGTCTAATCTCCTGCACCAAAAACAAACCAACAAGGCACGTTTGCTGTTCCCATGAGGGCATCCATCCACTCTGAATCCAGTTGCTTTAGTTATGCTGAAAAGTGGTCCTTAGAACTTTAACAGTGGAAGAATTTGAATAATAAACCTTTGAAATCTGGCGATGAATACATCTCTTGCCTTTAAATTGTCAATATAAATCCTATCAACAGATACCCTGATATCAAACCACCCTTGCATTCTTGAAAGAACTGATACTCTAAATGCTTTAAAACAATTGTAAAGGCTTTTATAATACATAAAACATGTGTTATTTTCTCAATAGAGGAAAAAAAATCACTGATAATTCTGCATGATACAGAATCTTAATGCATTAAATACACTAACAAACTGCCTTTATCTGATAATGGGAATATACCAAAGCTCTACAGCAGACAGTTAGTTAGTGGTAGACCCCAGACTCACTTGCTTTTAAGTTAAAATTAACTATTTGCTTGCAGCACACCCAAGAGTTTTCCAAGTTCATAACTTCTGCTATTCTCTTTGAAAAACAGGCTTTGGGGGCAGGGCAATACCTCTACCTCCAACAAAATAATAAAGGTTATGTGTTTCCTCCCAGAAAAAGGTGTATATATACAAAATTTTACATGAAATACAGGATTTACACTCCCTTCTATTGAGTTCAAACAACCCCACCATCCTATAGATAGCCCAGTATACAAATATTCAAAAACATTAGTAAAACATGAGAATAAGCTACATACAAAACAGTCCAGAGACTAAGGAGACATTCTCATTAGTCTATGAAAAATTTCTCTGAATTATGACAGGACACATAAAAGATGCTTGTGTTTTAAGCTGTTTATTTACAAAGTTCTTGCTAATAACTGCTTTTAAAATATAGCAAAACAATGCCGTATAACTAACCTGTGAGGTGGCACACACAGCACAGAAAAAAATCCATAGTCAATTAAACCACTAAAGCAGATTACTGAAAACTAAGTAGCAAGGAGACTTATAACACCCCCTTGAACATGTGGGAAATAATACACTGGGCCATAGGAACCTGATCATTCTTCTTTACTGACTCTAAAAAATACCACAGTAGAAGATAATGGCAGATTTACATACTTGACAATAAGTTTCCAATCTTATATTTAATGACATGACCACAATAAAAAGTTGACCACACATTATAACTATGCATTTCACAGCAGATTAGCAAACCTGAAGGCAAACTCAGACCAACTGTATAGAGAACAGAAGCAATTCTTAACAGTTTTCCCATGGCCTTCTCCTTTGAAATAAAATTCAATACAGCAGTCAAAACTAAAGCAAAATTTAATAGTGGCACAACAAAAAAAATAATAAAGTCTCTGAAACAACTAAAAGTACATACTAATATCTATCTTTGCAGCATATACAATGTTTTGTAATCTTTCTGTCCTTATCTCAATTTGCAAAAAATATTTTCAAACAATCTTAATTATACGGGTAATACTTGTGTATCATTTAAAATCCATGTGCTACATCTTTTATTTTAAAAGAAAATAAACTGCAAAGAGCAGTTAAGCACATCAAATACATGTGAATTAGCCCCTAGAATTTAACCAGAGGTTTTTATTAAGTACTGCATTGCCATTTAGTCTCTTCACAAACTGAGATACACAAATACGTACTTCCAAAAATTCATTCAAGATACTATACAAATAGACAACAGTATTTTACACCCAGCAGGAAGTTTACTGTATCAGGTTACAAAGCTACTGATTATCATGAATAACTTAAGGTACTGGCCTTCAGATGTGAGAGTCAAAAAGATAAATTACAGCAAAATCAATGTATTTTTTACATGGATTATCTTGAAAAATTAAAAAGCAAATGTAGTTTTTCAAGAACATGCAACAGCAATGGTTAGTGTTACTATCTTCTTTAGGACTTTGACCAAGTGCTAATTAGAAGTACCATTTATGTCAGCATCTTGTTGAAGTGTGAGGTCGGTGGGTTGTTAAGTTTATATCAAGTGAGTAGTAGATCTACTTAATGTATGACTTCTCCGCTCAAAGAAAGAAGGAAGGCTGACGAGCGAGGGAGACGGAATACCCTGTGAAAGAAAGACAAGATGAATATACTTCAAATTTTTCTCCTCAAAACTTGCAGCAGAGCTTAGTGCCATGCCTACCTTTCTCACCTGCTAGTAATTACCATGACAATCAAGACACTCACAGCTCCAACTCTTTAAAATAAAACTTAAGATCAAAGGAATGGCGTAGGAATAAAACACAATTGGAACTAGCTTATCATTCTGAAACAAAAGCTAGATGACTGACTAATTTACCCAATGTTAACTCCAATAGAAGATGCTGCTTAGTAATTAGTAGCATTGGCATCTTTCCTCTTTGGGACACGAATGGTTCAGGGTTATGGATTATAAGTAAAAGATACTTGTGAACTGAACAGAGAACAATTTTCTGGAGCTAGGGGTCCTCAGTCTTTTGTTTGGCAGAAAGGAGGGAGGGGGAGGGGAGGGAGGAAAGGGCAGGGAGAGAGAGATGTGGTGAGTGACCTGATGTGCGCAAATTTAGGTACTCTGAAAGACTAGGAAATGTTCTTAACTGCTGAGCCCCCTCTCAGGCCCCTCCTCTTAATTCTTAAAGTAAAATTAGGAAGGACAAAAAATGACATCATGGGAATTATCTAAAATGAAGTAATCTATCCCCAAAGATTTCTATATTATATGTATAACTCCTATGTGTATATGTGTGTATTTTCATGTGTATATTTTACTAACATAAAACTGAACAGGACAGCAGCACTTCTGAGTAAGAGTAATTATCAAATTGCTAAGGAATATAAAGTTATTCCTTCAAAGGTCAAAAAGTTAATCATCATCAGAATCTTAATCTATAAGCAGAAAAATGTACAGAAGGTTATAACACTCAAGTGGGTATAATCAGAATAAACTAAAAGTCTACTTACTAAAGCCTGCATATGAGCTTCTACACTCAGGGCCTGTAAGACAACTGGCTTTACATGTTCATCCAAAAGGGAGTAAAATAGCTTTAAAAGCAACACTGATAACATGCTACCACCAACAGATAAAATCTAATGACTTCAACAGCTAAACTCTATGTCTTCTGGTAGAACGTTCATGATTTACTATTTATAAAAGCCATAAATTTAAGAACTACATATTATAACACTCTCCTTTAGACCATCATTTTCCTAAGAAAGAAATTTTTTACAGAACCTGTTTATTATGAGCTTAATAAATTCTTTTGTAAAAACATTTTTATTGGCAACATTATTTACTATAAATTCAAAACAATAATAAAATTGTGAATTCATAAGTCCCAACCCACATAAAGTGATTCAATGGAAAGTGGTTTCTTTTTTTTTTCACAAGTATAAATTTCAAATAGCCAATATGCTCGCTCACATTAAACTTCACAAGGCTTGTTTCCATTACTGCTTGGTGCAGCTCCTAATTCTTCACAAATGCCAAAGTTGACTTGGGAAGGACATTTCTTGAAATTTGAAAAAGGTAAAAAACAAATCAGTTATTTCCTTCTATTAATTTTGAAAACATGGGGAACAGGCAGAATGCTGCATAGATGGAAACCAGGAATGTTGAGTGTGCCCACCAGCGGGATCTGAGCACCGAATATGAACATGCTTATTCGGTGTAAGCCAATTACATTGCTTGTGGAAACACAGTGGGAAACACAGACAGCAACTGAGAGAGCATGGAATTCATAAGGTATTTTTAGGTAGTTCTATGTATACTGTCTACATAAAAATATTGCTTCAAATAACAAGTTTTCTACAATTCTTCTAAAAAAAATAAAACCAATTTACCAGTAAAGGCAATGATGTTTACATTGGTTACAATGAAGAAAACAAGAGATGAAACTTTAACTTTCTGAAAATTTATAATCTAACAATCAAATGCTTATCTGCATTGTGTTTAATACTTTGCACACCTTTTTCAATTTCTTTTCCTTTTTAATTTTTTTTTGGGGGGGTTATTTCATAAACATAGGGCCTCATGTAGAGTAAGCTGGCTTCAAACTTGTTACAGAGCTAAGTAGCCAAGACTGACCTTGAACTTCTGGTCCTATCTCCACTCCACTGCATGCTGGGATTACAGGTATATATCTGGTTAATGTGTTGCTGGGGACTGAACTCATAACCTTGTGTGCATGTGAGACAAACACTTTACCAAATGACTTACATCTCCAGCCCAACTCTGCTTGTACTTGTAAATATACTCATTTTTTTGTATATAACTCTGAAAAGTATTAAAGACTAAAAAAATAACCTTACTATTATGTTCCTTACCTACATTAGTTTTATAAGACACAAAACTAACCGTTCATTAATGCTAGGGCACCCACTGTGTCAGATACTAAGTATTTAATACACGCTAATTTCAACCATTACTTTGTTTTACAGTGAAAGTGAAGATCTTTAATAAAACTTGACAAAAGTTATACACTAGTAAAAAGCAAGACAAGGTTTTGAAAACTTGTGTTTCAGAATTCATGCATTTAACTATTACCTAAACTGGCATACATGACACACATGACATACATGTATGATTTTATATATAATTCAGTTCTCTGATGTAAGTATTATTGACCTCTTACTCATAAAAACTCAGAAGCTTGCAAAGTGATATATAGCTAAGAACTGACAGCCACTTGATTTCCTTAACCTTAGTTAAGCTTGGGTTAATAATCATTTAATGAGAACACTTATATGCTTTGGTGATGTGACATGGTTACAAATGTCTTCACTAATCATTCTAACACTGTGAATGCAAATTGCTTAGGAACACATAAGTATTTGCACATGATTTTACATTCCATAGACCTTATAAAGTTTAGTTGTTGAGATTACATCCTACTCAATAAGCCAACTGAAAAGAAACAAAACTTAGTCCCAAGTTACTGGCACTTATCAAATAGAAACATAACATTTATATTAATAAAGTGACAAGCCAGACCAAAGCATGCTTTTCTTATAGAAATGAGAATGTCTCAAGCCCAGTAAAACTCCATGTCTAATAAATTACACCATAGGAATGCATCTAACTCACTAAAAGTAGGATCTTAGCTGGGCAGAGTGGCACATGCCCAGCACTTGGGAGGCGGAGGCAGGTTCATTTCTGAGTTTGAGGCCAGCCTGGTCTACAAAGTAGTTTCATGATAGTTAAGGCTACACAGACCCTACTGGAGGAAAGAAGAAAAGGAAAGTGACCTTTTCCATGGCTTTGATAAGTGAAAACAAGTTCATGGCCTCTCCATGTCTGAGTGCGCCTTTTAGCATATGGAACTATACTTACTGCTAAGGATGAGGTGCTGGAGAGACGGCTCACACCAAGTTTGCCACTACTGGGAGGACTCCTTCCCTCTGAGCTATGGGACGATGAAAGAGCTATCCGCAGGGCTCTCTTGGGAGTTTTGGAAAATGAGAATGCTCTTGTAACCTGAAGTTTAAAAAGAGTATTAGTTAGCTAGACAAACGTAAGATGGTCCATAAAAATTTCTCTACACAAAGAAAGCCAAATATGTCATCTCCACAAATAGGATGTGGCAGAATTCTTTTTGGCATAAGCAATGAGAAAATGAAAGCTCTATCCTATTCCCTCTTGTACTTGGGAGGACAGAAGTACCATGAAGAGACAAATAGGAGGAAATAGTTAGCCTGAGGTTTTAGTTGTGTTGTTTGTTTTCTATTTCTTTTCTTTTTGTAGAGCTGGGATTGGACCCAGAATTGGGGGGGGGGGGCACAAACCACAAACCACAACACTCAACACTAAGCTACATCCTCAGCTAAACCCATAATTTTCTCTTATTCTGTCACAGTCTAGTTGTGCATTCCAAAGCCACTTGAAGCCAGTTTCTTTACTGATAGGGAAGGAGTTCCTCTGAATCATGATCTAATTAGCTTACCTACTACATGTTATATGTGTTAAGTGAGAACATACACAAAGATAGTGCAGAGCCTCCCTTTCAAAGGAAAACAAAATAAAGTAGCAAACTATAAGGCTATGTGGTAGTTTGAATAGGAATGGCCCCCACAGACTCAAGTGTTAGAATGTCTGGCCCATAGAAACTGGCAGTATTACGATGTGTGGCCTTGTTGTGGAAGTGTGTCACTGCAGAGGCAAGCTTTGAAATCTCAAATGTGTAAGCTATGTCCAGTGTGGGACACGGTTTACTTCCTATTGTCTATGGATCAAGATGCAGCTCCTTCTCCAGCACCATGTCTGCCTGCATGCTGCCTTTTTTCCCACCATGACGACAATGGACTAACCTTCTGAAACTGTAAGGAAGGTTAATTCAATGTTTTCCTATGTAAGAGTTGTGGTCAAGGTGTCTCTTCACGGCAATAGAAAACCTAACTAAGACAGGCTGCAAATGTCCCTTGGCTCTCTGAAACACTACTTGTACTTTTTTCTTTCTTTTTTTCTTTTTTATTTTTGGAGACAAGGTCTCTCTTCATAACTTAGGCAGTCCTGGAATTCAGAAACCCATCTGCCTCTGCCTCCCAAGTGTTGCAATTAAAGGCGTGCACTAGCACACTGAGCTAACTTCTACTTTTTAAAACAAAAGCCCCATTACCAATGTAAGATGAAAATTAGATCCTGTTTCCTGACTGGGTCATATGCTCTTGCTGAAAACTATTTTGGGCATTATTTAAGATGAATGAACACATATCTCTATCTAAAATACCAACAGTACATGTCAACTCAAGTCTGAGTCATACAATAGTCATTACAACGAGAATGCCAACAGCAAGTTGTGTTATGAAAAGACACCACTGAACTTTATAAAACCAAATCTGTGAGTCATTCCAAGCACCAGAGAATGCTTTTGTTATAGACTGTTGAGTATGTGCATACGTGTGTGTGCCTGCATGTGCACACAAGCAGGTCACAGGGCAATGTGGAATATTACTTTAGCAATGTAATGATGTGTTACATTTGTTTATGTTTTGGAATATTACTTTAAGTATGTAAAGATGTGTTGCATTTGTTTATGCTGCATTTCTTTAATTATGTAAAGAGGTGCCTGCCTAGGGCATCTCTATTGCCTGCCAATAGCTAGGCAGTAGAGGGATAGGGCAGGGTTGGTGGGCAGAAAGAATATGTAAGAGGAGGAATCTAAGGCTTGAGGGAAGAGAATAAAGGAGAAAATAAGGGAGAAAGAGAGAGGAATGCCTGGGACTACCAGTCAGCTAGACACGGAGTAGGACATATAGAATGAAATAAAGGTTAAAAAGCCCCAAGGCAAAACATAAATAAAAAGAAAAAGTTAAATTATAAGAGCTAGGGAGACAAGCATAAGCTAGACCCAAGCACTCATAATTGATAATAAGTCTCTGTTTCTTTATTTGGGAACTGGTTGGTGGCCATAAGAAGGCTTGCTACAGGGCAATCCCTGATATGTAATTAGGTACTTTCTAACTTTTACTTTCTTTAAGATAGAACCTCTGCTGCCATAGAACTCACCAAGTAAGCTACACTAGCTGACCATCAAACCCCAGGATACTCCTGACTCTTGCATCCCCAGAACTAGGAGTATAAATGTCTCAATGACCAGCCCCTTGGGATTCTACAGATAGAACTGAGTCCCTACAACAGCTCTATTCTGTTGTTGGTGTTGAAGTCAATATTAGTTTAACTTAATGTGAAAATCACATTTTAGAGATATGCCCAGAATTTCACTCAAACTCACCTTTTTTGAAGTCTTTTTTATTGCTCTAGATGCTCGACTCAATGTACTATCCATATCTTTTGTATTTACTTCAAATGATTCTGGATCAGCCATATACATAAGATTCTCCTGTTGAAAAATTAGTTTAAAGTTCAAAAACCAACTGTTTCTAAAACTCAAACCATTAAGCACTTACATATGCATGGTGACACATCTAAATGAAGCTACTTAAGACTTGTGACATAGGCTAGGACATGGCTCAATGGTAGCAGGTCCTAGATGCGATCCATGGGGCCACCCCATCCCACTACCCCTAAAACTATATAATGTACTTAACATAATTTCTACCCTGAAATATATTAATTTGAGGATAACGGAAAATAATTGAATAAATGAATAGTTTACTGTGGACCACATAACTCAAATCAACCTAAAACTAATTTAAGAAAATTAATGCTTAAATATAGTCTGCCACAAAACAAATGACACTTACACTTTTCTTAAAAGACTCTCACCCCTGACTTTTTCCCTCAATTTGTATCTGAAGATACCTAAGTTGGAGGCTCTGGCCTGTCCTCCTACAGTAATAGCAGCTAGGAAGCACAGTGTGTTTAATACTCTTGAAACTGCAAATATTCTGTGTAAATATGAGCAAAGTGCTCTTTTCTAAGAAGAGGGTTCCCAGATTATAGAGTACATTCCCCAAGGAACAAAAGCCCTCTGAGAGTAAACTAAGAACCATGGACCAAAATTAACTTTAAAACAAGAAAACCCTGTGTCAGAACATGGTCCAAGAATGGAGTCATGTGAAGAGAATTCTGAGTGCTTGTGAGAACTCTCTAGGAAAACAGGACAAGCGCTTTGTGAGCTCCATTTGTTCAAAGCACAGAACTGTTTTTGGAATGTGTCTTCATGCTCCTCCCAGGTGTGGTGGATAAGAGTGTGTTTACTTTACATCTACTCACTACAACTGGCTATTTGTTCTTTGTGTATAAACCTCCATGGAAAAACATGGTTTTGCCACAGGATTGTACAGTTTACCTCGGAGTATAAACTGTCTGATGCTCTGAATAAATTGCTATTGTATGAAACTCAGGTCTGACTCATTCATCTGCTCCATTCTCCCAGGTCCCGCTGCTTCTAGAGTAGTCGACAGCACTTCTCCAACTAATTACAATTACTATCCAAATAACGTTTGAGCTTTCAAAGGCAAGTTTATACATTATTCCTATGAACGATTTCACTTTAAACTCATAAATCCAGATGAAGGCAAATAGCCTCATTTCTCAAGCATTGTGAAGTCACCTATTACATCAGTCTGCAACTGCAGAGAACTGTACACCATCTTGTGAAAGTACTTTTCCTGAAAGTTTCCTCATATAAAAGTGGAGATACACCCAGCACATCCAGCCCACAACACTTACTAAGAGAAGCCTGATAGTGCTCAGAGAACTGACTGAAACACCAGGCTACAAACACAAAGTATTAAACTGCACACCCTACAATTACAAATGACTATTGAAAATAAACAAAACCCAAATATAAATGCCTATGTTACTCTCCACCATTAGCAGCCAAATGGCCTTATTTTGCTTAAGCTATTTTAGTTTCTCCTTAAAGTAATCAGATTTGGGGCTGGAGATGTCTTTCAGCTGTTAAACCATATACTATTCTAGCAGAAGACCAGAGTGCAGCCCTCAGCACCCATGTCAGGAGGCTCACATGTGCCTGCAACTCCAGCTCTAAAAAGTTCAGAGTGCTCTTCTGTCATCAATGGATAGGCGCACTCACATGCACATATCCCCACAAACATACAAATAATTTAAAAAATTAAAAAAAGAAAGTCATTCTACCTGCTCCAGACCCACTTTTTCCATTTGACACAGCTGCTAATGACTGACTAATCCAATCCCCAAGAGGAAACAGTACTTGTAGATAGCTATATCTTTAATATACAATAAAAAGGACAGAAGTTTACTTTTATTACTTATCTTGTTTTGATCAGCATTTCCAATTTCTATTTTACATTCCTTATTAACCGCATGTGTCAAACTCTATAACTTCTTTCCTTTATATCTCTTCTGTTTATCAAGTACTTCCCATTTAAAAGGGTAATACATGCCACATATATTTCTTGTCTTTGAAGTAGTTGCTCATTTTTTTACACTTAACTCATATTTTTAATGTATGAAAAAGGAATGGGACATACATTTAATTTTCAAATACTTAACTAATTTTCATACTACCACTGGATAATAACTATAGATAAGGTTTAAAACTTGTATGATGGCCTTATTTTAAAAACATATATTCTGGAGCTGAAGAAATGGCACAGCAATTAGGAGTACTGGTTGCTTTTCCAGAGGACCCAAGTACAATTCAAGAGAACCAGCTGCCATCTCACAGCCTCAGGAACTATAGTTCCTGAGGAGACAATGCCCTCTCTGGTCTGCTTGTGCACTGCATGCAAGTGGTGCACAGACATACATGCAGGCAAAACAGACATCTGTGGAAAATATTTTATTTACTCTTCCTATATATAAACTTTTAAAGCAGTGCAATAGTATTCTGATCACTATCAATTTTTTTTTTTTGGAAGTACAATTTAAAGCCAGCAAGATAAATTAGTAGATAAAGGCATTTGTTTGCAAGCCAATGTCTTAATTCAATCCCCAGGAGCACTGTGGTGGAGACAGAGACAACTCCCACAAGCTATCCTCTGGGCTTCCTTCACAAGCGCCTGGTGGCACACATATTCAACTGTCTCAAACAAACAAATGTCATTTTTAAAGCCTAAGTATAATTTAGTATTTAATGGTAATAGAGCTACTAAATTTTCTAGGTTTCTTCTTTAAAAATCATACTACTGATCATTCTGTCAAATTCCAAAAGTTCTCTATAGGATTTCAGAGACAACGAAATCTATAAAGTAATTAAAGATGAATCAATGTGTTAACGTTATCACTCAGGAATATTCTATCAAGGGCTCAATGTTGCAGATTTCTGTTTCATTGTTTTTGTGCTGGATATTAAAAGCAGGTCTTGGAAATAGGAGGTGAACACCCTACCACTGAATTATAATCCTAGCCAAACACAAACTTCTGAAAATAACTTCCATGTTTCTTAAACTATTCCTAGGTATTTCATAATGAAGTAGACTAATTGATAACTGCCAGCATTAAAGGAAATTACTGGCATACGTGTGTGAAGCATTTATCTGCAACATATGTGTATGATTTCACTACTTTACTAAGCAGGCCAAAGTTTAGCAGTAGTCAGAGGTTCTCATCAATCACCTCAATAGTCACTTGCTGTCGGAGGAACACACAAGCCTCACTTACCTGTTGGCTTTCCACAGTCAATAGCACAGGTTCTGATTCCTGCCTTGCTTTACACATGGCACCACAAATTGAGTGCACAGCTTAGTGATGTGCTGTTTCCCAATAGGGACACACTTTCATAGCTGTGCAACAACATAATATACATCCACATAAACCACAAAACACTATTCTACAAAAGACTCGTACAGGACAGACCATCACAGTGGTCTTCATACAAATGAAGACAAGTATTCCCACTGTTGGCTAAAACGATGCCAGGGAAGACTCCTACATCCACCAACAAATAAATACTGAAAAAGCCTACTATTATTTGGGAAGTTCAAACATTTGAATCTATTTTATGTTAAGTATGTGTTGCTTTTTTAACTACAAGTAATCTGTCAATGTTCATTTGACTTGTTCAACTTGTGATAGACACGGTTTTAAAAACAGAAAACTGAAAATTGCACAGGAGTATACTGGAAAATTATTTGAACCAGGGCTGGCTAAAAACTTTATGTATCAAAGATTCACCTAGTTAAAAAGGAGGGAGTGAGGAAGGGAGAGACAGAGGTGGGGATGGGGGGAAAGGGAGGGAGGGAGAAAGAGAGAGAAGAAATACTGGGAAGCAACCTAAATATAAATTTGCGAAATTACAGACAAAATTGCCTGCATGACTCTAATAAATATACATTTTCAAAGAATGTTCTTTTATTTCCGGAAAGAAAAGAAGCATAACAAAACTACACCCATGAAGAGAAAGACTGATGGGATAGGGAAATGAAGACAAGTATTAGTATAGCATACCTATTTTAGTTGATTTGCTTTTACTCATATGCAAATACTATTTTTCAACTTAAGAGTAAAAGCCATAGCATAAATACATATTATAACTAAAATTTATTCCCTAAATAAAATATTCAAGAATTAAAAACTATCAATTTAGACTATGAAACTAAACTCCACCTTTGCTGAGTTTTTGTAAAATGTTCTTTACAATGACAGTTTTTATCATTTAAGACTCTAGCATCTGGAGAGATGGCCAGCAGCAGCTCTTGCAAAGGACCCAGCATCGTTTCCAGCACCCACACGTCAACTTACAATCATCCATTAACTCTACCCATGGGGGTTCTGATAACCTCTCTGGCTTCCACAGGCACTGTACACACATAGTACACGTACACATTTACACACAGAACATAAAACACTAGCAAGTGCTATAAGAAAAAGGCTGTATTAGCAAGTTCATGCTCCATTTTCCTATTGCTGTAACTATTACTGAGCATATAATAACTACCTAAGAACCAAAAAGGGGGAAAGTAGTTTCATAGTTATTTTCTGAAAGAACAAATAAATTCCTTCCAATTTGGGGAGAAGACAAACATAGGGGCTTTTACAACTAATGGGATATACTAAGATATTCCATTAGAGGGCAAAAGAACAACCATGCTGTTTGCTAAGATACAGGACAAAGAGTGCCCTCGTCCCTTGTCCCCGTCTCCCCTCCCACCCCCACTGCCCCTCCCCCATTCTCCATGCCTAGAGGACACAGGGTGAGAAGACACAGGCGAAAGAGCAGAGTGGGGAAAGTGAAATGCAGCATCTGAGTAGTCCCAGGATTGTTATTTCTCACGAGTAATTACAACTCTTTCAAAAATACTTTATAGTTTTAAATCTTTTTGACTTTCTCAAATTAAATATAAAGAAGATTTAAAACATAGCTCACATTTCCTAACATAACTTTGAAAACATTGAAAGCTTAGTCAAAGTATGTCAATCGTAAAAGAAGCCATAGACGGGCAGTTTTTCTATAGAGACAGAAGTGCTGAATCTAAGATTGGAAAGCAGACACTGGCCTTTCCTATATAGGTATACAGTATCAACCGTCAAAGAAAGAAAGCTGCAGTTAGAGTTTACAAGTTTACATATGAAAGTTAGTACACATACAGACACAAATTACCTCGAATTTCTAGTATCTTAAACTAATAAAGGCATCTCATTGACATGTGAGTCATCAGACCCTTTGCCTTTCCTTCCTTAAGCTCACCTCCATGTTAAGTTACACTTCAAGTTCCCACAGGCACAAAAAAATTACATTTAGACTTCGAGTATAAGAAACAAATGAATTGCAGGGTTAAACTCTATTAAGTAATATTCAATTTACATTATGCATATACAAGTATTTCAGAATTGTAGGAAAAGAGTCTAAAATCTGAAATACTTTGGATCCTAACATTTAGGGTTCAAGAATTTTGAATACTAAATATCCATCCAAATAGCTTACAGAATATTTATAAATACAAATCACATTTTAACTTAGTTATAAACAATACTAGCTCACAAGCACAAATCTCTTCCTAGATGTCCTGTGTCTATTCCCCAAGTAGTTATAATTCTGCTTACAAGTTCAGAGAAACCAAAATATTACTATTCATAAGCAGACAGTGGCAATAACTAAAATCAAAACATAAAACACTACTTTGGGGTTTTAAAAAAGACTAATTTTTATTTATGTATATGGGTAGTATTTATGTATGTGTGTGTGTGCACTGCATGCATGTCTGGTGCCCACTGGGTATCAAGATCCCCAGGAACTGGAGATTCAGAGGGTTTTGAGGCATCACATGGGTACTGGAAACAGAACCTGAGTACAGTAAGTGCTTTTAACCACTGAGCCATCTCTTCAGCCCTGAGATACATAATACGTTTTTCATTTTTATTAGAAATGTTGAATTAGTGGCAAAAATACAAAATTGTGGCATAGAGCATTTAATTGTCAAGTTACTTTCTAGACTATGTTGGCAAAAGGTGACAATGCTTAAGTTCATTATTAGTAAAACTATACTGTTAGCATTAGAGGTCAGAAATTACATACACACATACATACATACATACATACATACATACATACATACACACCTATGTGTATATGTTGTATATGTATAATAAAATTAGCACCTGACCAGAGAATAATTAAAGGTACATGATGGCAAGAGACTGGAAATTCTGCTGTAAGCATTCTGAGTTAACACTGAAAGAGACTGAACTTTACACTTTACAATCTGAAACAACAGAATGTGGGACATTAGTCAATAGAAAAGATAACATGGTTTTTTGGAGTTGTTTGTTTGTTTGGTTGGTTGGTTTAGATTTTTTGCTGTTATTTTTGTTTTGTTTTTCAAGACAGGGTTTCTCTGTGTAGCCCTGGATGTTCAGGATGTCCTCACATAGGTCACCTGCCTCTACCTTCTGGGATTAAAGGTATGTGCCGCCACCTCCAGGCAACAAGGTTTGACTAAGAATAAAGACATCTGAACCCTAGCTCTACAATCAGTCATTGTTCTTGGCTTTAGTTTCACTGTTTAAAAAAAAAAACAAAAAACTTTTTTTAAAAAAAATTTATTATGTATACAATGTTCTGCCTGCATGTATGCCTGCAGGCCAGAAGAGGGCACTAGATCTCATTATAGATGGTTGTGAGCCACCATGTGGTTGCTGGGAATTGAACTCAGGACCTCTGGAAGAGCAGCCACTGCTCTTAACCTCTCCAGCCTCACCTTTTTTTTTTTTTTTTTTTTTAAGTTTCCTTATACCCTGAAAGCTTTAATTAAGTCATTTATAAATAGTCAAAATAAATTAAACGATAAAATAATCATACTTATTTTACTCACTAAGCAGAATTAAGCTGGGTGTGGTAATCCTGGCACATGAAAGGCTGAGGCAGGGGGACTGCTGTAAGTTCAAGGACTCCCTGGATTACATATCAAAAAAAAAAAAAAAAAAAAAAAAAAAAAAAAAAAAAAAAAAAAAAAGCACTTCAACAATAACAGAGAGAGCAAACTTCAATTATTTAGGGAACCAGGAAATAAAAAATAAAAAAAAAAAACCTGCTAACTCAAATAATTAGAATCGCCTTTTTAAAAAGTATCAGTTACATATATATTTATATCTTTTGTGTATACATATTTAGAAACATACTTTCTTCAACATGGCAAAACATTCTCAAATAAGACATTAGCTGGGGGCTTTAAAAGTTTTACTATGTGGGAAATCTTAAATGCAGGAAAGAGCTTAACTGATGCCACTGAATCTTTGAATTATAAGCACAATTCTAAAGAAAAATTTCAAGAGACTGGAATAATTCTGTGTGTAAGGATAAATCAGAACAAAGGTAACTGCTGCCACCTTGTGGATACTAACACTTTCTGAAATTTTCTGCATTTGCTGCTTGATCATTTATTTATCTTCCATCTTCGAAGTCAATAATAACATTTTAAGAAAAAACTCTCATTAGCTTTGCATATCAGTATTGTAGTTACACACCTAGAAAGGACACACTAAAAGGCAAGTGTAACTATGGTAAATGTTCTTCCATGGAAAGGTCTAAAACAACTTAGTACTACTACTAAGCAGGGTCTATCTATCCCAGCAACAGATCCTATTTCTTTATCATTTCTGCAGAGTAAGGGCTCTACCTAACAACCTGCTCCTGTATGAAGATCTTCCAGGGGATCTTGAATGCATCCATCATCTACTGAAGGTTCTCAGATTTTTGGCAATTCATTTACTTCCAGTCATCACACCCAGCTCTTCATTGTAGTCTGTCTGGTATAAAGGTAATTTTGTCTTAATGACGCTAATTTAAGAGTTGCTGTGAGAAAACTTGACTGGCAACTTGTCCTGATAGAAAAAGTAACATACTACAACATTCCATTGCTCTCAAAAAGACAGAAACAATGTCTCTTTTACTACCATCAAGTAACCCTAATCCAATCATCTGAAATCCAAAATGCTGCATAAAACAATGTGCACTCAGTGCTGAGTTCGGGGGCAATTGATCTCAGAATTTCAGATTAGATATGTCTGACCAAAGTCTGCAAATACCCCACAATCCAAAAAACTTGCCAAGGTGTGAGACACTTCTGCCTGTACTAAGCATTCCTAAAATCACCAATGGAAATTACAAGGTAGAAAGCAAAAAGACAGTGGCTGAGATGGCTGAGCAAGATGGCACAGTGACAGGAAACAAGATCTTCCTCGGTGCTAATGACAGCCAGGTATCTGCTTTTAACTTAGTACAGGCAAAGAAGCACCGAAGACGGCAGAATAATTATTCTTTCCACAACTTGAAGCAAAGTGAAAGTCTAAGCCTTGGACTTGAAAGTCACCAGCAGACACACTATGGTGAAACCAATGCTGAGCAAAGTCCCAAAACCAGGGATTAAACTAGAACCATGTTGACGGCAGCAGGAAGACTGCCTCCACTGCCAGGATGGTTAATCTGAATTTAGAATCATCTTGGAGACAGACCTCTGGAGGGTTACATGGACTAGGATAACTGACAAGAGAAGACCTAACGGCTGTGGGTGGCACTGTGCTATACCACTCCGGGATCCAGAGCTGTATAAAAAAAAAAAAAAAAAAAAAAAAAAGTAAACCAAGCACAGCACTCCTAATTCTCTGCCTCTTCACTGTGGAAGCAATGGAGCCAGCCACTTCAAGCTCCCACTCACTGCTTTGATCTCCCCACTATGTTGCCCTATGCCCTGGAATTTTAAAAACAATTGTTTTAAGGAAACTCAAGTTTCAAGAATACGGAGGAAAGATTCAACACTCAGCAGACACTTAAAGACTGATGAGCAGAAATATGCACCATGTTAAAAAGACAATAGAAAGCATCGTGTAAGGCTAGGTCAAACTCTAAAACTGAAACATTAAGCTCAAAGGCAGCACAGTCAAAGGAACCCAGAAGAAAATAGAAATAAAGCGAGCTTGCAGAGACTTTGGGACAGCACTGAGCAAAGAGTTTCAATGCTGGAGTTCAAGAAGGATTTGATTTTGAAGGGCCAGGGGAGATGGCTTAGGGTTACAACCATTGGCTGCTCTTTCAAGGGACTTCAGTTTGATTCCCAACATGGCGGCTCACAACCATCTGTAACTCCAGGTCCAGCGGATCAGTTAGCTTCCTCTGGGCACCAGGCCACAAACATACATGTAGACAAAATACCCATAAATATAAAATAGTAATTTAAAAAATTTAAATACAAAATTAGAAAGCAACTTGCAAAACAGCTACATTAAGATTTTATGTACCTTAATGTCAATTACCATAATGTCAATATTTTAAATTCTTCTATTAAAAGAAAAAGTATCTGCAAAAATCACATGGTATATTACAAGTCCCCAAGGCCTCACTAAACTGTAGCCACCAGAGCTAGAAAGTTAAAATGGACCATCTGTGAATCAGGGACTCAAAGATTACTTCATGTGCCTAAAATTTTTAAAAACTTTCCCCAAACAACCTCATTTTTCTGCATATGAATAAAACTAAAGGCTCTCTTCCATCCATAATTAACTGTTCACTGGAAATGTAGTTAGTCTGACTGCATGTGCACGTTTACAGCTGCGTTTGACACAGGTTTAAGAACTTACAGCATCTGCTTTACAAATGGTGTTGGCGACATGTCGACACAGCATCTTCAGCCAGTTTTCTTTTGGAAGCTCCTCTGATGTCATCTGGAAGCTGAGCAGTACGTTGGCCTGCTCTGTTGGTGGCCTCACCAGCAAGGCAAAAGCATTATGACAATCTAGGGTTCCAGAATAACCATGATGAGTGTTACTCCTTGGATATTTAGGAATTTCATTTCCACAGACCACAAAAATCAGCTTTCTCCCCTGCCCTTGCTTTTCTCAACTAAAAAGGAACCATCACTGCATAAATAGAAGCACTGGGAAGAAGGATTATAATCATATATACTATATAAGAAGCCAACAATAACCTGAAAACAAATAAAAAGTATTCTTTGTGGCATTTAATTTTCTCAATGATAATCTAATAAAAAGATATATATAATCTTAGAATTCTAGCATTTAAGTTTCAAAATTAAAATGCCAGAATAAATCACTAGTAACTTACATAAATTACACACAAAGGAGTATACAAATATTGAAGAGTAATTGCTTTATAGCTGAAATGCTAAAATATCTTTTAAAACATAATGTTGAAAAAACTGAAAACAAACAAGCAAACACTAAATTGCTACCAATGAACATGTAGAAGTCAAAGGACAACTGCAAGAGGACAGTTTTCTCCATCACATGGGTCCCTGGGACCAAACTCAGGTCTTGATAGCAAGTGCCTTCACCTACTGAACCACCTCTCTAGCCTCTCTACCTACCGATCTGTATCTTAAATACACCCCCCCTTAATGTGAACACTTCACAACTACAACTCCCCCAAATTTAAATAATTGTCTCCTCATAGGCTCTAATAAACACAGAGCTGAACAACTGAGAGAAATAGTTTTGTAAGATACTGTGGGCTAGAGAAGTGACTCAGTGGTAGAGTACTTGACTAGCAGGTGCAAGGCCCTGGGTCTGATCACCAGCAACACTCATGAGAAAAAGGAAAGTTTCATGCCTTACTGCACAGGATCATTGAAATGGCCTAACTGCATAACAAAACATAACAAAACACACAACACTAAGTTAGCTAAACAGACAACACTACTTCAGATAAATGTTCATCTGTGGCCTTTTCAGACCTACAGAAAATCACTCAAATATTCAATACTAGTAAGTTAAAGGAAAAACACTCCTTAGGCCAGTACTGTAATGAGGGTCAGGAATGGCACCCAAAAGCTGTGTTAAAAGCTGGGACCCTGACCTATTCCATTTCATGGCTCAGCCATGAGTCTCCAGCACATGCTCTCAGACAGGATGAACCAATCACCACAGTCCACAGCAATGAAAATGAAAGGGAATGGACTGAAATCTCCAAAATTATCAGCCAAAATATCTTTATGAATAGATTATCTCAGAGAGTTTGTTACAAAAGAGAAAGCTGGCACACATGCAACACACAGGTGCACACACACATAACACGTGCCTACTTGAACTCACTATGTAGACCAGACTGGACTCCAACTCAGATCTGCTTGCCTCTGCTTCTCTAGTGGGAGTATTAAAGTGAACCACACCTTCCCTCTTCCATGTGTATGTCCATGTATCTGACCTGATGCCAAGCCTACCAGTTAGTTCGGGTATTTATTTCACACACATCTACTCTTTAATCTCCATCTCTTCTAATAGAAAGCTGTGTTGTTGACTGTTCACATGCACACTCACATGTCAGATTATGTGTGCTCTAGTGGACAAGGGTATGTAGGAGTTCTTTCTTCCACCATGTGGGTCCCAGGGATTGAACTCAGGTCAGTCTTGGCAGCACGCCCCTTTATACACTGAGCCATCTTGTCATCACTCCACAACTCCCTTCCCAAGTATCTTAAAGATATCCTTGGGGCTGGAGAGATGGCTCGGTGACTAGGACTACTGGCTGCTCTTCCAGAGGACCTGGGTTCAATTCCAGTACCCACATGGTGGCTCACAATCATCTTAAACACCAGTCCTGGGGATCTAGTGCCTTCTTTTGACCCCTGTGGACACTGTATGAATACAGTGCTCAGACATGCAGACAAAACATCCACACACATTATTTTTTTCATGGGGGAAAAAAGAAAAAACATGTCTAAATGCACCATTGGCAAGAATAAAAGATATTAAAATATATGGCGGATTATTTTGGATTTGGAAGAATGACGAGTGAGTTCTGATGCAGGAGTAAGACAAACTAAGGTGCTAATGTAATGCACAACCATTGAAAAGTCCTTTGACTCTTAGAAAGAGGATATTCATCAGGTTAAAATAATAAGAACAGCAAGTCTGTACCCAGAGATGGAGTTAAAATAGTTATGAAAACCATTACTTTAGAACACATTACAGGTGAGTCACATGTAAAGATAATTTATCTATTAAAAAAGGAATGGCAGTAACTCTAAGCCTCCGTGAGGGCAAGCTATTCTTATTTGGTGAATACTTTCCCCATGAGCTTACCTTCTGTCTCTCTAATGTCCAGCACCTTCTTAATCTGAGAAAGAGGCATTAGATGAATATGCTTAAGAGAAGCTGGTGGTCGGGTGCGGTCATGAGGACTTCTAAAAGTTCCGATAACCTTATGCCGTTTTCTTGCTATCTGATTTGCAAGGGGAAAGTCATAATCATTATTGTGATAAAACCAAAAGTTCACACATTTAAAAAGAACAGCACTAATCACATAAATCTATATGCAACTAATCTGATGATTAGCCATTCCAGTTACTATGCGATAAAAGCGAGAGACCGTGACAGAAAGCACACATGGAATTGTGTAGCCAGATGCCCATGTCCGTATTAGGAAAGTTCACAATCAGAGAAAAACAGGCCTAGGGATAGTAGGTGTGAAAAGTCCTGATGGCATGGAAGGATAAGAAGTACTGCAAAAAAAAAAAAAGAACTCCTGAATAAAAAGCTCGGATCCTCAGAAGGGGAATACTTGTTCTGAGACAGCTGTCCTGGGTTCAAAATGGCTTTAATTATAGTTTAAGGGGAGTATTTGAAATATCTTCTAATGACAGAATAATGCAGAGGAAATATCAAACAGTTCCTAGTCTTTGACTGCTTACATAATAACTGACAAAGGGAAGCCTAAATTAAACATACATTCAACACCTGAAATCCCATTTCTAGGGAGGCTAATGCAGGAGAAGACCTTCAGGTCAAGGCTAGCTTGAACTACACAATGAGACTGTCTCAAAAA
Source organism: Cricetulus griseus (assembly GCF_003668045.3). Classification (NCBI taxonomy): domain Eukaryota; kingdom Metazoa; phylum Chordata; class Mammalia; order Rodentia; family Cricetidae; genus Cricetulus; species Cricetulus griseus. The sequence continues at coordinate 121,906,254 of NW_023276806.1, read as the reverse complement.
GTAAACAACAACAGCAACAACACACACACACACAACAATAGAAGTATAAAGTTAGAGTGCTGTAGGAGGCTATAACTTTACCTTTACTGGATACCCATGCAAAAGGAAGAGATAGGTAACTGGAGAAGAGCAAAATCAGAAAGATCTTGTGATTCGTGATATATTGAGATTTTGCCAAAAGAAAATAAAAAATCTCCTTTGCAATAAAACAGATTTTACTGAAAGGCATTAACATAAAATGAGTGCAAATATTTACTTGATTGAGACTGGTCATTATGAATAAGACAAATAAGGTTAGAAATATATTAACGTGGTATTGGGCTAATGAATAAGATGAGCTACTCAGTGCATCATATTCTCACTAAAGCAGATATGGAAATGTCTATTCTACATATTATATGACTATATCAAATATTAACGGTCCACTTCCATAAGCAAAGTTAAGTTAAAGTAAGCAGCAGATGCTCTAATTCCTCTGCAACAAATGATTACTTCTTATTTGGCTAAACACAATATACCATTCGAAAAAGAAATTGAAGACACAAACATTAATAAGTCAAGGATTAAAAAAAAAACCCAAAACACAAGATAAAATATTCAAATGGAAAATAAATCCTTAAATCTAGATTTAGTTAGACATTAGTCATCTGTTATATTAAAAACAGCACAGATTTTACAGGCATTTAACTGTTCCTAAAGTATAAGTATAGTGATGGCTTTAGGTATTTGTTATATACAATCAGAATATTAAAAATAACTATTTTGTTTCATATTCTCTCTCTTTTTGCTTTTCAAAACAGGGTTTCTTTGTGTAGTGTCTGGTTGTCTTGGAATTAACTCTGTAGACCAGGCTAGCCTCCAACTCACAGAAATTGCCTGGCTCTGCCTCCTGAGTGTTGAGATTAAAGGCATGAGCTGCCACTGTTCAGGTGAGTTCTATTTTTTTTTAAGTAAGTTAAAGAATAAGGCTCTAGCCAGGCAGTGGTTGTGCATACCTTTAATCCCAGCACATGAGAGGCAGAGGCAGAAGTAGGCAGAGCTCAAAGATAGTTCAAGGATAGCCTGGTCTACAGAGCTAGTTCCAAGACAGCCACGGCTACACAAAGAAACCCTGTCTCAAAAACCAAATGAAAAAAGAAAAGAAAAAAAGAAAATAGTTCTACCTAGGAGTTTGAATCTTGATGTCCAAATTTAATATTGGAAATACGGCAGCTGAACAGGCATAGTGGCCCATGCCTGTAACCCCAGCACTGGAGAAGCTTAGGCAGTTCAAACTAGCCTGGGAGACATAGGAAGACCCTATCTTAAAACTAAAGCAGATGGGCTGTGGGTACACATACCAGGAACAAATGATCTGAAGAGGAAGAAGCAAAAGGATTACAAGGCCAGTCCTTACTAGACTCAAAGTAAAATAGACAATAAAAAGAAACACAAGTTTCTATTCAAGCAATGAGACAGACAGTCTAAAGGGATATACTGGTTAGTTTTATTCCAACCTGAAAGCTAGAGTCATCAGAGAAGAGGGAACCTCAACTGAGTAAATGCTTCCTTAAGCTCTGGCTATAGGCAAGCCTGTAGAGCATTTTTTTAATTTATGAATGATGTGGGAGGTCCCAGCCCATTGTGGGTGGTGCCATCTCTGAGTTGGTGGTCCTGGGTAATATAAAAAAGCAGGCTGAGAAGAAAGAATATGTGATAGGTAGGGTTTTAGTTGGGGGGATGGTAGGGGAGGAAGGGAGGGAGAAGGGAACTGGGATTGTCATGTAATTCAATCTTGTTTGTAATTCAAATAAAAAATGATTAAAAAATAAAAAGAAAGCAGACTAAGCAAGCCAGTAAGCAGCACCCTCCATGGCCTCTGCAGCAGCTCCTGCCTCCAGGAACCTGCCCTGTTTGAGTTCCTTCCTGTCCCGACTCCCTTCGATGATGAAGTGATGTTTAAGTGTAAGCCAAATAAACCCTTTCCTTCCTGAGTTGCTTCGGTTCATGGTGTTTCCTTACAGCAATACTAACCCTGACTAAAACAGTGGAGAAGGACAAAAAGTCACTGAACTCAGGAAGGTGAAAGTAAAAAGGAATTCAGTGACCCAATTATGGTAAAATATGAAGGGAACATAAAATTAAAAATCAAAATAAATGACTGTTGTACTAAAAACAAAGATAAACTCCACAACTAGTTGTCAAGGAAATCCAAATAACTGAACCTAATAGAATAGGGCCAGCAGACCTAGAGATTTCAATAGAAAAAAAAAACTAAAGAAGTCTTAGCAGAAACAATCAAAAGGAAATACAGTCCAACTATATACAGGACGGTCCCCTGGTAATGTAAACTATGGTAAAACTAGATTAAAGATGACTCCTGGCCTTGTTCTCAAAAGCAGAGCAGGCTGGGTTCTTACTGCAGGGGATTCAGGCAGTTCCCAATCACCCACTGCGTTATTTTTATGATTTTTTTCACTCCAGGATATGGTCGATTGTGCACCATATTATCACTATTTTGTGCTTTTTGTAACATTCCTAGCCAAATGGAAGTATTGCTTCTTAACCTCTAAGTATAAGACCCTTGAGCAGAGGTAGATCTGAGATTTTACTGCTCTGTGCATCCCTTGGTCTCTAAGGCTGGCCTGTGTTTTATACTTTAAGTAATGTACATGAAGTAAGAGGGCAGCTCTTTAAGACAAGCAACAACAGGAAAGGGATACAGGAATGGATAGACTTTAAAGAAAAGGTTAAGCCAGCAGTCATTTTGATGAGGGCAACAGAAAGTTACCCAGTTATAAGTTGTAAGTTTTCTTGTTCTTTTTTTTACCAAATGAACATCTTTTTGTTTATGAAATAAAGGAAGCTGAATTCCTTTCTACCTGTGTGGACAATTTTATGTCATCTTGACACAAACTAAAGCCATCTGAGAGAAAGGAATCTGAATTAAGAAAATGCATCCATAAGACTGGGTCCTAGGCAAGCATGTAAGGCATTTTCTCAATTAGTGACTGATGTTGGAAGGCCAGCCTATTGTAGGTGCAGCCATCCATGGGCTGGTGGTCCTGGGTTCTATTAAGAAAGTAGGCTGCCCAAGAAATGGTAAGCAAGACAATAAGGAGCATCCTCCATGGCCTCTGCATCAGTCTTACATCCAAGTTCCAGCACTGTTTGAGTTCTGTTCCTGACTTCCTTTGACAATGAACAGTTAGTTCTCCATGGAAGTAGAAGCCAAATAAATCCTTTCCTCCCCTAGCTGCTCTGGTCATGGTATTTCATTACAACAACTGACTAAGAAGACACTTCCCCTCATTAAATTGGCTATTTAAAAATATTTGTTAAAAGGAGGAAAAGAAGTCGGGTGGTGGTGGCACATGCCTTTAATCCCAGCACTTGGGAGGCAGAGGCAGGTGGATCTCTGTGACTTCGAAACCAGCCTGGTTTACAGAATGAGTTCCAGGACAGCCTCCAAAGCCACAGAGAAACCCTGTTGGGGTGGGGGGGGGGGAAGAAAGGGGAAAAAAGCTTAAAAAGTACATAATCTCAAAAATTTGCTTGGATAGTGCTATGAGAAAAGTATTGACCACAAACAGGTTAGAGTTTTGGAATCAAGATTATTACATCTCGGGCTGGAGAGATGCCTCAGACATTAAAGGCTAGGCTCAAAACCAAAAATATAAGATTATTACATCTCATCAATAAAACCTTCTAATTTCAAAGAATCTAATTTGGCATAGTGGCTCATGCCTGTCATCCCAGCACTCAGGTTGCTGGAGTGGAAGGACTGCCCAAAGCTCAAAGCCACCTTGGGCTACCTAGTGAGATGCTATCAAAGTAGAAAAAGAAGAAATCAAGAGTTCACAGTACTAGGTTATCAAGGTAGCTCTTCAACCAATTTCATCTTGACTGCAAAGGGCTACTTACATTTTAATTAAAAAAAAAAATCAATTAATTTGCAGATCTTTTTTTTTTTTTTTTTTTTTTTTGGTTTTTGACAGGGTTTCCCTGTGGCTTTGGAGGCTGTCCTGGAACTAGCTCTTGCAGACCAGGCTGGTCTCGAACTCACAGAGATCCGCCTGCCTCTGCCTCCTGAGTGCTGGGATTAAAGGCATGTGCCACTACTGCCTGGCTTAATTTGCAGATCTTGAATAAATATACATAAAAACAAAAGGTCCCCAAAACCCATGTAAGTAATATTGACTTGAGATTCAAAGTCTAGAAATTTACCAAACTTAATACTAGACTTTCTCCCAAAAGCATTCCACTGAAATCAGCAACTAGTCTTAATTTCTTTGAATAACTGAATATACCTCAAATTTCTATATTGTACCCCAATCAAAGCTTTATTTTAAATATTTAGGCAACTCACAAAATACCCCAGTGTTAAACTACACCAGAAACAAATTTACCTCGAGGCAGTCATTGAAGAGGAAGAGAGTAACCTGCTCTCCTCGGTCACAGGGATACTCGCCTAGAGAAACTGTTTCCACTCTTTGTACTAGGCTTCGATGAGAAGATAACAGATTAGCCTGTGAACATGGATAAAAGTTGTCAACTATTATCAAGTAACTTTTACATGTTATCATTCAAAAGTGGTGCTAAGCTTATATTTTATATAATCTTATATAAAATATAACATATAATTTTTAAAGATCCGTTTCTATTCTTATTTATGTGTATGTGTCTCTTTGCGTATATGCTATATGTGTAAAGGTACCCTCAGAACCCAGAAGAGGGAATTAAATCCCCTGTAGCTGGATTATATAGGTTGTGAGTCACCCGATGTGGTATTGAGAACTGAACTCAGGTCCTTTTTAAGAGGAGCGCTCTCCACTCCCACCCTCTCTCCAGGCATCTCTCCAGCCTGAGATCATTTACACTGAAACAATAGAAACCTAATTAAAGCAGTAAATTAAATGGTAATCATTAAAAAGTACTTACTGGACATCCATCTACTTCATAAACAACATCAAAAATCTGCTTCTGCGCTTCCGTTTTTCTCTTATCCTCATTGATATGTCTGAAAAGTTAATGTTTATTTTGTAAAAGTTCTTTTAATACAGACATGAAATCGGCACACAAATATATCTCATGTCACAAAGCCTGACCTTCATGTGGGTTCCTTAATTTTGATACATGAATCTGATAAAAATTTATTCAAATCATCCTGAGATTAAAAAATAATCCAGGGACTGGAGAGATGGCTCAGTGGTTAAAAGCACTGACTGTTCTTTCAGAATACCCAGGTTCAATTCCCAGCACCCACATGGCAGCTCACAACTGTCTGTAATTCAAGTTCCATGGGATCCAGCACCCATGGTCAAAGCGCCAATGCACATAAAAAATAAAGATTAAAAATATTAAAAATAATCCATAGATCTTTCAGAAATGTTGCTTCACTGTGGACTTATTTAGTCAACGAACAGATTGTAAGGTGCAGTCAGCCTACATAATATTTGATGATAACAAAACTCTGAAGTTTGAAGTATACTTCCTTTTTTCTTTTCTTTTCTTTTTCTTTTTTTTTTTTTTTTTTTTTTTTGGTTGTTCAAGACAAGGTTTCTCTATGCAGCTTTGGAGGTTGTCCTGGAACTCACTCTATAGACCTGGCTGGCCTTGAACTCTGAGAGATCTACCTGCCTCTGTCTCCCGAGATCAAAGGCGTGCATCACCAATGCCAGGCCTGAAGTACACTTTTAATTAAATGAGAAAATTCATTCAAGTAAAGAAATATAAAAAGCAGAAAGAGAAAATTCATGCTGATGAAAGGACCTAAGAATGCAAGGTTTATAGAAATAGATCTTTGTAAATCAGAATTTAATTGAAATCAGAAAATCCCCTTGAACAACACCATATGCATTTGAATGACATGAAAAAGCCTTTCTCTAGGGCACAAGAAGAAAAGGTCTATTTGTGCATGAATGGCTATTTTCAAATTTCTGCCCCACTACTGTACATACAATTAATGCTTATCATTTCAACTATAACCATACTACTGGAGGAATAATTTAGGTATTTTATAAAAGTTTGTTACTGCTACTCTTTTATTTATGATGAAGATATCACTTCCAGTCTAAATCCAAAAATAAAAACATGAATACAGGCCAGCATGATGGATCTATGGGTAAAAGCACTTACAACATGCAAGCCTGGAAACCTTGAGTTCAATCCCCAGAACCCATGTAAAAGTAGAAGGTGTAAACTAGCTTTGACATCCACATGCCTATGGTAGAGTCCATGTACTCACACACTCATATTCATACTTATTCTCTCATTCTCTCTCTCTCATTCTCTCTCTCATTCTCTCTCTCTCTCTCTCTCTCTCTCTCTCTCTCTCTCTCTCTCTCACACACACACAAATATTTTAAAGTAAATATAAATTGCTTACGTCATTACTTCTTTGAGTGATCCAATAGCCTTTTCTAAAGTGCTTTTGTCAGGATTTTCATCGGCTGTATGCTTCTTAAGATCTGTAACAATAACACATATTTTCCATGACTAAAATGAGTAGAATGGTTTTCCACCTACACCTTAAAAATACGTCACTCTATCACAGCACTTGGGAGGCAGAGGCAAGCAGATCTCTGTGAGTTTGAGGCCAGCCTGCTCTACAAAGCTACACAGAGAAAACCTGTCTTGAAAAAAAAAACAAACAAAAAATATATTAATCTCGATGGAGGTTAACTATTTTTTAAAGGTAACATCTAACCCTTATATTGAAGAGAAGCTTCTGGCTAGGAATAGCAGAGCAGATCTGTATACCCATTACCTATTTATTACCTTAGGAGTTGGATAAGGAAGGAGTACAAGTTTGGAACAAAACTTGACTACACAGTAATAGCCTCTCAAAAACAACCAATAGCTGGATATATAGTTCAGAGGTTGAACCCCTGTTTAATATGTGTAGGGTCCTGGGTTCATTCCTTAGCACGATGGCACATGACTAGAATCCCAGCACTTGGGAGGCAGAGATGGAAAATATTACTGTAGGCCACCTACTAATACACCTAATTTGAGGTGTCAACACCTAATTTGAGGTGTCACATTTTTATTAATATTTAACAGGCCACCAACTACCATAAATACATTTATCATAAAAACTATTACTCAGCATAAACTGTGTTCAAGATATAATTTAAATAATTATATTTAATTATATTATATTAGATGTGAAATTTCATTGTGAGTTCCAGAATAGCCAGGGTTATTCAATAAAACAATGAGGGCTGCAGAGGTGGCTCAGTGTGTATGAGCACATATAGCTTTTGAAGAGGGCCTGAGTTCAGTGCCCAGCACCCAAACTGGGCCGTTCACTCCTACCACTCCAGCCTCTGTGAGCATGCAAACTTATATGTGTACCACACAACCACACACAACTTATATAATTAAGAACATTTTTAAACAAACAATCAACAGTTTTAATCAAAATTTTCTAAAACAGTCTTCTTCCATTAATGTTTCCAAACTATTTTACTGATTAAATGTTCAGAATGTGTAGCACTGATTTTTTTTTTTAAACATTGCATTGACTTGGAGATGCCTAGATTGCTCAGGCTTTCGTTACAGTGCTCAGTGATCATCCTGTTACCTCATATGCCACATTTCTTTTAAATTTCATATGGGGACACATGGCCCCATCACAGAGAGCATTTGGTGACCTTAAGAACAATCTTTGTGCTACTGTAGAGGTTCACATTCAAATGCTAACTCTGCTTCTCCAGGGTTGTTGTTTTTTTTTTTTTTTTTTTGGGGGGGGGGTGAATGGATGTTTTTGTTATTTATATTTTGTTTATTAATTTTATACAGGGTCACTCAAAGTATACCAGGCTTGCTTCAAACTCACAGAAATCTGCCTGCCTCCCAAGTGCTGGGAGTAAAGAAGACATCACTATGTCTGGTTCTTCTCAGTTTTTTTTTTTTTTTTTTTACTATGTTCCCTATGCCACACTTGACATACCCAAGCTAACACCATGTCAACATAATATGGTGTAATATGTAGAATAACCCAAAAAAGCTTAGAAGTTCATTTTAGTCACAATAGCATCTGATAAACTTCTATTTAACAGAAAGTCTTCCTAAGAGCCAAACACTGGCTCCTACCTATAATCCCAGCACTCAGCAGGTTGACTGGAGGTTGCCTTAAGTTAAGGGTGGCCTGGAGTAATAAATAATAAATATAAATAAAATTAAAAAAGAGAAGCTACGTATCAAAGAAATAATTTGGATATACAAATTTGATTTTTAAAAAATCAGTTTAGAATACCCTAAGATTGGATTGTTAAAACACTCAAAATAATCTATACAATAGGATAGACCAGGGAAACTACTCATACAACAGTAATTTCGACTACAAAGGTAATCTGGAAGAGAGAAAATTTCTCACTTTTTTGTTAGCACTGTCATTTATACTAACCAAAGCATTTTATTGAAAAACATAGATTAACTGGGCTATGGTGGTGCACACCTTTAATCCCAGCACTTGGGAGGCAGAGGCAGGCAGATCTCTTGTGAGTTTGAGGTCAGCCTGAGTTCGAGGACAGGCTCCAATGCTACAGAAAAACCCTGTCTCTAAAAACAAACAAATTAAACTCCTGAGTTTCATACTTTAATTTTTAAAATAAAAATTGACACTATGCTAAAAAATAGTGTTTTAGTCAACTGAGCATGAATGCACAAACACACACTTTTTAACCAGAAGTACAATTTAATCATAGAAGTTGCGCTAGAAAATCCTAGCGATTCTTCCAGTTTTAAGTAAGTACTAAAATAAATGGACGTAGGACTCAAGGTAGACTAAACAATCTGGGATTGATTCATTTGAGACAGAGTCTGCTGTATCCCAGCCTGACCTCAAACCTTCTATGAAAGTCATTTGCACTTCTGATCCTCCATTTCCATTTCCTCAGGCTGTGATTAGAGGAGTGTAGCACCAGGCAGGCCTGGTATTTCAAGGTGCTGGGAATCAACTTAGGGACTGGCCAGACTAGGCCAGCACTCTGCCAACTGAACTACTTCCCCAGCTCCAATCTAAGATTTTTTTAAAAGGGTAAATATAAAACCAAATATAAAAAAACTGAAGAGGACTAGGAACTTGGGATATGAGTCCTCTTCCTGTGATGTTTCTAGGGGGGAAAGCTGTTACTTGAATAAATAGGTTTAGAAACTATGACACCACAAAATATAAGGAACTTTGAAGCAGAAAGAGACCACTCTTACAACAAAGAATATCAGGTAAAACTGAGTATTTGAAGCTTTTAGAAACTGGTTTCAAAATTATCATAATTTCACATCTGCATAAAAAACAACCTTTAGTGCTAAGACCTAATAAACTCTGAAAATAAAAATACTGACTCTTCAAGAGAAAAGCATTTTAGACTGAGGATGGAGCGGTTAGTACAGTGCTTGTCAGCATGTACAATGAAGATGTGGGTTAAAACTCAACACTATATAAACCAGATACTAATCACTGCATTCAGGAGACAGGAGAGGCAGATGTGCAAGGTCATCCTCAACAGGAAAAGAAGGAATGAGGGAGGGACACTATTGAATAAAAATAAATAAAATCAAGCAAACAAAACCACAGTAAGGGAAATACCATTTAGAAGTAAAGCAACGCTGGGTAGCCGCTGCACTGGCCGGATAAGAAGTTCCACGAGGCTCTGCCGTCCACACTCTGGTTTAGCTTGATTTATCTAAAAAGGAGTAATATATTATACACAAAAATAGTTTAGGTTTTGTCTAAAACTTCAAAACATTCTATCACAAATATAATTGTCAAGAAATGATAGAGAGGGGGCAACAAACTCTGAAGGTAAAGGCACTTGCTGCCACACCAAACATCCAATTTCTTTTTTCTTTTTTTTTTTTGGTTTGTAGAGACAGGGTCTCTCTGTGCCTTTGGAGACTGTCCTGGCACTCTTTCAGTAGACCAGGCTAGCCTTGAACTCAGAGATGCGTCTGCCTCTGCCTCCTGAGTGCTGGGATTAAAGGCATGAGCCACCAACGCCCAGCCAGACACCCAATTTCAAGCCCCAGAATATACAGTGTCGAAGGTTAAGAACTTCTGACCTGCACATGTATGCACAAGCACGGAGATAAAAGACATGCATGGAGATAAAAGACATGCAGGTGGGCACACACAGGCTCCAGCACAAAATAAATCAATAAATGAATTAAGAACTCATGGGGAAGATGTAGGATGGCAGCTACTCTTTGCCAAATCACCGTGATTCAATAGTTTTCCGAGGTCTAAAATTCTCTTGTCAGTAAAGGTTAACATGTTACAAAGAGAGTGTATTCCTCTACACACTTGTAGAGGCTTTCTTAAGCTTTTACAAAGCCTACAAATACCACTCCTGAAAAACAGTTTTAACCTATCAATTGCACTGACACCACTGGTTAAAGTAAAGCATCAATGGGAGAAGAAAAATAAGTAATTAAAGGCAAACAGTATCATTGGAACACCCATAGGTGTTTCAAGAATTAATCATGGATAACATTATTTCCTTTTAAAATAAGCATATGGGCCACCATATGCAAGGCCCTGGGTTCAATCCTTATTGCTATAAAAAGCCAAAAGAAATCATACAACATCCCTATTCACTCAACTGCCTCTGTTCATGCTGTGTAAAATAGATCTTCTAAGCCTAAACATCATAGCCATCCACAGACACAACTGAAATTAAGACCAGTATTAAGGTGGTGTTACAGAAGTAGAATTTAAAATAACACAAATTGCTCTTTTAAAAGGTATTTTAATGAATTCTTTTGTAAGTAGTTATCAGATTTTTATGAAAGAAATTTACCTTGAGAAAAGCATGAAATCTGGGCTTCTGTCTTTCACATTTAATAATTGTTTCCTTGCTCATTTCAAAGAAGTTTACAAAGGGAGGGTAGGTTTTTACCAAATCTTTTGACTAAATACAAAAAAGTAAAAACAATTTGTTATGAATATCAACCTTAAAACAGCAAATAAAGACACACACAAATGACACATACTTTAAAACATGAAAAATATTTGAATATCAGACTGGGAATATAGCTCAGTCAATAGAGCACTTGCCTAGTATAAACAAAACCCAGGGTTTGATCCCCAGCAACACAACATTTAAACTAGTCGTGGTGTGTGTGTGGGTGTGTGTGTGTGTGTGTGTGTGTGTGTGTGTGTGTGTGTGTTTATTATTTGCTTTTGCTTTATGAGACAGGGTCTCACTATGTATCCCCAGTAGTCCTGACACTCGCTCTGTAGACCAGGCTGGCCTCAAATTCAAGAGATCCGCCTGCCTCTGCCTCCCAAGTGCTTGGATTAAAGGTGTGTGTCACCACTGCCTGACACAAGCAAAAAGATATTTAAATAATGACTATATAACCATTTGGGAACAGCAAATAATTTTACAATAATTTTACATAAATGTCACTATACAACTGTGAGATAACTGACGTTCTACTGATGATCTTACATTAAGCTGAGCATATAGAAAACATGTTTCAAAAGTCAAGAACAATCTAGCATATTCTATAACAACCAAGTGAAATCGTTAAATGGCATCTTTGCATTTCCTTCCCTGTCAGTCCTTAAGTCTGAAATCTTTAAAGTGCATGAAACTGTAAAACAAACACTTACATATTTAAGAAAGATGTCACCAATGCTTTTGCTCTCATCCCAATTAACAATAAGGTCTTCAAGATCATCCTGAAATAGAACAAATTGAAACATTTAATCTCAACAGCTCCTTACACATCCTGCCCTTAATGTTTATGAGATCTTTTGCTGAGGGGGAAAAATCACTCTAAGGAGTACCTTAATAAGTGTTATATGTAAACTCCTTATCTCAACATAGAATTAAATTTTTGTTTACAAAGAAAATAACCTTTGGATTAATTAAGAAAATATAAATAGCACTGTCAGACCAATCCTAATTCTCCAATATGATTAATAGCTTAATGTTTTGTCTTACTAACTATAAAGCTGATTGGCCTCAGCAATTACGGAAAAAGCTAGTTTTAATCCTGCTGCTATAGCAACTAATTTAACATAAGTCATTAAAAATTATAACCTGTAACATGGTCAAGCAAATTGTACTAAAAGTGACAGGTGGTAAATGTTCCAAGGCCATATGGCTCCTGTTACAAGTACTCGATTCTGCAGAACGGAAGCAAGCATAGAAAGTATGCAAATGGGGGTGAAGAGACTGGAACAGGGAGTCCTAAATGCTTTTATCAAAACTCTCGCCTCAGGGTTCAGGGATCTATGGAAGAGGAGGCAGAAACACTGTAAGAGCCAGAGGGGTGAATGACTCTAAGGCAGCAGCATCTTCTAGACACAACAGAACAGAACACATATGAACTCAGAGAGACTGTGGCAGTATGCACAATACCAGTACATATTCAAGCCAGACAAGATCCCAACACTGAGAAGGATTAGACTCAAGTCCTACCCCTAACCAACAAGTTATTTGGAACTGATACCTTCTGGGAAATGGAAAATTAATTTTCTGTAATGACTGTCACTGGGTATATCAACCACACATCTGGGCAGGTCTTATGCCCAGAAATAAATGCTCAACACAAAACAGACTCAATGTTTCTTTTTTTGTGGGCTTTTTGTTGTGTTTTAGTTTACTTTTTGTCCTTTGGGCTTTTGTTTGTTTGCTTTGATTTTTTTTTTTTCTTTTCTGTTTCTGAGATAAAGAACTTGAAGTTAGCTGGGTAGGGAGATGAGAAACACTTCAGAGGTGGGGAAGGGCAAAAATATAACTAAAATAGATTATATAAAAAATGCATGAAAATGAACGGGATCTACTAAAAGTCTTTTTACCAACATAGAGGGCTAGGTGCAGCCTACGAATCATAGTTTGCTAATCCCTGACCCATAAATTCCTCAGTCATCCTAAAACACACAATGTTAAAAACAAAATTGAATGGAGAGATGGCTCAGGGGTCTACAGCACTTTTCAATCTTTCAGAGAACCCAGGTTCAATCTCCAGCACCCACATCTGTAACTCCAGATTCCAGGGGATCCAATGCCAACTTCTGACCTCTGTGGGTACTAAGCATGGGTGTGGTGTACATACAAACATTGTTGGCAAAATATTTAACAAGATACAATAACATAAGTCTTAAAAGGTTTTATTGAAGACCTTTACAAATGTAAGACAAGAGTAGTGTCATAAACCTGTAATCCCCACCTGAGCAAGGAGTATCACTATGAGCTCAAAGCCAGCTACATGGTAAGAGATAAATTTCACATACAAAACTTATTTACTTAGCTAGGTAGAAATACCCAAAATGAAGTACACACAACCCCCAAAAAGAACCTTTAATACACATTTACCTTTATCTTCATATGTACATCAAAGATATCTGGGATACTCCCAAAAATAGTCTTGATCTCCTCTGGTGCAAGAATAGGTCCACCACGTTGCCCTTCTTCTTCTAATGGTACCTGAAATAACTAAATGGGGGAGAATCTTAAGTTTAGGCAAACTGTGAGTAAAAGAAGGCTAAAATATAAAGCACAACAATCAGTGATATCAACATCAGAAAAGGTCGAGGGAAAAACCTTTCCTCAATTTTAGAATCTTTTCTCAGAACATTTTCTTTTTCATTCATATGTTGACATACTCTGTACAGGCATGCACGGTGTTAAGTGAACTGCTGTTCTTCCAGGGGACCCAGATTCAGTTCCCAGCTACCATATGGTGCTTTACAACCTTCTGTAACTCCAACCCCAGGGAATCCAATATACTGTAATGGTTTCCACTGGCACAGTGTCAAAACATCCATAAACATAAACCTCTTTGTATTTTTACAAAAGAAATCTAACAAATAAATTATTAGATTTAGTAGAAGAGAAATTCCTGCTTCTTTAATTTATAAGGAAGAAAGCAATAAACTTTCTAGAAACAAAACAGTAGAAATTCAGTAGCAAAGAAACTAGATTTTTTTTTTCCCCGAGACAGGGTTTCTCTGTGACTTTAGTCCCAGCATTTGGAGGCTATCCTGGAACTAGCTGTTGTAGACCAGGATGGTCTCAAACTCACAGAGATCTACCTGCCTCTGCCTCTCGAGTGATGGGACTAAAGGCGTGTGCCACTACCACCCAGCAGAAACTAGATTTTTAAATCTCATGTGAGAAAACCTGAAATCTGCCCACTTATTGCTGTAGCTTTTTTATATTATTATTATCAGTGTGTTTGTCTGTGTGTGAAAGAGAAAAGGGGGAGAAGGGGAGATTGAAGGTAGGGAGGGGAAAAAATATGGGTGCAAACAGTGCACAGGAGAGATCAGAAAAAACTTCCAGAAGTCAATTTTCCCCTTCAACCATGAAATGCTGGGATCAAATTAAAAGTTTTACAAGGCAAGTACATTTTGTACTCATTGAGCCATCTCACTGGTCCTGCTCTACCAATTGTAAATAAATAAATGGACCTCAAATAACTAATGCAAACACAAGCACAATATGCACATCTTATTCATAAGACCCAAAAATAAATTTAACACACACATAGAAAAAAAAAAAAAAAATGAGCATGGCAGCAAATAACTTTAGTCCCAGCATTTGGGAGGCAGAGGTAGGAGGATCCTGTGACATCAAAGCCAGCCTGGTCTGCATACCCAGTTCCAGGGCAGCCAGGGCTACATACACATAGTGAGACTCTGTCTCAAAAGTTAGAAAATTAAAAATGTAAAAATCAGTGCTATCTAATACAAATAATGTAAACACTTGTGTTTAGGATACACACATGCTCAAAAACCAGAGAGCTATGGGTGAAAACAAAACCAAAGTCACACAGTCATAGACTCAAACTCAACAAACTAAGAATGATAGTCATCCTCCTAAATCATCTAGGTATTTTTCAAGACAGTACCAATCAAAATTCTAGGACTTTTGATAGATACAGGAAATCTGATTCTAAAAATAAATGCAGATATATAAAATTGTTTCATAGGAGAAAACAACAATATTCAAGATGGTGTGTGCTACAGTAGAATTAAAATTCAAGAAGTAAAAACTAATGAAAATATAAAGCCAGGTGTGGTGATAGCACACACTAGCAATCCCAACGGGAGATGAAAGCAGGAAGAGCTGCAGGTCAAGGTCATCACCCACTACATACTAAGTTGGAGGCCAGCATGGGTTACATTAGACCCTGTCTGACAAAACCAAAAAGGCAAAAAGAAAAAAACAGAGCTAAGTAATTTACTAGTCACTCAAAGAATGGTCTTCCAACAAATGATATTAGACTACCATTTGCTATGACCATAAATAAATATCAAAAACCCCATTTGCAAAATTTAATTCAAAATAGATCATAGGCCTAAAAGTAAAATCTAAATTCATGGAATTTGTAGAGGAAATTACTCATGACTTAGTTTTAGGTAGAATTCTTGGACATGACCTCAAAAACCGACTAAAATAAAAATAGGCATTTAATAAAAATTTTCGTAAGATATGTAGCAATTTTCTTATGCACTAATAAAAAAATTGAAAATCATACACTTAACATAGTACTAATATCCAAAATTACACACAAAGAACTCTCAAAACTCAGGAAGGGAATGACACACAAGGGAAGGAAGAAGCTAAAGAACCAAATGTTGGCCAGACAGTGGTGGCGCACACTTTTAATCCCAGCACTTGGGAAGCAGAGGCAGGAGGATCTGTGAGTTCGAGACAAGCCTGGACTACAAAGAGAGTGCCAGGATAGGTCCAAAGCTACAGAGAAACCCTGTTTCGAAAAACCAAAAGAAAAAGCAAATATTGGAGCTCAGCTAGCCTAGACAGCAAAACTATTTCAGAAAAGGGGAAAAGGAAAGGAAAAGGAGAGAAGGGACATACAAGGCAGACAGGAAAGTGACAGACACACTCTAGTTATATGATTCTGAAGGAAGCCGGGCCTTTGGTGCACACCGTTACTGCATTTATGTGACACTCTCCCAAGACAAGCAGCAGGAAGATATTTGAAAATAGAACAGTTCTGATTCCTGGCTGCAGTCCACATATCTGGACATGTTAAAGTCACAAAGCTGTATACCCTCCAAGAACAAGAAAATATTTAAAAGTTTCTAGTCCAGTAAAAATAATAAAAGTAGATTGTTCATTCTTAACTTAATATGACAGTAGCACAAAAGACAGAAGGGGTGAATAAAAAAGGGGCTATCGGATGGCTGAGCAGGTAAAGATGCTTGCCACCAAGTCTGACAGCCCCAAGCTACAGAATGCACATGGTGGATGGAAACAGCTTGAAAGTTGTCTTCTGACCTACACATTTGTACACTTCCACTCACAGCAATCCTCCCACCTTAGCCTCCAGGGGTCACTATGCCCAATTAAGTAAAACTCTTTTTAAATAAACATGCAAAATTATTACATCGGAGGCACATTGCATGCCACTTTGCTTAGCATAGAAAGGACTGACACTTGCATCCATGACGGTGTCTTCTTTTCCTTTCCTCTACAGGCTGCACTACGGTTTTGAGGATTGAATACAGGCATGTCTGTCAGACCACAGCTATCCCAGTGAGCTAACCCCACACCTTAAGATAGTTTTGTGGCTTATGTTTCTTTATTGGAACCAATTTAAAATTACTTAATTTTAATTTGTCTACCCAGATCAAACAAACACCCAGAATTTGCTTCTCTTTTTTGGAAGGGACAGGCTTTTGCTATGTAGTCCAGGCTAGCCTAGAATTTGTCTCTCTCCTACCTTAGCCTTCCAAGTATTGTCTCAGGTATGTACTGCTATACCCAGCTGTGGTTTTCTTTACTTAAGTATTTTTATTTGGTTTTAGCAGGTAGATTTCAACAAACTTACAAAAACGGGGGTTGGAGAAGACTATGTTTTGGAATGTATAAACTATTGTGTGACTCAGAAGCTTTGGGTTGGCTGGGTTAATAGTGTAGAGACTGAAATCTAAGCCTCATGTATGTTGCATATGCCCTCTCCCCCAGAGGTACTCCCCCTGTCTCTGCAATAATGACAATTTTTAATCTTCATGTACTTGGTTTCCTTTTTCCATTTTCATGAATGTGTATGCACATAGGCATTGTGTAGCACATGTGTGTGCATGTGAGTATGGAAGCCTGTTTTATGCTGGTGCTTGTGCCTGGTTTCGGAGACAGGGTTTCACTACAGTCTGTTGGTTGTGACTTCTCTGCCTCCACCTCCAGAGCACTGACATTACTGACACTCCCAGTGTGCATTATCATGACCAGCTCAAGAAACATTTAAATGTAAGTAAACAAAGAGTTAAACATGTATTATAGGTAACTACTGCCCATTTGATGTTTATGACAGGACTGAAAGAAAATTACTGATATCAGTATTGTTCAGTTTCTCTGCTATTGTTTAGCCAATAGTTTCCACATATATGCAATACTAAATAGAGCATTTCTGTATAACACAAATTTCAGAAAATTCTAAATTTAAGGCAAGAAGCCCCTGGGTGGTGGCACACACCTTTAGTCCCAGCACTCAGGAGGCAGAGGCAGTTGGATCTCTGTGAGTTTGAGACCAGCCTGGTCTACAAGAGCAAGTTCCAGGACAGCCTCCAAAGCCACAGGGAAACCCTGTCTCAAAAAAAAACAAAAATAGGCAGGGCATTGGTGGCAGACGCCTTTAATCCCAGCACTCAGGAGGCAGAGGCAGGCAGATCTCTGTGAGTTCAAGGCCAGCCTGGTCTCCAAAGCGAGTGCCAGGATAGGCTCCAAAGCTACACAGAGAAACCCTGTCTCGAAAAAACAAAAGAAATAAAAATAAAAATAAAATAAAATAAAATAAAAAATTTAAGGCAGTATCTTAACAATGTGAAGTTACAAGAACCCAAATGTAGTCTCATTGTCAACCTAATGGAAAAAAGAAAACTGGAACATTTTAAGGGTTTTCAGGTACAACAGCCTGGTAGCAATTAATAAAGGCACTGCCAAAGCTACAAGGTTACACAAAAACCACAGCATTGTAGCAAAGGCACTTCTAGAAGGCCAACTGCACAGCAGCTTCTGACTGGCAAGACTAGTCAATGCTGGAATTAAAAATTACTGTTTCAAAACAGTTGATGCAATGCTACTTGGTTTGGTCTTTTAAGTCATCGCCTGCCTGGGTAGTGCACACATCCGCTATTAGAGTACTCGGGAGGCAGAGAAAGTGAGAGCACTACACGTTTGAGGTCAGCCTGTTCCGTTATTAAGTACCAGCCCAGCCAGAATTCCACAGCAAGACTTATCTCAACCCCATATCCACCAATACCACACAAAAGAAAACCCAGTATCCTTTTAAAGAATAAACCAAAAATCACAGAAGGGAAATAAGAAAGGGACAGTCCTTTAGAAAGTTAATTAGAACCTAACTGATACTCACTTGAATAATTGTCGCCAGTATATTGACGTAATTACTCTCCGTCTGGTAGAGCTCTTTTGCCACTTGCCACCTGGCTGACTGCTTTGGAGGAACTGGAGTAGAACTTCTAGAAGACTTTGAACAAGACTTGGGTGTTTCTGAAAGAAAGAGAGGCTTAATGGGAAGACAGATCTAATCATCATACAGACTTAATCCACCACCAGAGACTTCTGCTAAAGTAAAATTTCCTCATGGGATAAGGCCAGAAAAATACAGTGACCAAAAAGGTCACTAATTTTGAACTGAGAATATAGCTCAATGGTAGAAAGTTTACCTGATATATGTGAAGCTCTAGGTTCAATCTCAACACCAATTAAAAAACTGACATTTTACTAATAAATGCCCAATCGTCTTTAAATCTGCCAAGATCACGAAAAGTTTCCTAAATGAGAAGAAACTAAATAATGAAAATATGAGTATCCTGAATTTTATTCTAAACTAAAATATAAAACTTTGTTGTTGTTGTTTGGGTGGGGGCTAGAAATCAAGACATGATTAAGTAAGAAAACTAGAAAAATCTAAAATAGACTGGCTCATGCTATTAATGTGATAAATATTATGTGGTTATTCAAGAAATGTCTCCAAACCAGCTATAGTGGTGCATGTCTATATGCTAGCTCATCAATCATTCAAGATGCTGAAGGAAAGCCATGACTTCAGAACACCCAGGACTACACAGTGATATCTCCTACTTGTCTCAAAGCATGGGCTGGTAACATAGTGGGAAAGCACTTCCCCATCCTGTGGGTCCTGAGTTCAATCCCAGTATGTAAAAGGCACAAACACACACACACACAAAAGAAATGTCCAAATATAAACACTTAAATATTTAGAGCTAAAGACTTATCCTTCAACCTATTCCCTCTCACATAGCACAAATGTATATGCAGGAATGTATGTATAAAGATTTCTGACTGAATTGATCCTAAAGAAATCATGGCAGAATAATCCCATGTAGAGAACCTGAAAATATCATAGGTTTTTGAAAAGTTAAATAATAAAATAGAAAAAACATGTTAAAATATTTCAGTGTAAAACAAGAGGAAGCCAGGCATTAAGGTGCATGCCTTTAATCGACAATCAGAAAGCAGAGGTAGGTGAATCTTAATGAGTTCAAGGCTAAACTAGTCTACAGAATTCTAGGACAGCCAGAACCACACTGAGAGGCCCTGTCTCAAAATAAACAAACAAACAAATAAATAAATCATGAAAGAAGAAAGGGTGGGTTATGATTACACTATCACAATAGTGTAAACTTTCTCTATGCCAATAGAGGAAGTCTCCTTCAAAGATAACCACCTGGTTCTGGCTTTTTTTCAGAGATCTGGGATCAATTCCCAATACCCAAACAAAAGCTCAGAACTGACAAACTCCAGCCAGAGGATCCAACCCCCACTTCTGACCTCTGGAGTAGTGGTTCTCAATGGTGGGGGTATGTTGAATGACACTTTTACAGGGGCCACATATCAGATATCCTGCATACTAGTTACATTATGATTCATAACAGTAACATAATAGCAGTCATGAAATAGCAACAAAATAATTTTGTGGTTGAGGGTTACCACCACATGAGGAACTGTATTAAAGGGTCCAGGCATTAGAAAGGTTGAGAGCCACTGTTCGGAAGCACCAGACATGCACTTGGTATGCAAATACGCATGCTGACAAAACAAAACATTCATACACATGAAATAAATCTTTAAAATATTAACCAAAAATTGTTAGTTCAAAGTATTTTAAAATAGAAACATCCAGCCTAACCCAAAATGGTAGAAAAATTAGCATGTGTTAAGCACATTTCATGAAACAAAAGTTGAAGAAAATCTTAAAATTCATTTTCTTACTGTATGATTAGAACACTTGAGCATCACATTTACAATTTCCTAAGGACATATTTAATAGAAAAAAAAGAATGTTTCACAAAGAAATATGTGATATGGAAAACAATAAATATTCCTATCCCTTACTTAGTTTTACACAAATATTTTTTAACATTTTTATATAAAAACAACCATGTGTATTGTGAAGTTCTAAATTGTTTCAAAAATAATAGAGTGCAAAATATTTCCCACTGTGTCCTACAGTATTTCAGTCTATACTCAACAGTGACATAAGCCTCAGGATACTTGAATGAGGAAAAGTCTGAGATATAGTGATGTGAAATTACGCTGTGTCTACCTGGGGTCTGCCAACTGGAGACCTCACATAATACTGCATGCATGTGTCTACTGTAATGGTTAATATTCTTCTCCTATCTCCTAAACTGTACATTAAAGCCCTGACATTAAGATAGGCTCCTTACTAGCTCATTGTCTCATCCATTACAGCCACAGAACCAAGCCAAATCTGGTCATGTATGCCTGTGACCCCAGTTACTTGGAAGGTTGAAGCAGGAAGATTCCAAATTAAAAACCTACTCACTTTCTACCCGACTAAAACACAACTATCGTCTTCTAACATAGTATTATTTAAGCCAAGGCAATCTGTTTAACTGAAGCTAATATTGAAGCCACACATAGTGACACACACCTGTAATACTGACTTAAGAGGCGAAGACAAGGGGATCAGTTCAATGTCAGTCTTGGCTTCATAGGAAATTCAAAGCCAAGATGAGCTATGAGACCCTCTCAAGGAAATGGGAAAAGGAGCTACAATAGTACAAAGTCACTAAATGTTATTTAAATCAGGTCTCATGTTTTAATTTTTTCATTTGTTAAGATTTTCATAAACTTGACATGCACAAAGCCAAAACTCAAAATGAAGATGTAATATAGGAGACTATTACAGTAAAAAAGCACCTTATACAGGAAAAACTGAGAAGAACACGGGAGTTGAGAGTGGTGCAGAAGTTCCCGTCTGGTTAAACTTAAGACTCCCACTGCATCAAAACAGAATGTTTGAGGTAGCAGCTAAACAGAGAAGACACATTCAGGGGACATCAGCAGAGAAAATTAAAGCCATGGAATTAAATGAGACCATTAGAAAAAGACAATGAAGAAACTCAAAAAAACCATGAAGCATTTGAAGTTAGAGCTAGGAAGAAAAATTAGAGAGCAAAGGAGAAAGAAGTAAATTCTATCACAAAGTCTGAGAAGGTTGGGAGAATGTGTACATGAAGGAGTTAGCTGTTGAAATGCAGAGAACTGTGAATTACACAAAAACTGTCTCCCAGGAAGAGAAATTGCATGCAGTATGGACTGCTGCTTAATTGGAATGCGTTGAAAGGACAATAGAAACAGGAAATGAGTTCATGGATCAATGCCAGAAATTCTTTGAAGCACATTAATGTAAAGGGGACAAGAAAATGGGACATTTAGTAGAGAATGCCATGGAGTCAAAGCTTTTATTTTTTCTTGTCTCAAATCTAGAAAATACTACATATTTACAGACTAAAGAGAGAAACACTGGTGGATCAAAACAGGGTTAATTATAGTTTCCTGTCAGTTCAACACAAAGTGACCTCACCCACTTCTGATTTCACTCCAGCTAGCCATGCACCTTATTTTCCCCATAATAAATAGAACATTTCTGTGACTTCTGTTTAGTGGTGTGGTGGTACATTCCTATAATCCCAGCACTTGAGAAGCATTGAGAAGCAGGGTGATCAGAGTTTAAGACCATCCTCGGCTACATGAGACTTTGTCTTAAAAAAAAAATCTTTTGAAATAGCTGTCACTCTCCAGCCCTGGCCAAGTCATAACTTCCCCGTACCTCAGTTGAGTGTCCTATAAATCAGACACCACCTACTACAAACACACAAAAGCATACTACAGTAAACAATCATTCAACAAAAGCATTACTATGCAAGGTTGAATGGTTTATGGGATTTGGTTTTTTGTTTGTTTGTTTTGGTTGACAGAGTCTGGCATGGGCCAGACTGCCTTGAACTCATCTTCTGGTCTCCACCTGCCCAGGTCTGGAATTGCAGGAGTGTATCACCTTACCTGGCTATGCTTAGCTTACCGTGTGTCTTGTTTCAGCTTTTAGAATAAAGGTAATTAACAGAAAAGCCTTTTCTATTTATTCACTGCAGTGGGGATTTACTCAATTAGTCATTCCAGTCTACCCCACTTTAAAGATCAATTTTCTGAGATGTAGATTACCTCCATAGTGAATGCTAGACTCAGGTGTGTTGGAGATGTCAAGCAATGAGCCAATAGAAAGGGAATGCTCAGCCGAGGGCCGCTTTCGGGGCGGGAAAGGGGAGATATCAGTCTCTCTGGAGAGCTGAGCCAGTGTTTCTCTGAGTCTGCGTCTTTTGCGGTTGCTGTTTGGAGTGCTCAGAGAAAGCAGGGACACTGACTTCTTGAGTTCAGGAGTATTAGTCTGAAATCAAAAGAACAAAAGCTCAATTTTATTATGATGGCTCTGACTGAGACAGGAACATGAAAGATATATCTCAACTGACACAACTCCAAATTCTGCACAACAATTCTTAGAATCTCATAGTCTACTAGAAGCTTCATAAAACACAGCAGTCAACACCACTGTAACTGGCAGCATAGCTCCTCCTTTTCACATCCGCTTCTCCATGCGTAACTGTCCTTTAGCTTATTTGCTAGCTATGCTTTTTAGCACATGAACGGAGAGAGGATGAACCACACAGTCTTTTTCTTTCTTTTTTTTTTTTTTGTTTGCTTTTAAGATTTATTTATTTATTAAATATATGGTGTTCCTCCAGTATCTATGCCTGCACACCAGAAGAGGGCACCAGATTTCATTACAGGTAGTTGTGAGCCACCATGTGATTGCTAGGAATTGAACTCAGGACCTCTCGAAGAACAGCTGGTACTCTTAACCTCTGAGCCATCTCTCCAGCCCCCTTTTTGGGTTGTTTGTTTATTTTTGGGTTTTGGTTTTGTTTTTTGTTTTTTTGTTTTTTTTTGTTTTTGAGGCAGGATTTCTCTGTGTAGCTTTGGAGCCTGTCATAGAACTAACTTTGTTGACCAGGCTGGCCTTGAACTCAGAGATCTGCCTGCCTGGAGTGCTGGGATTAAAGGCATGCGCCACCACTGCCCAGCCACAGTCTTTTTCTTGTGTCTCAAGGATACAGCAGTGAGGGAACGGAATAAATGTCAATACTCTAAAGCCTGTTTTAAACTTTATAGAGCACTTGACATCAAGAACAAGACTCTAAGAAGCACAGTGAGATAACTACATGCAGTTTACAGAGGAGACAATAAGTCTAAAGCCTTATATTCAATACAGCATTCAAAACTTATTTTTATCTTACTGAGGCAGGGTCCTGCTGTGTAGCCTGAGCTCACCTGGTACCGTATTGCATTGCCAAGCTGGCCTCAAACTCACTGAAAGCCTTCTTCTGAAGCCTCCTGGGTAATGGGATTATAGTCACATACATCACACCTCGCTTCTCCACTCAAAATGACTAAATCTCAAACCAAACTAAATCTTTTTGTAAATCTTTCTACAATTTGATATCCAACATGAAATGAAATCTTTCTTGCTTACATTTTACTAAGAAAATCATCCTTTTGATTAACAATGACTCATAATTCTGAATGGTAAATACTTGGCTCTTCAAGATATTAAGAACGTTTGAGTCGTCCTATCTATTGAACTTTACACATGCTGATTTTCTTTCCCATATTTTTTAAAGTGATTCTCAATTGCTTACCTCAAGCTTTCCTACCTCTTCCCCTCCCTGTTCTACCTAATGCCCTTACCTGGTTAGCCTAGCATACTGGTTCAACACTAACTTGTCCTGCTCAACCCTGCCAGAGTCTCTCAGAATGAGAATTTCTAGAACACAATATTCAGTTACAACGCACCTTAATCTAGTAGACTTGTACGTTTCTAAAGACAAAGGTGTTATTGTTGATGCTAATATCATCAACAACTATCAGCAGAGAATAACTTGTGCTATATTAAATGTCTGTGTTAGGGTTTCTATTGTGATAAAACACCATGACCAAAAACAACTTACAATCCATCCATCATCCAGGGAAGTCAGCTTAGGCACCTGGAGGCAGGGACTGAAGCAGAGGCTATGGAGGAGTACTACTTATTGGCTTGCTCCCCATGGGTTGCTCAGTCTGTTTTCTTATAGTTCCCAGGACCACAAGCCCAAAAGTAACACAGCCCACAGTGAAGTGGATCCTCCCACATTAATCAAAAATATACACCACAGGCTCGCCCACAAGCCAATCTGGTGGGAAGATTTTCTTAGTTGAGGTTCCTTCTTCCCAAGTGACTCTACCTGTGTCAAGCTGACATAAAACTATAGTCAGGGCAGCTGGGTGGTGGTGGCACACGCCTTTGATCCCAGCACTTGGGAGGCAGAAACAGGAGGATCTCTGTGAGTTCGAGGACAGCCTGGTCTACTGAGCAAGTTCCAGGACAGGCTCAACGATAAACTCTGTTTAGAAAAATAAAGTAAAACAAAACAAAACAAAAAAACAAACAAAAAAAGCCAGGGCATTAAGACACTCATTGCATTTCAGTTTCACTTAAATTTACATAGACTAAGAATATGGATATTCTGCTATTTCTTCTTTTTTGTTTTGTTTTGCTTTTCGAGACAGGATTTCTCTGTGAAGCTTTGGAGCCTGACCTGGAACTCGCTCTGTAAATCAGGCTGGTCCCAAACTCACAGAGATCCACCTGCCTCTGCTTCCCAAGTGCTGGGACTAAAAACATGAGCCACCACTACCCAGCTCAACTATTTCTTCTAAATAGCTAGGTATATGACATGTACACTAATTATACTATGCTTTCTAAATGTTCTGGATACACAAGTATCAATTTTATTAAAAAAAAAAAATTCACAGAACCAATAGCTCAAGAGCAAAAACATACCTTTTCATACAAATACATAGTTTCTCCAGCACGAGCATCCATTTGAATGCTTCCCCAGAACCACTAGAGGAGAAAAAAATATTTAGATTAAATTTTAAATCTACCTCAATAGAGAAGGTATAGTATTGTTAAACCTAACTAACTTCATTCTGGAGTTACTTGCCTCTTGCTTGACAACAAAAAGTTTCTTTGAGGGTTCAAACGGAAGTTCCTTTACTGTATTCTCTTCAACAATAAGGTGAGTGCACCTTTCATCTCCAACTGGTAAACAGCTACCTCCTAAAGAGAACAGGAGCACAGATAAACATAAACCATCCAAAGAACTGTTCTCCAAACCTCCGTCTCTAAAGCAGCTATGTATTAGGAAGTGGTTAAACAAGCCTGAGGAAGAACTTTTGTGATATTAGCTTTTTCTAATAAGGGTTTATTTTGGCTCAGTTCAAGGGTCCATTCATGGCAGGTAAACCATGGCAGCAAAAGCATGAAGTGAGTGGTCAAATTTCAGGTGCTCAGCTCACTTTCTCATTGCATGCATGGGATGGCACACTCACAGAGTGGATCTTCCACCTCCATTAGTCCAGGCTAGACACGCCCTCAGGTGTGTTCAGACACTAGTCTCTGGCCAACATTAACCACCACATACATCATGTTATGTTACCTTGCATTTCAGTCATTTCTTCCATACTCTTTTTCTCTTCATCTGAAAATCCCAGAAAACTTAAAATGCAATCTTGAAATGGAGAAACTTTAAATTCATTTCTAAAGTCATCAACTGCTGCACAGAAACATCTAAAAACAAAATATGCACTTGTAAAGGCAGCTTAAATTCCCTAAGTTAAGCACATCCATTTACAACATCTCAGTATTCTAAAGGGCTTAGAATAACACATTTATTGAAAATATTTCCCATAAGATCCTGAACTGTTCACAACTGCAGTTCACTTTTGGTTTGGTTTTGTTTTCTTAAAAGAGAGGAGGTTGTCTGGGACGTTGTTTAGTAACATGTATAGGCCCAGAGGTCCATTACATCTGACAAAATGTAATCACAGACAACCTTAACATCATCCAAATCATGGCTGTGTTTTTGGAATTTCGTAACACAGATATTCTCCAATTTCATGAAATTTTAGATAATAAAGGGCCAAAGCAGAGAATGAGTAATTGGAAAGTCAGCAGAACAAGTAATAAATTTTAAGCACCAATTCTAACATATCTAAACATAAAGTAGAAAAAACTGTAGCATGTCCAAATGCCTGAAAGCATTAGGCTATTATCTAGTAAATTTTAGAATGTTAATGATAATCAAAAAATGTGTTGTTAAGTGTGCACATGGGGGAAGTCAGCAGACAACCTCTATAAGTCCAATCTCTCCTTGATATGATCCCTGGGAATCAAACACAGGTCAGCAGGCTTGGTAGCAAGCACCTCCACCCACAAAGCATCTTGACTGCCCAGTCAAAATTACTTCACAAAAAAAAAATCAGTCCCATGAGATGATAGCTCAGCAGGTGAAGCACTTACCACAAGTGCCTGACAAACTAAGGTCAATCCCTAGAACTCATATAAAAGCAAACGGAGACCAACTCCATAGTAACCCTGACCTCCAAATGTGTGCTGCAGCATGCATGACCCTCACACACTATCATGCACACACACACAAAAATTAGTTTACAAAGTAAACCCCAATGACAAACATTTTAATTGTTTCATAACCTGTTTTATTCCCTAAGCTATTCAAAGACTGAATTTATTTTTTTTTCTGTATGATCTACAAATTTAGCTTTTCTTGGCACATGGCTGTATCTTTAAAACAAAGGTTAAAAAGACACATTTTAAAAAAATAACATGGTGGGCTGTAGAGATGGCTCAGTATTTAAGAACCCTGGCTGTTATTGCACAGGACCCAGGTTTGAGTCCCAGGACCCATGTGATAACTCCAGTTCAAGAGGATCTGATGCCAACTTCTGGCTTCCTCGGGTACTGCACACACATGGCGCAAAAACGTACATTCAAGTACACACACAGAAAATCAACTTTTTAAATAAATACATAACATGTTGAAATTACACAATGAGTTACTGGATTCCTAAGCACTTACTGCTCATCCCGTCTTTCCCATGCTTTATAAATCCATTCTGGCTTCATAATTGGAGTACCCAGGCTTACAGCAATCTAGGAAATATTAACATCAATCTTGAGTTTTCACTTTAAATAACTGCATTCAAGTGCTTCCAAAGAATTTTGTATAAAACTCTTTCACACAGTTTTACATTGTTACTTTGTTAAAATTAAGGTAACTTTAAAATAAGTTCCTTAGTACTCAATTCTTTTAATTTTCTATTTATTCTTTGTGTCTTTCATATCATGCATCTCAAACCCATTCATTTCCCTGTCCCTTAGTATCTACCCTTTGCCCTTGCACCTTCCTCATAAATACAATAAAGTTTAAGAGAAAAAAGGAAAAATGAAAAAAATCTCATCATGGAAGCAATAGTGTGACACAGTGAGACACTCATTATAAATCCCTTTGTCTACATATCTGTACTTGCAAGTGTTCAATGCAAAGAATCATTGGTCTGGATCAAGGACTCTGTTTCTGATACACTATACATGCTGGGCCCTCACTGGGACTCCTCGGGGTTTTCTTGTTGTTACCCTGTGTTGTGAAGATCCTGCTTTGGGTCTATAGGACCAGCCCCTTCACATGCTCCAGTAGATCACAGATGGGGTGGATGCTGGGGTGGCCAACTCATAACCCTGGGACTGAGTTCTAGGCCTGGGTAGTTGCAGAATTGGTCAGCCCTCTAGCTCTCCTAAGTCCTCACCACCAAGGTGAGCTCTCCAGCACTGCCTGGCTAGTTCACCCCTTGCAGTGATGAGCAAGGGGCGGGGCCAGCTCTCTTGCTTTCAGGCCCTCTGGGCCAGCTCTCCCACACCTGAACCATGAGGACCAGCTCTACTGTGATGCCCAGGCAAGGTGCAGGGGCCATTCTCCTGAGTGCTGCAGCTGATAAGGACAGCTCTCCCACCCTCCTACCTATAGGATCTCTCCCAGGCCTATACCACCATATGGCAAATAACAGACAGTCCCAGATCTCCCAAGCTCTGCTTCACCCACACCCTTGTCAATAAGGTCAGCTATATTAGGCTGCCCAGGAGAAGTACCCAATTCTTTTATTCCATTT
This sequence comes from Cricetulus griseus, assembly GCF_003668045.3. Taxonomy (NCBI): domain Eukaryota; kingdom Metazoa; phylum Chordata; class Mammalia; order Rodentia; family Cricetidae; genus Cricetulus; species Cricetulus griseus. The sequence continues at coordinate 121,877,875 of NW_023276806.1, read as the reverse complement.
TCTATAGATATAGCTCTTAAATTCATCCTTAAACTTTGATTTCTCCTTTTTTTCCTGTTTTATACGTTGGAAGTATTGACCAACTAGGACTACAAAAGAAAACATGACTAAGTCATTAATTCTTAGAATATAAGTTTAAATTATTAGGGGAGGTCTAGTAAGATGGTTCAATGCCTGCTGTCAAGCCTGATAACCTGAGCTCAAACATCCAAATCCACATGGTGGAAAGAGAGAACCAAACTTCTGAAACAGCAGTTCTCAAGTGTGTGTGTGTGTGTGTGTGTGTGTGTGTGTGTGTGTGTGTGTGTGTGTGTGTGTGTGTGTGTGGTGGGGATGGCATGTGGGAGAGACCCTGCTATGGCAGCATAGCCAGCACCAGAAACTGACACTGACCTTGTACTATTAAGACAAATATGAGGACAATGTTATGTGATCTTGTAATTATCAGAATAATCTTAGCCAGGTGGTGGTGGCACACGCCTTTAATCCCAGCACTCAGGAGGCAGAGGCAAGGGTATCTCTTTGAGTTCAAGGCTAGCTTGGTCAACAGAGGAGTGAGTTCCAGGACAGGCTCCAAATCCTCACAAACAAACCCTGTCTCAAAAAGTCAAAAAATAATAATAATCTTGTTGTCTAACTTAATGTAGGATGGTACAGTATTACAAAAAAAAATTAAAAGCAATGTGTATTTTCATATTTCTTTTTTAGGATATTATAATCTTAAAACAAAGGTAATATATATTACCTGAGGTTTATGAATAGTGCTACTTATTACTTATAAAGTCCTGAATGTACAATTGAAAAGCTTCCCATGTGTACCATAAAACTGACCTAAAATGAATATCCTTTACTAGCCCAAATTTTTTGAACCTATATAGAGATTTTGATACTGTTTGGAGGGTAAGTTGTCATTACTAAGTGTGATGCTACTAGACTGTTTGACAATAAACTAAAGATTCCTCTTAAAAAGTTACTTAAATACTGGCATTCACAAAGACAGAAAGTGTTTATCTGGGAAGGAGAAGCCCTTAAGAGTTAAAACAAGGATTAATAGATGGATTATAACAATAATTGCACAGTAAAGTAGGTGTAGCTATGACACAACATTCCAATGGCAACATTTCAACCTGATTCTCAATAAATGGCAGAATCAACAAAAGAGTGACATCATTAAACCCACACCAAGTCAGGCACAGAAGATCACATCTATAATTGAAGAGGTTATATAACGGAAAAGGGGGCACTTATGAATTCAAAGCTAGCATGGCCTACGTTAAAATGACTTCTGCACTCTCCTGGACTAGAGTATGACATGGTTTCAAAACAGGCATATAAACAAAAGAACCATTACAGAGTAATACTATACTGAAAAAAATAAAATTTAAGTTTCCATACCCTGAATTTTTCTCCTTGTGTGCAATTTGCCACCAGATGTGTTACTTTGGAATTACATTCTTTTCGAATAACTCCACCCATATGATGAACCAATGTCACCAAATTGACCTCAAAAGAAAAATTGAACAAAACTGATTTTAATTAATTTGGACAAAAATCTGTATTAATAACTCATTTAGCATAACTACTTTACAAAACTTTTATAAATTTTTATAAATGCTAAATTGTGTGTAAAAGTGTTTTTAAAGAGCAGCTTACTATTGCTATAGGCAAAACTATACAAAGACAAACAATACACAGAGTATTAAGTTTAAATACTCTGGCTCTAATACTGGCTTAAACACAGGAATTTATTATTTTCATTTACTCACCTCATTTACTTTTTACAAAATTGGGTATTGAAGGCACGGCCATACACCCACACTGACTTCTTTTCTCAAGAGTTTATCTTTATTCTATGAGTCTGCACACATACAAGCAGAAACCCCAGAGGCAGGGGTCAGCTCACCCAAGGCTGGTATTCCAGGCAGCTGAAAGCTGCCTGACATGGCTGCTGGGAACCAAACTCTTGTCCTCTAATGAGCAGCCATTCTTTTAACCACTGAGCCTTCTCTCCATCTCCAAATATATCAACTTTTAGCATCGGGTTATAGAACAGCAATATTTGTTCCACAAAATTACAGCAAAACTTACTAGTTCCAACCCAGGAAAGATTGTAAACCAAATAAAAGTTTCTGTGATTTCTCTGCAGTGGTAAAAATATTTTAAAGCTTCACTTGTGTAACATTAATTTTATATAACAAAAACTTCAATTAACCAGTGTAGCTAGTAATTAGTAGGAAAGTAAAACTTTCTATTAATTTACATGCCAGTTATCACCTACAAAACATTCTTTTTTTTTTTTTTTAGAACCTGATGCCGGGGTGGTGGTAGCACACGCCTTTAATCCCAGCACTCAGGAGACAGAGGCAGGTGGATCTCTGTGAGTTCAAGGCCAGCCTGGTCTACAAGAGTGGGTTCCAGGATAAGCTACACAGAGAAAAACCCATGTCTTAAAAAACAAAACAAAAAGCAAAATTTAGAGCCTGATAGTCATAGCATTTTTCTTTCAAGACTTTTAAAATGGACTCATGACACAAAAAAGAAACAAACACACACATTTATATCTCCATTACTAGAAAAAAATGTCTTTGATGCTGCCTTATACTTACAAGCTCCTCCTTCTTCCTGAATCCAGTAAAGCACAGCACAAGGTTCAGCATGCTTGTACAATACAGCGGCCGACAGGAAAATGGCAAGGGCTGTGGAGGCCACAATTTTAAACATATGAGCTTCCTTTTTAGTTAGGATTTAGAAAACATTTCCTCAAGTTTCACAATTTATCTTCTTGCCAATTAATTTTTCAATGCCCAAGGCTTATTTGAATTTTCCAGTATGGGGGGGCGTAACAAAAGTCAGTCTCTAAATTCCACAATTAAACATCTCCCCACCAGGTGTGGTCCTAAACTCTGTAACCAATCTCAGCATTCAGAAGGTTGAGACAGGACCCTGAATTCAAGGTCTTCCAGGATACAAGGTAACCTTACATCAAAATAAGGTTTTAAAATGTAACTAGGTGTAGAGGACAGTGCCTTTAGTCAGAGCACTCAGAGGCAGAGGCAGGCAGATTTCTCTATCAGTTCAAGTACAGCCTAGTCTACAAAGTGAGTTCCAGGAGAGAGCCAGGGTTACACAGAGAGACTTTGTCTCAAAAAACAAAAGCACTTGCTGGCAAGCCTGAAGACCTGAGTTTGAACCCTGAAAATAACCATAAGAACTTGTCCTCTTACACACACAGACACTCGAACGCGCAACACAATGTTAAAAATTGGGGTAGAGGGGAGCTAAAATAATTTTTCCTAATTCAAATTTTATGATAACAGATATGGTAGGAAAGGTTTATGTGTACACATTTCTGGAAGCCAAGCCTCTGCAAATCCCTAAGGTATTACAGGTGTAACAAGTAAGACTATATGTACGTGCTTTTACATACACACAGTCCTTATTGCCTCACTTTCAACGAATGGTCTTGGGTTTTGACTACTAAAAAAAAAATCAAAAAAGAATACATAAGAATAGCCCCTATTAATTATCTTTTTGTTGGGGGAGAGCGAGTCTCATGTAGCCTAGAACTCACCACGTGGCCAAGAATCCACTTGACTCCAGATCCTCCTGTTTTCACCTCCAAGTGCTAGGATTATAGGCATGAGCAACCATACCTAGCAACTATGAATTATTCTTATTCTAAGTGTTACATATACTCAACAATTAACAGGATTGTCTGAGTATAAATTTTCAAAAATTCATTAGTAAAAATGTGTTCTTGAAGCCGGGCATTGGTGGCACACGCCTTTAATCCCAGCACTTGGGAGGCAGAGGCAGGCAGATCTCTGTGAGTTCGAACCAGCCTGGTCTACAAGAGCTAGTTCCAGGACAGCCTCCAAAGCCACTGGGAAACCCTGTCTCAGAAAAAAGAAAAAAAAAATGTGTTCTTGAAAGGTCATGATAAATCTATCTTTCTTACCTCTCCCTTTTGTGCACAGTTGAGTATAACCGGTGGTCCAACAATTCTACTGTCAGTCTTGCGTAAGTCATTGAAGACAGAATTCTGGAAGTCAGTGACTACAAATACATTCTCAAATTCTGGGGAATCCAAACCTCCAAATTCTTCCATTGAGTCCATCTTTACACAGGGCACTTTAATTTCCTAGGTTTTGTTTTGTTTTCATATGGTTATTACAAATAAAAATCATTCATAGGCCACATAAAATACATGACTCCCTAAAAATGACTCCTGCGCTTTTTGGACATCTTTAAGATTTGTAGAAAACGTTAAGTGTTAAAGCATATTATTACCAATAATATATCATACAGTAGTGAAAAGCTGTATTTCTCTACTTCTGTGCCATATATCCCCACCCACATTAAGACCCTACAGATGGATACTGTAAAGACACTCTATGACTCAGCGGCCTATAAACCCACCTAGCATGCACTAAGTTCTGAGTACTAGAACACCACAGACATTTTCCTTTCTGTTGTTGTAGTTTTATTTTTTGGTAGTAATGGGGATTGAACCTGTAACTCTAAGCATGCTACACAAACACATTACCAACGAGCTATTGCCATAGCCTTCTTACTGTTTTTTTCTGAAGCAAGGTTTTACACACAACATTATCCAGGTTAGCCTGAACTTCTCTATGTATCCTAGGCTGGCCTTGAACCCTCAGCAACCTTCCTGGCCTCAAGACTGCTGAGGGAGATTATAGGTATAAACCACCATGCTCCACTTATTTAAAAAAAAAAGGAAGAAAAATTATGTATACCTATTTTAATGCACTATATTACATATATACATAGTCACTATTTTTTGTTCTGACCAGGAAAATAATAATGTACATACACTGCTATCTTCAAAAAAAAAAGGAAAAAAATATCTTAAGCTATAAAATACCACAGTCAATAAAAGGTTCCTGATTAACATTCTCTTTTCAATACATATGCTGTAGAGAGGTCATGAGCCAAGTTGGCTGCATAGGACAAACGTACAATATACAAAGGCAAGTATCTTACAATGATTTTAAAAAACCAAAGAATTAACATACTGAAGAGTCTACATAATTCCTATGTAAATAGACCAGAAAGAAGAATTCCATGGAGCTAGGTGGTAGTGGCCTACGCCTTTAATCTCAGCACTCTGGAGGTGGAGTTGGAGGCCAGCCTGGTCTACAGAGTGAGTTCCAGGACAGCCAGAGATACATAAATCCTGTCTTGAGAAAATAAATGAATAAATCTGAATTGATAAATTATTTGGGCTTTTACTTGAAAGACTGGAGTGATGGGCCAAATCAGCTATCCCTGAAGTTCTCATACTGAACCTGTAACCCAAAATAAAGAGTGAAGCCTTATCTTACAACGTAATGGTATGTAAGGATGTTCAAGAGGCAACCTTCAGCCTATCTGACTGGGGTGCTCATAGGAAATGTGAGCATACAAAGAAACTGCAAAGATGTACTACACGAAAACCAGGAGGCCCGGTATACAGCTAGGAAGCCACATGCATGCAGACCAAGGGAGGCTTCCAGGGACTCTAAACCTATTGATACCACTTTTGTTTTGCTCCCAAAACTGAGAAAATTCAGTTCTGTTGTTTAAGCTATCTATTCTGTGTTACTTTGTTTAAACAGCCCTAGCAAACTAATATAACCGAAGACCAGGGCATTAACTCAGCAGTAAAATGCTTGCTTAGCATACATGAGCCCCTGGGTTCAATATGGCAAAATATAATGATTATTATGGAGATAGACTAGAAAATTAGATATATTACAAATTCTGAGGCAAAATAATTGATAATCACTGCTTATTGCTATTAATAATTTGGAAAAACAAGAATTTAAACTAAACAAAATCAATGGGGAAAAGTACTAAAACACATAAAGAAATTTATCATATCTTTGTACACATTACATCCTTTATTTAAATTAAATAACAAAATCTCTAAAATTTGGATTTATAATAGATGCTATATAGTTTCAGAAACAACTCAATTCTAAAATAGGTACTGACCACTTCCTACATTCCTAATTCCGAGTGCACAATACACCTCATGTCTGATTCCAGTCACCAGAGTGAAGCAATTCAATCGAGGGAAGTGAAGCATGCCACATGCAATGAGATGCTTGACCTACCATATTAATAACACTTTTTATTAACTTTTCATCCGACTTTCCAGGACAACTTTCTTTTATCTTTATAACAGGGACTTCCATTATCTTAACAGTCTGTAGAAAAGAGACTCAAGTATAAGATTAAGAAAGCTAGGAAAGCATTTACACAGACGGGAGAAGACTCTCTTTAGGATGAACTACAAACCCAAACTCCTTACTGTTACTGCCGTCAGGAAGATAGGAAAGCATTTACACAGACAGGAGAAGACTATTTAGGAATGAACTACAAACCCAAACTCCTTACCTTGATGGCTGTCACAAGCTCTTCTTGTTTCCCAGCTTCCTGGACCAATACCAGTCTCGTTTCAATCTGAGGCATTTCTTCTATTAAAATGTGAAATATTTCAATGTGTTAGGGTACCAACAACACAGTCAGTACTTCCCAAGACTTCTTCCTAAGCTAGAAAATCTTCTGCCTCTGAGGAGAGCACAACATTCCCCAGAAGTTAAAATAACCTAATTCTGAGTTCCCTACACAAATATTTGACTATGTATCACTGTCAAAAAACAAAAGATACATTGTAGTAAAAGGCATACAAATAACAAAGAAATGATTCCCCCCAAAGAAACATTATGAAACATGACCCTCCTCCTTAAAATACAGGAAAGGCCATGTACAAAGTGGTGAGATAGAAGTGGCTCCTCACTTAACCATCCACAAACTCTAGCTTAACAATTTTATAGCTATACTGCCCCACTACAAAGAAAGTGGTATCAACACTAAGACACTCTGGTTTCAAAGTCAGGAAGCATTAGCCCACATGATAGACAGAGAATGTAGACACAGCACCCGACTTAGTTACTCAATACACAAGTTCTAACTTAACAATTGTTACATCAGCTACAAAAAAAAAAAAAAAAAAAATCAGTAGCTGGTACTTTAGGATTAAAGAACAAATCTGTGTTTTTAAAAGCATATTATAGGCTTACCATCAATATTTGAAGTAGATGTCATGCACAAGTTTTCCTTGAAAGTTTCAGTAACTTTAGAATCAAGAATGGAAGAATCTGCCAAGCTAGTTATCTCAGTAGATGTCAATACACTGCTGTCAGCCATTGTTTGTACTATTTTATGGGAGCTGAAAAATAAAATTTGAAATCTGAATACATGAAACAAACCTGGTCCCTGAGCAACATTATAACAGTGCTTCTCAACGTTCCTAATGCGGCAACCCCTTAACACAGTTCCTCATGTTGTGACAACTCCCACCATAAAATTATTTCATTACTACTCCTAACTGTAATTTTGCTGTTGTTATGAATCATAATATAAGTATCTGAAATTCAGAATAGCTGATGACCACCAAAGGGATCTTGACCCACAGGTCAAGACCCACTGCATTAGAAGATGTTTTTTGTGTTATGTAGAATTATCAGCTGGGGTGATCATGCCTGGAATCAGCATTCGGGAGGTGAAAACACAGAGATCAGCAGGAGTAGGAGGTCATCCCTGGCAACATGATTCAAAGCCAATTTGGGGTACAAGAGACCCTGTCTCAAAACCTCCTTTAGCCCAGGTTTTCTCTTCTATAAAGTAAAGCTGCTCAGAATTGGCTTATAGAAATACAGTAACAATAAATAACAAAGTGCATCAAAAGAACACAAACTCCCTGACATAAGCAAACAAAAGGTGGTCACAAATATTTTCTACATGTCTTCAATCTTTCTCTTCTAAAATGTCTACACAACATCTATTTAGCCAGGCATTGGTGCCGCTTGCCTTTAATCCCAGCACTTGGGAGGCAGAAGCAGTGAGTTCAAGACCAGTGTGGTCTAAAGAGTAAGTTCCAGGACAGCCTCCAAAGCAACAGAGAAACCCTGTCTGGGGGGTAGGGAGAGATCCAATTCCCATCTTTACTCTTCACCGCATTCTCCCTGCCCAAAATGCCTGTCAGCCTCAAATCCAGTAATTCTATGAACCACAATGAAATTCTGAGCAGTTTTCAAGCTCAAATTGCAAATTTAGTAGTGATCAGCTCTTCAACTTCAATCATCACTCTTGACTCAACCTTTATGGATTTCTCAGAACCTTTCATAGGTAATTGTACAGCTTACATATTACTGACATTTTATATTAATTGCCAAACATCTCTATGATTTAACAAGACAAATAAATATAAATTAGTTTCAATATAAATCTGTAGTGTGGAAGAAAGCTCTTTTCGATTTCTAAGACCTAAGACCTGAAAAGTTAGGCAAACAGGGAAGAAAGTTTATTGCAGTTCGAAGCTTGAGTTTGTTGTAGCTCAGTGGCAAAGTGCTTGCCAGGCATGCTGCAGGCCCAGGGCTTTATACAAACAGTCTCATGTTTACATGAGTGCTCATGACTGACCCACTTTCCCTGCTTCAGATTCATAGACTGCTCTGGATGCTTAGTAAAGAAACAAAACTACGCTTTGGAAAAACAGTAAGGTATGAATCTTCATTTTTCAATGGTGATTCTAGGTAGTACAGAATGTACACACTACAGACCTACACAGTTGTAAAAGTCACTGAAAAGTCAGACACCTGTTTCCTGGCTCCTCTCTGCATTAAGCCTCGGTTTCCATATGAAGGAAGCAGACAGATAACAACTCAATCCTGGATTTGAGGCTGACAGGCATTTTGGGCAGGGAGAATGCGGTGAAGAGTAAAGATGGGAATTGGATTGGAATAGTATTTTGAAATGACAAATAACTTTTCATATTTATACAATATTCACAACTCAATATTGTTTATTGTCTTATCCATGACAATCATTCAAAAGTTCTCTACAGAAGTGCTCCATAATTGTCTTTATTCAGAATCAATTACAAATTCTATACTTTTCCCTAAATCTCCTAAAAATCATTTCTAGTGAAAAACAAGGTTCTAAGTCAATTAAAGAAATATAACATAATGACTTCTAGCAACATTCTGCTATATACCCATAGATTAGTGTCTTGCTCGGCCATCAGAGAAGCTTGAACTGGCAGTAGTTGAGACCAAATATAGAAACCCACATCCAGACATTACAAAGAGAATCAGATACCTTTGAACACTCAGCCCTAAATGGGTGTCTCCCTCAGAAGAGGAGGATGAAGGCGTGTAAGAGCCGGAGGGGATGGAGGACACCAAGGAAACATGGAACTCCAAATCAACAGAATTGAGGTACATATGAGCTCACAGAGACTGAAGCACCATGCACGGGGCCTGCAAAGGTCCAAGCCAAATGGGGTCCCAGCACTGAGAGGAGAAAGTTGACATGATCTCCCATCCCTAATCTAGAAGCTATCTCCAATTGACAACCACTCAAAAGAAAAATACAGCGCTCTCCTGATTCTCACTGGGTCTACAAACCACAAAGGGAAGGCTCCATACCCAGCAGTGGCCAAATGAAAACCAACTCGGTATTTTTGTGGAACTATTCTGCCTCATAATTCTTTGTCTAGGCCTTTTTTTTTTTAAATACCTTACTAGTCTTTGTTTTATATACTATTGTTTCCCATTTCATGCTTTTATGGGTTTTGTGTGTGTGTGTCTCTCTCTAATTATATATGTGCTTCTCATGCTTTTCTTTGTATTTTCTTTCTGTTTGTTTTTCTATTCTTTTTTGTTTTTTGTTTTCTAAAGAGATAGATAAAGAGCTGTGGAGCTGGATGGGTAAGGAGGTGGGGAGATTGGGAAGATCTAGGAGAAGAAATGATCAAAATGTATTGTATGGAAAAAAAAATCCAAGGGCTGGAGAGATGGCTCGAAACTTAAGAGCACTGACTGCTCTTCCAGAAGACCTGAGTTCAACCACATGGTGGCTTCACACCCACTTATGAGATTTGGTGCCTTCTTCTGGCATGCAGGAATAAACACACGGAGACAGAATGTTGCATACATAATGAATAAATCTTTTTAAAACATCAAAAAAAAAAAAAAAAAAGGAAAAAGAAATAGCCAGGCGGTAGTGGAGCACATCTATAACCCAGCAATGGGGCGGCAGAGGCAGGTAACCTCTGAATTGAGACCAGCCTGGTCTCCAGAGAGAGTTCCAGAATAGCCTGTCCCATACAGAGAACCCTGTCTCAAAAATACAAAAAAGAAAAAACATCTTATTTTCAATTAAAAAAAAAAAAGTAAAGAGCCAGGTGTTGTGGTGCTCACCCTTAAATATGGCTATGGGAATCGGAAGCAGGCAGATCTCTGAGTTCAAGGCCAGCATGGTTTACATAGTAAGTTCCAGGTCAGCTAACTCTACACTGAAACCCTGTCTCAAAAAAAAAAAAAAAAAAAAAAACAACAACCAAAAAAAATAGAAATACCTCAGGAGGCTATGGCAAGATGATTACTGTGAATTTAAGATCAGTCTGGGTTACAGGCTGAGCCACTGGGCCAGGAGTGATGGTGCACACCTTTTATCCCAAAATTCGTAAAACTCTGTTTCAAAAAAGGGGCCAGAGAAAGGGAGAAGAAGAGGGAGAAGTGATGAGCTTTCAGGACAGATGAGGAGACTTGATTTTGTTGATCGATGCTCTTTGCAGGTGGGTCATGCAATGTGACCCTTGCTGGCCTGGAATTTACTATGACCTCCAGGTCAATCCTCTGGTGTCAGCATTCCTGAGAGCTGGGATTAAAGGTTCAAAAACCAAGATAGGTTAAGAAATCAAATTTTTCTAATAAATCAAAAATGGAGAGATGGCTCAGAGGTTAAGAACACTGACTGTTCTTCCAGAGGTCCTGAGTTCAATTCCCAGCAACCACCATCTACAGTGAGATCTAGGGCCCTCTTCTGGCATGCAGGCATACATGCAGGCACAACACTGTATAAATAAATAAATTCTTTTAGAAAAATAAGACCATTTGAGCTGCTCATGGTAGTGAAAGCAGAAGGATCACATGAAACCTGATCTCAAAAAAGTCAACAGCAGCAATTAACGAAATGGTTAGTAGAACACAGTGCTTAATTTATATTAAAGCTTCCCCTGGGGCTGGAGAAATGGCTGGGCCATTAAACTGAATGCTCTTACAGAAGACATGGTTTCAAACCCACATGGCAGCTTACAACTGTAATTCCAAGACCTGACACCCTCACAGACATACTTGCAGACAAAACACCAATATACATAAAAAAATTAATTAATTTAAAATTTTTCCTCTAACAAGCTCCAATGTTTGCAGTGGCATAATCATTACCCTGATCTGATCATTACACATTGTATAAATATACTAATACTCCATTACTCCCTGAAGTGTAGCTTAGTGGTACAGCATGGGAGAATTTCTGTGTTCAACTCTGAGCCCCAGAAAAAAAGTCAAAACATAGCCCATAATTATATACAACCATGTGTCAAGGCTTTACAGTACATATACATATATGCACATACATATATATGTGTGCATATATGCACTGTAGAAAACATGCACACACATAAATATATATGGTTTTTAATGACAGGCTTTCTTTGTGTAATCCTGGCTGTCCTGGAATTTGAGACCAGGCTGGCCTCCGGCTTACAGAGATCCACCTACCTGTGCCTCCCCAGTGCAGGGATTAAAGGCGTGGACCACCACCACCACCACCACCACCACCACCACCCAGCTTTTAGAGTGTATTTTTAGTGACACTTTTAATTTACATCACCCTCTTTAACTTAAAATGCTTAACTACATGCATCATTTATTTCCAAAACAGCTTCAAATTTTACAGCAAAAGAACTACAAGGTAAATTAATGACATGGCTAACATCCAACAATCTGATTTCAACCTGAAATGCACCAATCACATTTTTCATATTCAATTGAGATTTTTTTAAATAAACACAATAGAATCAGTGATCATAAAACAACACATCATTGTCTCGGGATGTAGCTCCGGAGTAGAATGCATGAAGTCATCCCCAAATAACTCATAAACCAGGCACCGTTAAAGTACACCGTTAAAGTAATCCAAGCACTCAGGTGGAGGCAAGCACATCAGAAGGACAATGTCACCCTTGGCTCCACAGTACAAGCCCATGCTGGACTACCCGAAACCCTGCCTCACAACACATGGGCCCTTTTAAACAGTAGTTATATATAGCCTTTCTTTTAAATTAAGTTTCTTCATTTAAAAAAGAAAAAAAAATGTTATCCAGGGCAAAGAACCAAATTACAATAGAGTGTTATTAGTAACTGTGATTAGCAATTCTCATTTACTTAGAGCTTAATATTTTGCAGGCACTATCCTAAATCTTTTTCCTTCTTTTCATTTAACCTTTGCAGCCACCCTAATAGACGAATACTACTGCCATATCCAGTTCGTGGCTAAGGAGAAGTTGCTCCCAAGGAGACTCCAAGCCGGGTCTAACTCCACTGATAGCGCTTCCTTAACCACTAACCACACACATCTGTGGCCAGGAAGAGGCGGGGCGGCCTGTGTTTTATATTTAAAAAATCGAAAATCGGAATTCTGCAGGAATTCCAAGGGGAAACCACAAAGCAATCAGGGCTGCAGCGGGCGGGCAGGCGGCCAAAATCCCGATCCCAACTGCACCCTTCACCCAGGGGCGCCCTGCAGCAGCACCGTAAGGCGCAGAGGACCCGGACTCGGACCGCAAGGAAAGACGGGGCCGGGGACGGAGGACGCGGGAGGGGACGGAGCATGAGGAGGTGACGAGGAGGGACACAGACAGGGATGGAGCCCGTGCCGCCCACCGCGGCGGGACGCTGGCCTTGGATGCCGCCGCGCACGGTTCCCGGCACTCGTACGCCTCCCATCCCCACTCACCCCGCAGTCCTCACCACGCTTAAATATAAAAAGGAACCACTCCGGCGCAGTCCTTGGTTATTCGCCTCAAACACCCACGACCCTCAGCGGCGCCGCCATGGCTCGAGGGAAGCTGCCGCCGCCGATTCAAAAATCCAGTGGCTCTCTCTAAGAGCCATGCTGATTGGCGCCCTCTGTCAGCCTCCTTTTGATAGGCTGGAGCCTCGAAGGGAGTGATAATTGGTCACAGCCTAACGCCCGCCTCCAGGCGGGAGCCGACTGATTGGCTGTGCGTGGCTTTCAAATAAGCTAAACGGCTGCAGCGTGTGGACACCGGCGGAGTGCCCGGATGTGGCCTCGAGGGGGCGGTGGCTCCGCAACACCTCCGGAGTAGCAGGTGTTTCTGTGGTTACCGCTTGTTTACACTGTAAACAGCCCATTTCCTGAGGACCAGTCCCTCTCTCTACCTTCGCCTCCAACTTCAAGAAAAAGTAGTAAGCCCCCCAAATGATTCCGCTCCTAATGCTTCCCAGATTTTATTTTTAAAGACAAGTTTGTGTGGGAGCAATTTTAAAATGTGTGGAGGTTTTAGAATCTCCGGAGGCAAAATTGCTTCAGAGCTGCTCCTCCCACCCGGCCCCCAAGCGCAAGAAGGTCCTTTGCAGTCTAGACAAGAAGTGATCCGTTCTTTTCCTGGGTCAGTATTGCTATTCTGAAAATTGTTTCTAGGTGTAATGATCTGTAATACAGTCTCTTAGGAAAAATACACTTCTGGCTGGGTGTAGTTGTGACCCCACCACTGGGCAAGATGAGGCTGGAGGTGGAGGACAAGTCCCTGTCTCAAAACAATTACTTTTTAATTAAAAAAAAAAAAAAAACACCAACAATTACAAGTGATTACTGACTTAAATGAAAAGGGAGTGAATCTTTTGTTAGGGACTCAAATCTCAATAAAACGTAGAAAACTAAATTTCTTTTCTTTAGATTTCTTTATTACATCTGACTTTTTTGTCTGAATGTATGTGCATCTTATGTGTGCCTGGTGCCCTTGGAAGACCTGGTCCTCTGGAAGAGCAACAAGGGCCTTTAACTACTGAGCCAAAACTACACAACACAACTTCTTTCTAGTGTTGTCAGACAACTTTAGCAGCTTGAAAAGTTTGTGGTGCAATTCACAAAATGAGTAAAACAGTCTATAATCATATTTCTTTTCCTGCTTACCAATATCTATGTCCTGCCTTTCAGTAGAAGTCTGCACTAGCCGTTAGGGAGGAAGAAAAGAAAAATAGACATTGAAATTGTGCTTGCATTCTTAAGCCTGGGTGTGTCTGGCATTCCAAACATTCTCATCACTACAGTACTTGAAGCTTGGAAGCTGCCCTGCTTCCTTTATGCACTGCCCTAGGGAAGCAAGTTTCCCAATCTGTTGGGGGAGGATGGATGCAACCTGTGCAGGAAGGTTATGCAGCCTATCAAAGCTTGTGCAGCACCTTGATGAGAAATGAACAGGAGATACCATCTTCACTAGCAGGTTTTTATTTACTGAGCAAATACGTGCTAACTGTAAGAAAGCCATTGTACTTGCTTGGGGTAAAACAGGAATTGGGTATAGATCCAGCCTGTCGAGGCTTCAGTGGCGGCTTGTGGTGGTACACACTTGTAATCGAATCACCATGGAGTGCGGAGAGCTAGAGTTTAAGGTCATCATTGGGTACATATCAAGTTCCAGGCCAGCCTGGGCTCTGTGAGACCCTGTCTGAAAATATAAAAGAACTTAGATATAACAGATGAATTTAAAGGAACCATCATATAGAAGACAGTGTATGGTGAGCATTCTAGATAATTGTGTATGAGGGCTGATAGCTACCAAACTGTTCCTAGCAGAGTGCAGATCCTGGTAAAATAAAACACAATCCTTAATCTTAGAGTCTTCACTCTGTGTGTTGGAGAATATCATTTTAAGGTGTGTTGCTTTTGTTTATGCTGCATTTAACTCTGTGAAGCTGTGTTACTTTGCCTGTCTAAAACAACTAATGGTCTAATAAAGAGCTGAATAGCCAATAGCAAGGCAGGAGAAAGAAATAAGTGGCACTGGCAGGCAAAGAGAATAAATATGAGGAGAAATCTGGGAGAGAGAAGATCTAGGATCTGAGCGTGAAGAATAAAGTGTGTGGGGGACCTTGGTGGATTCCATGGCAGGTGAAGGTGACTGAGACAGAGGACAGATATGCCAGGCAGACAGAGCTTAGTGAGAAGTTTTATTAAAAGGGAGGGAAGGGGGAAGAAAGAGAAAAGAGGTAAAGAGACACAGAGAGTACAGAAGAGAAGAGGGAGACAGGAAAAGTCCTGTCTGCCCCAGGGGTAACAGCAGGAAAAAGAGAGGGAAAGTGGGGGGGGGGAGGATTCTTTCAAAGGGATCCTTTGCACCTGCATGCAGACTAGGCAACCATGGAACTCTGAGCTAACCAGAGTACTGCCTGAGTGCATTCTGCCAGGTGACGAGCAGTCCAGCACTGGGAATGAGGAGGAGGGGGACTTCAGGGGCCAGCCACCCAGCCAGACATGGAGTAAAAAGGAAAGAAAAGATATATATAGGAATAGAGGAAGATAAAAGTTCTGAGGCCAAAGATAGGTGGGATAATTTAATTAAAAAAAAAAAAAGTTGGCAAGAAACAAGCCAAGCTAAGGATGGGCATTCATAACTAAGAATAAAGCTCCATGTATGATTTGTTTGGGAACTGGTTGGCGGGCCCCCCAAAAAGCCAAGAGAGTAAAACACCATACAACAACACGTGTGTGTGTGTGTGTGTGTGTGTGTGTGTGTGTGTGTGTGAGAGAGAGAGAGAGAGAGAGAGAGAGAGAGAGAGAGAGAGAGAGAGAGACTTCTTGTTGGAGGGCAGATGAAAACTTTCAAGAGTCAGTTTGCTCCTTCCATGGTGGGTTTGAGGAATCAAACTCAGGTCACTAGGTTTGCTCGGCAAGGACTAACCCATCCTGCTAGACTAAATCTTTGCAGTTTGAGAATGAAAGGGGTGGGGGGAGGGGAGAGGTGGCTCAGCAGTTAAGAACTCCTGTTTTTGTAGAGGCCCTGGGTTTAGATTCCCAGCACCCACATGATGGCTGAAAACCACCCCTAACCCCAGTTCTAGGGGAATGTTATGCTTTCTTCTGACTGTTGTGGGCATCAGGCACACACACAGTACATATAGATACGTACAGCAAAACACATACACATAAAATTTTTAAACCTAAAAATGTTTTTAAATATGAAATTTTTTTGTTTTGTTTTGTTTTTTTGAGACAGGCTCTTTTTTGGAGCCTGTCCTGGAACTAGCTCTTGTAGACCAGGCTGGTCTCCAACTCACAGATATCCACCTCCCTTTGCCTCCCGAGTGCTGGGATTAAAGGCGTGCGCCACCAATGCCCGGCAAATATGAAATATTTTTAAAAAGACATGATACATTACTCTTTGATAAGCAAGTTCCAAGCCAGACAAAGCTACATAAAACTACCCTGTCTCGAAACAAAACAAAAAATGTGCATATATGTACATATACTGATATATTTGTATATATATTGTTAGACCCCGAAAACTCAAGTATCCGGGGTCCCAGGCCACGTTCTCGGTCACCCCAATCACCAGGCAGATTCGAGAGCTTGCTGCCAACTGCACGAGGCTTTATTGTAATTTAACGAGCTAACCCCATGTTAGCTCGGGTCTTTCACCCACCCGCCATGGGGGACAGCTAGAAAAAGACGGTTTGAAGCCGCTGCGCATAGATCTTTATAGGGCAGCATAAGGGGAGTGTCTAGGGGTACGCACAGGCTTACGATTGGTGTGCCTCCAGGCTTGGAGGGCTTGCCCTGTGTTGATTGGTCAACTGGTTGCTATGGCCCATAGGCCCTCCCAGGGTGGTTGCTATGCTCTCTACGTCATTGCTGTGCGCTTGTCCGTAAAGCACACCCAGGGTCGTAAAGCATAGCGCCACCAGCTAACTTCTGATTGGTTCTTTGTCACAAGACAGGAATCTGACTTTCTAGTGTCTAGGGCAAGGTCATAGAAGCACATGTTCGTTATGGCTGCCAAAAGGGAAGCCGGTTCCTTCAATATATACACGAATAGGTTTCTCCAGCTATGAAGTAAGCCAGACCAAACTGAATTGAAAAAGTGTTAACATGTTTATTTGAGCAAAGCAACTCCCAGGTGAGTTCCCCAGTCCCAGAAATTGAGGCTGGATAAGCGCCCACAAAGGAAGGCAGGTAGACTTTATAGGTTGTAGGTGAGGGGTGATGAGATGTCTGCCACAAGCTGGATTTGTGACCAAATGTGGGCAAAAGATGAGCACTTTAGGCAAGAGACTTGGGTGGCTGGCAACTTCAGAGGAGGAAGCTGCAATAGCCACCAAGAACTCGAAACTGGGCTTTTGACACCTTTCCTTTGTTCAGAGACTCTCTGAACAGGCAGGGTTTGGAGAGAAAGAGGCAGGAATGGGGCTTTATGGATCATGCAGGGGTGAGCTGGAGAGTCTAACCGCACATATACCACATATAAATACCAAAGTATATATGTGTACTCACACATACATATATTTATGAAAAAACAGAGGAAGATAAGCAAATATTTCATTATCTTGATGTATATCTATGTCTTACTGCCTAAGACAGAGGCTAAGTGCCTGAGTATATTTTTTAATTTGTTTTATGTGTATGGATGTTTTGCCATCATGTATGTCTGTATAATACAGTCATGCCTGGTGCCTACAGAGGCCAGAAGAAGGCATCAGGTCCCCAGAGACTAGAGATAGTTGAAAGACACCATGTGACAGATAGGGATCAAAACCAGGTTCTCTGGAAGAACAGCCAATGCTCCTAACCTCTGACCCATCTCTGCAGCATCAAGTATTTTTTATCAATTGGTGAGTTAATAGCCATGAATATGCCTTGTCTTTTTCCTGACACTTTATCAGTTGTCTGAGTTGAAATCCAAGAACTTTCAGGGTATCTGTTTCCAGTTATATAACACTGATACTAGCTGTTTAGACTGATCAAAGCCATATTCTAAGCTTTACATCAAAATAGGTCAATAAGCTCAAATTGACCTCATTTTCTCTCCTCCCCACCCCCATTTGAGACAAGGTGGTATGTGTCTCAGCCTGGCCTCCAGCTCACTACCTAGCTGAATGTGACCTTGAATGTGCTCCTTCTGCCTCTGTCTCCCACAGTGCTGAGATTATTGCATGCCCCACCATATCTGCTTTATGCTGTAGTGGGGATCAAACCCAGAGCCTCTTACATGTTAGGCAAGCACTCAGCTTACAAGCTAAAGCCCCAATCTATTGACTTAGTTTTGCTGTTTTTTTTTTTTTTTTTTTTCAAGACAGGGTTTCTCTGTGTAACAGTCCTAGCTGTCCTGGAACTCACTCTTGTGTAACAGTCCTAGCTGTCCTGGAACTCACTCTGTAGACCAGGACGGCCTCGATAAGTCAGTGTTCTTTGTATAACAGCCCTGGGTGTCCTGGAACTTGCTCTGTAAACCAGGCTGGCCTTCAACTCACAGAGATCCACCTGCCTCTGCCTCCTGAGGGCTGGGATTAAAGGAGTTTGCCAATACCATCCAGCTTTATATTTCTTCTTAAATGTCTAACACCTGCTTCCCTTGTGTTGTGATCTAGTTTGCACACAAAGAACCCCATCCCACACACTCACCACCAAAGTCCCATGTATCTATAGGCTTGGTACCCAGCTATTGGTGTTCCTGGGAGGTGACTGAACACTAACCCCAGTGACTGATTAATTTATTGATAAATTCATGGCTACTAAGAGGTGGGGGCTGGTTAGAAGAATTGAGTCCCTAGAGGGATGACTTGGAAGGAGTACCTTGGCTCCACAGTTCCCTTTCTCCTTCTGCTTCCTGGTAGTTATCTCCACTGCCTTCTCATGCATGACTACAGGAACAGTGGTGGCCATGCTGCTGTGTCTGCCCTGGTCCCTAGCCACTGCACTTGCCTGCCATCCTTACCTCCACCTCCACCAAGGCTGTTCCATCCAGGACCTGCTCTGCATGCTGCTTCTCCAGCGAGAAGGCAGTCTGATATCCAAGGCTGGTCTGAAGAGAGATGGCCCCAAGAAAACATCCAAGTATGAGATTCCTACCAGATGGGAGAGAGATAGAGACACAGAAACAGAGAAATTTAACTGTTATTTGAAAACAATAGTGGACCTGTCTGTCTCTCTTAGTTTCAGGTAGGCATTGCAATGTTTAACTGGGCCAAGATCTGAGGTCTTATGTCTGTACTTTTTTTTTTTTTCCTTATCCGGAAGAAAATCATTAATGAGAAATAACGTATAAATAACATCTCATATGATTTTAAGCCTAATGTCCAAGGAGTGTGATACCTTAAACCATTAAGAATCACACCAATCACTTTATTCTTTGGACATCTTCCTCCTGAGTGTTTAAGATGATACAGGTAGCTAAAATGAATCTTTTTTAACTGTCAGGATCTCTGTAGAATCTTGTTGTCATGGGTCATGGGGCTTGGGAGGAACCTCTGGCTCCTCTAACCTCCTTTTGTTTTCTAGTTGTTCCATGCATGTGAGAT
Source organism: Cricetulus griseus (assembly GCF_003668045.3). Taxonomy (NCBI): domain Eukaryota; kingdom Metazoa; phylum Chordata; class Mammalia; order Rodentia; family Cricetidae; genus Cricetulus; species Cricetulus griseus. The sequence goes on along the minus strand of NW_023276806.1, from coordinate 121,858,418 downwards.
TAACCCAAAGGCCTTGCTTGATCATGGCCTCCCTTGAGGCACAGAGGAGATTTTTCCTCTATATTGAAACCCCTCTGTGTAAACTGGACACTTCGAGAGCTCGCCAGGCGGGCTCTCTGCCTCCCAACAAGAGAATGGGTGTTTCCCCATGGTTGCAGAACATTTAGAGAGATGCCTCAGAGTCCCCTGGGAATACTGGACCTTGGAGAACTGGGGGTGGGGGCTGGTGTGTGTGTGTGTGTGTGTGTGTGTGTGTGTGTGTGTGTATGTGTGTGATCCTCCCTGTTAATCCCTCTTATCACATTAGTATAGCCTCCAAATCTGATTATTGAACAGCATTTTCATACTTTTAACTACTGTGTAATATTTAGATAAAACCAAACACTTAAATTCTCTTTGACTAGACATGCATTTTTTTTCTTTAAGCTGGTCCTTTATTTTGGAAACTATTCCAATAACTCCTTTGATTTAAGCAGAGTTTGACTTCAGTGCTTTGAACCATGACGTCTAACGTGCTTTGTTCAGACACTTGTAACTTGTTTAAACTTTCCAGCGATTCTCAGAAAGCATCCAGCCATCGTATGGGTCATAATAACATTAAAAAATGAACAGTCAACAGGCCTACACATGACAACTGCAAGGTGGGCCAGCTGATGTGACAGCAGTTGTTTATCTTGGAAGATAGTATTACCTAACGCCACTTTAAAGGAAGATCAGGACACATAATCCCTCCAATTCCAGGCCATCCTGAAAGCCCTCCCCCCCGCAAGAATCCCTATACAAGCCCACCTCCTGCTCAGTCCCTCCCGCTGCTTCTCCCCAGCAGAGGCAGCCACCCTCCTGTGTCTCTCCCAATAAATTTCTTGTGAGAGGTTTGGAATGCAGTGTGACTTTGTGGTATTCCTCGGCTCCCCAACTGCCAGGATACCTTTCCCCTCAGACCATAACACCTTCATTAGGGGAATCTTTCCCCTTAGAGCTATAGCATTTACACTAGTGATTTGCAGAAATTGAGAAGGTAAAAACTGACCACAGTTATAATCAGATCACAGGAAAACCAAAGTCCAGCAGTGACCAATATCTGGATCCACTCCTGATCTTCTGGGCTTACACAGCCCTATTTCTCCCTGCCCTCTACAGCATATATAGCTCTCCTCATATGCTCAGCCCAGCTTCATTACACAGCTGCTGATGTGTTTGGTAGCCATCCACAGTTAAGGACATAAAAACCAGCACCACATGGGTGGCCCTTACACATTACCAGCCTGAGATGCAACCTTAGCCCTCAATCGACTCCCTCTGTGTGCCGACCCTGAGGAAACACTGTAACACGATTTAATAAAAGATGCAGAGACTAGGATTCAAACTTCAAGCTAAATATCAGAAAAACAAAGCAGCTAGCCACTAGCTTCTTACCTCTACCTCAGGCTGAATCCACACAGGAGCTCTTCACCAAGCCTCAAACTGCTGCTTCTCCTTAGTGTGGCTAGAGAACGAATGCTCCTACTGAATCTGTTCCTGTCTTAAATACCTCTCATGAGTCCTGGGATTAAAGGCATGAGCTCTGTTACTCTTTTAGACTGATTCGTTCTTGTGTAGATCTGGGTGGCCTTGGACTCACAGAGATCCATCTACCTCTTAATCCTGAGTCCTAGGATTAAAGATGTATATCACCACCTCCTAGCTTCTGGCTGCTGAGAGTAAAGGTGTGTACCTGACTTCTAAGGCTGGTGGCTGACTTTGCTTTTCTGAATCCTCAGTCAAGCTTTAATAAATCATAAATAATATATCACTACAAAGTACTTTGGATATTTCACTTCAACAATATTAATCTCTTTCCTTCCACCACACCTACCCATTGTAGAGACAAGGTTTCTCTGTATAGTCTTGCCCTGGTACTACACTCTGTAGACCAGGCTGGCCTTTATTTACAAAGATCATCCTGTTTCTCTCTCCCAAGTTCTGGGATTAAAGGCATGCATCACCACTGCCCAGCCTCTGCCTTGTTTTTAACAAAAACTGGCTATTCATAGACATTTTCCCTTCATCTCACTACACAACCATGAAGCCAAGTATTACCCTAGTTTTTTTGTTTTTGTTTTGAGACAGAGTCTCATATAACTCACACTGGCATCATTCATACACACAACTATATATAATACCACACTAACTAAAGTTACAAAGAGTCAGACCCTCTAAGAACTTCATTTAAAGCTTTGTTTTAATGACTACCCAGGAAATTTCTGTCAATGATTTTTTTAAAATATTAGCATTTTCCAATTAAATTGTCACACTTCCAAGTTGGTTATGCTATAGCATCTTCTCACCTGTCACCCTTTCCTATAAGCACGCTTTAGACATTATAATCAGAGTGAGCCAGAAGAAGCTGTTTTGCACACTGCAATTGTCAGCAATTAGTATAAGAATCTTCGATTTAGGGGGTGGGGTGGGAGGGAGAACTGGGGTTGGAATGTAAAATGAAATCAAAAAATAAAAAAATGGAAAAAAAAGAATCTTCGGTTTATTCATGTAGATCATTAGGCTCTTGATCACTTGACATTGATTTGCAGGACAGCAAGCACAGCGCTGGTGCTTCACTGGGCTCTCCCTTGGTGGAGCAAAAGGGAAGGAAATCATTATTTCAAATCGGGTAATTTGGTTACCAAAATGTTAGCTCAAGGAAGAAATCCTCACTCAGTTCACTGGTCTCATTTTTTTAATTTACTGATGACCTTTACAAAGGCCAACAACATAGAGGCCACTCAAGGTCAGCTAACTTGAAAGTGGCAAAACCAAGGTCAAAAGGCTCAGTTCTATTAATCTATTATCTTACAGTATGTATACAGAAGCACCAATATACTTATCCATTGTGTGTGTGTGTGTGTGTGTGTGTGTGTGTGTGTGTCCTTTTGTTGTTGGCATTGTTTTTCTGTTTCTGGAGACAGGTTTTCTTCATGTAGCCCTGGTTGTCCTGAAACTGGTTCTATAGACCAGGATAGCCTTGAACTCAGGTATTCATCTGTCTCTGCCTACAGAGTGCTGTGATTAAAGGCATGTGCTACCACTGCCCTGCTAAGTTTTACATTTTTTAAAAAATGGGCTAAAGGGCCTGGAGAGATGAAGAGATGATCTGTCACTCGCTTCTGCAGACAGCAGGCACACACATGGCATATATTCACACATACATACACATAAATTAAAAAGGTAAAAATGGACAGGTGTGGTGACTTACAGCTGTAATTACAAGACTCAGGAGGCTGATACAGGAAGATTGCCATAAATTCAATCCTAGTCTGAACTTCATGGTGAGTCCCAGGCCAACCTGGGCTACAGAGTATGGCCTTGACTCTAACAAACAAAAATTATTATTCAGCAGGCTGAGGCAGGAGGATCAGGAATTAAAGGCCAGCCTAGCAGTTTCTCAGAAAATTGGGAATCAATCTACCTCAAGATGAAGCAATGCCACTCTTGGGCATACCTAAAGTATGTACCATCATACCACAAGGACATTGGCTCTACTATGTCATAACAGCATTGTACATAATAGCCAGAAACTGGAAACAACCTAGATGTCCCTCAACCAAAGAATGGATAAAGAAAATGTGGTACATTTACAAAATGGAGCACTACTCAGCAGTAAAAAACAATGACATCTTGACATTTTCAGGCAAATGGAACTAGAAAAGAAACATCCTGAGTGAGGTAACCCAGACCCAGAAAGACAAACATGGTATGTACTCACTCTTAAGTGGATGTTAGGCATGATGCAAAGGACAACCAGGTTACAATCCACAGCCCCAGAGAAGCTAAGTAAAAAGGAGAACCATAATAGGGGCACACAAGGAGAGCCCCAGGTAGGGGAAATAGTTAAGATATCCTGAGTAAACTGGGAATCGGGTAAAAGGGAGGGGATGGGGAATGGGAACATGAGGTATCCAGATGGTCAAAGTTGGGGGAGGGACTGAGAGGAGAGCTATAAAAGAGGTATCATGATAGAGGGAGCCATTATGGAGTTAGAGAGATACCTGGTGTTAGGGAAATTCCCAGGAATCCATAAAGATAACCGCAGCTAAGACTCCTAGCAATAGTGGAGAGGATGCCTGAACCAGCCTTCCCCTATAATCAGATTAGTGACTACCCTAACTCCCATCATAGAATCAACTTCCAGTAACTCATGGAAGAAGATGCAGTGATCCACAGAGAAGCACTGGACTTAGCTCCTGGAGTTCAGTTGAAGAGAAGGAGAAGGGATCATATAAGCAAGGGCTGTCAAGATCATGATGGGGAAAACCACAGAGACTGGCAGCTCATGGACTCTGGACTGACACCTGGGAAACCTGCAGGATGGTGAGGGGGAGGGAGGAAGATCAAATCAGACCACTGTCAAGTTCCTTTTTATTCCCTGGGAGTTTATCTTTTTGTCACCTGACTAGGCTTCTCTTTTTCTTTTTACCCCCTTTTCTTTTCTTTTCTTTTCTTTCTTTTTTCTTTTTTTTTTTCTTCATACTTCTGGTTCAACCTAGAGCCACCCATGTGGCAGGCAAACACTCTACCACTAAGCTATATTCCTTTGCACAAAACTGTTTGCTTTCTTGAGTCTCACTAAATTGCTCAGGCAGGATGTAAACTCACTCTGGAACCTTCAGTTTTCCTGTTGCTCGAGGCCTGGCTGTACCTGACATGAATTTCCCCAAGAACTGACCCTGTGCAGGGCAGTGGTGGTTGCAGGCCTTTGATCCTAGCACTCAGGAGGCAGCGTCAGTAGGATCTCTGTGAGTCTGAGGCCAGCCTGGTCTACAAAGTGAGATTCAGGACAGCCAGAGCTAAACAGTGAAACCTTGTCTGGGGGGGAAGGGGGGGCGGGGAAGAACTGACCCAGCTCGTGAGAACATTATTGAATCTTGTGGCAGAGAATGTGCAGAGGAGTGGCCTGGGTGTAGGAACTCACACCACCTGGAGTCCAGTGACAATAGGATCTGGAAGAAGTTGCAAATCCACAGGGTAACACATAGCACCAAAGCACCAGGCACCACGCACAAGGTGTGTGAGATGCCAAGTGCCGGAAAAGTGAACAAATACCACATTGTGAACAACAGTAGTGCATCAACAAAAACCTAAAATTCAGGTGAGGCAGCAGGGTGGATGTGGTGGCATGACCTTGCAGTCTCAGCACTTGGGAGGTAGAGGCAGGGGAATCAGGACTTTAAAGTCCTGAGACCCTGTTTCAAGACATTAACACACACACACACACACACACACACAAAATAAAATAAAATAAAATAAAATAAAATAAAAAAATAAAGTAGCCGGGCAGTTTTCATAACACTGCAAAGGAAACGAGCACAACTATTCAGTTATTAGGCATTTACCTTCCAGATGCTGTGTGCTAGGCACTAGGAATAAAACTACAAAACACATTGATGTGACCAAATTACAATCCTTTAAAAGCAGGAGCCCATGAAGCCCAGGTATCTTCAGACTTGTTGTATAGCTAACAAAACAACCACCTTCTAAGCGAGGGGATTACAGGTGTGCACCACCATACCTAGTTTATGCTGTGTTGGAGTTAAACCTAAGGATTTGTGAAGGCTAGACAACTCTACCATCCCCAGTCTAATCCTATCACACCGCTTTCATTTTGTACAACTGGAAAACACAAAGCTTTATATCTATGCTAATTATCTGTAATAGAGAGGCAATTTTGGTTAATATATGTAAAACAGAAAATGTTTCCCTAATGAACACTAATGTGAACGTTGTGGTTCGCCACCGTTACCACTGTAACGGGAAAATGCTCTCAGTCATTATTTTCACCTTTTCTCACACCCAGTTGAACTTATTTTATGGAAGCTATTAAAATATTGGGCTATTTTCTCCTTCATTAAACATAATTTTCTTTAATTTTTCATTAACATTTTGCATGCATCTTCCTTGACGATTAAGCAGAGTCATTACGTATACTATTGTATCATTAAGATCATTATCAGTAATTTCAAATTACATTGTTTCACTGCTCCAAATTAAAATCCTTTTCTTGGTGGTGTTGATTTTTATTGTTGTTGTCTTATCCCCAGGAAGGTGGATAATGAAGGAACTGACACATCACTACTCCAGAGAAGGTGGGTGTGATGTTATAAGACCGACTGTGCATCACTTGATTTGGTCCTTTGCTGTTTTTTGTTTCTGCTTTTGGATTTTTTTGGAGATTGGTTTCATATAGCCCAGGCCAGCCTTGAGTTCACTATGTAGCCAAGAGTGACCTTGAATTCCTAGTTCTCCTGTCTCCACTTCCTCCCAAGTTCTGGAATTAGAGCTTGGCTTGTGGTGTGAGTGTTTGACAAATCTCACTGTGTTGTCCTGGCAGTCCTGGAACTTGCTATCTAGACCAGATTGGCCTCAGATTTCTCCAGTTCTGCCTCCTGGGTACTGTGTTTACAGGCATGCACCACCATTCCTGGCCTATATTGATAGTTCTTTTGGGGTTTTGTTTTCAAAAATTGTGAATATAGTAGGAATCTAGGAGAGTCACTGTATGTAGGGTAACAGTTTCATGTCTTAGTGTTTGTTGAATGTATCTGGACCTTGAAGAAATCATGTAAAGAACACTGGTTATTTTCTATGACTTAGAGTTGTTTTTCTTCAGGGTTGTTCATCCATTGCATATCTTTGATCACAAGATTACCCAGGAATGCTTGGAGGTCTTGTGTTACTGGATACTGCAGACAGAACACAATAGGACAAAAGCTTTCAAGGGTGTGATGATTTCCTTCAGATAACAGGTAGAATAAGTCAGACAGGGTTTTGATATGAGAAAGTTGCTGGATCTTAAACTCAACTTTTACGTACAGCCAGTAAAAATGCTTCTTTCTGAACAGAGGTTCAGGGTTCAGTTCTCAGAAACTGTTCCCCCTGCTGCCAGAGTTCTGGGGTGACTCTCCTTCTTCGAATGGGCCTCACAACACAGAACAACTGACATGAATGTGGATTATTTTTACAATTTAAAACATGAGAATGCAGAGTCACCTTTGTCATGCCCTGTTACTTATGTAACTTTTGGTGTCCTGTAAGTTACCAATTGTATACATCCAAGCTCTGCCCAAGAATGTTCAAAGTCTTTTACCAACTCTCCCCCAAAGCTGAAAAATTAGCAGACCTTATCTCAAAATAAAAATTTCAAAGTATAGCTAGGAATATAACTCAGCAATGAAATGCTTGCTTAGGATTCATGAAGCATTTGTACTGAAGAAAAGGTAAGCTCCAGTTTACTATGGCAAAGGCAAGAAGACAATCTGAACTTCAAAAGCAAATCTCTAAAATGAAATACTCCCCACACTTCAAAAAAAAGAAAGAAAGAAAGAAAGAAAGAAAGAAAGAAAGAAAGAAAGAAAGAAAGAAAGACAGAAGATGTTACACAGTTGAACAGGCAAGATGTGCCCACTGGGACAATAGGGGCATAACTGTTATTATGAGGTAACTAATTGCTTTCTGACTAGATTCAAGGCCTCTGCAGAATATGGAATTCATGTTTAGTACTGTAATCCTGGTCAAAAACCCATGCCTGAGGAAGTCATAGTGGGCAAAATCTGCTGTTCTTATCTGGTTCAATGATCATGTTGTCAAATTGCCTTCTAAATACTTATGTTTATACCTACAGACATGTTTATTCTCAACAGACACTTCTGGTCATAGGAACTTCTTTATGCAGTGCACAGCCAGTCAATGCAGAGACATGACTGATCACAGTACTGAAAATGACAGACTAAATGCTCCTAGCTATTCAACATGACATGTCTTTGTCAACTCTGCTCACCCTCCCCAACCCTAAGAAGGTTCAGGAATAGCTCAGGAGAAGAAAGAATATACGTCTGGAGGGGAGCTATGAAACGCTGTCTTCTGAACATGACATTGTTACCACACACACAAACTTATATCCGTGTGGTTACTGGCTATAAGATTTGTGAGAGATCAACCCAGGCAGAAATCAGGCATAGATGGGGGAAGGTGCTCTCCAGGCCCCTCCCCTTCCTGAGGAGCTGGTGGCCACTGACAGCTGCTGAAGGAGGGAGAATCTCTATTTGAGGGCATTCCCTCAAAACTGATAGTTTTCCCATGCTCCAGGGGATGACCTTACCCACACTCACAAGGATATGGACAGCACTAATTGGACTTAGTGGGTTTTCAAGAGGAGGAGGAGGAAAGGGAGGAGGAGAAAGAGGAAGACATGAAGTTGGGAGGAGTGTTATTCTTTTGTTTAAAAAGAAGAAAAGAGAAATACTGCGAGACAGACATATTGACTATAAGTTTATTATAAGGCCCGGGAGACTAAGAAGAGGAACAGGGTAATAGCTGACCGCCATGGCCGGTCGCCATAGAGAGACAGAGCGGGAAACAGAGAGACAGGAGACAGGAGACAGAGAGAGAGAGACAGGGGGAGAGAGAGAGAGAGACAGAGACAGAGAGAGAGAGACAGAGAGAGAGAGAGACAGACAGAGAGAGAGCGTAAAGGTGCAGGGGCCTATCTTTTAAAAGGGTCCTCTGCACCTGCGTGGAGACTTCTTTCCCATGGAACCTTGGGCTGACCAGGGTATTGCCTGAGTGGATTCCACCAGGTAACAGGGGCAGGCCAGCATAATGCCTGAACCTTTCATTCCCACCTCTACTTATTATTTAAAAAAGGTGGGGTGTTTAGACATGGCAGGTTAAGGAATAAGGGCGTCGAATTCTTAAGACTGCTTCCTGCTGACGTGGGGGGCGTTGACCATCTTTGGGGGACCCGAGAAGGTTGGGGTGCTGCCACGTCCTGGGGTAGCTGGTTGTTTCATTGTAGTCCAGGCTGTATGGAACTCCCTGGCGCCTCTTAGACCTGGCAAGGTGTTGACAGAGTAGAAGACAAGGTTGAGTTTAGAAAAAAAATTTTTCTTAGGTCCTGTCATTTGAGGGGAAGATTGTAAGATGAGGGAGGGGTTCCCAAGGAGTCCCAAGATGAGTGAAGGGAATTTGGGACCGGGGAAAGATTGAATATTACCTGGAGTGAATCTGACCTGTTTGGATCTGATTTGGCTCCCTGGAACTTACAAGAATCCTTAGAGTTTGTGGAAACATAAGTATTAGACATGTTAGAAGCATATTCATGTTAGAAGCAACTTGGCTGAAAGTATTACCATTTAAAAATAGATTTTCTTTGGACAATGAAAAGCATCTTAATCTTGACCTTGTAGTTATGATCATATAGTGGTATTGGTGAACTTTATTATGAACAGTAGCATGAGAAATAGAAGTCAGGAACATATTTTATTCTTTTTAGTGTCTCAACTCATTATCATCATTTAAGCCTTTATATCCTCAGGCCTTCGTAACTACATTTTCAGACTTTCATACATCTTAGACTTTCCTATCTTTACATAGATAAACCCTAAAATACCTGTTACTGGAATTTTGCTTTAAGTTAGAAAGACTATCAGTCATCAAAAGCATCAGAGTTCTTGAGAAGGATAAGATTTTACCTGAATCAATGATTAAAGAATAACAGAGACTTGCCAGCAGGCTGCATGGACAGCCATCCCCAAGGTCCTCCATCCATAGTAGCGGGCTGCAGGACAACTGCCTTCTTGCTGATAACTTGTGACCTGTGGATTAGAGACTTTGGGAAGACTCACCTACCGTTGGCCCAAGCAACGCCGGGAAAGTCGATTCCGTTGTCCTCTTGTCCATGGTCTGGAATACTTTGTAGTAGTTGAGGTGAAGGGCAGGGTTGCTCAGTGACCAGCGTTGTCACTGACTCAAGATGAAGTTTCTTCAATGTCCATCAGTCTTCTCGGAGGAAATGGGGTGGGGCCAGCAGCTGGCCTATCTCTCTGTTATAAAAAGCTTTTTAACAAAACATTTTAAATGCCATATTCTCTAGATCTCTGAGCATTTGAGGGCTGTCTGTTTAGGATCTTAGCAGTTAAGTTTGCCTTTAGTTAGAGAAAAATCCCTTTTTGTAATAAAAGATGTACCTTTGTAAACGGCTTACAGGATAGACTGAGTGGTATAAATATTTTGATAGTTTGAAATAGACCTATATGATTGTAAACTTTCATCATCATTTAAAGACACATGAGTTAAATTTAAGTTGTATAGACTTAGCTTATATTTTAAGTATAGTTAAATTATACCTTTATGACCTTAAATATTTACCAACGTTTAAAGATATATAGCAATTAGAAATATGAAACTTAGTATAGTTTAATTTAAATTGTATATAAGCTAGATAAGTATAAAGTTAAATTACAAGTACAGAGACAAGCAGTATTGGATAACAGTAAAGGTAACTAGAATGTAATCTCTGATCCATACATTGTAGCAAACAGACAGGAGATTTAAAGGGACAGAGTAGATTTAAACAGAGGGCCCAGGAAAGGCACAGTATTTAGTAAACAAGCCATGAACAACAGAGCCAGTGAAAGAAAAAGACAAAAAATAAAATAAGAAGAAAAAGACAAAAATAAAATAAAAAGCAAAAAGATCTGGCTGACAGACAGGTTTGCTGGCAAAGAACATTGGAGCTGGGCGTGCCTACAGGTAGGTCATATGACCAAAACGGCGGCAATCGTAAGCCGCTTTTGTCTGTTTACCAGCTTGTTGGATGAAACCAGAAAGGTTCCTCTATGCATTTCTCATGGGTGAGGCAAGTGGAGAACCGGCAAAAAGCTCCTCTACGGATGCACGTCTGCCCGTGGGAGTTGCCAGGGGCCTGGCCCTGAAGGGGACACAGCTGTCCCGAAACCGAAAAAGGACCCAGCAGTCCGAACTGAGAAAAGCAAAAAAGCACCGCTCCTGGAGCGGGATCCCATGCCTGACCTTTAGGAAATGCACCCAACAAGTGAAAGAAATAAAAAGTAAGATGTCAGGTGGCAGTGCTTGTCCGTGTAAGTCATTGAACTGAGTGGGCAGGCCTAAGCTAGGTCACCTGGTTATGACCAAGATGGCGGCCCCCGTAAGCACATTCTCAATTGTCAGAAAAGTTTCAAACCTCATTCATGTGAAAAAATGAAAACCAGCAAACAAACAAAACTCTCAGAGCATCTCAAGCAGACATTGCCAACCAAGAAGAAACAGAAAGAAATAGAACAATCAGGACAATGAGGGACATTCCCAGGTGAAAGAAAGTTCCCACTGGGAGGCAGAACTCCGCTAATTTACCTACTCGCTGCCAGTAACCGAAAGATCCCGTAAAAATGTATTTCCCGTGGGCAAGGCCGAAAAATGTAGATTGCCCTGTCTGAGAGCACCCGGCCCAAAACCGAAAAATGGACCCAGAGTGAACAGCGCTGGGTCTGCCCCATGGAAGCGGTCTGGGTATCTTACCGGATTGCAGAGAATAGGCAGATCAGTGAGTTCAAGAGATCCTTAGTTGGAAAGCGGCAAGTTGAGTTCCGGCATCTCAGGCTGCTGCAGGCAGGAGGGAGTGCCAGGAAAAGTGGAGATGGAAGTGGGCTATGAGTTCAGATTTTAGGATCTCCGAGATTTCCCGTGCTCCTGGCAGGAAAAGTTACAAAGAAAGACTATCCCACCAGCTAGCTTTGGGAGAGGGTCTACGGAGGGAGCCTAAACCAAGTCGGGCGCCAAAATGTTATTGTTTTGTTTAAAAAGAAGAAAAGAGAAATTGCTGAGACAGACATGGGGGCCAAAATGTTATTCTTTTGTTTAAAAAGAAGAAAAGAGAAATACTGCGAGACAGACATATTGACTATAAGTTTATTATAAGGCCCGGTAGAATGGGGAGACTAAGAAGAGGAACAGGGTAATGGCTGACCGCCATGGCCGGTTGCCATAGAGAGACAGAGTGGGGAAACAGAGAGACAGGAGACAAAGAGAGAGAGACAGGGAGAGAGAGAGAGAGACAGGGAGAGAGAGAGAGAGAGACAGAGACAGAGAGAGAGAGAGACAGAGAGAGAGCGTAAAGGTGCAGGGGCCTATCTTTTAAAGGGGTCCTCTGCACCTGCGTGGAGACTTCTTTCCCATGGAATCTTGGGCTGACCAGGGTATTGCCTGAGTGGATTCCACCAGGTAACAGGGGCAGGCCAGCATAATGCCTGAACCTTTCAAGGAGGACACGTTGGGAAGGATTTGGGGGAGAGAAATGGAGGGTGGATATGTTCATAATTTACTGTACTTGTGTATGCAATTCTCAAGAATAAAGAAAAAGTATAATTAGAAAATTTCTTCGAGGAGCTGAGAATAATGGACACCGAAGCCTGTCATCTTCCACTGATCCACAACCCTCAGTGCCAAGACACATTTAAAAAGTGGAAACAAACAAAACAGCCAGGAGCTGTTTTCTTGCTGAACACTGCAGCCCTGTGTTAGACTGTGGGAACATATTATCATAGATGAAAACGCATGAAAACTCATAACCAACCCACAGGCCAGACCTCCTGGCTTGCTCTTCTGTGGCCTACATGAGCATTGCTGTTTTTGACCTTTACTCTTTGTGTTTTTCTCACTTTCAATATTTCAATACTTGTCAATATTTTAAATATTCAAATCTCTATCTCTACCTCAGATCTCTCCTGAGGTGCAAATCCATACACTCAACTGCCTGCCCACCAGAATCTCCTTTTGAAAACACAAATTTTCAGAAGAAGAAGGAAAATACAAGTTTTTAAACTGTAGGTTTTTTGTTTGTTTGTTTTTTAAAAGATTTATTTATTTATTATGGACACAGTATTCTGCTTCAATGAGAAGGGGGCACCAGATCTCATTACAGATGGTTGTGAGCCACCATGTGGTTGCTGGGAATTGAATTCAGGACTTCTGGAAGAATAGCCAGTGCTCTTACTCACTGAGCCATCTCTGCAGCACTAAACCTTAGTTTTAAAAAGCTCTATAGTACAAAAAGGCCTTCTTCTTTGTCGTAGTCATTGTTCTATTGCTTTGAAAAGACAGCACAACCAAGGCAACTGTACTTCATGCACTTCTTAAGTCCATCAAGTCAGCTAGGCTTTTGAACTTCACGCCTATAAAAAACCAAAAACCAAAAAAACCTTAGCAAGGGTGGAAAGCAGGAGGGTCCCCAGTTCAAAGTGAGCTTCAGATACAAGGCAAGTCAGTGTCTCTAGAATCTGAAACAAACCAAATCAAAACAAAATAAAATCTGTTACATAATTTCCATCCCATCTCCAGGCTAACATCCTTTCTTCCTGACAATTAACAGTCACAAGATGAGAGTTACATCTTGTAAAATGCAAATCTGAAGGCAGTACCCAGTCCCTAACCCTCAAAGCAATTCAATCTGCACAGCTTGGCAAACAAGGCTCACTCACCTCCCCATCTGTATGTCTCCTCGCTCCTGTGGCAAAGGGAAAAGCACTCTGCCCTGACTTTGTGGGTTATCAGAGCACAGGAAGGAACAGCTTTCCAATGGAGGAAATTTAAGTATACTGATTTATCAGGATTCTCTAGAGGAACAGAACTGACACATAAAATGAATACATATATATGTATGTTTATGTGCGTACATATACCCATATAAATATATACATATATGTTACATACATGATTTATTAGAGTGGCTTACAGGCTGGGGGTCTAGCGGGTATGATGATAGCTGCATCCCAACAGAATATCCAAGAATTCAATAGCTGTTCAGTCCACGAGGCTGGATGTCTCAGCACTTCTTCAATGTATGTCAGAATCTCGAAGAAGCAGGCTTTAACACCAGTGAAGTAATTCCTCAGGTACTTGCCAGAGACAATAAATGACAGGAGAAAGTGTGGCCCAGCATTTCGGTGGATCTTCTGAGCTCAAATGATCCAATTAATTAAAACTCCCTCACAGGTGTTCCCTATTGCTTGTGGGTTTTGTTTTTTTTTTAAAATTCCAGATATAGTCAAGTTGACAAACAAGAATAGCCATCACATATGATGCTTTACATTCGCCATTTTAGGGCACTGTTTTTCTGGAATCCACACCGGATCTTGCTGATCCTGAGGAAAAACACAAACAGAACCTCTCGCCCATGCTAAAACTGGGTCTGGTCCATGCCATAGACCCGTAATTACATCTTTCCATTTGATGTATCCCTTCCAGGCGGGGGCCTGATTCTGATGCCGGTCTGCAGCAGACAGACCCTGAGAATCCAAATTTAAAAAATTTAAGGTGAAGAGAGCAAAAGATAATTGTTCCCTTGGTGTTTTACCATAGCCTATTCCCCCTTTTTGTTTTAATAAACATTCTTTTAATGTGCGATGAGCTCTTTCAACTATTCCTTGTCCTTGGGGATTATAAGGTAGGCCATGGTTTAATTGGACCTCCATCTGCTTACAGAAGGAGGTAAAAGATTGAGCTGTATAAGCAGGGCCATTATCAGTTTTTAATTGCTGAGGTTTTCCCCAGGCAGCCCACGCCTCAAGGCAATGTCCAATGACATTGCGAGCCTTTTCCCCACTCATAGGTGTGGCATGGATGATGCCTGAACAGGTATCCACAGACACATGGATGTATTTAAGAGTTCCAAATCCTGAAAAACGGGTCCATTTGCCAAATTTTCAAGGGCAATAGCCCTCTGGGATTGACCCCCACGCTAGGGAGGTGAAAAAAGGTTATGCACTGTTGACAATTCAATACTATCTGTCTAGCCTCCGCTAGGGATAGCTGAAACCTTTGTTGCAAAGTTTTTGCAGCTACATGGAATTGTTTGTGAAATTGCTGCGCCCGCTCCACAGGGGAAGCAAAAAATACATATTCCCCTCTAGTATAGTGATCTGTGACCTCATTGCCTTTTGATAGAGGTCCAGGCAAGTTGGTATGAGCCCTAATATGTTGTATAAAACATTTCTGATCGTGATGCCAAATCAACTTTTGCAACTCCTGTAAGAGTTTGTAAACTGTACTATTAGGTTTGATAGGTCCTGCAACCTCCAGGGCCTTAACAGCATTCACAACATATGCCGAATCAGAAATCAGATTAAAGGAGAACGGGCAATTTCTAAACACTTCAAGGACAATTTTACATTCAATAATCTGGGGGAAGTCAGGCTGATATTGAAATTGCACTGGATCCTGATGCTCTATCTTATAGGCTCCACAGTCTGTCTTGGATCCGTCAGTGAAAATGTTTGGGGATCCAGCAATAGGAGCAGTTGCAGTCATTTTAGGAAAAATGACCGGATGTTCTTTAAAAAATGACATTAGAGGGTGTTTTGGATAATGATTATATATTTCTCCTGAAAACCCGCAGCACAGAATGGCCCAATCATCCACAGTTCCACAAAGGATCTTAACTTGTTGAGCAGTATATGGGATTATGATCTTATCTGGTAGTCTCCCAAGGTGTCATACAGAAGCGATTGAGTGCTTCTACCTGGGCAACTGTAAAAGCTGCCATCACCCCATAGGTGTGTACCGACTCTGCCAGAGCTTTGACTATTTTAAAGTCAATCAGCTCATTATATCTCTGTTGGTTACCATCCATAAAAACCGGATAAGCCAGTGGTCCGGCAATCTGAAACTCAGTGCGAACGGTGCACCACACTTCCAGACAGAAGGTAGAACAACCAGGAACTCTTACTTCCTCTTGTGAGCAGTAGGAGGGAGGAGCAGTAGGGCGGTGCCCTTGCTTTACAGTTGCCATTTTAGGGTGCTGTTTTTCTGGTACTTTTAAGGAATGTTTTCCCATGAGCTCAATAATCTCCCCCTCCTCACCCTCCGTGAGGTCCTCATCCTCATATATATCCTGCTCTGATTCTGAATCCTCTCCTGGTTCTTTTAACTCCTTCCTCAACTCTCCCAGAGAAGGATAGACACGCTTCTTATTCCCTTTCCGTTTTTCCTTTCCAGCCTCACTTTCTGACTGTTCTGATCTTTCTTCTTGAAGCATTTCAAGGGCAGCTTGTCCATTCGCTATAGCTTTCTTATTTCCCTCTTGATCCTCTAGACAGCTGCGTATTAGTCGCCATACCAGCCGAACACACGGCTTCAACGTTCCTTGTTCCCAGGCAAAATCCAGGTCTTTCCCTAACTTATCCCAACTAGCCACAGAGAGATTGCCCAAAACCTCGAACCAGGGTGCAATGGCGTCGCATTCATTCAGGAACCGCTGCAATGTGGCTTTAGTTAACTTTAATTTTTTAGAATGAAGTAGCTCTTGAAGAGCCAGAAAAATTGGATGTGACTGTGACAATCCCATTGTGCTTTTGGTTTAGTTTGTGCGCTCCGGAGGCGTACAAGTTGGATAACACCACCAAAAAACAAAAGCCCACACTGCAATGTTAAAGAGCAGAAAAATCACCACTATAATAGCAGGGTCCATTCACTTTACTCTCACTCTGCAAGTTAAAGCAGGAGCGAGGCCTTTTACTTTCGGTTCGCTTCAGCTGCGAACAGTCTTGCTCCTATCCGGAGACCTTATTGCCTCTTTACCGAGGTCCTTATTGCTTCTTACCGGAGACCTTATTGCCGCATTCACCAAGGACCTACTTGTCCCGCTTACCTGGGGAACTTACCTGCGCTGCCCCGACTGTGAGAAGTTCTGAGTTCCCCGTACGGGCCACCACTTGTCTCGTCCACCCTTGACCAGCAAGAACGACGAAACACCGTGAAAGACACCCCCCCCCCCCCCCGGGCCGTAGCCTTTCTACTCTGGTCGGCAGCTGGCGGGGCGCGCGAATACATCCTTCCCTCCTTAGCACTCTCCCCTCCTTAGCACTCTCCCCGACCTTTTGATCTCTGCAGCTGCTGGCCCTCACTCCCCGCCCCACGCAAGGCCAACCCCCGCCGGATCGCTCCGTCCCAAGGCCAGCCATCTGGACCGGCAGGAGATAAGGCCATTTCGCCTGGCTATTAAACCTTGAGAAAATGCTGATTTGATGCTTTTCGCTTCTGTACTGTGCCTGTTTTCCCTTATAAAAAGGACCCTCCTTCCGGGGCTCGGGGCTTGGCAAAACAGAAGCTAAGCCCCGGATATCCGTGTTATTAATAAATCCTCTTGTTCTTGCATCCAAAGTTCGTGGTTTCGCTGATTCCTGGGTGTGGGTCTCTTTCTACGAAAATACCTCTGCGGGGGTCTTTCATTTGGGGGCTCGGTCCAGGATCGAGACCCCCGCCCAGGGACCACCGACCCACATTTGGGAGGTAAGTGTTATGTGGATCCACTGTCTTGTCTCTTCTGGTCCTGTCTTTCTGTCTGAAACCATTTTATGAACTGCGCGCCCGCGTTGGTAGTACACAGCTGCGTACATTTGTATTTGACGGGTTCGGACTCCCGACCGCGGCTCCAGGAGACGTCCTGGTAGCGATTGAAGCATTAGTGGGCTCACCTTTGTACTTTTGTTTTTGAGCTGAGATCTATGACTGGACAGCTTCCCAACCTCTTTGGAGAGGGTCCTCGGCTTGAAGGATTTGCAATCCTTACCGGGGACGAAGAAGGCTGGCCCCCTTCTTCAACCCCCTCTCAAATCTTACTATCGACTCTGTGTCGAAACCGCGCAGCGAAAGCCTGTTCTGTTTTGCTTAGTCTTTGTATTATAACCATTATCTGTGTTCTACTAAGTCTAGAAACTATGGGACAAACTATCACCACTCCTTTGTCCCTAACACTCTCACACTGGAGAGATGTGCAGGATTATGCTCATAACCAATCTGTTGATGTGCGTAAACGCAAATGGATTACTCTTTGTTCCTCAGAATGGCCAGCCTTTGACGTGGGCTGGCCGCGAGATGGTACCTTTAACCTCCAAACTATATTTCAGGTGAAAGAGAAGACTATGGATCCTGGACCACAGGGGCATCCCGACCAGGTGGCATACATAGTCACTTGGGAGGCCTTGGTTCAGGACCCCCCCCCATACGTCCTTTCCTACACCCCAAGGGCTCCCCCTCCCTTCCTCCCTCTAACCGCCCCAACCGGCCCATTCCCTCAACCCCTAGCCTTTCCAATCCCCAGCTCCCTCCCCACTCCAGCCTTTACCCTACAGCGGTAAAGGACGCTAAAGCTGAAGAGAAGAAGACGCCTGAGGTGCTTCCCCCGGGAGAAAACCTGTTGGCTGACCTATTGACTGAAGAGCCCCCGCCATACCCAGCGCTGCCGCCACCGCCAGAGGCAGAAGCGGCCCCCGCCGTCTCGGCAGAGACGGCTTCAGCTCCCCCACCTGACCCTTCCCCAATGGCTCACCGACTAAGAGGTCGTAGGGAGCAGCCCGCTCCAGATTCAACCGCTTTGCCCCTCCGAACTGGACCGAATGGCCAACCTCAATATTGGCCATTCTCAGCATCGGACCTCTATAACTGGAAAAATAATAATCCTTCCTTCTCTGCAGACCCTGTGAGGCTGACATCTCTCATAGAATCGGTCCTCACAACTCACCAACCTACCTGGGATGATTGTGAACAGATTTTGCAGGTTCTCTTAACCTCGGAGGAGAAACAGGGCATTCTACTAGAGGTACGAAAGAATGTCCCAGGAGCCAACGGGCAGCCCACCCAGCTGCCCAATGAAATCGATGCGGCTTGCCCTCTTGAAAGACCTGAATGGGATTTTACTACTGAAGCAGGTAGGGCCCATCTACGTCTCTATCGCCAGTTGCTGGTAGCGGGTCTCCGGGGGGCAGGACGCCGACCCACCAATTTGGCCCAGGTAAAGCAGGTAATACAGGGGGCGGAGGAATCGCCCGCCACTTTTCTAGAGAGACTAAAAGGAGCATATAGAATGTATACTCCCTATGATCCGGAAGATCCAGGGCAGGCCACCAGCGTTTCTATGTCCTTTATTTGGCAGTCAGCTCCGGACATAAGAAACAAGCTCCAAAGGCTAGAAAATTTACAAGGATATACGCTCCAAGACTTGTTAAAGGAAGCAGAACGTATTTTTAATAAGAGAGAGACACAGACAGAAAGAGAAGAACGTTGGAGGAAGGAAGCCCAGGAAAGAGAGGAAAGTCTGAGAAAAGAAGCTGAGGAGAAAGAGGCTGCAAGAGACCGTAAGCGGAATAGAGAGATGAGCAGGCTATTGGCCACAGTAGTGACAGGTCAGAGATAGAATAGGCAGAGGGATGGCAGAAGGGGGCCCCACCTGGACAGGGATCAATGTGCTTACTGCAAAGAAAAAGGACATTGGGCAAAAGAATGCCCTAAGAACCCCCGGGCCAAGCCTCCACGGCCAAGAACCTCTGACCTTCTAAACCTAGAAGATTAGAGAAGTCAGGGCCAGGAGCCCCCCCCCTGAGCCCAGGATAACACTGCAAGTCGGGGGGCATCCGGTCACCTTCCTAGTAGATACAGGGGCACAACATTCCGTTCTGAATCAGTCACCCGGACCCCTGAGTCACCGGACTGCATGGGTACAGGGGGCTACGGGTGGAAAGCAGTACCGTTGGACCACAGATCGGCAGCTCCAGCTCGCGACCAGTAAGGTCATGCACTCTTTCCTCCATGTGCCTGATTGCCCCTATCCCTTACTAGGACGGGACCTATTGTCCAAACTAAAAGCTCAAATACACTTTGAGAAATCAAAAGTCAAAGTCACAGGGCCAGAAGGAATTCCCCTCACCATCTTGACAATGTCCATAGAAGATGAATATAGGCTCCATGAAAAAGAGACTAACCCAGGCAACCAGGAAACCCTTGACCACTGGCTCTTGGAGTTTCCCCAAGCCTGGGCTGAGACAGGCGGGATGGGCCTTGCCATCAACCAGGTCCCAATTATAGTAACCTTAAAAGCTGCCGCCCTTCCTGCATCCGTCAAGCAGTACCCGATGCCTAAAGAGGCCCGCGAAGGAATCCGGCCACACATTAAAAGGTTACTTGAACAAGGGATTCTGACGCCCTGTAAATCTCCTTGGAATACACCTTTGTTGCCCGTCAGGAAGCCAGGAACCAATGACTATAGGCCAGTACAGGATCTGAGGGAGGTCAATAAAAGGATAGAGGACATACACCCTACTGTCCCCAACCCTTATAATTTGCTGAGCGGATTGCCACCCAACTATACCTGGTATACAGTCTTAGATCTTAAAGATGCCTTCTTCTGCCTCCGCCTGCATCCCACCAGCCAACCTATATTTGCCTTTGAATGGCAGGATGCTGACCTTGGAATCTCTGGGCAGCTAACTTGGACTAGGTTACCTCAAGGGTTTAAGAACAGCCCCACCCTTTTTGATGAAGCTTTACATCAGGACCTGGCAGGATTCCGGGTCCGGTACCCCGCGCTAATCCTCTTACAGTATGTAGATGACATCCTCCTGGCAGCCAAAACCAAAGAAGAATGCAAGGAAGGCACTCAAGCCCTCCTCCAGACTCTTGGGAGCCTAGGGTACCGGGCATCCGCCAAAAAGGCTCAGATATGTCAGAAACAGGTGACCTATTTAGGATACAAGATAAAGGATGGACGGCGATGGCTAACGGAAGCCCGTATGCGAGCCATCTTAGACATTCCCACCCCACAAAATCCCCGCCAACTGAGAGAGTTCTTGGGAACGGCAGGCTTCTGCCGCCTATGGATCCCCGGGTTTGCCGAAATGGCGGCTCCCCTCTACCCCCTCACTCGGCCAGGGGTTGCTTTTAAATGGGAAGAGCCCCAAAAGAAAGCCTTCACCAACATCAAAAAGGCTCTCCTTGAATCACCAGCCCTGGGTCTACCGGACTTAGCTAAGCCATTTGAACTCTTTATAGATGAGAAAGGAGGCTATGCCAAGGGAGTCCTCACCCAAAAACTGGGGCCTTGGAGAAGGCCCACTGCATACCTCTCCAAGAAATTGGATCCTGTAGCATCGGGATGGCCACCCTGTCTCCGAATGATTGCCGCCATAGCCCTGCTAGTAAAAGATTCTTACAAGCTAACCTTGGGGCAGCCTTTGACCATACATGCCCCTCATGCGGTTGAGGCAGTCATCAGACAGCCTCCAGACAGATGGCTCACTAATGCCCGAATGACTCATTACCAGACTATGCTGTTGGACAAAGACCGGGTCCACTTTGGGCCTCTGGTGACTCTGAATCCAGCCACCTTGCTCCCTCTCCCAGGGGAGCCAGAGGCTCATAATTGCTTACAGGTACTGGCTGAGGCCCATGGGGCGAGACCCGACCTGACTGACCAGCCTCTACCTAGCCCAGACCACATCTGGTTCACGGATGGAAGCAGCTTTTTGCATCAAGGAAAACGAAGGGCGGGCACGGCAATCACCACAGAGAATCAGGTCGTCTGGGCTCAGGCACTCCCTCCCGGAACCTCCGCGCAGAGGGCAGAGCTCATTGCCCTCACGCAGGCTCTAAAATTGGCAGAAGGTAAGAGGCTCACCGTGTACACAGACAGTCGTTATGCCTTCGCCACTGCCCATATACATGGAGAAATTTACAGACGGAGGGGGCTGCTTACCTCCGAAGGGAAAGACATTAAGAATAAGGAGGAAATCCTCGCTCTCCTAAGAGCTCTTCATCTGCCCTCTGCCTTAAGTATCATACATTGCCCCGGACATCAAAAAGGGGATTCTCTTGAAGCCAGGGGCAATCGAAGGGCAGACTTGGCTGCCCGAGAGGCGGCCCTGACCACAGACACCACTAGCCTCCTGGCTCTAGAGCCCACCAACGACCGTCCCTCCCCCTCATGGGACTATGAACAAAGAGACATCCAAACCCTAGAGAAATTGGGAGCCACAAAGGAACCAAACGGGGATTGGACTTATGAAGGAAAGACTGTCATCCCCTACCGGGTAACCAAGTACCTAGTGACATTTTTACATAAGATGACACATCTGAGCTCCAAGAAGATGCGGGAGCTCCTCGAACGAGAAGAGGAATTCAATTTCCTTTTGGGGAAGAATGACATTTTAAAACAGGTAACTGAACAATGTGATGCGTGCGCCCGAGTCAACGCATCCAGACTGAAGCTTCCTCCCGGGAACCGGGTCAGAGGCTACCGGCCCGGAACACATTGGGAGATAGATTTCACTGAGATTAAACCAGGTAAATATGGATACAAGTATCTATTAGTTTTTGTAGACACCTTTTCAGGATGGGTTGAAGCCTTCCCTACTAAACATGAAACAGCCAAGATCGTTACTAAGAAATTGCTTGAAGAAATCTTTCCACGTTATGGGATGCCTCAGGTACTGGGAACAGATAATGGGCCCGCCTTCACCTCCCAGATAAGTCAGTCAGTGGCCACCTTGTTGGGGATTGATTGGAAATTACATTGTGCTTACAGACCCCAAAGTTCAGGACAGGTAGAAAGGATGAATAGAACAATCAAGGAGACTTTAACAAAATTGTCGCTTGCAACTGGCAGTAGAGACTGGGTCCTCCTACTCCCCCTAGCCCTCTATCGTGCTCGCAACACCCCTGGGCCACATGGGCTCACACCTTTTGAAATCCTGCATGGAGTACCTACTCCTATCATTAACTTTCTTGATCAAGATGTCTCAGATTTTGCTAACTCCCCTTCTCTCCAAGCTCATTTACAGGCACTACAATTAGTACAACGGGAGATTTGGAAACCCCTTGCTCAAGCTTATAAAGACCAGAGGGACCATCCCACCATCCCCCATTCCTACCAGATCGGGGACACCGTTTGGGTCCGGCGTCACCAGGCCAAGAACCTTGAACCCCACTGGAAGGGACCCTACATCGTTTTGCTTACCACTCCCACCGCACTCAAAGTAGACGGCATTGCAGCTTGGATACATGCTTCACATGTAAAGCCAGCCCGACCCACCGATTCAGCCACTGCATCAGAATGGACCGCACACCGCACTCAAAATCCTTTAAAGATAAGACTCTCTCGTACACCCTCCTGTTGATTGGTTGTCTGTTTACCCCCCATGTAGCAACTAACCCCCACAGGGTTTATAATATCACCTGGAAAATAGCCAATCTAGGGACCGGGGAAATAGCCAACCTCAGCACTTATATAGGGACTCTACATGATGGGTTCCCTCCTCTCTATGTCGACCTATGTGACTTAGTAGGGTCTGATTGGGATCCCTCTGACCAGGAACCATTCCCAGGGTACGGATGCCACCACCCTGGGGGAAGGATAGGAACAAGAAGCAAGGATTTTTATGTTTGCCCCGGCCATAGACCAACTCATGACTGCGGGGGGCCACAGGAAGGGTACTGTGCAAGCTGGGGATGTGAAACCACAGGGGAGGCTTACTGGAAACCCTCTTCCTCTTGGGATTTCATCACTCTCAAACGGAGGGAGATCCCAGGGTACGCAGGGAAAGGACCATGGAGATGTGGGCAAAGAGCCTGCGGACCCTGTTATGATAGTGCCGGAGGGGGAGGTTTTCAAGGCGCCACCCCCGGAGGAAAATGCAACCCTCTCATCCTAAGGTTCACAGATGCTGGAAAAAGGACTACTTGGGATAGTCCTAAAGTCTGGGGACTCCGGCTGTACCGAGCAGGGAAAGATCCGGTGACCTTATTCTCCCTGTACAGACAAATTACTCCCCTAAGCCAACAATCAGTCGGGCCAAACCCAGTAATAGCGGACCAGAGAGCCCCAACCCAATTCCAAGTCCCTGAACCCCCTACTGTTCCTAAAGCTATCACTCCTACCCCAGGTGCTGTCATCTTCTCCCCTACCCCAGACGCCCTAAACATCGAGTTAACCAGAGACCCTCCAGGTACCGGAGATAGATTATTACAATTAATCCAAGGAGTTTACCAAGCCTTAAATTTTTCAGACCCCAACAAGACTCAGGAATGCTGGTTATGCCTAGTTTCCCGGCCCCCATATTATGAAGGCGTGGCAATACTGGGCAACTACTCCAACCAGACCTCAGCACCTACCAGTTGTGGAGCTATCTGAGGTCTCAGGAAAGGGGCTATGCATAGGCAGGATTCCTCCCTCACATCAAGAATTATGTAACCAAGTAGAGTCATTATCTCAGGACAGCCGATACCTTGTTGCCCCTTATGGAACTTATTGGGCTTGCAGTACTGGGTTGACTCCCTGTGTCTCTACCACTGTTCTCAACACCACCATTGATTTTTGTATATTGATAGAACTTTGGCCCAAAGTCACATACCACCAACCTGAATATGTTTACAGCGTACTAAGGAATTCAACCCGATATAAGAGGGAGCCAATATCCTTTACCGTGGCCCTATTATTAGGAGGGATAACAGTGGGGGGCATAGCAGCCGGCATAGGGACCGGAACCGTTGCCCTACAAGGAATTAATCATTTTAAGCTTCTACAACAAGCCATGCACACAGATATCCAGGTCCTAGAAGAGTCAGTCAGTGCACTCGAGAAATCCTTAACATCACTCTCTGAGGTGGTCCTGCAGAACAGACGAGGATTAGATTTATTATTTTTACAGGAAGGGGGGCTATGTGCTGCCCTCAAGGAAGAATGCTGCTTTTATGCAGACCATACAGGAATAGTTAGAGACAGCATGGCCAAGCTTAGAGAAAGACTTAACCAGAGACGACAATTATTTGAATCCCAACAGGGATGGTTCGAAGGATGGTTTGCCAAGTCCCCCTGGATCACTACTCTTGTATCTACTCTCATGGGACCTCTGATTATTCTATTATTAATCCTTATACTTGGTCCCTGCATTCTGAACAAGATAACTCAATTCATTAGAGAATGATTATCTGCCATACAAACCTTAGTCTTAACTCAACAATACCACCAGCTAAAGCAGATAGATCCAGAATATCCAGAGACCTCTGAATGAAAGATTCCATTCAGTTACAAGAGAAATGGGGGATGAAAGACCCCCCCCCCCGGGCCATAACCTTTCTACTCTGGTCGGCAGCTGGCGGGGCGCGTGAATACATCCTTCCCTCCTTAGCACTCTCCCCTCCTTAGCACTCTCCCCGACCTTTTGATCTCTGCAGCTGCTGGCCCTCACTCCCCGCCCCACGCAAGGCCAACCCAAGGCCGTCCCAAGGCCAGCCATCTGGACCGGCAGGAGATAAGGCCATTTCGCCTGGCTATTAAACCTTGAGAAAATGCTGATTTGATGCTTTTCGCTTCTGTACTGTGCCTGTTTTCCCTTATAAAAAGGACCCTCCTTCTGGGGCTCGGGGCTTGGCAAAACAGAAGCTAAGCCCCGGATATCCGTGTTATTAATAAATCCTCTTGTTCTTGCATCCAAAGTTCGTGGTTTCGCTGATTCCTGGGTGTGGATCTCTTTCTACGAAAATACCTCTACGGGGGTCTTTCAACCGAGGAATCTTCTTCTCACAGTTTATTCGGGAACCTTGTTTTACAGGGAGTGGCACCGAACCCAGGAAGGCGGGGCTTAATATATCCAGCAACTACCAATCATCTATGCCCAGGTGGCACGCTAGGATAGGTTGTCACCAAGCAGATTTAGAAGGATACGTGGCCTCTCTCCTAATAAGGATTTATTTATCACTGAGAGCACTCGCCGTCGGGCTGGCGGAAGGCGGAAACCGGCGCCATCTTGTAGGCGCGGTACTCTGCAGCTCCCAACATACATCTACAAAGAAAATGATCCACTAGGCACTGTGGTGCAAACCTGTAACCTCGGCATTGGTGTGCACATGTATGCTAGAGGAAGACATTGGTGTCCTGCTCTATTGCTCTTAGCCTTATTCTGAGTCCCTGAGATAGTCTCTAAATGAACCTGGAGCTAGCCTGGCTGCCAGCAATCTGGGGCAATCTTTTTGCCTCTACCTCCCACAGGCTGAGGTTACAGGTACATGGGGATACACTGTGGCTTTTTATGTTGGGGCTGGGGATTCAAACTCAGGTATTTAATACTGCATTGCATTCTTACCCACCAAGCCTTCTCAGTTCTGACTGTTTTTTTTTTGGGGGGGAGAGTTGTTTTTTTTTAAAGGGTCATTTTTTTATTTGCAATTTTTTATAATAAAGTTTATTTATAAAACTTTATTAATTAGATCCTCATCTTACAACTCATATAAACTCAGTTCAAGTGGACTAAAGACTTAAACATGACAACTGAACTCTTTATGCACTTGATGAGGACGTAAGTGAGAGTGTCAGGACATCTGTTTGGGAAACAAATACTGTGACATAAACCAAAAGGCACAGAAAAAGCAGAAGTATTAAAATGAGATTGCTTCCATATAGAAAAATAATCTCCAGAGTGTACGTGTAAGGCAAAGAATCTCAGAATGTGTCAAATCCATACATGTAACAAGAAGTCAAAGTCCAGAATATGCCTAAGTTGAAGGACAACCAACCTGATGAAAAAGGGCTAAGGATATGAAGAGGCATTTCTGAAAATAAGATACAGAATATGCAGGAGTGTGTTATTATGAAATCATTCCTAATCATGAGGAGGATACATATTAAAGATACAGAGTTTAAATCTCACAAGTGACTGAATGGTTGTTAATGAACACAGAAGACTTCTTGATGAGAAAGCGGCCTTTGAGAACAGTTGTGGTGTCTAAATTCTTGTGGCCCATGTCAGTGGTGTCACAGAGGCTTCTACTTATGTTTAGGGAGGGGGAATTAAAGACAGCCCAAGATAGTTGGCTCCTGATCTGCACCATTCTAGTCCCCCACAGCCACTAAGTTCTACTGACTTAATCAATGTTAAAAAAACTTGGGTTTTTTTTTTCCCCTTGGAATTTCAGTTTATATGATTTGAACCAAATGGCATTTTCTCAGAAAACCTCCTGATCACTGAAAATAATATTGTAGCCATATGCTTTGAGATCCTTTCAAACTACGGACTATGTGCCTGGTTCGTTTGATTTAACTTACCTTTAAGAAGCCAATGTAATCAATCTTAGCATACCTTGGGACTCCCCATGCAGTCAACTTCTACAAGCTCAACAGGTAGCTTTAATCTTAAACCTTGTTGGCTCTTGCTCCTGCATAACTTCCTCATGCCTCTGAATCAGAGCAACATACTGAGTGTAAAGTGCGGCAACTAGGCCCAAGACCACCATGAAAACAGAGACTTGAAAGCAATGACCCACAGAAAATGTTGAAAGTGGCTCAGTTTGATAATATCTGTGGTTTTGCTTGCTGTTCTGGGTCAGGAAGTTCTGAAAATCAATTTCTTCAAGAAGCAAAACTCTTGTAATAGATTAAGACAAAGCTCCTCCGTCCATTCCCATGCCATATTTGATGTGCTGTTCAATAAATAAGAGAGGATGCTCCTTTGTTAGGGAGACCAGGCTCACACTTGGATAACCTACTCAGGAGTCAATCTCCTTTCTTTACAGGGTACTGCCACAGCCAAGGATGACCTTGGAATTCTGACCTGCCTGCTTGCTGAGTGCTGAGCTTACAAGCATGTCCAGCACACCCTGTACTTGCAATGATGAGGAGCAAAGAAATGGCTTTTTTGCATGCAGAGCAAGCATTACACTAAGAGAGCTTTGTCCTCAGCTTGTGTTCTCATTTCATAGCAGTAGCTATGAGTAGTGAAACATCATGAGCCCCAGGAGTCAGCTTAAATCCCAGCTTTCAGCAGCTGGATGGCTGGGATTTTTCTCTCTTCTCTTTTTTCTTTCTTTCTCTCCTTTTCTTTCTTTCTTCTACCCTCCCTTCTTCCCTCCTTCCTTTCTTCCTTCTGTTTTGGATCAGATGATTTATATGCTCTGGAAGTTGCACAATGCAATTATTTGAGTTTTGTATTTGTTTGTTTAATATTTTGTTTTTCTTGAGACAGGGTCTCTCTCTCCTCTAGCCCAGCATGGCCTCAAACTTGTCATGTAGTTCAGAATGATCTTGACCTTGGTCCTCATGCTCCCACCTTTCAAAACAGGTATATGTGCTAAACCCAACTTGTTTGTTTGTTTGTTTGTTAATGTTAGTTTTTCTTCTGAGATTGTTTCAAGTAACTCAGGCTGGCCTGGAACCCCTTAGCAAACCTTCAGAAGGCAGCCTGACTTTGCAAGCGGTCATACTCACAGTGCCCGCCAGGGGTTGCTGTGCGTCCTCCCGGCGCTGCAGCACCACTGCGCTTCCTGCAACCTGGCGAGCCCGCAGCTCTTCGAGAGGACAACGCGGAGGGGGCACATCCGCGCTCCCACTTCCTCCTGACGCAGCCTGTGATTGGCTCGCAGCCTTAAGACTAACACGTGAAGCAGCAGCTGAGACTGGCAGAAACTTACCGGCGGTCTCCGGGTAGCATCGCACCGTACGGCGGTCAGCTTAGGACAGCCCGGCCTGGGGACAATGAGGTCGTCGTGCGTCCTACTGGCCGCGCTGCTGGCGCTGGCCGCTTACTACGTGTACATCCCACTGCCCGGCGCGGTGTCCGACCCCTGGAAACTGATGCTGCTGGACGCCACTTTCCGCGGCGCGCAGCAACTGGTGAGCAGAGCGAAAGGGATGCCCAGTGTTGCCCCTGCTCCCCTAAACGAAACCCCCATGGCTTGCTCAGGTTGCCCATGGGCCCATTGCGGTGTCATGTTTGCATCCTTGCACTGCAAGAGGGATACTCCAAGTCTCCCATGTTCCCGTGAACGCGCATCCCCCTCCCTATCGCTTCTTCTGATCCACCGGGTGCTGAGGGTGTCATGTTTGTAGCCTTGCAATGCGATGGAGACACCCGGTGTCACCCATGCTTTCCCGAACGTGCGCTTCTCAGATGGCTAGCCTGATGTTGTTTGCATCCTTGACGTCTGCGGGCAGATATGCGTCTGGAAACAGATGAAGTTCTCGCCTGGCGTCTCCGTGACAGCTGTTTAACCCTCCCTAGGTCCTAAATAGCGCCCCTGCTTTCTTGGTTCGTAGTGTTTTGAGTCAAAGCCTTCAGCATTTTATAAACCACCCCACCCCCACCTTCGTCGTTCCACCCGCAGGCAGAGGAGGAGTTAAATGCTTTTAGCAAAAGGGATTGTGATTCCCCCGAAGAGCAGAAGCGGGCGCGGGTAGCTTCCCAGCGTCCCCAGGCATTAGCGCTCTGTTCTGGGGACAGCAGGCCAGGAGGAACCGCTCTGACCTTCGTTTCGCTCCCTGCCACCTCTCAGCTCAGCCCAAGAAAAGGAGGCCGGAGGCCTGGAGGGTTGTAAAGGTTCTTGTTTGCTGGTTGTGCTTTCTGTTTGCCCGGCGGCGTTTGTTTTGTGTCCTTCGGTTTCTGGAGATAACTTTGGCCTGAGCTAGGGCGATCTGGCCTTCTTTAACCAGATAGGATGGCATTTCTGTCTTTACTGTACCCTGCACATGTAGGTTGCTGCCCCCATGGGCAGGACTGTGTAACTGTTCGGTTTATTCCATGGTAGCATGATAGGATTGTTTTTAGTATCAGAAGCTGTCTGCAGTCAAGGCTGAACCCCATGAGTGGATAGTATTTTTGAGCAGTCTACATTATCAAGGTTCCCCATGCTCCTCCACAACCAAGTCACCCTCTACCTCAGCCCAACACTGAGCCTTAATACTGGTGGGTTTTTGTTTTTTTTTTTTGGGGGGGGTCGGGTTTTGGGGTGTTTTTTGTTGTTGTTATTGTTTGTTTTTTGAGACAGGGTTTCTGGGTATAATCCTCGCTGTCCTGATTCTCACTCTGTAGACCATGCTGGCCTTGAACTCAGAGATCTGTTTGCCTCTGCTGTAAAGGAGTGCATCACCACTGTCCAGCTCTGGTTTTGGTTTTTGGTATGTGAACATGCATCATATTTTTTATTATTTATTTTTTTGTATGTGGATATTTTGCCGGCATGTATGTCTGCCTGTGTACCAGATGTGTGCTGTGCCCCTGGAAGCCGGTAGAGGTTGTTGGATCACTTGGGACTGTAGTTACAGAGGGTTGTGAGCCTTCAGGTGGGTGCTGGGAATGAGCCCAGGGCCAGTGCTCTTAACCTCTTAACCAGCTCTTAACCAGCTCCAGCTGGTTTTGGGGTTTTGTTTTTGTTTTGTAGACCAGGTCTCAGCATGTAGTTCCATCTGGCTGGGAACTCAATGTGTAGGCCAGTCTGGTCTTGAACTCTTGATTCTGCTCTACCTCCTAATTGCAGACTCAGCCCACTGTCTTGGCTTTAAAAGAATGTTGACCTATTGGAGCAATCACAGGCATACCAAGAAAGTCAGTCTTTCTTAGGAAGCCCTTATGAAGTGAGTGTGCCTTGTACAAGTAAGACCTCTCAGAGATTCCTGAGAATGAAGAGTGTTTACTGGGCTGGATTGGCCATCGTTAATAAGTCAGAATAAGGAAAGAAGAACGCTGTATTGGCCTGAAGATGCTTTGCCTTTTCTTGTTTTAGGTCACTGAAGAATTCTTTCTTATACTAATTTAGGAAAAGCCCAAGTTTGGAGGGAAGCTTTTCTTCCCAGCATGCCTTCCAGACCAAGGCAAGGCTGTGCTGGGCTTCTATGGTGTGCTCCCCAGCATGCTGGGAACTGGGCAAGTGTAATGCCAGGCACTCCCAGGCACTCCCAGGAACTGAGGAGGTAATGAGTGTCCTCATCTACTGCTGGCCTGGGAGTGGGTTTTCAGAGAGTCACTCTGGTCACCTTCCTGCTAAACTGAGATTACTAGCAAGACCATTCAGACCAGAAGAAAGCATATTCTACCTGGAAAGCAATTTCCCTGAGTTTTCCCCACAAACAGGGATTAGACTCAGAGTTTTGGACTTGCTGGGCAAACAGTGGACAAGTGAATGAACTATACCCTCACCCTGGCCCAGTTACATTTGTGGCTCTCTCTCTCTCTCTCTCTCTCTCTCTCTCTCTCTCTCTCTCTCTCCCTCCCTCCCTCCCTCGAGACAAGGTCTCTCACTATGTAGCTCTGGATGGTTTGGAACTCACTATGTAGATCAGGCTGGCCTCAAACTCACAGAGATCCTCCTGCCTCTGTTTCCTGAGTGCTGGGATTAAAAGTGTGCACCACCATGCCACTCAACTGCTGTTATAATTTCTGTTTGGTTGATCCTTTTGAGACTGGATCTCTCACTTTATGTAGAACAGACTGACCTGAAATTTACTATGTGGGTCAAGCAGGCTTCAAATTACTGGCAGTTCTCCTTTTGGAGACTGCAGACCTGTCCCCACTATGTGCCTATGTGCCCTGAATGTATGTGTGTGTATTGTTGTTGTATGATAGACAGTCTATCATATAGCTAAGGCTGGCTATTAACTTGCTATGTACTCAAGGGTGGCTTTAAACTCCTGATCCTTCTGTCTTCACATCTCTAGTGTCAGATTATAGGTTAGTAATTTCTTATTTTTGGGTTTTTTGGTTTTTTTTTTTGCATCCAGATCTTGCTACCTGTCACAGGCTGGCCTCAACCTTGTTGTGTAGTTCAAGCCGGCCTTCAGCTCACGATCATCATGTATTGCCTCCTGAGTGTCCCAGGAATTTGATTAAAGGCCTGAGGCCTCTGTGGTGGAAGGAAGCTTTTCTTCCCAGCATGCCTTCCAAACCACCAGGGCAAGGCTATGCTGGGCTTCTGTGGTGCGCAGAGTTCCACTTAGATTGTGGGGGAAATCTGTAGGATTGTCCTTTTTGTTCAAACAAGATAAACTGATTTATCGCCGCTGTGTGGTAGCAGTGGCTGCAGTGCATGCCTTCAGTCCCAGCACTTGGGAGGTGTGTCTCTGTGAGTTTGAGGACTCACTCAGTGAGTCTGGTCTACAGAGTGAGTTCCAGGATAGTCAGGCTACACAGAGAAACCCTGTTTTGAGCAACCTAACAACCAACAAAACAAAAACCCCAGAGCTGCCATGAAGTTGGCACAACCTTGTTTGCCAAATAATTTTGGTTGAGATGATGGGCTGGCTCAATTAAAAAAAAAATGAAGTTATTTAGGGGATTAAGCTGGGCGTACTTTCTAACACCAAGAAGTTTGAGCACAGCAGGGGTGTGGTGGTGCCCATGCCTTATCATCTCCAACACTCTGGAGGCAGAGGTAGTTGGGTTCCGGGGAGTTTAAGGCCAGCCTGGTTTACATAGAGAGCTTCAGGCTAGCCAGTGCTACATAGTGAGAGCCTGTGAAGAAACAATTGTCATAAGTGCTTCCTTGTTCTGTTGTCATTGGCCTGAACCATTTCCCTCACTTTTTCTTCTAATTTTCTTTTTTTTTTTTTTCAAAACAGGGTTTCTCTGTAGCCTTTGAGCCTGTCCTGGAACTTGCTCTGTAGACCAGGCTGGCCTCAAACTCTCACACAGTGCCTGCCTGGTAGGGCTGAAACCCTGGTTTCTACAACCCCAAAGAAAATAACTTCTAAAAATCACCGAGAACACCCAGAATTCTGAGTAAATGTGGTACAGGGGATGACCTAGGCAGCAGGAGTGTTTAGGCAGTCCTAGCACTGGGGAGCTGGAGACGGGAAAATAAAGGGTTCGAGGCTATCCATTGCTACAAGAAGCACAAACAACAAAAAGCAAAAGAAAGGGAGAGATCTGAGCAGCTTCCAGGACGCCAAGGAAGGAAAGGTCAATAAATACAATCACAATTATCGGACACAGGGCACAAGATAGAAGAAAAAGTTGGGTAGTGCTGGCACATGCCTTTAATCCCAGGACTCAGGAGGCAGAGGCAGATGGATCTCTGTGAGTTCGAGGCCAGCCTAGTCTACAGAGCGAATTCCAGGACAGACTCCAAAGTGACAGAGAAACCCTGTCTCAAAAAAAGCCAAAGAAAGAGAGAAAGAAAGGAAGAAAGAAAGAAAAGGAAAGAAAGAAATCGCCTCAAATTGTACTATTATATAAATAAGATGCAATGCTGTTATGGATAATATTTATTTTGGATATTATTTGGATATATTATAGATGATATATATTTTGTTTAACCTATCCAGGAAATCCAGCATGTATGATTACGTTATCACATTAGTTGGGTCATCTTCAAGAGTCTAAAGCTATGGGTTGTGACCCTCACAGGGATCACGTATCAGAAACCCTGCTTATCAGATATTTACATTATGATTCATAACAGTAGCAAGGTTACAGGTATGAAGTAGCAATGAAATAATTTTATGGTTAGGGTCAGCACAACATGAGAAACTGTATTAAAGGGCTGCAGAATTGGGAAGGTTGAGAAGCAACAGATGAAGAAGGTGCAGCTGGAGGCCAGAGGACAGGAAGGAGTCGTGTGTAAGAGCCTCTTTCAAATGTTATGCATGTGAGTGGGATGGGTGAAAAGATGGGTGGTGTGTTGGACTTTCAGAGGTGAGCTCTGCTGAGGAGAACACACAAGACCACTTCCTCTGACAGTGTCCAGCAGAAACCTTTGGCACATGTTTATTCTTGGCCACCAGTCCCTTTGGGTTGCATTTGTTTTGCCATGATGGATAGAGGCAACACTGTAACTAGAGATGCAGATATTTTACAGGATTAAAAACCTTCTGCTAGTCCAAATACACGATTGTTTGTTAAGAAAGACAGTGGTATTGCATGCCCTTAATTCCAGCATTCAGGAGGCAGAGGAAGGCTGATTTCTGAGTTCGAGGCCAGCCTGGTCTACAGAGTGAGTTCCAGGATAATTAAGGCTACTCAGAGAAACCCTGTCTCAAAAAAAAAAAAACCAAAATAAATAAATAAATGAAAGAATGGAAGGGAGGGAGGGAGGCAGGAAGCATTTTGTGTCAAAGGCAAGGGTTGGAGGTAGAGCGCAGCGGTAGAATGCTTATCTTGCATGCACTAGTCTTTGAGTTTGGTCCCAACACCCTGCAGTCATTTAAATGAATGAAAATTCAGGAACAGCGAAAGAGGGGCAAGGGGTGTAGTTCAGTGGTTGACTGCTTGCCTAGCATTTGTGAGACCTGGAGTCCGATCCCTAACAAGGAGACATGGAATTGCAGTCTACTCCTACTTCTGAGTACTATGCAGCTAGAATGTTTATATTGTAAAATAATGTTTAGTGGGTGCTGGGGAGATGACTCAGTCAACAGATCAAAATGCTCAATGTGTATATATGAGGACCTGAGTTCAAATCCTCAGTATGCAAGTAAAACCTGTACATAGTACATGTACCCAGATTCCCATCACATACCTGTATTCCCATCACCATATGCTTGTATTCCCATCATCACATGCCTGTATTCCTAGAACTGTACAGGCAGACAGGAGGATCCCTGAGACTTTCTGGCCATCCACTCTAGCTGAGTCTGTGAGTTCCAGGTTCAGTGACAGAGACCCATAGTGTGTTAGTTATGAATCTTATGATAAAATGTAAAAGAAAGGTCACTAAAATGGTGTTTCTGCTGATTTCCTTCTATTTTTGAGCATGGCACCACACCACCAGGCAGTATCTTCCTTTTTTGTATGGATGATCAAGCTTTTGGACTAGTTGAGCAAAGCTGTTAGATGTCTGCTCATGTTTAGAGCTGTAATATGACCTCACCTGAGCTCTCTACAAGCCACGCTATGCTCCCATGTTGTGTGGGTGGGGCTGAAATTGCAGCCTAGCTGGAAACTGCAGAGCTCCAGGGTAACGACCTTTGTCATAAGTTTTGAACTGGAAATTATACTGATCTCAGGTAAATTTTAACTAAGTTATAGGAAATGTTTATTTTGACTTGTAGTTTCAGGGGGCACAGTCGATGGGGCAGGGAAGGTTGGGAGCCCAAGGTAGCTGCTCACATTGCATCTGTAGTCTGGGATGGGACCCCGAGGTAGAACTCATATTGCATGTGTAGTCTGGAAAAAGAGATGGACACTGTTGTTTTAACTTAACTTTAAAATATTAGTAAATTAATTTTAATGATTTCCCTTTTTGAAACATTGTCTCACACTGTGGCCTCAGCTGGCCTGAAACTTACCATGTCCTTGGTGTAGGCTGGTTTTGCACTAATGATAACTGCCTGCCAGCCTCTGGAGCACTGGGACTATACATGCAGGCCGCCATGTTTGGTAGCAAACAAGTTTTGTACGCCACCTTCTGACTTGTGATGAAGAATACCACTACACAGAAGTGGAGGGTTCAGTAACCATAGTGATGTGTGGCTGATTCAGTTGGATTTCCTACAAACACAGAGCTGGAGAAGGACTTCAGGGACTAGTTCTGACAGGTGAGCAGGCAGAGTTGTGATCTGCAGACAGCACTTAGGAAATATGAAGGTCAAATCGATTCAGTTACCAGATGTGTAAGGCAATGGCTAATTAATAGACTCATCTTAATTTTTTTTTTTATCACTTCTGCAAATCCAGCCCTGAGCAGAGAAAAGTTGTCATTCTCACGTGATCTTTTGTGAGACAGCCCATCCTGTTTTTTCCAGGCAGCCCGAACTTGATCTACATTTCTGAAAAGTATGGAAGTGTGGTTTAATTATTCATTCTGAAATGTTCTTTTAATGCATTTCCTCTCAAAATAGGGAGCATGAGGCTGGATGTAGCTGAACAGTAGAGTGCTTTCCTCTAAGATTGAATTTTATTCTTCTCATACCAGAGATGAAGAGAGAGGGAGGGGAAGGAAGGAAAAGAGGGAGCAAGGGAGGGAGGGAGAGAAGGGGAGGGAGGGGGGACAGAGACAGACAGACAGAGAGAGGGGGGGTTAGCTGGGTATTGTGGTGTACTTGAATGTATACCTAACAAACACAAGGCCTTGGGTTCAAGCACACTTCACAATAATAAATAAATGAGTAACTGGAATGTGTTTCACCTCCAATGAGACTATGTTGAAATATTTGCTTATTCATTCCTCCATTTTTATGCTTGTAAATAAAGAAGAAAAGACCTGGTGTAGGGTGGCACATATCTGTATGCCCAACCTTGGGAATCTGAGGCAAGAGGGTTAAGAGTTCCAGGGTCAGCCTGGGCTACATAGTAAGACCCTGTCTCAAAAGCAAACAGAGGGCAAGAAGGAAGACAAGGGGCCTGGGAATGTAGTTCAGTGGCAGAGTACTTGTCTACAGTGCATGAGGTTCTTGGTCCGTTCTCCAGCATCAAAAAAAGGAAAAGAATGGGTCATTGGGTTGCCAAGTGACAATCCTGGCAGCACTCCCAGGACAATCTAAGGTATGTCATATTATGAAATGGTAGTAATATATTTTTTAGTGTTTCTAGAATAAAGTTAAAATCCTGTCATCTGGACTGCATCATCTCTTATATATATCTTATATATAATGTGTATAAATAGGGTGTGTGTGTGCACATGTACATGTGAGTGCTAGGGACTGAACCCAGAACCTCATGCATGCTAAATGTGTCTTCCATCATTGAGCCACAGTCTCCTAGGCCTATTCAATAAAGAAATGCTCTTTCTTTTCAGTGTATGTCTGAGGTGAGTACATGAGTGTATATGTATTCACATGTGTTTGGGCACACATGTGCAGGTGTGTGCCTACTTGAAGAGGCTAGAGGTTGATGTTAGGGATTTTAAAAAGTAATTTTATCTTGTAGTCTGCATGTATGTATATGTGATGTGTGTAGGCATGAACGTGCCATGGCACACATGTGGAGGTCACAGGACAACTTTCAGGACTCAGTTCTCTCCATCCACTGTGTGGTATCTGGGGGTCGAATTCCAGTCATCAGGCTTGACAGCAGATGTCTTAATTCACTGGCTGTCTCACTGTCCCTGAGCCCAGAATATTCTGCAATCAAACCTTCTACCTTATTCTTTGAGGCTGGGTCTCTAGATCAAACCCAGAGCTCTGCTAAGGCTGCTCACTCTAGCCAGCTTCTTCCAGGGATTCTCCCAGGTTT
Source organism: Cricetulus griseus (assembly GCF_003668045.3). Lineage (NCBI taxonomy): Eukaryota > Metazoa > Chordata > Mammalia > Rodentia > Cricetidae > Cricetulus > Cricetulus griseus. The sequence continues at coordinate 121,821,891 of NW_023276806.1, read as the reverse complement.
CCCTGCCCCTGCCTCCCAAGACTGGAACCACTGGCGAGCCACCATGCTCCCTTGACATTTACCTGAGTTCTGGGAATCTAGACTCGGGTCCTCTTACTTGCACAGAATTAAACCACTGAACCATCCTCCCCAACTCTTAATAAATACTAACTGGGAGTGGGCTTTGGGGTTTCAGAAGCCCAAGCCAGACCTATGTCTCTCTTCCTTCCTGCTACCTGCTGATTCAGATGTAGAACTCTCAGCTCCTCTCCAGCACCATGTCTGGCTGTGTGCTGCCTTGCTTCCCGCCATAACAATAATAGACTAAACCTCTGAAACTATAAGCCAGTTCCCATTAAATGTTTTCCTTTATAAGAGTTGCCATGGCCTGGTGGTGGTGGCGGCGGCGGCGTATGCCTTTAGTCCCAGCACTCGGAAGGCAGAGGCAGGCAGATATCTGTGAGTTTGAGGCCAGCCTGGTCTATAAGAGCTAGTTCCAGGACAGCCTCCAAAGCCACAGAGAAACCCTGTCTCGGAAAACAAAACAAAACAAAAAAACAAAGAGTTGCCATGGCCATGGTGTCTCTTCACAGCAATAAAACCCTAAGACAGGCATCAATGACAATCGACAGAAAGCATTCCACCCAAGCTTGCTGTGAACCAATGGGTATATGAGTATGTTACAGGAGCGTGGATAATTCAAAGGCCACTGTATCATGGAAAAACCCACCCTTGTATGGATGATGTTGCCCTGTAGCTCCACCAGAGAAAGTCACCTGTCCCCAGCAATTGTTTACTTGCATTCCCTTGGGGGTGAGAGTGTGTGAATTTTGTAACATTCATGAGCTTCCTGGGCCCTATGAATTTTCTTTACTTCAGGGTTCTTAGAAGCTTCCTTCCTGTTTTAAATTAATATGATATAGCTACACAACAAATGAATTGCAACTGGAATAAGATGTAATAGATTATCTGACAGTGACAGGGACTATCACAGGACTCAGTGATAGAACGTAAGTTATAGATAGGGCTTTTATTGGCTCCTGCAATGTCCTTGAAAAGGACATCAGACATAGACCTGCAGTCAGAGCAGGGTAGTATACACCTGTAATCCTAGCACTGGAGAGGTGGAGGCAGGAGGACCAGGGTCAAGGCTATACGAGATCAAACAACAGAAAGTAGCCCTGGGTACTTGGCTTGTTCCCTTTCCTTTGGCATCTAATCTGTTAGCAAAGCTGAGTATTGACAGTACACTTACCATCTGTAGACAAAGAAGCACCTATTCTCTCAGATTCTATGCTCTGTGCTTTGCATGGGATTCATTGGGTTACTCTAGTAACACACCAAAACAAAGACAAGTAATGTGCTCAGGATGACAGATGACGAGGTGGGGCTGCCTTGCTCCTTGTGCAGGAGTTTAACCATCATGAGAACTGACTTTGCACAGGGATCAGCTGAGAAAGGGGAAGTTGGGCACTTACAAGAAAGGGGTGAAAGGGCATTTTAGCCAGAGCAACGGTGAATGAATGAGGGGCCCTAGGGGAGATGGTGATAGAGTCGGCTTAGGCCAGCAAGAGCCTTCAAAGTTTTAAGGCAAGAATGGGGTCAGAGGGAAGTGTGAGCTGGGCAGGGAGTGGCTTTTTGTCTGCGGTCAAGAAAGAAGACAGCAAGTCACATGGTCAAGTCTATGTTTTAGACTGTTTAATCCTCAGCATTTTTTTAAGACTCTCATAGCCCAGGCTGTCCAAGAACTCCATGTAGCGACTGATGACCCTGAACTTCTGATCCTCCTGCTTCTCCCCCAAAAGCTGAGAGTACATGCTTGCACCAGCCTGTCCTGTTGATGGCACCCAGGGCTCCACCATGCTAGGCAAGCACTTTCCCAAGTAAGGTATACCTCCAGCGCTCAGAAATGTGTTTGTTTCCTGGTTCCCTGGTTTTCAGGGTTTCTCATACGTACTAGGTAAGGACTGCATAACTGAGCTATGCCCCTAAGTCCTAGAAGAGTATCCCCATTGGTAGTGTAGAAACTGAAATTTCAAGCAGAATCCAAGGTAAGGGGTGTTATCCAGCAGAATGCATGAAGAAATGGGTTAGGGATGGTTTGAGGGCAACTGACCAGGGCCACCACTGTGGATGAGAAAAAGGAGTTATGGTGAGCCCTGGGACAGCCTCTAATGGCTGCACAGGTGGTGGCAGTGACTGACTTTCAGCATCTGCTAGCAGGTGAAGGTAGGGCTTGGGACCTTGGGGAGCATTGCTGGGGTTAGTCCAGATAGCTATTAGTACATAGCTGAGTATGCTGGAAGGTGGCCTGACTGCGTGTGTGGATTTCAGGGTCACTGCAGATGGGTGGTTGTGTATGGATTGGAGTGAAACTGGGGAATCTTGTCCAGGGAATTCCTGGAATACATACACAGGCCTACGACTTCCACTGTGCTTGTGGCCCACGCCTATCATCCTAACACTCATGAAGCCTAGGCAGGAGGATTGAGAGCTGGAGCCAGTCTGTGCTACATAGTCTGAGGCTATCCTGGGCTATGTCCAGAGACCTTGTCTCAGAAAATCAGAAACAGCCAACCAGGCAAACAAACATGACTTTTATACACTTTGTATAGCACTCAGATTTGTGCAAGATTTCACTTACTGTCTCATTTAGTAGATCAAAACAAAACTGCTAACTGGTTGGCATTGTTATTTCTTTGGTCAGCTGAGAACGGGTGGCTCACCTGGTGAGCTGCAGTGAGGGGGTCCTGGCTCCTGACTGGCTCCCTGCTGGGGTGCTGTGTATACTTCACTGCTATGGCAGTCTCTGCATCTTCCTTCCCCCAACCCTTTTGAATTATCTGAGGATGCCAAGAACTGGCCAACTAGCTAAGGATGGCCTTGACTTTAAACTCCTGCTCCTCCTACTCCCTCCAGCCATGCTAGGATTGCAAGCATCATCATCATCCTGGCTTTTGGCAGTGATGGGTGTTGAACCTGGTACTTCTTGCATGCTAGACAAGCCACCAATGAGTTCCCTCTCCATATCTCAGGGCACAAGTTAAAACACATACACAAACACACACACACACACACACACACACACACACACACACACAGAGAGAGAGAGAGAGAGAGAGAGAGAGAGAGAGAGAGAGAGAGAGAGAGAGAGAGAGAGAGAGAGAGAGTACCATTTATTATTTTGTGTGTATGCCACTGAGTTTATGGGGTGAGGGGGAGAACTGTGGGAATTGGTTCTCCCCTTGCATCATGTAGGTCCCAGGGATCGGGCCCAGGTTGTCAGGCTTCGTAATCATCTTTACCAACTGAGCCCTCTTGTTGAACCCAAGGACAACATTTTACACAGAATCATTCCTAGAGGAACCTAGATAGATGTTTGCATTACATTTATTTGACTTCTAGACATTTGGCCCAGCTGTAAATGTCCCTTATGCTCAGTCTTAACCTCCAGTCACCAGTCCCCTACCCTCAGCTTCCCGTCCCTTTTGTTAGAGCCTCGCTGTGAACTGTGTTGTACATGTGTGTGCCTGATACCTTTTCCCTTGCCCCATGCCTCTGTCCTCCTACCCTCTTGCTTTGTTCAATAGCCCCATGTCTTTCTAGATCAGTTTAAAGTCATCTAAACCAGTTCCCCAGCATTCTCATCTACCAGACATACTTCCCCTCTGACTGTTTTGGGTGTTGACAGTCATTTATGACACAGAAACTTAGAGAGTTGAAGGTTCTGGTTCCCTTCAGTCTGTAGCCCTGGCCTAGTGTTCACGAGCTTCTGACTCTGAACTTGGTTAAAAGTGGACTTTTGTCTTCTTTGCACCCCCCACCCCTCGTTTGCAAACTTTGCTGTTTTCTGGGTTTCCAACTTCTTCATAATATTGTTAAAGGTTTATGCTTTTTTTTTTGACTTTGGACTAAATCAGCTACAGGTTTTGGACTAAATAACAAGCTGCAATTCTAGGTTGTCTTCTTCAAAGATGGCTGGCAGGCTTCCATCTTTACGTGGAAGTGTCTCGGCCTTCTTTCTCCAGTGGTAGCTAGTGACCACCCTCTGGGTTGATACCCTGAGTTTCTCCCTCTCCTTCCTTTCCTGTGTAAGGAGACAGGGTCTCACTATATATCCCCAAATGGTCCTGAACTTGACCTCCTCTGCCTCAGCTTCTCACTGGCGCCACCACAGGCTGTTTGACTTTTTTTTCTTTGAATGCTTATATTTAAAAAGAAAATTTCTTTTGTTTTTTGTTTTTTCGAGAAAGGGTTTCTCTGTAGCTTTGGAGGCTGTCTTGGAACTAGCCCTTGTAGACCAGGCTGGTCTTGAACCCACAGAGATCTGCCTTCCTCTGCCTCCCGAGTGCACCATCACCATCCAGCTAAATTTTCTTTTCTTTTTGTTTATTTCCAGTGTCTGAGCATGTGGGCACAGGTCTGTTAGAGCACACATATGGAGGTTAAAGGTCAGCTTTTGGGAGTCAGTTCCCAACTTCTGCATCAACCTCAGAGATGGAACACAGGTGTCAGGATTAACAGTGGTGCCTTTACCTGCTAAGCCATCTTGCTGACCCTTTTTAATGTTTAAAGTCTGTTTTGCTACTTCTTATATGTGTACTGTTTTTAGGGTGTGGCATTTGTCTGCATAATAACAGATCTATGCAGTAAATTATAAATATAACCACTTTTAAAAGTAATAATGCCCTCATTCTACAAGAGAGGGAAGAGGGGTGGGACACAGTGGCAGACACTTGCTTGGCTTGTATGGGGTCAGGGTTTAATACCTGGCCCTGTACTGTGTGTGTGCAAAGTTCACAAACTTGTCTACAGGCATGTGACTGCTAGAAGTGAGCAGTGTCTGCTGGCTTCCATAGTCCTTCCACTTGTATTCAGAAGCCTCTAGTCCAGGTTTTTCAACCCTGCCCCTACTTCTTCTACCACCCCAACTCTAAACTCTTTCATACCTTGTGAATGCATTACCCATGAATGAGCATATTGTAGCTTTTAAGCCTGATGCTGTAAAGCATACCTCTAATCCTAGCACTAGAGAGGTATAGATCGGTTAGGATCAGAAGTTTGAGACAAGTCTCACTATGTAATGAGCTGGAGGCCAGCCTGGGCTATATGAAACCATTTCAGAAAAGTTTTAAATACCTTAATGGTTACATTTTGTCTTGGAGAACATTAATATTGTTAAAACAGAAACTTGAAACAAAAATAAATTGAACAGTTTGAGTAAAGAGCAGCTGGAGGGTCAGGCAGGACAGAATCAGCAGAGATTCAGAGCTCCACAAATTCCAGTCTGGTGTGGGGCTTGCATCTGACATCCCACTGCTCTGGAGGCTGTGGCAGGAAGATTCATGGATAGCCTGGGCTACATAGCCAGTTTCAGGTCATCCAGAGGTATGAAGTTTGTTTTGTTTTTTTTTTTTCTTCCTGTTTTTTTTTTTGTTGTTGTTAAATTTTTTTATTTGAATTAGAAACAAGACTTTTTTACATGACAATCCCAGTTCCCTTGTCCCTCCCATTCTCCCCTACCACCCCCCACCCAAACCCTCCTTATCACATATCCTTTCTGGTCCCCCTGCATGGTGAGGCCTTCCATAGGGTGTCAACAGAGTCTATCGTATCCTTTGGGATAGGGCCTAGGCCCACCCCCGTGTGTCTTGGCTCAGGGAGTATTCCTCTATGTTCCTTCCTTGTTTAATAAAGACTTGTTTTAGAAAAAGACCCTGAACATCAGGATGTTCACAAAGTAACCCGTGATATTACTAATTACTGAGATTAATCCAGCTAGGTGATGGTGGTGGCACCCACCTTTAATCCAAGAACTAAGGAGGCAGAGTCAGGCGTATCTCTGTTAGTTCAAGTTTCAAGTTTCAAGATAGCCAGGGCCACACAGACAAACACTGTCGGGGAAGGGGGGGGGGGAAGAGAAGGAAAAGAAAATGATTTTTCCACCATTTTCCTGTAAGATGCATTTGACAAGCCAACTCCCATTCACAAAAATACGCGGTTATATTCATGTAGAACAGCCTGCTCATGTGGGATCAAGTACACTTCTAATGCCAAGCTGCTCTTGGGGTTACAAGCAAATGAGATGCTTCTGCAATTAGGGAAGCGACAAATGAAACCATATGAACGAGAAGATCGATTCTCCCTGCACAACAAGAGATTATTTTGAAGACAGTTGATTAAAGACCATACATCTTTTTATTGTTAAGCCAAAGAGGTATCAAAATTAAAAGCAAGATTGCAGGGTGTGACTTAACAAAAACTAAGGACCATCAAAGGAAGTAAAAATGGAAGGAGGTGCAGGGCAGTTATGAATTAACAACTCAGAAGGATACCAAGAGGGAGGACTATGCAGCTGCAAGGGCTCTCTCTGTATTACAGGGTGAGTCAGTGGAAAGTTCTTGGCTAGAGGTTAGTTGGTGGTTTCTGATTGGGTAACCTTAAGTTTCCTTTTACTGTTCATATTGAACTGGTTTGGGTTTGTTGAAGACAGAGAGTCTGGCTCCAGGGACAGCCTGAGGCTGATAGCCTTTTCATTTGCCTTCATAGTATGCTATGGTTACTAAGAGTTCCATGGTTAGATAACAGTGGGAAATACTATTAGACAGTTAGTCTGTGTGAATGTGTATTTACAATCTGGAGTCCCTTTCAATTTTTTTAGAACTGAGTGTGGTGGTTCGCACCTTTAATCTCAGTACTCAGGAGACAGAGACAGGTACATCTCTGAGTTTGAGGCCAGCTTGGTCTATATAGAGAGTTCCAGACCAGCCAGGGCTTCATAGTGAGACCTTGTCTCAAGATCAATTTGAAAAGTAAATACATGCATACTTTGTGCTCATGGAGGCCAGAAGAGGACATTGGATCCCCTGCAACTGGAGTTAGAAATGCTTGTGAGCTACCTTATAGGTTCTGGGAATCAAACCCAAGTCTTCTGCAAGAGCAATTAATGCTCATAACCACTGAGCCATCTCTCTAGCCCTTCTAAACTGATTTATTGACTGACAGGTAATTATATAAATGTGTGGGGTATATAGTATATTATCAACTTACAATACTTTAGTTGCCCCATCATTTATCATTTCTTTTTCTGTTTTTTTTTTTTTTTTTTTTTTTTTTTTTTTTTTTTTTTTGGTTTTTCAAGACAGGTTTTCTCTGTGTAGCTTTGGAGCCTGTCTTGGCACTCGCTGTGTAGACCAGGCTGGCGTCGAACTCAGAGATCCACCTGCCTCTGCCTCCCGAGTGCTGGAATTAAAGGTGTGCGCCACCACTGCCCGGCTCATTTATCATTTCCTGAGGATAAGAACACTCTGCTCCAAGGGAGGCAGAGAGAAGAGGATCTATTCCTGGGGCTTGCTGGCTTCCAGCCTGGCTGGAAAAAAATGTAAGCCCCAGGTTCAGGAAGAAACTCTGCCTCAACGGACTGGAGAGAGAACAAGAGAGGAAGATAACTAAACCTCTTCTTCATGCACATGTACGTACACACACACACACACACACACACACACACACACACACACACACACACAGATAAAGAATATTTCAAATAATCAAAACAGTAGAGTTCTTGTCTAGTGTGTGAGGCGCCAGGTTAGATAGTTAGCCTTTGAATCAAGCAACAAAAAGTAGTTGCAAATTGTACAATGGCATATAAGTTTCATTTGACAGAAAACAATGTGCTTTCCTATTATTTAGTTTCAGTTGATTTTTATTTTCAACAAAAACATCATACAAAGCCTGGCTGTGGTGGTGCATGCCTTTAATCCCAGCACTCAGGAGGCAGAGGCAAACAGATCTGTGTCTAAATTTGAAGCCAGCCTGGTCTACAGAGCTGTTTCCAAGACAGCCAGGAATACACAGAGAAACCCTATCTCAAAAAACAAGCAGACAAACAAAAAAACCCAACAAAACAAAAGAAAAAATCATACAGATATGTCCTGCTGTGCCCCTAGAATATCAACAAACACTAAAAATTGCTAGTGGCCTGGTGTCATACTTGAGACAGAAGCTTCCGTGTGTTTATCAAAAGGTCCAGGCTATGAACAGAGAACTGGCTCTCATATCTGAACTACCAGTCCAATCCCCTCATCCTGCCCACCTCTCTCACCCTCTGCCCTGTTCCTTTCCCTCTTCCCTTGTTTATTGACATCACCATCAAAACTATGTTTGTTGATTTTGCATCTCCCCACCCTTCTGTGGTAGTGGTCCAATAGCATCTCACTCCATAGCTTGACTAGCCTTGAACTATGGCCATCGTTCTGTCTCTGCCTCCCAAGTGCTGGCTTCACAGGTGTGAGCCCCATCCCCCACTTTGCTCAGTTACCTTTAAGTAATTTGTTTCCCCAACTAAATCTGTCTTCCTCTGCCTGGCTAGAAGAATCTCAGAGGGAATGGGACATGTGTATGGTCTCTCCCCACCCTAGCTTTGAAAAGTCCCTGGCACAAAGTAAAGACATGTAAATTTCCTAAATGCACAAGTGAATAAGAGACCTGAAGTTGCACAGAAGCTGTGACCAAAGAGGGCAGTGGTGACAACACTGCACAGGAGGTTACATCCTTTTTCTCTCGGGAGGCAGCTTCCTGCAGGGGCGACTGGCCAGGCTGTTTACTTCTGCCCTGCATATCTGTTTCCTTTCCATGAAGAACCTAAGTAGGAAGTGGACGGGGTAAATTGTCCACTGCTTCAGAAAATGTGAACCCGGAGGTGTCAGGGAAAATAAACATAAATGGTAACACCACACATTCATTTATTTAACTGTCATCTTCAGTTAGGCCTGGTGGTACAAGCCTGCAAACCCACAGGAGGCTAGGGCAAGAGGATTTCCAGTTCAAGGTCTGCCCGAGCTACACAGAAAGACCTCAGAGCTAGCCTGGGCAACTTTGTGAGACCCTGTCTCAAAACAAAAAGCAGAAAAAGAGAACTAGGGAATATAGCTTAGTGACAGAGTTTGTTTAGTTCTTGGGTTCAGTCCCCAGTGCTGGCAAAAACAACCGACCAGCCAAACAGGAGCAAAAGCTTTGGAAATAACTATTGTTGCTCAAACTCATGCAGGTGGTAAGTAGCCAAGAGTGTGTATTGGCTGTTTCAGGTCTCCAGCTTGCCCAGTCCTTGTGGTGCTGTGGGAAGGCAGATGCTGGGGCTGGTCAGGTGCCTTCTCCAGGGATGCTACTCTAAAGCTCGTTTGCCATCATGGGTGCCATTGCTAGTACTCAGGATGCCGCTAAGCTGTGTCCATAATAGTTTGCTCCAACTCATTTCGTGAGTCCATGTGAAGTTAGCCTCATAAAATTTTTCCTTATTCGTGAACAAAGTTAAACCTTCAGTTGTATCACAGCTTGTTGTAGAACTTTGGCCTTCCCCAGATCAAATTGATTCTTGACCCCTACTTCTCGAGGGGTAGAATTACTGGAGTGGAATCCAGGGCTTTGCGCATGCTCGACAAGTACACTGCCAACTGAGTTACATCCCTAATCTTTGTTCCCACGTCTTCGTATTCAAGGAGTGAACCAAAGTCTCTGCACAAAGTTGTAAAATTATACTTTAGTAAGGGGTAATGTGGAGGCTTAAATGAGAAATGGCCCCCAGTGGTTGAGGTACTTGGTCTCCAGTTGGTGGCCCTGTGTGAGAGGTTTCATAGTTGATCATGCTGGCCATTGGGCACTGGCTTTGAGAGCTTAAAGCCTTACCCTGCTTCCAGTTTGCTGTCTCAGCTTCCTACATGAAGATGTGAGTTCGAAGCCTCCCACTTCTAGCTTCCATGCCTGCCACCTTCTGCCACGCTTCCCCGACATGATGGAGCTCTTCTGCCTCTAACTATAAACCCAAGCAAACACTTTCTTCTATAAGTTGTCTTATAGAAGAATGCATTTTTATCACAATAGAAAAGTAATTAATATGGATAGCCATGCAGGATCACACATGAACTTGCATTTCTTTGGCAAGGGTGAAGACATTATGTGCTTTGTAATGGGTTTTCTGTAGATAATAGGTTTCTCTGCTGATGCAGTAAGCCAGATCAAGCTGAACTGAAAAAGTAAAAGAATAGGTTTATTTGAGCAAAGCGACTTCCAGGTAAGTTCTCTAGTCCCAAAGATGGAGGCCAGAGAAGTCATGGGCCCAAACTAAAGCAGGGAGGTTCCACCTGAACACTTTGGTTTTCTGTTTGGGTCACTGTCAGCTTCTACTGTGCTTGGTTGTGCAGCTCTGTACGTCCAGGGCACTTCTGGGCTACCACATAGTCTACAGATGTTTGCCAACCTCAAGGAGAAGGGTCAGAGGAAATAGTTAGGCATTGTTGACCCTTAGCACAGTTTTGGGCATCATTATAACACCAAGTTATAAATAGCCTTCCTCCTAGTATTTAGTAGATACGGGTAGGTGCTGAAGGAGACAGCATAGACAACCTGGGTTTTCTATATAGGTCAGCGTCATTTCTTCTAAATAATTCTTTTATGTTTATTTATTAATGGGTATGTATATATCCAGAGTCTTCTTATGAGAATACCTGTGATAGTTTGTCTTTCTTTTTTTTTTTTTTTTCAAGACAGGGTTTCTCTGTGTAACAGCCCTAGCTGTCCTGGAACTCACTCTGCAGACCAGGCTGGTCTCGAACTCACAGAGATCTGCCTGCCTCTGCCTCCCAAGTACTGGGATTAAAGGTGTGCACCACCACCTGGCCGATAGTTTGTCTTATTTCCTCTTACTTGTTCTTGTTACCCCTTTCTTTCATCTTTCAGACGGTGATTTATGCCATGTGGGGAATGAACCCATTGCCTTTTAACATGCTAGGCAAGCATTCTACCAATGGCATACATCCTTAATAACTTAACAAAGTTTTGCTGTATTTAATCTAGGCTGGCCTTGAAATCATGACCAGTTTTCCTCCTGGGTGCTGAGATTCCAAAGTTCAGGCTACCACATCTAACTTAAAAAAATAAATTAATTAACTTATTAATTTGCTTGCCATAGGATTTCACTGTAGCCCTGGCTGGTCTTAAACTGACTATGTAGATCACACTAGCCCTGAACTCACAGAGATCCCCCTGCTTCTGCCTTCTGAGTGCAGGGATTAAATTGGTGCACCACCATGCCCAGCTTTTTATTGTATTTTTAAAACTTAGCATACAAAGTAATAGGTTTCGTTATGGCATTTTCATACATAAATGCCAAAATTGCTGTTCTTCCTCCATCCCTGTTGCGCCCCCCCCCCCCCGACTGCCTGCCATGCTGCCTGTTGCTGATCCTGCCAACCCCAGATTGTTCCCTCTTCTGCTCTCATGTCACGAGTATTCTATTACAGTCTGTTTAATGCTCAGCCCCCTCACACAGAGACATACACACACACACACACACACACACACACACAGAGCTGAGGAGTGAACTCAGGAACTTGCCTGTGCTAGACATGTACTCTACCTCTGAGCTTTATCCACAGCCCACGATTTCATGTTTTTTGTTTGTTTAGTTTTTTTTTTTTTTTTTTTTTTTTTTTTTTTTTTTTTTTTTGAGACAGGGTTTCTCTGTGGCTTTGGAGGCTGTCCTGGAACTAGCTCTTGTAGACCAGGCTGGTCTCGAACTCAAAGAGATCCGACTGCCTTTGCCTCTCGAGTGCTGGGATTAAAGGCATGTGCCGCCACCGCCCAGCTTGTGACACAGTTTTAATGTGCATTTCCATGTGGCTAAGGATGTTGAACTATTTTTCAGATACTTATTGTTCATGGCTATTTCTTTGAGAACTGCCTATTATGGAAAAAAAGTATTACAATCTCAAAAACTAAAACATTATCATCATCAACAACAAACTTGTGGCTTATTTTAACAAACAGGACTGGAAAAACTATTATAATAATCAAAAAGAAAGAAAGAAAGAAAGAAAGAAAGAAAGGAAAAAGACTGCCTTTTTGGTTAATTAGCCTAATTATAGGTGATTTGGGTTTGAGTGTTTAGTTTTGCAGTTTTCAAAAAATTAGTTTATTTATTAGATTGTATACACACATGCTGTGGCATGCATGTAGACATGCACAAACTGTGGCAGGCATGTGGAGGTCAGAGGCCATGAGTCAGTCTCCCCACTAACCCTCACATGGACCCTGGGATTGAAATCGGGGCATCAGGCTTGCACAGCAAGTGCTCTTAACTTTCTAGGCTGACTCTTCAACTCTGTTTGCAGCTCTTGATGTATTATAAATTGTAGTCTCCGGTCTGACGGATAGTAGGCACTTTTCTTCCTTGTTCTGTGGGCCATGTTCACTGATGATTGTTTTCTTTGCTGTGCAGAAGCTTTGTAATTTCACACACTTGTCAATCCCTGGAATTAGTTCCTTTTCAAATAAATAAATACATACATACATACATACATACATACATACATACATACATACATAAATAAATAAAACCCTTGCCTGCGCCGGTGTCTTAGGATATCTTTCCTACCTTTCCTCTGGCGCTCTCAGAGTTTAGATCTTACATTGAGGTCTGCGGTGCAGTTTGGCTGGATTTTTGCACACAGTCAATGACTCAGCTCTAGTTTCATTTATTGTGTATATCCTGTTCCCCAGCAGTGTTTGTCCAGCAGGGCGTCTTCCTCATATTGTGCAGGGTGGGACTCAGTCACATATGTAGGCTCTTAGGCCATTCCTGTGGCTTGCGCTGGGTTGAACCTATGTCAAAGCTGTGTTCACTCTGCTCTCTTCCCTTCGCATAGCCAAGGCCTCTGCTGACCACACTTAGAGAGTGTGCTGGGCAGGTCCTCTCCACCTCCTCAGATATCATCCCCTGAGGTGTTCTAGCTGGGATGTAACACTGGGAGTGTGGGGAGCACCCTGTGAGGTCTGTGCAGGCAGAGGTCCTGTCTCTGTACTTTCAAGCCCTCCTCAGTATTAACCACCCCTGTGGAGGGACACAGCTGTGGATGTCAAATGACCACTGGCCTCCAGAGTTCCATAGCTGTTTGGATAGCTAGCTCCCAAGGCCAGTGGTCCTGTTGACCTCAGGCTCGGGTTATTCTCAGTTGAGGTCTGCTGTTGGCCACACCACCAATGGGGTTAAAGGTTAGGGAAAAGTATGAGTGTTTTCCTGCCTGAGCTGAACTTCCTGTAACCTGTACTTGTCAGCTGGCCAGCACTGATTCCAGACTTGTTTTCTCACCTTGGGACTGTAAATCACTAGTCTGTAATTGTTCCCTACTCTCAGGCCCCCAGGGTTACTCAGTTTTAAACAACAGGCTCTCTCTTAAGACCCCCAGCACTGCCTTCTGAGCCACTCAGTGACAGATGGGGTTCTTCTCCACAGTTACCCTGTCCACCAGAGGAATCACTATCTTACCAAGACCTGAGGGAAAGACTGCCAGTCTCTTTTCTCCAGGACTGCCTTCCTGTGGCCCACCATGGAGCCACAGGCCTGGGGCAATTTGAACTGGCTTGGTTCTCTTCAGCACATCCCCTTTTGTTTTCTCCACATTTTCTAGTTTTTCGGTCACTACTTGCTGGCTAGCTTTCTTCAGCTTGAGACAAACCTCTCTGGGAAGAGGGACTGTGATTGAGTCTGTGGCATTTCCTTGATGAGTGATTGATGTGGGAAGGCCCAGCCCACTGTGGCCCTGGTAGGTAGAAGAAAGGCAGCTGAACTTGATCTGGAAGCAAGCAGCATTCCTCCATGGCCTCTGCTTCAGTTCTTGCCTCCAGGCTCCCCCTGACCCCCCTTGAGCCTCTGCCCCGGCTTCTCTCCATAATGGACTATACAGCATGTAAGCCAAAACAAACCCTTTCCTCGGAAGTAGGTTTTGGTTAGGGTTTCATCACAGCAACAGGAAGCAAAGCAGGACAGCTACTTGGTCAGTACTGTTGGTCAGTACTGTTGGAACACAACCCGAGAATGGAGTCCTGTGAGAACTCTGAGAGCTTGTAAGAAAACTCCAAGGAAACAAGAGTTCTGCAACCTCAGTTTCTTCAAAACACAGACTTGTTCTTGGAGTGTGTTTTCATGCTCCTCCCAGGTGCAGTGGATAGAAGGGAGTTTATTCAGCTGTTATTCATATACCTCTGTGGAAAAACGTTTTTCCCACGTGTGGCTTGTCCTTGTGATTGAACACCTCAGTATAAACTGCCTGATATTCTGATTAAAGTTGGCTATTGCATAGACTTTAGTCTGCCTCATTTTTAGGCCTCAATCTTCCCGATTCATTTCTCCAACTAGAGTGGTAAACAGATACCCCAAGCTCTTCCCCTTTCTCTCTTTGGAATGGTCTGTGGTTTTTGTTTGTTTGTTTATTATTATTATTATTATTATTATTATTATTATTATTATTATTATTATACTGGCTCTTTCCTTAACTGGGTCACATACAAGCAGCAGTAGTGAATGTCTTACTATTTCAATTAAAGCCCCTTCTTTATGTTACTTTTTCTTACCTCTTTCCCATAAGTGGTGGGGGTAGGTGGGAATTAAAAAGAAACCTTCATTTCTCTCATATTAAGGTTTCTGGAGTCCACTGTCAAACTTCGGTGTGAGAGTAGGGAAAGGAGCTCGGGAAGGCTCCCTGTGTGGTTAGAAGGTGCAGAGGAGGGCAGGCAGCCGTGCATATGGTACCAACTGTAGATGGCTGCACACTTCACCCCAGCTCATTCTCCACTGTGAAGTCTGGCATGCACACCTTCTCTGCAACACTGTGCTCTGGGCTTGTTGCTCTCATTCACAGTATCTGTGTTCTAGAAGGGTCCTCGTGTAGCTTTGTGCATCTGTGGTAGAAGTTGTGCAAGTTAGCACCCGCTAACTTCCCTCCTGTTCCGGCCCCCACAGGCATGGTTTCTATGAGCAATTGGGTCATTCTAGGTGAAAGGTGCTTGTTAGATGGGCAGGATCCTGCAGAGGGGCATCAGGGTTTCAGAACGAGATCCTGCTCTTCACTCTGCTACACTTTGGTCCTGTCCCCTGTCCCATAGGAATTGAGCCTCATTTGTAAAACAAATGTGCTGCACTAGGCAAGGCTTATCCAAACTACTCTTTAAAACTTTGTTTTTAGATTGAATTTTATATGTATGAATGTTTTGCCTGCATGTATGTATATGCATCATGTGTGCCTGGTACCTGCAGAGGCCAGAAAAGAGCTTGGGATATTTTGGAACTGAAGTTATTCATGGTTGTGAGCCAGCATGTGAGTGCTGGGAATTACCAAGCGTTGGTGGTGCACGCCTTTAATCCCAGAACTCGGGAGGCAGAGGCAGAAGGATCTCTGTGAGTTCGAGGCCAGCCTGGTCTACCGAGCAAGTTCCAGGACAGGCTTCAAAACAATACAGAGAAACCCTGTCTCGAAAAACAAGCAAGCAAGCAAACAAATAAATAAATAAATAAATAGTGCTAGGAATTGAGCCTTGGCCCTCTTGCAAGAGCAACACGTGCTCTAAACCACTGAGCCATTGCTTCAGTCCACCCCTCAACTGGTATTAAGAGAAGATTAAGCAGAGTTTAATAAAGTCTTCTTCACCACTAGGACTTTTTGATGTCTTTAAAAGGCTGAGCTGCTGTGAACCTGAGAGGAGATCTGATCCCTGTTGTTAGGGTCACAGGGTTTTTGTCCTTTGTTTCCAGACACAGCTACAGTGACTGGAGCTTCCAGACAAAAAGTCTGGACACAGGCAGCCCCAGCAGGCTAGGCATGGCCACTTATCCTCAGCATGCCTATTTAGGAGGGATTAATGGTGAAAAGTAAGGATGAGATTTGATTGATGTGACCACATTGGGAAGAACAGGTACATAAAGGGGTCCAGTGACCCCGAGTCCATCTTATGATTGTTAAGGGTTAAATGGAAGAATTGGGGCATTGGGCAGAAGATATCATAATTAAGCAACATGGTCTGAAGGCATCCTTATTGCTTGAAGGGTAAAGGGGTTGGGGTAATTCTTAGGACATGGTTACTTCTGGCAGCAGAATGGGGCTTGGTGCCAGGGCTGAGAAGGAACATATGAAGGCCCTTATATGCTGTCTGTGTATCTATCTTCTGTCATCTATATATCTGTCAGGGTTGGGGAGAATGTATACAGCTCTTGTAAAGGACTGGAATTGCATTTCTAGCACACACATGGGGAGGCTCACAATGGTAGTAACTACAGGTCTAGGCGTTTGACCTTCTCAGGTGCTCAAACTCACGTGCACACACACACACACACACACACACACACACACACACACACACACACACACTTCAACATAAAAACAAATAAATAAAATCTATCTTTGTGTTTTCAAAAATGGACTCATGGAGTTCACGCTAGTCTCAATTTGGTGAATAGTTGAGACTAGGCTTGAAAACCTGCTTCTCAGGCTGGAGAGATGGCATGTATGTGGAAGTATGTACACATGAGTGTACATGCCCATGGAGGCCAGAAGAGGGCATTGGATCCCCTGGAACTTGACATGAGTGCTGGGAACCAAGCTTGCATCCTCAGGAAGAGCAGACAACTCTCCTAACTGCTGAACTGTTTCTTGCTCCAGCCCCTAGACTACATGTTCTCCAGAGTGAATCACTTATTTCAATGACCTCAGTCTGTCTGACCCTCAGCTTCTGTTACACTGCAGTGCTTAAAAGTGATCCAAATTAGGTCCTACACTGGCAGCGGCACCTGCACCTCTGTACCTCTGAGTCTTGTGGGCTGAGCCTGAAGGCCAGCCTGCCTCCTGAAGCTTCTAGCAAGGTTGTGGCTGAGTTGTTTGAATCTGAACTACCCAGTGGCTGTGGATGCTTCCTACTGCCTAGGCTTGAACTTCTGTTCTGATGCTCATTTTATTGGGCTCTCTTGTTGGTGACACCCTGGTCCCTTGCACTGCTGAGCAGAGCTGCTGGCAGAAAGAATTTGCTGCCCCAGGGACAGAGTTTGGGGGACATTTCATAACCCGTTTCCTGTCTCCATCTGATTTTAAATTTTGCACATTCTAATGTTGCTCAGCAAGTGTAATGGAAGAGGTGTGCCTGGGAGCACTGGTTTGGGTAGTGGCTGTCTTCCAGTGATGAGTGATGATATGCAGAGAGAGGAGTCAGAATCAGATGAACTGTTGAGTCAGATACCCATGCTGTAATCTGTGCTGTAAGATCTGGGCAAGGCAATTAACATCTTAGCCCCAAATGAGCGTCAAATAAGTGGGTTAGTCACCTTTCCTATCCATAAGACTTTCAGAGAACCCAGAAAGTGAAAGTTCAAATGGCTTAAAGCTATACAGAAGGGTACATAATGCATTTTTAAAATATTTTGTATAGAACGCATTAGTTGATTATAATCATTGTGGATATACATGAATAGGCTATTTTTACCCTCTGACTCTCAGATGTTGGTAAATATAAAAATTATATGCCTTACATATTTACAGACTGCTAGTCAGTTTTCAAATATAGAGAGCCTTAGGTGTAAAAACAAAATCATTTGTCAAAGACCTCATATAATTTTCTGCTTCCAGAACTTTACAGACTATGGAAGATGAATCCAGCTCACGCAGTGCTCTGTGTAGCTTGTGTGTGAAGCCAGGCACAGGGCATGAGCCGGCAATTGTGGATTGCTGTATTCCAGAAGGGAGCTGGAAGGCTTTGTTTGGAAGTTTTATTCTTTTATGCTGCAGGTTGAGTCAGCTGCTGTTTGGAACAATGAAATGAAAACAAAAGCTGCTTGTCCTGGCCATTAGAGAGGCGCTTTAGTAGTGGGGAGGTCTTCTGTTTAGGGTCAGTTCCCAAGGCAGTAGAAAACATTTTTAAAATTTTTATTTGGGGGGAGGGCAAGAAAAACCTTCAGTGCATATTAAAAAATAGTTAATGTACAGAAAGTGAAAATGAGGGCTCATGGTTTAAGTGTCAGTCAAGCAAGCATGAGGACTAGAGGTTGCATTGCCAGATCCACATTTGGTTTTCAGTTTTGTTGTTGTTTAACAAGCTAGGCATGGCAGCATGTTCCTATAATTCCAGTGTGGAGCTCATTGGGCTGCCAGCCTAGTTTGAGCTCTAGGTTAAGTGAGAGACCATGTATTAAAAAGAAAAGTGGGGGGCTGGAGAGATGGCTCAGTAGTTAAGAGCACTGGCTGCTGTTCTAGAGGTCCTGAGTTCAATTCCCAGCAACCACATGGTAGCTCACAACCATCCATAATGAGACCTGGTGCCCTCTGCTGGCCTGCAGGCAAGCATGTAGGCAGAACAATGTATACATAATAAATAAGTAAATCTTAAAAAACAAACAAACAAACAAAAAAACACCCAAAGTTGACTTCTGGCCTCCATATGCATGAACACACACATGAACATGCCCCACACTAACAAATGCGTGCACACACATACCTACAGGGAAAGAAAAACAAAGAATGAATATAAATCCAGAAAACTGAAGGAAATACTTCCAAATAATGTGTTTGGGAAGGGGCTTATATTCAGAATGTGTGAAGAACTCTTAAAACCCAATAATAACCACATAAAAAGGGTTGATCAGTCTCCCCCATGCTAGGCTCTGCTCTGCTCTGCTGCTGAGCTAGAGTCCCAGCCCCAGGAAAGGAATGGGCCTTGTCCTATTGTGCTCTTGATCACCTTAGCACTGGGGTAAGGGGCAGAATTGTTAAGGTCTGAGACTGGCTCTGACCTCGAATTCTTGACTCAGCCACTGCCCACAGTAGACAATTTAAACAAAGAGGCTGTTGTGAAAAAAAGGAGATTTAATTAGTGGAGCTCTACTGGGAAGAGGGATAAACAAAAGGTCCAGCAACCTCCGTGTCCATCTTCAGGGTCTTGACAGGAGGTTTATAAGAGGTCCAGAGGTCTGCACAGCTCTGCAGTGTGGTCATAGTATAGTCTCTCTCCTGCCAGGTGTCTGACAACTCAGACTGTGAAATCTCTTTCTGAGACAGGTTCCTCCTCTAGCTGGTGTCAGGTTTCAGCCTTTTACTTCTCCCAAGGTAACATTCTTGAGGAAATTCCATTTCCTTGGGGACTGTTAAACAGTTTGATAGTTTGTTACCCCAGTAGTGGTAGAGTGTGTGTTTAGAACATTTTCATTCCTTCCAAGATGTTTAAAATATGAGTAGAAAAGAGCTTAATTCTTGTTTGTTTGTTTTGGTGGTACTGAGCCTCCAAAAAGTACACCCCCAGCCAGAACTCTTGTCTTTTTATTCTGTTTTTCACATCTCTGTGCTTGGAAGGCAAGGGAGATGAGACATGTACAGGGCTAATACAGTTACAGGGAGGGATAAGGGGGTGATGCTGGCTCCTTGGTCCTGACTAGTCCAGGCTGGAGCTATTCTTCCATCATTGCTGAGCCTGGGAGAGTCCTATATCCTTTCCAAGATGTTTAAATATCTGCTGCAATCCCCAGTTTCATTGTGTGTGACTATGACAGGCTGAGTGTTCTGGATGGCTTATGATGGAGATCTATTTTTAAATGTGTTTGTTGTTTTTGAGAACAAATTTGGTTCCCCAGTTATCACCCGTGGCCACTTTTGCCTAAGCTTTCACATAGTAAGAGCAGTGATGACGAGCAGACAGTGGCAGCACACATGATACCTTCCATTGGATGGTCTTCTAGAAGGCTGTCAGAATTTAACTAGTACCTTTGTCATATGAAGCTACTCAATCTCTGGTGATAGTGAAAAGACAACAATAAAGAAAAAAAATCAGAAATAAGGACCTGAAGAGGTTAGTGCATCCTCTGAGATGAAGCCGTAGCCCTAGAAGTGTTCTGGGAGGGAGACAACAGACAGCATTTAGAGGGAAAAGTTTGGGTGTATTGGATCCCTCTTTCTTTGTCCTAGAGTCTCTTGGGGAGTTAAGGTTCTCAGGTTTGCTTTGAGGCCTGTAATGGGATTCTTAAATATGCAGGCTAACAATCTGAAGTGAATTGAACCGCTCTGTGATAGAGTGGCCTCATGAGAGTCTTGTTTTTATAAAGCTATGGTGTTAGAGGGTGGCTTTGTTTGTTTATTTTTGGATACAAAGTCTCATGTGTGTAAGGCTGGCCTTGAATTTGCTATGTGGTTGAGATAACTTGAACTTCTGTTCCTCTGCCTCTACTTTCCAAATACCCGGATTACAGGCATGCATTACCACACCTTGTTTATGCAGTGCTGTGACTGTGGGCCAAACTCAGTTTTGTTAGGGAAGCACTTTACCCTACGGTGGCATAGTGATGTTCTCTATGTTTTTCTCTGGAGTCTATGCACCTGTGCCCTGTACAGATCTCTGGGTCCAGCATACTCTCAGTTGTTGGAAGAAAAGGCTTTATTTGACAAAATAATACTGGACAAAACAACAGAGCAAAGAAAGAGGGATGGGTTGAAACCAGATGGAGACTGAGTAGGTCATTTGTAGTGTGTGCTAAGTCCCATCATCAAAACATCCACATTGCAGCCAGGCTCAAGTTCTTGACTATTGTCAACTGATGTACAAAGTCCCAGTAAAATTATCAGCTGCTTTTGTGACTCTAGGTGCTGAGCCTGCTTGTTTCCAAAGGGCACTGCCAAATACAATACCAGGTAAAAGATAAGTAACATAAGTTATGCATGAATACAAAGGGTGGGGTGAGAGAAATGAGATTGCTACTTAGACCGAACTGGAATGCTTAGAACACATCCATAACCCTGCCCCAGGAAGCAGGAAGTTCAAGTAGGATCCTTAGCAGCCAGGATTATGTCAGTGTTCAGGGTAGGAACCCTGACAGCAGTGGGTAACAAGTTACTAGGGAGAGCATTTTCTGTAGTTCAGGTTAGTAGGCAAACTCTGGGAATGCTGGGTCTCTTCACCTAGGCAGCTTGAGGTTAGTGGTGGTGTCACCAGGGCACCATTTAAAAGGTTTAAAAGGAATTGGTGAAAAGAAAGTATATTTATAGTTTGGCCAAGTTGGGGGGAAGATTTTTAGTTTCTCTCCACTGTTCCCAAGGCAGTGAGCATTCCAAACTGAAAACAGGGGTGCATTTGTGTCTTTCCTCAGTGTCAGAATGTATTGAATAGCAATAAACTCACAAGGTATGGTGGTTTCCTTAGCAGCAATTGCCAGTAGCCCTGTTTCCCCGACAGCTGACTGAGGCAAACACATATCACAAAGTACAGTAATATAAATACAGTAAATATAACTTATCTATATCTATATGTGTAATATACTTATTCGTGTAGTTAGGTCATACTATGGCTACTGAGGGTAAAGCAGTCTTGGCAAAAAAGGCCTAACAGAGGCAAAGTGGAGGAGCTGATAGGAATGCAAAAAATGCTTGAGGGTGTGTGGAACACTTGTAAGATAATGAAACCTGTTGGATACAGTCTTCAGGGTATCCTGAAGACTTCAGAGCTGTAACTTTGCGTTGTAAAGGCAAAGGGTAGGACCAGATCCAGATGAATAGACAGGGACAGATGACAGACATTCTAAGTAGGCCACATCAGGGGTAGAGCCTGAGTGGAAGTCCCTGGGCTAGTCAGGTGTTCTCTGCTTGTTGGTTCATTAATATGTACACTGGCTGGTCAATGATGCAAGCCATCACCATTGTTGTGTTTGGGTCTCTTCCCCTTTAGAGGGTCCAGGTGAGAAGGTTTCTTCCTTTCCTCAAGCTAATGTCTAGGAAGTCCTCAGGCCTGGTGTACCTCACATGATTTAAATATGCCCATGTGATTCTGTACCCTCAGTCCATCCTTATACATTTATAAATCATCACTCCTTTCCCAGGCATAGGTCCTTTATCAGTCTGTGCCACATGGGGATGCCAAACAGACGGTGCCATTCATATGTCCACCAAGGTGCACAGTCATCCTTTCTCCCTAAAACAGACTCAAATGCTGCTTGTATATATAGTCTCGGGCAAGACAGACTGACAGACTGCACAGTAGAGAGTGACTGTAGGCAGGGCACAGCCTGATTTCAACAGCAGTTTTAAAGAAAAGATAAGATGGAGGCCTGGAAATAATGTGTGGCAATTTAACCACTAGACAAGCTGTTGGAACAGTGTGAGATCACTTCCTGCTAGGCAAGCTCTTTCTCTGGTTGTCTTCTGATATCAGGGCATTCTCTGGGACCCTGGTTTTAGGGTCCCTGTTTCAGGCTTATAGCTGAAAAGCCAGCATGAGGGTTTCTCTGTGGAATATCTTCTTGCCAGGGCTTAGCATAGGACCATCATGACAATGGGAGCCCTATGAGAGCTACATTTAGAACATGTTGGCAAGGAGAATAGAGATGAATTGATGGTTGCTTGGAAATCATGAGAAACAAGGAAGGAGCCAGGCAAAGAAATCAAGGTGTGTCTGGTTAGAAGCTCGGTGTATGGATGTAGTGAGTTACTGTTGTGGTGACCCCCAAACATAAAATTATGTTGTTGCTACTTCATACCTGTAACTTTGCTACTGTTATGAATTGTAATGTAAACGTGTGTTTTCTGATGATCTTGGGCAACTCCTCTGAAAGGATCGTCCAGCCCCAGGCTGCAGTAACCACCTAACCAGTGTTAAATTTTTTGTGGTGCCTGGGATTAAACCTTTGCAAGCTACTTATCTCAGTACTTCCAAAAAATACCTGAAGAATAGCAATTTAACTGAGGATTTGTTTTGGTCCGTGGTGTTGTTTTCTGTGATTTGAGGATGCAGTCATCCCAGTGGGGAAGGCACCGTGGCAAGAGCATGAGCATCTGCTCACATTGGATATGGAGTCAGGAAGCAGAGCCACATGAACACTGAGCTAGCTTTCTCTTTTCCCTTTTCTGGTTTATTTGGGAACTCAGCCCATGCGAGTTGCTGCCAATAATCAGAGTGGGTCTTCTGTCTTCAGTTGTGCCTCTCTGTAATGACCTTAGCAGAATATCAGAGGTGGTCTCTGGTAATCAGAAACCCAGTCAGGTTGGCGATAAAAAGTAACCATTTGGACACACAGCACTCTACATTCCTGCCCTGTCCATGATAATTTTGAGGAACTTATAGGCTAGATCCTGGAGATGGTTGGAAGTGTGAATCTGGAGTTTGAAAAAGACAGATGAGGAGTACCCAAGTAATCAGTGTTTGAATAGTCACCACAACTCAATTTAGTGAGCAGCAGGTGAGATTTTTCTGTGTGCCAGGCACTGTACCATTATGATTCACTGTCTTGCAAGGAGAGCAGGAATTGTGAGGTTGAGTAAAATAAAGTATTGGGCTTTGAGCTGTGTCAAGTGCAGGCTTGTAAATACAGCTACTCAGGAGACTGAGGCCGGAGGATTGAAAGCTCAATCTGGGGCTAGCAAGATGGTTCAGCAGGTTCAAAGGACTTCCTATGCAAGTCTGATGACCTGAACTCAACTACTGGAACCCATGGAAGGGGAGACTGACTCTTGAAAGTTGTCCTCTGACCTTTGGGTTATTATTGTTGTGGTGGAACGCTATGACCACAGCAAACTGGAAATGAAAGGGCTCATTTTGCTCACAGTTCCATATAAGAATTGATCGTCAAAACCAATGAGGACAGGAACTCAGGCTGGTCAGGAACCTGGAGGCAGGAGCTGATGCAGAGGCCATGGAGGGGTGCTGCTTACTCGTGACTTGCTCAACTTTCTTTTTTTTCTTCTTCTTCTTTTGTTCTTTTTGCTTTAATTTTCTTTGTACATGCCTTTAATCCCAGCATTGAGATGCAGAGGAAGATGGATCTCTGAGTTCCAGGACAGCCTGGTCTACAGAGTGGGTTCCTGGACAGCCATGGCTACACAAAGAAGCCCTGTCTTGAAAAAAACCAAACCAAACCAAAACACCCTTTGGGCTGGAGAAGAACCGATCTATAAAATACATACATATACATAAAGGCAGGAGTTGCTTATGTTGGCCACACCTTAGTCCCAGAACTTGGAGGGTTTGAAGCCAGCATAGGCTATATATCTAGACCTT
Source organism: Cricetulus griseus (assembly GCF_003668045.3). Taxonomy (NCBI): domain Eukaryota; kingdom Metazoa; phylum Chordata; class Mammalia; order Rodentia; family Cricetidae; genus Cricetulus; species Cricetulus griseus. Next base: position 121,798,068 of record NW_023276806.1, on the reverse strand, counting down.
GTCTCAAAAACAAAGAAGATCTGGGTATGTGGCTCAGTTGGTAGCCACGGGATCCCTGGCAGTTTAAAAACCAGGCATGGTATACATGCCTGTAATCCTAGCACTTGGGAGGTAAAGGAGAATCAGAAGTTCAAGGCTATCTTTGGCTACATGGTAAGTTTGAGGTCAGCCTGAGCTATATAAGACCCTGTCTCAAAAGAACCTCCAAGTGATAAATAAATAAATGGGGATTTGGAGCACAATAGACCAGAGCCTGGAGAAGTTAAAGGGGTGTGGGGGGTACTGAGGAGTGGGTGGGAGGAGCTTAACTGATGAATTTAGTTGGGAGATGAAGTGCTGAACTTAGAATGCCGTAGGATGCATTGTAAGGAGAAGCTAAAGAAACAGACTTTTAATGTGGACAGACAACTTCACAGAGACGAAGGCAGTGGGTCAAAAGAGAGAGAAAGCAAAGCAGAACATAGGCATAGAATAACCCAAGTCATTCTGTGCAGCTTGAGAAAGCTTGAGACAGACAAGATCACAGAAAAGAATGGTGTGAGTTGTGATCCTAAAAGAAGAAAGAAGAAATGGGACCTAGAAAGCAAATGAAGGGGTAGTCTCCAGAGAATTCACACAGTTAGTTTATAGGAGATAGGTGGGAGGTGACACTCAGCCCTTGGAAGAATGTGATTTCCACTGGAGCAGTTCTATCTGAATCCTCCTTTGTCCTCCCAGTTCCCCTGCCCCTGCTTCTTTTCTTCTATCTCTGTAGTCCATGCTGGTCTGAAACTGGTGATCTTTTGTCCTTGACTCCTGCAGACTGGGGTTATAGTCTTGAATCACCAGGCCCAGCCAAGTTCTGCCTTTATCTCTGAAGAATGCAGTGTACTTTCAGACTGCCCTCTTTGAAGCCAACCCGTTGTAGTTCATCCACCTATCCATCTACCCACCCATCATCCATCCATGAATACATGTACCCATCTACCCACCCACCCATCCATCTATCCATTTATCCACCCACCCACCCATCCATGCATGCATCTATCCATCCATCCATCCATCCATCCATCCATCCATCTATCCATCCATCCATGTGAGGGAAGACAAGAGATAGTTAATTCTTGAGTAGGTAGATAGCTAGGGAAAGAGGCCTTGGACTATACTAGATCATGCTGATCTCTGAATACTTTCCATTTAATCCAAGATGACCTAATTCCCAGTTCTTGTCTGAAAGAATTCCTCTTTTGGTGGGGTTTACTCCTATTCTGGGCACAGGCTTTTTTTCTCCATTGGCATTTCAGAAGTCTGACCCCCCTCCCATCTGGTTCTGGCTGTACTTAAAGTGACCAAACCAACAAAGTGCGTTTTGTCCATCTAGTTCAAGAAGGAAAGGGGATCTGGCCCTGTTATACACTGTAAAAAATAGCATGTGAGGACTACCTTTGCTTCAATAAGTCTTGGCTGTGGGCTTTGAATTGCATCCACCCTGTCTTGCAATGCTTTACCTGACCGATAAAGGGACCAGAGAAAGGATTGCTAACAGGCAGCAATCTGTCTGTCTGTCTGTCTGTCTGTCTGTCTGTCTGTCTATCTATCTATCTATCTATCTATCTCATGTTTGACCCACCTGCCTCAGCATCCTGAATGTTTGTGTCACTGTGGACATAGAATCCCTTTTGCAGGTTCTTAGTATTGCATATAAAAGAGTAAAAAATGGACATAGGTGAGAATTAGACAGTGATGAACTGGAGAGAGGCAACATGAGGGCAACAAGCTGGAGCTCTCAGCAGCTGCTGTGGTGAGGGAGACGGACAGAAAGGAGAAGAAAGTGCCATTTTCTGAGTTGGAATTCTAGATGGCACAGGTCCATCAAGGGGGTCTTGCGGCTGTCCAGAGAGCAGAGGCAGGTGATGGGTTGGGGTGAGGATGGTGCCCCATCCTTTCACCAGAGTTGGGTCTTTCAGAGGACTTTGGTGCCTTCACATTTTCTTTGAGTTGAGTGCTAACAAAAACTAAAATTAAATCTGCAATTCAAGCTGACCATGGTAGCATGTGCCCTTAATCCCTGACCTTTGGAGACAGAGGCAATGGAGATTTCTGTAAATTCAAGACCAGCCTGTCCTTTACATAGCATGTTCCAGGACATCCAGGGCTACATAGAGAAACCCTGTCTCAACTAACTCTCTCCCTAAATCTACACTTAAAAGTGTAAGAGTGCCTCAAAACAAACCCACCCCGAATAAAAACCATAATAAAAGTCTACCGAAACCTTATTGTGTTTAAAAAAAAGACTAATTTTTTTAAAAAAGATTTTATTTATTTATTTATTTATTTAACCTCTGAGCCATCTCTCCAGCCCCCATATGACTAGATTTTGATGCAGAAAAATTGTTCTTTTGTCCAAGTGTGTATTTTGCTGTACTTGGTACAGAAAAGCAGAATGTGGGGAGGAGAGGGAATTTAAAAGATGCTAGACAGAAAGAAATGACCACACTAGAGAAACTGAAGAACCACTGATGTAGAACCCAGACCATCAGAACATGAGCTGCCGTGGAGTCTTGAGAACAGGGGGCTCTTGTTGCAGGTTACTGAGATACTTATGTGGCTGGAGCATCAGACAACAGGTTCTCCCGAGCTCCTCTCCCTGGGACCCAGGAACACTTAAGGTCTTACTAAGTTTTCTATTGCTGTGATGAAACACCATGACCAAACAACTTGGGAGGAAGAGATTTGTTTTAGCTTACAGTTCATAGCCCATCCTCTAGGGAAGTCAGGGCAGGAACTCACAGCAGGAGCTGATGCAAGGCCATGAAAGGAGGCTGCTTACTGGCTTGCTCCTCTTGGCTTGATCAACCCACATTCTTACAGCACCCAGGACCACTGCTCAGGTTAGCATTGCCCACAGTGATCTGGGACCTCCCACATCAATCATCAATCATCAATCAAGAAAATGGACCACAGGCCAATCTGGTGGGGGCAATTTTCTCAACTGAGATGCTCTCTTCTAAAATGACTCTAGTTTGTATCAAGTTGACATAAAAAACTACACAGTGCACATACATAAACTTTCTCTGGTAATTTGTTTACAACTTTTAGCCAGCAGTTTTCAGAGCATGGCTGTCAATCCTTTTGTTTTGCATTTTATTTTGTTTTGGAACAGAGTCTCATGCAGCTCAGGCTGGCCTCCAACCACAAGGAAGGGTGACCTTGGATTGCTGATCTCCAGCCTCACCTCCCAAGCAATGGGCTTACACATTGCCACCACCTATCTTCCATCATAGTTGCTAGTATTCTCATTTTATAGATAGGAAGATGTGGCCCAGAGGGGTTAGTAATTGACTGGCAAGAGGGGATCTGGGATTTTGACCCAGGCACAATGACTCTAGAGTTGACACTGTTGGCCTCTATATACTGTCCTTGCCTCTTTCAGGTTGACTATATGTAAATATATGTATTAATTTGTTGCTAACAGTTTCATATATGTACATAATATATTTGATCATATCCACCCCAAACTCTCTTCCCACTCCATTAAGTCACTTCTTACACATGCACCTTAAACTCTTGTCCTTTTTATTTATTTTTTTTAACTTGGTGGGTCTATTTCTGCCTGTTCGGATGATGGCTGATGGTGTGCTGATAATCATAGCTGCAGTGAATTTGTGGGTACAGTGGCCATGCCTTTAATCCCAACACTTGGGAGGCAGAGACAGGCAGATCTCTGTGAGTACAAGGCCAGCCTGGTCTACAGAGTGAGTTCCAGGACAGCCAGGGCTGTTACACAGAGAAACTGTCTTGAAAAACAAAACAAAACAAAAAACCACACCCCCAAAAATTTATATAGTAACAGAGTACAGTTTCTTACTGTATTCTGTCATTCGTTCTTTGGCTGTCAGACCTGGGGAGGTAGACACATTTTGAGTCAGGATCTTGGATAGCATGGCTAGTCTCAAACCTACTACTTAGCCAAGGATGACCTTGAGCTGCCAAGCTTCCAGCCTCCATGACTTCTACTGGATTACAGATGTGCACCTGGTTTATGTAGTGCTGAGGATTGAACACAGGGCTTTGTACATGACGGTAAGCACTACTCTAACTGAGCTGCATTCCTAGGCCCTATTTATATTGACCACAGGGTAACTGACTTAGTTTGTTGAGACAGGAACTCACATATCCCATGCTGGTCTTGACCTCACTATGTAGCTGAGCATGACTTTGAACCCTTCTACCCACACGTGCTGGGACTATAGGCTTACACTGTCACACCTGGTTTTAGGGTAACTGCTTTGTTTTCTTCTCTAACATCACCCATTCTTTTAGGAACTTTCTGGGTTCTTTCTACCACCTACTTCCTTCCCTCTTGCCTTCTTTCCTTTGCAAACAGACTGTTCTCAGTGCCACCCCACTCCCCACCCCCAGCAGCTGCTGTAAACAAAACACACTGTCTGTCTTTCAGAAACTGAGCTAATGTCGTGAATGCTAAGTAAGAAGCAAAACTGTTTCTGGGACGGCCTGGGTAAACTGAGACACGTGTTGGAACAGCTTGTTGTGCTTACTCTAATCTCTCTCTCTCTCTCTCTCTCTCTCTCTCTCTCTCTCTTTTACCTTTTTATCTCATCTGTATTTACCTTTTAAAGCAGAATGTGATTGGGCACTATATTTCTATTCAAAAGCCTTGCTGAGTTACAAGACCTAGGGAAGCTTAGTTTTGTTCTCAGTACTTTGAAAACTAGCCACATGGGGAATTCCTCAGTTGTTTTAGCTTGTGTATTTACTTCTAGGACTAGTACATGCAGAATTAACTACAGGGGATGAAAATTTTAAGATGAAATTTAGGTCATCTTAATTTTTTTCCCTTTAAACATGAAGCTATCTTAGAACACTTCCAAAAGTGACAAATTATTTGGTTTACTAAGTAATCCAGCTTAACAGCTAAACACTGCAGACCACAAAGTTAATAGGTTACATTTCGTGTTGCAACAAATGTTCTACCAACCCGTTGAGTCAAGTCTAGAGTATCACAGTATCACAAGTAGAAAGAAATTTTTCTTCCCCTTAGTTTTCATGCCACACAGATGTACAGTGATGTCCTGGTCAGTGTCAGTGTACCCAGCCAGACTGATGGTTTTCACTGTGCGAGCCTAATGCCATTTTCTAATTTGCCAAAGAATTTAAATTTAGAATATAGGATTGCGTACGTGCACACAAACGCGCACGCACACACACACACACACACACATACACACACGCACGCGCACACACACAAAACCCTCCATGTTCATATATTTGTTTCCTCATTTATGTATTTAAATTTATTTAATTATTTAGATTTATTTAATTAAGTACTTGTGTGTCCATAAGCTACAACAAACATGTCAAAGGGCAACTTTCAGGAATCAGTTCCCCTTTTCATGTGGGTTGCAGGGATCAAACTCAGTTTGTCAGGCTCCGTTGTGAGTGCCATTACCCACAGAACCATACTGCTGGCCTTCCATTTATTTAATATGATAGATGTTAATAATTATTTTAAGTTTTCAGTAAGTTGGACAGCTATGTCAGATCATATATAGAAGTTGAATTCTTATCAATATTCATTTTCCTGTTGATTTTGAATATTCCCCAAATGCTGTTTGTTTTTAGCTCAGTCACCCCCTGGCATATTTCCCATGAATAACGGCTGGTGGGCTTATAATGCAGTGCTTTTCAGCATTTCCTGGGCGGACTGGGTAAACTGAGTCAAGTGATTGTGACTTGGGACACGCTCCAGGGGAAGCTAGATTGTCACATGAACCATCTCATCTGTAAAGACACCTCCCCAGGGTCAGTGGTTCAGGGGTGAGTGTGGCCCACCTGCAGTGGTAGCTTGCTTGTTGCTGTTGTCAGATCCTGGTTTTATAGTCTATAATAAAGCATAGTACTGGCCAGCTGTGCCCTTTGCTGAAAATCTTTTTTAAAAAATAATATTTATTTATTTGTGTTTCTGTGCAAGTGTGTATGGGGGGTGAGTATGGGGAGGATGCATTTCAGAAGAGGGCATCTGATCCCTCAGAGTGAGGGCTATGGGAATTTACAGGATGCCAGGCTTGTTCCGTGAGTTCTGGGGTCTGAACTCTGCTCTTCATGATTGTGTAGCTGTACTCTTAGCCCATGAGCCAGGAGTGGAGAGGGAAAAATTAACTCCAAAAGGTCTTTGCTGTTGGGTGAGGAGGATTCTTCTCTAACTGTACTTCCTATGATGCCTCAACGCAGATGTCTTTTTGTTTGTTTTTTTTTTTTTGAGACAAGATTTTACTGGATAGCCCAGGCTAGCCAGGAACACTGTGTAGCTCGGGTTGCTTCTCATTTGCACCAATCCTTTTACGTCCTAAGGGACTTACCCTGTGCCTAGCTTGTATACTCTCTAGCCTTTTCGGCAAAGTTCCTGGTTATGCCATTCCTCCTCTCTCAGGTGTTCCCGACTTCCCCCACTTTTAAAAAGACCAGACACATCTAAATGTAGAAGCTTTATAACACTTTTAAAATGCTTAATGTAACATGAATCTTTGCTTTCTTTCGTTTACACTTAAATATTGATGGCATTTTCTTGAGACTATAGTGTGTTTATTTGGAAAGTTAGACTGGTTTTAGAAAATAAACCTATTACAGTCATCTAGAATGCAGCAGTTGGGCCGGGCGTTGGTGGTGCATGCCTTTAATCCCAGCACTCAGGAGGCAGAGGCAGGAGGATCTCTGTGAGTTCGAGGCCAGCCTGGTCTCTAGAGCGAGTGCCAGGATAGGCTCCAAAGCTACACAGAGAAACCCTGTCTCGAAAAAACAAGAAAGAAAGAAAGAAAGAAAGAAAGAAAGAAAGAAAGAAAGAAAGAAAGAAAGAAAGAAAGGAAGAAAGAAAGGAAGGAAGAAAAAAGACTTGTGGTGCAGGTCTGGAATTCCATCTCCTCCAGAGTGGACTACACAATGAGTTCAAGGCTAGCCTGGACAATTTAGTGAGACCCTGTCTCCAAAAATGAATTGTTGTTTTTTTAATTGAGTATTTGGAAATCTCACGTCATGTTCACCTCCCAGTCTTCCCCTGACCTCCCCCCTCCCCCCACACACATAAAACAAGAAAAAGGAAAAAGCAAAGTCTATTTTGTGTTGTCTGAACACTCATTAGAACATGGTCAGAATCCTAGTGGCCACCCTGTGCCCCCTGGGAGGAAGAGTCTTCCTCGGCTGCATCTGTCCATAAGCTATCAGCTGAGAAAAGCCATGCTGTGTGTGGGAAGGGGGAGCAGCTCTCCCACAGACATTAACTTGACATATATGGCACACGACCCTTAGCTATATATGGGTCACCAGCCCACTCATGGTCCTCAGCAGCTGTGTGGGTCATGGGCCTCAGGTGGCTACACATGCCGAACACATCAGGATGTCCCCCCAAGGCAGCAAAGACCGAGGATATCACCACGTCATCAGTCAGCAGCACAGACTGCTGCATACACGTCCACATGGATCTCAGGCTTCAACACAGTCTGGGGGGTAGCAGCATGGACACAGACACCAAAATGGCTTCCAGTGGTATCTCAGATCACAGTGGTCCTTTGAGGAGGTCCACTCCAGATAGATGGGCCTCTGTCATTGCCCAGATCAGGGGGATCCCATGGCCGGGCGGCAGGTTCCAAGGTTTGGGCTGCATCTGCATAAGCTCCAGTCTGTTGCACACCATCCCGACAACCATACTGGGCAATGACAGCCTGTCCACCAGCCCTCTCTCTCACCTGTCACCCACATCACATCTCCAGTTCTGCCTCTCACTAGCACATGAACTGCTCTGTTTTTTTTTCTATCCTTCTCACCTCTCCATCACATATTTGTTTATCGTGGTGACACCCAGACACCCAGTTTGGTAGATGGGGCAGCACTTTGGGTTCAAAAGGAATTTTAAAGGGGACTGATAATGTGTTGTCAGGGCTAGGGCTGTTGCTGTGGCTTGGTGGTAGAACAGTTGCCTAGCATCCTCAAGACCCTGGGTTTGATACCCAGCACTACTAAAATAAAGTCTGGGAACATATGCATAGGTTCTATGTAAACGCTACTCTTAAGACAGGAGGGTGTGGGAGTAGGTATGTGGGGGAGAGGGAGGGGGGAAATGCTGTTAACTCTAAGCCCCAAAGGGGAATACAGTTTCTTATCACATTCTAAGTGTCCAGTGACCGTTCCAGTCCAGGAGCAGTTGTCTGTAAGAACTCGACTGTCCCCAGGCAGCCAGCCTAGAATATGGAGTAAATCAAGATGCAAAATAAGCCAGGATGTTGGTGCATGCTTGCCTTTAATCCCAGCACTCAGGTGGCAAAGGCCAGCAGATCTCTGAGTTCAAGGCCTCCCTAGTCTACAGAGCAAGTTTCAGGGTCTCCAGGGCCACATAGTGAGATGGTTCTTTCTCTCCTTGCTCCCCACTCCTAGCTCTCAAAACAAAAAAATCCAACCCCAAAGGTGGAGTTGGTGAGCATGGTTTTGTGGGGGGTCGCTCTGGTGCAAACAGTTAATACTAGTCCATTTTTCTTCACCACTACCCTGCAGAGTAACCTGATACACTCCCTGGGGCTGAGCCACCACCTGATCGCGCTGAATTTCATCATCGTTTCTTTTGGCAAGAAAAGCGCAAGCTCTTCTCCAAAGGTGAAGGTGACTGACACTGACTTTGATGGTGTGGAAGTCCGAGTGTTTGAAGGCTCTCCAAAACCCGATGAGCAACTTCGACGAAGTGTGGTCTATATCCACGGAGGAGGCTGGGCCTTGGCAAGTGCAAGTAAGTCCCTGTCACCTTCAGGTGGGTCAGCTGCTTGGCTCTGGGAGTGTGATTACTGTTTAAAAATGGGACTGGTTCTCCTGGACCATACTGGTTTCTCCTGTCATTGTGGCCACATCAGCAGTGCCTCTTTTCATTTATGTGATTATAGTATAGAGAGTTTTGGCTTGTTGGTCCCTCCCTTCTCCTCTGTCTTTCTTCTTGTCCCCACCACACCCACCTCCTCCCTCCCTACTTTCCTCTCTTCCATCCTTCATATTTTCTGTACTAGCTATTGAAAGTAGTGCGTCATGCTGTGAGATGATGGCTCTACCACTGAGCCCCAGTCCTCAATTTACTTTTTAGTGCTGGCAGATTGCTGTATAAATATTTTCTGAGCTAGGAACGTAGTTTGGGTGGCAGAGTGTTGTCTAGCATGCACAAACTTTGGTTTGCATCCCAGAAGCTCGTGGTTCAATCCTCAGCACTACATAAACCAGAGGTGCTGTCACACAATTGTAATCTCAGTACTAAAGGGTTGGAGATGGGAATCTGGTGTTCAAAGTCTTCTTCAGTTAAGTTTGAGGCCAGCCTAGGCTAGAGACCCTGTCTCTAAAATACGTAAAAGTTCTGTGATCTAAATCCTAGACATACTGTGATGATCCGTTGATAACTAGCTTTCTATATCAAAATAAGGTAAACTTCCACTGGGCCAGAATAGGAGGTAATTATCTGTAACTCTGGGCAACTTTTATTTTGAAGGCTTCTTTTTATGAAATAGAGCAGGTATTGCTTAATACACCTTAATTCATCAGCATCAGCTTATGAAACCAAAGATTAAAATACCACAGCATGCAGCCATTAAAAGAAAGCAGCATCCTCAAGTACAGGGCTATTTCCCGTGGATTTGGACATCTATTGAGAGCAGAATGGGTTGGAAGAAGACCAGAAGGAGCCTGTCTCAAAAGAGCCAGGGCTTCTGCCTCTGGTGACCTCCTTCCTCATCCTCAGGCCAGAGCTTCGGGTGTTCTCTATACTGAAAAGTAGTGACAGGCTGGCGCGATGGCCCAGCAGACACAAGTGCTGGCCACCAAGTCTGATGACCGAGCCCATCCATGGGACCCACATAGTGAAGGGAGAGAACTGACTCCCAGAAGTTGTCCTCTGACCTCTACATGTGCATCATGGCACATGTGCACCCCACACAGACACACACAAATGAAAATGTGATTTTAACAAAATAGAAAAGCAATTCAAACTTGGTCTCTTCTTTATTATCTTGTTATAGAAATGCTTAACGCAGAAAATAAAAAAGACTGTACAACTTTCTTTCACAACTCCATTTCATTTCGATCCACACCCATCATTTATTCTGTTACTTTTTGGTTTGTTCCCAGTTTCAGCACATGCTCACTGTATATGTAAATGTGTCCAATACTGTGATTTTTAGTATAGATACAGCCGTGGGCAGACCTGGACCATGGGTCACTGTATTAGTTGCTTTTTCACTGCTATGAAAAAATACCGAACAAGAAGCAACCCGGAAGGGAGGGAAGGAGGGGTGGGGGAAGGAGGGAGGTAGGGAAGGAGGGAGGAAGGAAATAAGGAAGGAAGGAAGGAAGGAAGGAAGGAAGGAAGAGTCCATTGTGTTAGGAAGGTCATGGTCAGGAACGTAAGGTGGACTGTTACACTGCATGAAGTGTTAGTTGTTTTTTTCAGTTCAGGAGCTGGGCTAATGGAATAGTGCCACTCACAGTCAAGATGGATCTTCCTTGCCCCATTAAAAAGTCTGGAAACTTGTCACAGACATGCCCAGAGGTGATTCTGTATCTCAAAATTGACAGGCAGTGTTAACCATTACAGTCACTCTTAAGTGTGCTACAGACAGAGATCCAAAAATGAGTAAGATAGGGCATCTGTGTTAGAAAGGGTACTGAACACTTGTCATGGGAGATGCCATTGTCCAAGACAGGGAGTATGGATGACAGAAGAGCGGGGTCATGAGAGTCAGTCTCCTTAATTTTGGCTGGTGTACCCAAGGGAGAGCTGGACTGGTGAGTGTGTACAGACAGGCATGCACTCTTTAGCCTGCTGATTCTAAGGCTGCCATGCAAGCCCATACAGAGAGGAATATTAGGTGCTCTGCTGAGGCATTAAGTCTTTTTTGTTGTTTACTTGTTTGTTTTGAGACAGGGTCTCATGTACTCTAGGCTAGCTTCCCTATGTGGCCGAGAATGACCTTAAATTTCTGATTCTCCTGCCCTCACCTCTAAATGCAGGGATTACAGGTATGTGCCTCCTCTCCCAGTTTATGTGGGGCTAGGATCAAACCAAAGCTTCATGTATGCTAGGCAAATGCTCTGCCAATTGAGCTATGTCCTATCTGATGAGATTTAAAATACTGAAAGAATAATAAGTAGGAATCAATTCTTATCTATTAAAATGACTTTTGTTCTTATGGACATTTGAGTCCCCTTCCTAGGAAAACCACCTAAAATTCTATTTCTTTTGTGTTGGCTTAAAGAGACTTCCATATTCTTCACATTGCTGATTTCCTGAATCACAGCAAACGAGGGTGTTAAAAGTGCAAAATCTTATAATTTGAAGAAGGAAACTGCCAATTTGCTTTGAAAGGGTGTATTTGAAGAGCTTCAAAATCAGAATTAATTTGGTATATTTCATATAACCTATTTTGAAATAAATGTTTAGTAAATTAAAAACATATTCAAAGCTAATCTAATGCAGATTTCCTGTTAGTTATAGTAATTACATTTTATCAGAAACTGGATTTAATTTTTGCATTTGAATGTGTCTCTGTTTGCTTAGCTTTCATTCTTTCTTCCCCCACCCCCTCCCTCTGTCCCTTCCCTTCTCCTTCCTTCTCCCTTCCCTTCTCCTTCCTTCCCACTTCTTCTCCTTTGTTTTTTTTTTGTTTGTTTGTTTGTTTGACATAGTCGCATGTATCCCTGGGTAATCTTCATGCTAGCCTTGAACTCCTGACCCTCTTGCTTCTACCTCTCAGGTGCTGAGATTAGAAGCAAGTGTTCTCTGGCTCACATACATTTTTCAGTGTTTGATGCTATTATTATCTTAGTTTAAAAACAGTCTGTACTCAGAAACATGTAGGTGTGGACAACATGAACGGCCACTTTTGTAGTGATCCTTCCTTTCTCACAGAAATCAGCTACTATGACGAGCTGTGCACATCAATGGCCGAGGAGCTGAACGCCGTCATCGTTTCCATCGAGTGAGTATTTAGTTACAGTTCTTAGTAAGATTTTTATTTTTTATTTATGTGTGTGTGTCTATGTGTGGGTATGTGAACATGAGTGCTGGTACCCACAGAAGCCAGAAGAGGGCGTCATATCCCCTGAAGCTGGAGTCAAAAGTTTGTTTGCTGCCCAGTGTGTGTGCTGGGTACAAAATCTGGTCCTTTGAAGGGCAGCTAACAGTCTTCACTGCTGAACCACTTCACCCTCCAATAGTCATAATTGTTATGAAGAAAAAATTCTAGTTAACCATCTAGTAACCATGTAGCAAAAATAACATATAGTGTCAAACTTTGGGATTTCAGATGTGTGTTGCCTTGTCTATCTTCTTAATATTTTTTGAACTGGGTTAACTACACATTGACTATTTTAACTATTTATTTATTTTCCTTTTTCCTCTGCAGTGCTAGGGACTCCACCTAGCAATTCCTATTCACTCGGCAAGTGCCTTCCTACTGAGCTGTATTCCTAGTCATCTTTTTATGGAGTTTTACAAACTTTTGGAAAAGAAATTAACTAGAACTAGCGACCTGTAAGCTTGATAGTAACTTTTTAAAACTAAAAACAGTTGGGATTTTAAAGAGACTCTTGTTAAAAACCAGCACTATTTTCTTTAAGTATGTTTCTGTAACCCTTGAAGCTAGCACTCTGCTCAACAAATCTTAGTCATAGAACCAGTAGTAAACCTTGTGGTAGAATTGTCTCTGCTGGCTTTTTTTTTTTTTTTCCCCCTCGAGACAGGGTTTCTGTGTGTAGCTTTGTAGATCAGGGTGGCATCAAACTCACAGAGATCCGCCTCTCTGCCTCTCTCTCTGCCTCTCTGCCTCTCTCTCTGCCTCTCTGCCTCTCTCTCTGCCTCTCTGCCTCTCTCTCTGCCTCTCTCTGCCTCTCTCTCTGCCTCTCTCTGCTCTCTCTCTCTGCCTCTCTCTCTGCCTCTCTCTGCCTCTCTCTCTGCCTCTCTCTCTCTGCCTCTCTCTGCCTCTCTCTCTGCTCTCTCTCTCTGCCTCTCTCTCTCTGCCTCTCTCTCTCTCTCTGCCTCTCTCTGCTCTCTCTCTGCCTCTCTCTGCCTCTCTCTCTGCCTCTCTCTCTGCCTCTCTCTCTGCCTCTCTCTGCCTCTCTCTCTGCCTCTCTCTGCCTCTCTCTCTGCCTCTCTCTGCCTCTCTCTCTGCCTCTCTCTGCCTCTCTGCCTCTCTGCCTCTCTGCCTCTACCAATTTTTTATTTGAATTAGAAACAAGATTGTTTTACATGACAATACCAGTTCCCTCTCCCTCCTGTCCTCCCCTACCACCCCCCACCAACTAAAACCCTACCTATCACATATCCTTTCTGCTCCCCCTGGATGGTGAGGCCTTCCATAGGGTGTCATCAGAGTCTATCATATCCTTTGTGATAGGGCCTAGGCCCACCCCCCGTGTGTCTTGGCTAAGGGAGTATTCCTCTATGTGGAATGGGCTCCCAAAGTCCACACCTATGCTAGGGATAAGTACTGAACAGGAGGTCCTGTAGATTTCCAAGGTTTCCTCACTGAAACCCATATTCCTGGGGTCTGGATCAGTCCCATGCTGGTATCCCAGCTATCAGTCTGGGGAGCAAAGAGCTCCCCATTGTTCATGTCAGTGGTTTCTATGGGTTTCACCAGCCTGGTCTGGACCCATTTGCTCTTCACTCATCCTTCTCTGCATCTGGATTCCAATTCAGTTCAGTAATTAGTTGTGGGTGTCTGCTTTTACTTCCACCAGCGGTGGCATTTAAGTCAGTCATCAATCTCATTATCAGGGGAGGGCATTTAAGGTAGCCTCTCCTCTGTTGCTTAGATTTTTAGCTGGTGTCATCTTTGTAGATCTCCAGACATTTCCCTAGTGCCTGATTTCTCTGTAAACCTAAAATGTCTCCTCTATTATGGTATCTCCATTCTTGTTATCTTCTAGCTGCTGGCTCTTTTATAAGCTATTTCTTATTTTTTCTTTCTTCCTTTCTTTCTTTCTTTTTTTTTTTTTTTTGGTTTTTCGAGACAGGGTTTCTTTCTGTGGCTTTGGAGGCTGTCCTGGAACTTGATCTATAGATCAGGCTGGTCTCGAGGTCAAAGAGATCTCCTGCCTCTACCTCCCGAGTGCTGGGATTAAAGGTGAGTGCCACCCCCGCCCAGCTATAAGCTATTTTCTTGAGCAGCTAGAAAATAGCTGAATAATTTGACAGCTGTTGCTATAGTAATGACACATCTCATATCTGTCTCATGCCAGCATTGTCCCAATGCTTTCAGTCCCTTGTGTCTCCTCACTTAATCTTCCTTCAGGTTTTCCCCTTCCTTGTCAGCTTTCCCATGGAAAGCTCCAGCCACTTTCCTCTGCTTTATTATATCGCTGAAGCCATCTTCCGTGTTCCACAGGCCATATATTTGACCTATTACATGTTTGCAATAGGAATTAATGTGTGTGGGGATGTTGGGGATTTCATTGCTGAATCATTTGTGCTCAAAACCATCCAGCATAAACAGGAAATTCAGTTATTGGCTGTATGAAGAGTCTAAATTTCTAAATTCTCATATAAATCACCCAAGGAAATGTGGCATGGTGGTTTATTGTGTAATCGAAACATTTGGCTAGAGATAGAAGAGATGCTATGAGTTCAAGGCTAGTATGGGCTATGTAATCATTTCTAGGCCAATCTGGGCTGTAGAGTAAGGAAGGCTCTTTGTCTCAAAAATACAAGGCTAGGGAAGCTGCCTTAGTAGATAAAGTGTTTTCCATGCAAGCATGAAGACCTGCCTTCATATCCCCAGCACCCTCAAAAATAGCAACAAGAAACCTTGGTGTGGTAGTGCATGCTAAAATTCCAGCACTGAGGAGGATACAGGAGGATCCTGGTGGCTTGCTAGTAAGCCAGCCTAGCTGGATGGTTGAGCTCCAGGTTCACTGAGAAGCCTTGTTTTAAAAAAAAGACAGCAATAGAGGAAACAGCAGTGTTAACCTCTGATCTGCACACACATTCACAGGAGCATGAACTAGTACACATCACACACACACACACACACACACACACACACACACACACACACACACACGGTATGTATTTTACTTTACTATTTTCTTTATAGAAGAGGAAAACTGAATCATCTCATGAGGTCATATAGCTGAGTGGGCACCTAGGTGATATGGGGAACTAACTCCAGATTAGAAGCTTTAGAGGACCCCATGTCTTCCTGATTACCAAGCTAGGAGTGGAGGAAGCTGCTAATGCCACATGACCAGACAGTGAAGGCACCATCTGCTTATGTGACCCAGGCTCATCCAATTCTCCCTTCCCTCTGCCATCTTCCCATTCATGGCCCATCTTTCTCTTGCCCACTGTGGACCTGGGGTCTAAGGGAATCCTTCCCGATGTAGTCTGTGTGAAGAGCTGTGCTCTTGAGGCACCAGGCAGCCCCACCCTGTGAACAGAAGTTTAGGACTACACAGTGGGACTGAGGAGGCTACCACCTCAGATTTAGCTGCCGTTGCTCTATACACCTCTGAGGCTCTTCTGAACCTGCAGCCAGGCCTTCCAGATCCCTGAGGACTCTTGATAAAGTTCAACAATGCAGGGATCATCCAATAAACTGTGTCTGGAGGCCTTGGCCACTGGCCAGGGGATAGAAAAACACCAAAGGAGCCAGGCCCTTAGAGCAAGGCCCTGGCGTGTGGTGTTGAAGAAGCTTGAGGGGCCTTCAGTAGTTTTGGTGCCCTATAGTTACTCAAAGTTACTCAAAAGCCTAGAGAAGGAAGGAAGTTAGGCTTGCTTCACTTGGCACCTCGAGGAGGATCATGTTCACTTCAGGAACTTCTTTACTTGCCCTCAGGACTTCAGTATCAACAACGGGCAGCACACCCTGAGCTCTTCCTACACACTCTTCTCTACCTCGGAGCCTCTTGACTCCAGTGACACAGGCGTTGCTTTTGAGTCTAGGCTTATCATAGAACAGGGAAGGGTAGATAAGATGTATTCAAGATTTTTAGAAAGCTAAACCCCAGATGCAGTTGCCTTCTTAACTTTCCCACTGTGCTGACTCTGC
The DNA here is from genome assembly GCF_003668045.3 of Cricetulus griseus. Classification (NCBI taxonomy): domain Eukaryota; kingdom Metazoa; phylum Chordata; class Mammalia; order Rodentia; family Cricetidae; genus Cricetulus; species Cricetulus griseus. The sequence continues at coordinate 121,782,001 of NW_023276806.1, read as the reverse complement.
ATCAAGGGCATCCAGATGTTCAACCACCTGGGGTGGGGGTAGGGGTAGGGGTGGAGGAACAGTACAGGGGCACTTTCAGGTAACTCCCTGAAACTCATAAGCAAAATGGGTTAGGAACCTTTCTGGGAACAGAAAACGAGAGCCCTTCACCTGGCTCCCAGTGCCTTATGTAAGGCCACAGTGTGAACACGGAGTAGATCCATGCTGACTTGGGATAAGGACCACACAGACCTTTCCAGGGACCAGTTTAGACAATGGAGATAAAAAGGCTTCTGATGGTCTAGTAGGCCTGCCCTTACATGTGCCCCAGGATAGTTTGAACATAATCCAACGTATTTATTGATGACAGCATCATGTCACAGTGTCAAACAGCTGGACACCTCCTCCTGAAGCAGTGAGCAAGTCTGCCTGAGTAGTGCTGCCATCACATGACGAAAGGTCAACTTACAAATGAGTCGGTGCACACCTGGAATCCGAGCACACTTAACTATGGACAGAAATAGTGAGAGGTGGTTAGGGCCCAGGCCTGCCACAGAAAGCCCTCTATCCACGCTGTAGCTGAAGGATGGCCAGCGTCATGTGACCCTGAAGATAGTATCTGACGGGGGCTTAGTTGTTCTTACTGGCTCACTCCTTTCCTTTTCCTTCTAGTCCATGAATATTGGTTTAACGCCTCTCCTGGGCCAATTGCAGTGTTAAGTCCTGGTGCTGTAACAAGTTAAGAGTTAATGCCCACCCTCACAGACTAAAAAAGAAACCTCGAGCCAGGTGGTGGTGGCGCATGCCTTTAATCCCAGCACTCAAGAGGCAGAGGCAGGTGGATCTCTGTGAGTTCGAGACCAGCCTGGTCTACAAGAGCTAGTTCCAGGACAGCCTCCAAAACCACAGAGAAACCCTGTCTCGAAAAACAAGCAAGCAAGCAAACAAACAAACAAAAAAGAAACCTCAACCCAATACTTGAAGTGTAATGAGTGATGAGAAAGAGATGAGAAGCAGTGATTGAGGCACTGTTTGAAGGGTCAAAAAAGGTACCTTTAAGAAAGTGGTATTGGGGCTGGTGGTGTAGCTCAGCTGCTTGCCCAGCATGCCTGAAGCCCAGGGTTTGAGCCCCAGCTGCTCCTTCTCTTCAGCCGTCCGTCCCCGGGGGTGGGGGTAGGTTGGCATGATGGCTTTGCCTCTTGTGCACCATGGTTTAGTGAAGATTGTGTCTCTGGAAGCTGGTAGGCAAGGGCCAGGGCAGTCTGGAAATGGAATCACCTCGTGTGATATAAGTACCAAAGACTGGAATTCCTACAGATGTGTTGCCTGTGCTGGTTGGCAGGGGTCAGGGGACATGCCTGATGACTAACTTGCATAAAGGCCTTTAGTTTTAAAAAGTAAGTAAAGCCTGGACCTACTTCTTAGTGCTTTCCATGGCACTTTGCAGTTATCATATATCAGTTGTACATTATGCATCTGGTAAATGAAAAGGTGTCTAATATCTAATTTACGTGGTCATATTCTTATTCATATAACCTAGGACCATCTTATTTTACATGTATTAAGTAGGGAATTTCCAACACTCTGCCTTTTAACCTCTGTTTTGTTTAGTAAAACATAATATGAAGACCCTAAGATATAAGGGACAAGAGAGATTCATACCTGTCTTTCAAAGAAGCAGTATGACATAATTTTGTTAGTCAGGGTTCTCCATAGGACCAGGTGGATATAATGGATATATGCATATGTATGTATGTATGTATATGAGTGTATATATGTATGTATGTGTGCATGTGTATATATAAATATATATGTAAACAGGATATATTAGAGTGGCTTATAGGCTGTGGTTTGGCTGGCCAACAGTGGCCATCTCAGCCAGTTAGCCATCAAAATAATAAAGCATAGTGTGATTGCTACTGGTTGTCAATACACATAGGATGTTGGATAACTTTAAATTCTACAAGAGATTTATCACACCACCTTTTTTTTTTTAATACCACCCTTTTTTGATGTGGAAAACTTTCGAGTTTTTGCTTTTAATTAAATAATTAATTTTTTTCTACATTTATGCACCATTTTACAAAGCTGCCTTAAACCACACCCCCATCCTACCAGATGTCAGGTGAGAACTCGAGGCTTTGCAGAGTTGTAGGTTCCTGTGGCAAATGTGTCACACAAGATGCTGATGTGCTCGGGCTTTGGTCACTAGGGTCTGAGCACTGGAGACTTCAGGCCCTTGTTTTTATTGTCCATAAAATTTTGGGCTACAGACTTCCAAAGGCATAGCGCTTTAGTGGGACGCCTCACAGTGCCCGTGTGCTTAAGCAGCTTTAGGGATACATGACCTGAAAGCCATGCGGCCACTTCACTGGTAAGTATACCCTTCTTTGTTCTCTTCCTCATTGAAGCCATGGAGAGATAGAGTGCTCCAAGTTCTAACCCCTACACATACACACACACACACACACACACACACACAAAAAAAAAAAAAAAAAAAAAAAAAAAAAAAAAAAAAGGAAGGAAGGAAGGAAGGAAAAACCCAAACAAAAACAACAGCACCAATGGGAGGCTCAGCTCAATACATGCCTACTCCGCCATGTCAGCCTCTGTCTAATTCTACAGAGAAGATCCTATGGCTGCTTCAAGAAAATAGATTGATTTTTTTTTTTTTTTTTTTGCTGACGTTAAGTAACAAATCACCCTTTTCAAACATGCTTAGTTAATGTATGTTGTTTCTGATCACTTCTTAATTCAAAGCCCAAAGGGGAAAGATGCCCAGGCTTTTCTCTTACAATTAGATCCTTTAGAATTTTAGATGGGACAGAGTGGTTCAGAGAGAGACAGAGCTCATTTGGTAAAGTGTTTAGTGTGCAAGAATGGAGGCCTAAGGTCCACTCTCAGAACTCACTTAAACATGAAAAAAAAAGCCAAGTGAGTTGTTGGTGGTGCAAATTTGTAACCCTCATATGAGGGAGGTGGAGAAAATGGATCCCCAGGGCTCACTAGCCTGCCAGCCTTTTCTAATTGGTCAGTTCCAGGCCAATGAGAGACTGTCTTGAAGGCAAAGTGGTGGCATCTTGAGGAATGCCAGCCAAGATTGACCTCTAGCCACTACATACATATGCACACACATACTTGTACCAGGAGACACAAGTGTACACACACAGCTCTGTGTTGCATCCATAGTCAACCTATGATTGAAAAATCCCCTTGAGCTGGTGAAACCTGGCCCCATTGCTTCACAACTGAGCCCATGGATTCCTCTTTAGCCTCTGGAACCATACTAAGACAAGAAGCTAGAAGCTTGTGGTTTCCTGGATTGCCCGGGCTCCTTCTGTACTGGTGGCTGAGTATCTTGGTTGAGGGTCAGTTGAGATAAGCACCTGGAAAGGGAGTCTCTCAGCTTTTACAGATATGTCTCATGAAGACATGTCCTTCTCCCAGCCTTGGGCACCAGACTTAGGACCTGATGACTTCTAAGCAAGTGTTCTACCACCGAGCCTTGGTGAGTCCTGTGACATCTTAAGCTAGGACCAGCATTTTGGGAGGTTCACATTGTTTGAAAAGACTTCACTTCTGGGCTCAGGTACTCCATCTATAAGATTTTGGTGGAGCCTCCCAATATCTACCTAATCATTTGAACCCCAACCTGTGTGTATTTGTGTATCTGTGGGTGCATGCTCACATGTATACAAAGGTCAGAGGACAACCTCAGTGCTCTTCCTCAGGAGCTGCCCTCTTTTCCTCCTGAGAGCAGGTCTGTCACTGGCCTAGGCAATCTACCAGTGTCTGCCTTCCTGCACTAGGATTAGAAGCACCACTATGCCTGGCCTGTCATGTAGGTTCTGAGGACCAAAGTCAGGCCCTTCTTGTGTGTTCACAGTAAGTACTTTCCCTACTGAGCTATCTGCCCTCCCCAACCATTCTGAGACAGGTCTCATTGTGTAGCCAAGATTGGCCTGTAGCTCACCACACAGACCATGCTGACCTCACAGCCATGGCAGTCTTCTTTTCCCAGCCGCCAAAGTGCTGGGGTTACAGATAGGGGAGTCCACACCTGCTTTATCGAATGTTAGTCTCATCCAGTCAGCCAAACCTTAGCTCTGATCTCCACCCTCCCTTGCTGAAGGATTGGTGGTCAAGGTGGAGTGAATGTTTGTGTTTGCAAGAGGCAAACTGAAAGCAGAAAACAGCCAGGGAGATCTGTCACCAACGTTCATACACGAACCACACTTCAAGAAGGAGAGGCTAACTAAACATCTGGTGACCCCCAGTCCTCCAGTTCTCCAGTCCTCCTGCGGTCTGATCTTTCTCTCCCCCTCCCCCCTCCTTTTTTTTTTTTTTTTTTTTTAAAGCAGGTTCTTATCTAGGCAAAGCTGGTTTTGAACTTCCTTTGCAGTTAAGGATCATCTTGTACTTTGATGCCCCTGCCCTCCCCTGACTTCTTGAGTTGCTGGGTTTATAGGCATATGCCACCATGCCTGGGTTTATGTGGTGGTAGGGATGGAGCCCATGGCGCCCTGCATAGTAGGCAAACATTCTACCAACTGAGCTCCACCCCAGACCCCAACTGTATGTACTAATAAAAAAGAACTTTGTCAAAGGAGTACATAGATTGTTCCTCTGGAGTTGTTTCTATCCAATAGAGGGCATGAGCAGAATGTAATTATTAATTTGTTTTAGACTCCCCTCTTGTGAAGATAGAGGGCCTCCAAGATTGGAAGGTGGTAAGCCTTTTAAGCTTTCCAAGATGAATCTATTGAACTTTTCTTTCGAGAGGGAAGAAAGGGTGAGGAGTAGCAGAGAAGGCTGTGAGCCCTCTCTCTGTTGCACTGAATCAACAGGAAGATGATTTCATTCTCCACTCTCAGTCAACCTTTCACCTACCTGGCATGACCTGAAGCAAACATTGTCCTCCTGCAGACAGCAGTGGGAATGGCTTCCAGGTTATGCTGTTTTTCAGGGACAACGTTTGTTCCAACCTTGGCAGTCCAGGTTATTGGTCTTTCTGCAGTGCCTCCTTTCCCTGGTCACTGGAATAAATATTAACGTGAGTGCTGGGGGCTAGAGGTAGAGTGTATGCAATGCATGGAATTCCGGTTTCCATGCCAGCACCACTTAAAACATATCTGTAATGCTGGCACTCAGGCAGGAGGATCAGATGTTCAAGGTCATCTGCAGCTGCGTAGTTTGAGGCTAGCGAAACAAACAAAGCATTAGCTCACAGGGCCAGTGCTCAGTGGAACTGTTTGAAATCATTCTGAACTCTCTTCTTCTCGAGACATTTGAGGTGTCTGAGTTACAGTTTATGTCAGAGACCTTGGCTCCAAGAAAGGGAGGGACTCAGAAAGTTATTGAAAGAAATGTCATTTAAAATGAAAAGAAGGGAACTTTTGATGAGGAAATGATGGGGGAAGGACCCTGGGGACAGAGAGGAGACCAGTGTCCTGCTATGGAAACAGGAACCGGCCTGAGGAGGGGGAGCATGTGCTGGGGTCCTGATGGGGACCTCGTGCAGCACTGGGATTTCTTGGAAATTTTTCTTCTAAGATAGATGCAGGGTCTCCGCCCACAGTGGTGGCATTGGAATATTTGGGGCAGGGCTCACAGCTCAGTGTTTCTGAAAAACAGCATTGGGTGAAGTGCAGGCAGAATTTACAAGGAAAGTGTGTGTGTATCATGTGTTTATCATGTTTTGGTTTGTGTTTGTTTTTATGTTTTGAGGCACAGTCCTGCATATATAGCTCTGGCTGGCCTGTACTTGCTGTGGAGCTCAGCTAGCCTTGAACTTTTGGCATTCCTCCTCCACAGCCTCCTCAGTGTTGGAGTTACATACGTGTGCAGAGTATCACAGTGCTGGAGTTACACACATGTAGATAACCACAGTGCTAGAGTTATATGTGTGCAGATAACCAGAGTGCTGGAGCTACATGTGTGTAGATTACCATGGTGCTGGAGTTACATATATGTGCAGATAACCACAGTACTGGAGTTACATGTAATGCAGGTTACCACCTCTGGTGCGGAAGATCATATGTTTTATTTTGGCTAAGGTTTTGTGTTGGTTCATGACATGCAGCTCATGTTAGTAGCTATTGACCTTGAATATCTGGTCTTGCTGCCTCCATAGCCTGACTGCTAAGATTACAGGTGTGTGCCACCACTTCTGACAAGGCAAAGCATATTGTTAATGTGTAGTAGTTTTGTATTGGAAATAATCGCTAACCCACCAAAACCATGACAAATATTCTGAGATACCAAAAGCCTCGCTTGAGCGTTTCCTGCTCAAATGAGGTAAGGTGAAGCCTCAGTGTAGTGGCATTGGAAGACAACAGACGTATTTTAGAATGGGGTGAGCATGGGTTTTAAAGCCATCTTTAAATTCTACCTCTGCAGTGTACCCCACATCTTCTTTATGTACACACACACACACACACACACACACACACACACACACACACACGCACACACGCACGCACGCACGCACGCACGCACGCACACATGCACACATGCACGAGTGTGTGTATGACCGTAATCTCAGTAGAACTAGGAGTTCCCAGTCTTTCTTAATAAATTTGATACCAGTCTGCCTGAAACTTTGTCTCCAAAGTGGGAGGGGCAGAGAGAGGGAGGAGAGAACCTAGCCAATAACATGTGTAAATCTGTAAGCAAATGCATAATGTGGGTAGAGTGGAATATGTGGAAAGGATAGACTAGGATCCTATTTTGAGATAGGATCTTCTGCAATCACCCAAGATGGCTTTGAACTCACACTTGGGACTCACTCCAGTCCCAAGTAGGTGGGATTAGTGGCCTGTTCCACTACGCCAGGCTGTCTACTTTCTTTAGATAAACCACCCATGAATTTACTCCCATTTCTGTAAGTTTCTATGTCTATAAATACATTCCCATCTTTGTTGGATTTCTCAGGTACATTTTCGGTACTTGAAGGTGACCCGAGAACACTGCTACCAGTAGTACATTCATCCTCTGGTCTACAAAAGTAGTATCTTTTTTTTTAATGACTTTTTTTTAAAGTTATTTATTTATTTATTATGTATACAGTCTTCTGCCCGCATGCCAGCAAAGGGTACCAGATCTCATTCAAGGTGGTTGTGAGCCACCATGTGGTTGCCGGGAATTGAACTCAGGACCTCTGGAAGAACAGTCAGTGCTCTTAACCGCTGAGCCATCTCTCCAGCCCCAAAAGTAGTATCTTGTCTTACCATATAAAACCAATGGATGCTTTCAGCTTCAGCAAAGATGCTGGGCACGGTGGTCCACACTTGATCCCAGCACTTGGGAGCAGAGAGAAGCAGGGATCTCTGAGTTCCAAGCCAGCCAGGCTACACAGTTAGCCCTTGTCTTTAACAAAGATTACACAGAGATCAATTGAGAGCCTAGAGTATGGGTTGTGTGGGGGACAAGTGGTGATTTAGAGTCTCTCACATGCTAGGTGACTCTTCCACTGGAAGGGAGTCTTAGTAAATTGCCCAATCTGGCCTTGAACTCACTTGATAGCCCTGTCTAGAACTGTCAGTCTTCCTCCCCCAGGCTCTGGGAGTTGGATCACAGGCTGTTCCCACCAGGCTGTACTAGGCTGTGGATGTTTAGTGGTACCATAGATGTTAGCGTGATGATGCGTTTGTGTGCAGGATTGTTTGCCATGCTAGTTCATCAAGTTACTCTCTGACAGGATTGATCACTAGGTACCAGGTTCCCAGATTTTATTTCCCGCCACCCAAAGATTCCAAGGCCTTGATACAAGAGTGTTGAAAATTCAACACTATGCATGTGCATATCCTATTGCAAATGTGTGTGCTGACCGCCTGTGTGCAAACGTGTACTGGCTGCTTGTGTGCAAACGTGCGCTGACCACCTGTGCAACTAGGAATGCTGTTTACCGTGATATAGTGGCCTGGCTGGCTGCTCTGATGTCAACCTGACACACAAACTAGAGTCCACTGAATGGAGGGACCTTCATTGAGAAAATGTCCCCATAAGATCCGCTATGAGTCATTTTCTTAATTAGTGATCATGGTGGAGGGCCCAGCCCTTTGTGAGTGGTGCCATCCCTGGGCTGGTACCAGGTCCTGGGTTTGATAAGAAAGAAAGCAGGCTGAGCAAGCCAGTAAGCAGCAGTCTTCCACAGTCTCTGCTTCAGCTCCTGCCTCCAGGTTCCAGCTCTGCCTGAGTAACCCTTTCCTCCCCAACTTGCTTTTTGATCATGGTGTTCGTCACAGCAATAGATAGAAACTATAACTAAGGTAGTGATAGAACGAAAAACAAAGCAACACATTATTTCTGTGTCTTGTCTCCTGAGATGCATCTGTTGTTTTTTTTGTTTTGTTTTGGTTTGGTTTTGGGTGTTTTGTTTTTGTTTTTTTTTTCAGACCAGAAATTACATGAAGAGCAGGAATAGATACAATCTTGATAGATGTCGCCACCTAGTGGAAAGAGTGGTGTAACCACACTGATGTCAATGGAGGAGAAGCACATGCTATACTGAGCTGTATTCCCCAGGCCTTTTTTCTATTTTTTGTTTTATGACAAGGTCTCACTGAATTTCCCAAGCTGTAACTCAGCAGGATTTTTGAATTTGGGATTCTGCCTCAACCTCCTAAGTGATTGAGATTACAATGTGCCTGCCAAAGCACTGCTTGAATGGCCCACTCAGGCCCTAAAGCAAGTGAACAGTCAGACTTCCCAGTTAAGGCTCAAATGCTCAGTAAAATCAAGCACAGGAGGGGGCGGAGACTGAGAAGGTGTGAAGACTGAACTGCAGGTACACACCATAGTGGTGTTGAGCGTGGCTCCGTCATGAGAGTTCTAGAACGTTTTTACAGAATTAAGATGAAGAATTTTGCCATTGCAAAGTGTGCCCAGGGAGGAGTCTCAGAAATGTCCCATAGTGTCTGGACAAGGCTCTGTGCTAACCTAGCTTCCCTTCTCCGGTTAAAAAATGACATTTTACCAGTGCTTCAGCAAGTACATGCATCCCTTGGGTTTAATGGTGGGCTGGCACAGACCTCTTCAGCAGAGACAGCTGTATTTAAAGAATTGTGGTAAACATGAGCCTAGTGAATTGGTTAATGCTGTTTAGTTAGCTTTTAACCAGAGCTGCCATGAGTGGTACGTAGACTTTTCCGAAATAAACCCCCCAAATTCCTTATGGAGCCATTGTGTCTTAAGGAGAACCTACACATTACATCAGGTGGCAAGTTTGATGTCTGAAGGCTATTTTTGTTTTGTTTTGCTTGTTTTTGAAATAGGCTTTTGCTATGTGACCCAAGCTGACCTCAGCCTGTATGGGCCACAGGTTCTGTGCTCACAGAGAAGCAATAGAGGAACCAGAAATGTTAAACACACTGGGTTGCGGCTTCAGAGAGATATATAACCTGGTTTCTTCCCAAAAGGCTGAGAATGGATATAGTTTATAGTCTGGTGACCTTTGTTCTGTCTGTATGAGTGAGACCACAGATCCTTCCCCAGGCCCTTAGGCTGTCACAAGCACTCAATCTATAGAACCCATCTTTATGGAAGAGGTCACATGTACTTTACGGAGTTATAAAAGTTTTGATGTAGCCATCCCTTAAGCTTTATTGTGCTCATGGTATCAAGTTAATTATCACCAGGAAACTTTTTTCCAAATTTGTGTTACTTAACTATGCCTAAAATTACCAGCCTGGTGTCAGACTCTTGGTGTTTGAGCCAAAAACAGCTACTGAGTTGTGTTGTACGAGACTTCCTTCTTGCCTCACACAATTTGACACTCTGCTGACCTTTGTGGGCACAGAGACCCCTTCCCCCACCACCCATCAAACTCTGAGTCCTCCTGCATCAGCCTCCCCTGAGATTATAGGTATCCACCCATCATGGTTGGTGTCCTAGTTTGCTTTTCTGTTGCTGTGATAAAACATGACCAAAAGCAACATGGCAGGGGGCTTATTTGGCTTACATATCCTGGTTCCAGTCCCGATTGAGGCGAGTCGGGGTCGAGGAAATGATACAGGAGTCCCAGACCATCCCAGCCCATGCTGTGGCTGTCTTGCTTCCTCTGGATGGTACTCAACCCGCTTTCAGAACAACTGCCCAGGTTGGCAGCACCCACCATGTGCTGGGCCGCTCACATACATCAACTAGCATGAAATGCCCCACACTTGTGCTCACAGGCCAATCTGATGGAAGCAGTGCCCCAACTGAGATTCCCTCAGATAAACTCTGGGCTGTGCCATGTTAATAGCTGAACCTAACCAGGAGGGCCAGCTTGTACAGCTTGATTTTTTTTTTTTTTAAAGGACTTTTGTGAGTACCAAGTTACTAACTCTACCTATTTTACAAGAAAATAAATGATTTATTTTTACATTTTACATTTCTTTTAATTTCTTATCTGGTTCTGGTTTTTAAAAATTCCAATTTTTCTTCATAAATGTTGAGAGGCCTTTAAAACGTGATGCCATCCTAAAATGACACCACTTTTGTCTTGGCAGATACAGGCTAGTTCCACAGGTCCACTTTCCCGAGCAAATTTACGATGTCATCCGTGCCACAAGATACTTCTTGCAGCCAGAAGTCTTAGACAAGTACAAGGTAGACCCTGGCAGAGTTGCTGTTTCTGGAGACAGTGCTGGTGGGAATTTGGCAGCTGCCCTTGGACAACAGGTAACAGCACTGCCTCAGGGCGCTTGTGATTGCAGGGTTGGGGGGGGTATGCCTTGCAACTCTCACCTTCACCTGTGCTGCTGGGCTGCTCACCCTGTGGCTAGCACCCTCATGTGACTGACTGCCCTAGGGGCAGTGGGCACTGAGGAGTGTCCTACCTACCTGGTGCTGTTTGACTTGCAAAACAGGAAATTTTGGCTTAAATTTTTGTTCCTATAGTTGTTTTCTAAGAGTTTAAAGAGAAATTAAAATACTAAGCTGTTTTCCAAAGTTTTATTTATTATTATTTAGTGTTTTTTGAGATAGGGTATTATGTAGCCCTGGTTAGTGTCCAATTTTCTATGTAATTTAGGATGTCCTCTTGCCTCCACGACCCCCCCCCACCAATGTTGAGATCACAGGCATGTATCACCACTCCAATTTCTATTACTTGTGTTTTTGAGATAGTGTCTTGCTATGTAGCCCAGGCTAGCCTAGAACTTGTACTCCTGTTGCCTTAGCTATCTGGAGTGATGGGGTTGTGGGTGCATACCATCATGCCTGGCTCATAGGCCTCAAATATAGACAGAAATTCCAGCTCCACCTTGGAGAGATAGAAGCCCATGCCTGGGTCCCTTTGTTGTTCTATGAGAAGATAATGTCCTCTAACTGCAGGAGTGTTGCAGGACTTTGTGAGACACATACACACAGTGCTCACACGCATCTTACCAGGAGAGAGGGCTCTAAACAAAGTGAGGGCTGCTCAGTTACCCTGATTCCGTCCATTTTCTTTTGAGACATGTGGCATCCACGTACAGACTTTTATTTATTCGTTTATTTATTTATATCTTGGTTTTTCGAGACAGGATTTCTCTGTATTGCTTTGGAGCCTGTCCTGGCACTCACTCTGTAGACCAGACTGACCTTGAATTCACAGAGATCTGACTGCCTCTGCCTCCCCAATGCTGGGATTAAAGGTGTGCACCACATGCAGGCTTTTAAATGCTGGAATTATAAAATGGGACAATGTAGTCACCCTGTGGAGAAGCACCGATGAGCTGAGGTTGCTGGCATAGGAAGTCATATCCCTTCTACTTCAAGCTCTCTCTGGACATTGCTTGCCTGTATGAACTCACTGTCCCAGAACAGAGACTAACAACTCGTCACCTAGCATCTGTAAACCTTGACTAAAGTCACCGAGCACCTGTAAACCTTGGAGTCCCACCACCCCTGCATTTAATCTCTAGCCTTCTCCTCTAAAAGAGGAAGATTTGTGATTATTTTCCCCTGCTCCAGAAGCCATTGCCATTTGTTGTTTTATAGGGATTAAAAAATTAAATAAGACCCACAATTTACTCACAAGTAATATGCAGCAAGGTGTGTAAGTATTAAAAGATAGATAGAAACAAGCAGAGTGTCATTGGGGGTTTAGAGACCTCAGGGGTCACGCAACACTAAATTCATTCAAAACTGTGAGTCACAAACGGCAGACATTCCTTAGGAATTCCCCAGCAGCTTAGCAGGGCATGGTGAAAAGGAATGCTTTATTTCATTTTAAAGCACCCACTCATTTATTTAAAACATTCTGTAAACTGCTTTCTAAAAAAGGATCCATGCAGCCAGGCGTTGGTGGTGCACGCCTTTAATCCCAGCACTCGGGAGGCAGAGGCAGGCGAATCTCTGTGAGTTCGAAGCCAGCCTGGTCTCCAGAGCTGTTTTGAAAAAAAAAAAGAAAGAAAGAAAGATCCATGCAAATGACATAACACGTTTCTTCTATTCTAGTTTACTTACGTTGCCAGCCTGAAAAATAAGCTCAAACTGCAGGCTTTAATCTACCCAGTCCTCCAGGCTTTGGATTTCAACACACCCTCTTACCAGCAGAACGTGAACACTCCAATCCTGCCACGCCACGTCATGGTGAAGTACTGGGTGGATTACTTCAAAGGCAACTATGACTTCGTACAGGCCATGATTGTGAACAATCACACTTCCCTTGATGTGGAGAAGGCCGCAGCCCTCAGGGCCCGTCTCAACTGGACATCCCTGTTGCCCTCATCCATCAAAAAGAACTACAAGCCTGTCATGCAGACCACAGGTGATGCCAGGATCACCCAGGAGATCCCTCAACTGCTGGATGCAGCTTCTTCCCCGCTCATCGCAGACGAGGAAGTGTTGCAGGACCTTCCGAAAACCTACATCCTCACCTGTGAGCATGATGTCCTGCGGGATGATGGGATCATGTATGCCAAGCGCCTGGAGAGTGCAGGTGTGAACGTGACCTTGGACCACTTTGAGGATGGCTTCCATGGTTGTATGATTTTCACAAGCTGGCCGACCAACTTCTCTGTGGGAATCCGGACTAGGAATAGTTACATCAAATGGCTGGATCAAAACCTGTGATGGAGTAAACTCCTCAGACATGCAAAGCTCTTGACCTCTTCTGTTTGCTTTGAAAAGACCCACACTTTTCAATCATTGGCACTTTTCCTTGTTTCTCATGAGTACTGGAATCTGTATCCTGCAGACCTTATAATAATCTACATTTTAAAAGTGACTCACCAACAAGTTTAAGAACATCTGGGCCATTTTCTCTATTCTTTATTATAGCCCACGTGGTATGAATGGTCACAATTTGAGGAGCTAGAAATAGCCCTAGGTCCTGCCTCTGCTGTGTTCTTTCCACAAGAACTTCTTCTGGCTGTGGGTGAGATAATAACTTCTGAGGAACTAAAAAAAAAAAAAAAAAAAAAAAAAAAAAAAAAAAAAATGTCAGCTTCTCTTCAGTTCTTCAGGTTGAAACAGGGTACCCCGAGCAGGGTCCAGGGGACACTCTGAGGCCAGCACTGGGGACTGCATGTCCTCTGCCTCTGACAATGGTTGTGTTTCCTATGGGAATTTTGACAGGATTTCTAGCAGGCCACACCTCTTTTTAAAAGCTTCTCTTCCCCCAGAGTATTAATTATGAGCAGGGTGCTGTACATTCAGTGGGGACTAAGGGTGACTGGGAAGTTATTTTCTACGCCTATTCTGAGAAAACAAGAGGCTGCATGAACTGAATATTTCCCTGAGAAAATCTTTTGGAAACAAACTTATTTAACTGTAGAGTAAGTTATCTATTATGAAATAAGTCAAGATAGAAAAAAAAAAACCAGCCTATTGTTACTTAGGCACACTCCTGGCATAAATCACTAAGAGTGGTATGTATATATTTGTTATAGTAAGGAAGTAAACCCTGCTTAATAAGACCTTAGAATTATGAGAAATACCTTTAGAAGGGCTAGTCCATTTGTGGAAGAAGGGCTAGTCCATTCTTGAAAACCCAACTTTTTCACTTGTAGCTGAAAATTAGGGAATTTTCGTATAGTGTATTGTTTATTTTTTAAGTTATTTAATGTTAATATATATAGCTGAACAGGATTTTTCTGAAAGATATCTATTATAAAAAATTTAAGATAAAGGGTATTTTAAAAAGAAAATTACCATAGAGTTATATCCATGTGCAATTTGTGAGTAGCTAGATAAATTATAGTAGTAAGGATCACATACTTTGATATTTATATGCATATGCAAATTACAGTAATTAGAAACATTTTACCTAGTACAGACATCCAGGTAATGCTGGTTGACCATCCTAATCCAAAATTGGAACTATCCCAAAACCCAGATGGCACAAGTGGAAAGTTCCAGACCATGGAAGTTTATTTTGTGCATAAAATTTTTAAACTTGTTGTGTGTAGTTACCCTCAGGCTATGTAGATAAGGTGTATAAAAAGCACAAATGAATATCCTAATTAGACTTGGGTCCCATTCTCAAGATATTTTGTTACATATATGCAAATATCCCAAAGTCTAGAAAAGTTAAAACTCTGAAACAGTCTTGTCTCCAGCTTTTCAGATGAGAGATACCCAACCTATAATTTAAAGACACACATGCTCATCTCTGCCCATGATGACCAGGAGAGCCCTCACGGGAATCCCTGTGTGTGACAGGCAGACGCCAGCACTGCCCACTCCAAGTTTCTCCGTGTAGGTCTAGACGTTCCAACTGCGAAGCCTTACCTTCATAAATGGTCTTCACTGCCAGTGTGGGCATCTTGGGCATAGGAAGGGATTCCAGATTTGAGTTGAACACCCTGCCCTCCTTCCTATCATCCCAACTTCTGCCCACGATCCATGCTACATTTAGGGACTGTCCAGAGGACACGCAACCGAGTCATGACACAGTGCACCGTGAAAGGAGAGCAGAGCCTTTCCACTCTGTGAAGCATGGGTGCTTCCTGTTTCCAGCAACGAGAACAAGTGTAAAGTTTCACTCTGCTTTCATTTATCTTTAAAGCTACTGGCATCTTTATATGTAACAAATGTAGCAGTGTGTGTGTTTGTGTGTGCCGTGTGCATATGAAAATAGTTTTATAGATGACCTTGCTGATTTGCTCAAGTCACTGTCACTGGTCTCCCTTTTGTCTAAAATTTGAGAGCAGAATTGCTTGATCTTTGAGATCACTTCTAACATCAGTCTTTTCTATGGTAATTTTGGTAGGTCATAATTCTGAATACACCAACATAGTCATCTCTAAACACTGATTTTGCTTATAAATAGGTTTTTAAAAATTGGCCACATGGCATCAGTGCCTCCCTCCGCAGGGTTACCATTGTTCATATTTAGGATATAAATTGATGCCCATCTTCAACTGAGATCACAGGGCATTTTTAAAACCTGAAATTTTAGTTCTTATTTGAATGCCAGCCATCTTGTCAAGGTGCTGGGCAGGGAACCCAGGGCCTTACATACTTGGCAAGTGCTTTACCCTGAGCTACACCTGGAGCTTCATTACTGTTTTCTTCTATGCCATTTAAAGGTGTGAAATATATTTTAACTTTACCTCTAAGAAAGAGGAATATTAATGTATTTACAGAGTTCCTTAAAATGGTATTTTCTTCCCAAACTATATAAGCCAAATTCTGCAGAAATCACACAATGAATGTCCACAGATGTCTGAAGAGCTCTCAAGGATGAAGGGGGGATGGAGGGGACAAAGGGACTACCCACTATATCTGACAGAATACTTGGGGTTTTATTCTTACAGGTATGTTGTTCTCCATAACGTTTTCAGTATATGATAGCTTGATTTCCTTTTCCTGTTTGATGAAAAGGTTGCACTTTAGAATACTAAGATCTTTGAAATCAGAACATTAACAAATGAAGGAAAATGTTGAGATGCTGCAAAGTGTCATGAAGTACGATTCATCTTGTGTTTTCACGATCATTTCTGAGGACTCTGAAGACTTGCATAATGATGGTGAATGGAATATTTTGTGCAAGACATTTTAACCTTTGACTTTGTGCCGATTTCCCACTGCCCAGGGGAAGGCAGATTTTAAGAAGAGTTTTAGGAACAAGTATATTTATGGACTGAAAATCCAGTATAGCACTGGGAAAGTTTATGTTTGGCATCTTGTTTGGAAATAAAACGGGTCCATCTGGAAGCACGCCTCTGTCTCTTGCCCTGCCTACACTTCTGGTTACAACTGGATTCACTGACCCCTTTCTTTGTATCCAGGTCCAGCCCCCAAATCTTCTCCCCCTAGATAGACTCTAACTGTCTTTGTGTCAGACAGGTAGTTCTGTGACCTCCCTGATGACACTCATTTCCTGTCTGATACACTGTATTTTCCCTTGTCCAAGTGAAGCCTGCCATAGTGTGTGTCCTAAGTGCTAACATTAGAAAAGATGAGTGTGGGCTTGAACCATCTCAGCCAGAGAAGTCTCAGCAGTGAAAACAAGTTCTCAAGCCAACTCTGTTATCCCATTTCAGACTTCAATATTAGCTTAGTTCATATCAATATTGTCTTAGTCACTATTCTATTGCTGTGAGGAGACACCATGACCAAGGCAACTGTTATAAGACAAAGTATTTAACTAGGGGTTTGCCTACAGTTTCAGAGCTTGGTGCATTATCATCATGCCAGGAAGAACCACATTTCACTCCTTGCCCCCTCTCCCCCCATAGGCTTGTAGCTATATCCTAATGTGAAAATACATTCAGTCCAACTTCAAGAGTTCCCATAGTGTTTCAGTCCCTATTCCTAGAACAAACAGCATGGTCAGGGCTATCACGGCAATACCCCACTGTAGGGGAAGCTGTAGCCACGTCTACTTAGGGGCTGGCTACAGGTGTGCTTGACCATGCTTGCGAGGGCGTGGTCAGGGTGAGGTAGAGTGGGACTGCGTCTCTCTTTCGGTTTCACTTTTGGGCTTGTGTATAGACCGCTGCCATGCCGGCTGGCTAGGTTGCTCTGTAAGTAAGGCTTTTCCCTATTAAATACCCTTATATTTCCACTTGGCTCCGTATTGGTAATTTCCCACTATACCCCACTTCTGGTACCAACTTCTGTGTTAGACACTGTTCTATTGTTGTGAGGAGACACCATAATCAAGGCAACTATTATAAGACAAAGTATTTAATTGGGTGCTTGCTTACAGTTTCAGAGGTTTAGTACATTATCGTCGTCATGATGGGAAGCATGCTGTATGCAGGCAGGTACTGGAGCAGTGGCTGAGAGCTATATTTTGATCCACAGGCAGAGAGAGACTCTGGGTTTGGCTTGGGAAACTTCAAGGCCCATTCCCAGTGACACACTTCCTTCTAATCCTTCTAATCCTTTCAATTAGTGCCATTCCCTGGAAACCAAATCTCAGAGCCTATGGGGGCCATTCTTACTCAAACAACAAGTATCGGGATGTAGAAAGGTTTTTTCCTGACTAAATTGTTTGTATTGGTATCAAATGGTCACATACCACTTAATCCACACCTGTAGTACCAGCGATTGCTGTGCATGAGTAAGGCAGGAAGACCTTGACACACACACAAAGGCCCATCCAAGTGTACAAACTGGGCTTTAACTTACGGCTATTTTATCCTCTCCTATAAAACCTCTGGTGTGGTGTGTTTTGTTGGAAAGACAGCAGTGGGGGACTGTGGATGCTAGGGAGCTGGTAAGTGCTGGTCTGACAGCACTCAAAGCTCTGCTCCACATAAACCCATAAACCTAGTATGGTGGAATCTGCCTGTATTCTCAGCACTTGGAGATCCAGGCAGTATGCTCCGAAATTCAATAGCATCTTTAACTACACATAGGGAGTTTGAGGCCAGCCTGAGGCACCTTAGACCCTATCTCAAAAAGAACCAACCAATAAATTAAGATCCACCAATAGTTCTAACCAATTTCCTTTGGGACTTTTTATTTACTTACTATGAATAGTGTTCTGCCTGCATGTATCCCTGCACACCAGAAGAGGGCACCAGATCTCATTATAGATGGTTGTGAGCCACCATGTGGTTTCTGAGACTTGAACTCAGGACCTCTGAAAGAACAGCCAGTGTTCTTAACCACTGAGCGATCTCTCCAGCCCTCCTTTGTAAATTTTAAATACAATCTTTTAAACTTTTCTTAAAAAGTGAGGTTTTTATTTTGTTTTCAATTGCTGGCCCTCAGACCCAGGGCCTGTACATGTTTTGTGAATCTACCACTGAACTGCCTCCCAAACCTTCTGATTTATTGTTTTAATTTTTTTTATGTTTTAAGATTTTATTCATTTTGTGTGTTTCCGGTCTCCATCATGCCATGGCACATACATGTGTGAAGATCAGAGGATGACCTTTGGAAATCAGTTCTCTCCGTCCACAATGTAGCCCCCCAAACTTGGGTCATCAGGCTCCATGACAAACACCCTTTACCCATTGAGCCATCTTGCTGGCCCCTAATACTGTTTTCATTCTTTTTATGACCCCCCTCCCACCAGCCCTTAGCAGTACCTTAGGTTTTCTGATGGAGCCACTATTTAGTCATCTAGCGTTATGAGTAATACACATGGAACCTCAGCGGATTCCATGGCAGGTGAGGGTGACAAACACACCAGGCAGACAGAGCTTAAATGAGTTTTATTAGGGGAGGGAAGGGGGAAGGAAGGAAAGAAAGAAGAGGTAAAGAGACACAGAGACAGAGAGAGGACAGAAGAGAAGAGGGAGACAGGAAAAGTTCAGTCTGCCCCAGGGAAAGAGAGTAGGAAAGAGAGAGTAGAAAGTGCGAGGAGGTCTTTGTTTTAAAGGGGTCCTTTGCACCTGGGACGACCAGGGTACTGCCTGAGTGCATTCTGCCAGGTGAAAGGGGGTAGACCAGCATAATGCCTGAATCCTTACATCTAGGTTATTGCTTTTAATATCAGGTTACTCAGTTGCAAAGATTGAAAATGTAATATTTAGTAAATATCTGTGGCACATTCAGCCATGTCGCTCAACACATAATTTTGTCTCATTGGACAGTCAAAGGACTGTTGACATCAGCTGCCGATTTGGGTGTTTTAAGTGGCTGGCTCACTGTGAACACTTCGGATGAAGCTTTCCCTCCTCTGAGAAGCCCCTTCTCCGCGAAACTGTGCAACCAAGTTCTCTCTCACCCGACCTTCAGCTCGGGCCTTTTTGTTCCAGGGTTGTGTTTGTTTGCATGCTCACTTTCTGTTTTCCCTGTATAGATCCTGTGTGAGCAGGGACCTTTCTTGTTGTTTCTATGCCATCGATGCTCAGAACGCAAAGCAGACTTTGTTGTTTGAAACAGGGTATCATGAGTCCAGGATGGCCTCAGTCTTATGTAGATGAGGATGACCTTGAATTTCTTAGTTCTTCATCCACCTTAGGTCTGGGATTACAGTGGTGTGTCATCACACCCAATTTAACACACCAGACTTTCAAAAACAAATGTTTGTCATAAATAAATCCTTCCCAAGGAAAGTCCACCTTGTAAGCATTGTATTATTATTAGTCTCTGATTTCTCCTAGAAGTAGCACGTTAGTATCAAATGCAGTTAAGGTGATGTGACCTCACCCTTGACCACACAGCAAGTGCAAAACCAGTTTGGGCGATACTAGGATCTGTTTCATTTGGTGGTAGATGATGGCACACATTTTTAATCCCAACACTCAGGAGGTAGAGGCAGGTGGATCTCTGTGACTTCAAGGCCAAACCTGTTCTACACAGCAAGTTCCAGACCAACCAGGACTACATGGTGAGATGACACCTTGTCTCAAAACAAAATGTGGGTCCCAGGTATTATTGAACTGAGCTCAACAAGTTTGCCATCAAGTGCATTTACCCAATAGACCATGTTGCTGCCCCCTCCCATTTAAAAATTAATTACTTAAAAATTTTAGCCGGGCAGTAGTGGCACACGCCAGGGGCAGGTGGATCTCTGTGAGTTTGAGTCCAGCCTGGTCTACAGAGCGAGCGCCTAGACAGGCTCCAAAGCTACAAAGAAACCCTGTCTTGAAAAAAACAAACAAACAAAAAAGTTTTGATAAGTAAACTGGGCAGTGGTGGCACACGCCTTTAATCCCAAAGGCAGAGGCAGGCAGATATCAGTGGGTTCAAGGCCAGCCTGGTCTACAGAATGAGTTCCATGATAGCCAAAGGCTACACAAAGAAACCCTGTCTTGAAAACAAAAACAATTTTTTAAAAAATATGTGGTCCCAGACTCACTATGTAGATCACCCTGAATGTCTGGTCCCTCCCACCCACCTCAAAAGTGCTGGGATTACAGGTGTGTGCCACCTTGCCAGGTTTCTGCTGTGCTGGGGCTTCCTGCCTGCTAGGCAAGTGCTCAACCAACTGACCCATGCCCCTCTTCTCCCCCATTGTTGTTGTTTAAGACAAGGTTTCACTTGGTGTCCCATCCTAACTCATGCACCTACTACTAAGTATTGTAGTTGTAGGCATGTGTTATCATGTTTGATTTATGTGAAAGACCCCGAAGAGGCACTTTCGTAGAGGGAGACCCACACACCCAGGAACCAGCGAGGCCACGAACTGGATGTAAAAAACAAGAGGCTTTATTGGAGACGCGGGTACCCGGGGCGACTTAGCTTTTCTGAGGCCAAGCGCGCCGAGCCAAGGGAAAGGGGTCCTTATATAGGGAAAAAGGCGCAAGCTAGGAGCAGGGATTCTATTTGATGGTTCAAATGAGGCACAGAGCCATTCCAGATCAGCATATTCTCAAGGTCTGGTGTCTGGTACAACAGACTTGATTCCTCCCTCCGCGCCCAGGTGGCTGACCTTGGGGGCGGAGACCTTGGGACGGAGTGTTTCTCAACGGGGGGGGGCGTGGGGGCGAGGGGTGCTCGGCCCCAGCCCCGGCGCGGTGCCAGGGCAGCCCCGCCTGGGTGAACCGGCTTGGGAGGGAAAACGGCAGCCGGGGGAAGTGGAGGCCGGCGGGGGCAGGGCGGCTCTGCGGCAGCTCGCCCGCGCTGCACTCTCCAGCCCCTCCCGGCTGCTCCAGAGAGAACATCCAGCATCAGCATAGGCGGGGGGAAGACAGAGAGGCAGCGGGCCTTTCAATGAGACTTTTGTCATAGACGTTCTCTTTCTACCCAGTGCTCTAAATCTTATTCATTGAAAAAAATACTGAAGCCCACAATAAAAGTTTAATAAAATAAAATAAAAAATATCTCCAGTAGGAGCCAGCAGAGGGCGCCCATGAAAGTCAGAGACATTAGCCGCCCCAAAGCATACTATTTTCCTTAAAATTGAAAAGAAAACATTTCCCAGTAGTTTTCCTTTACTTATAAAAGATGAATAAGAAACAATGTCATAGTTTGTCACAAAATAAATTAGGTGTGTTTTTGCAGTAGAGAAATTTTTAAATTCTCCTGAGTACCTGAAAGAAAATGAATTTTCCAAACAAACAAAAAGGACTTGAGCTAACCCTTTGTTAGAACATGACTCATCTCTCTGCTCATCAAAGGGTTTCATATTTTCAATTTTTTTTATTATTACCATGTTTCTATTCAGGGTAGATATATTTGCTATCTACTTGGAGAAAAATGGTGCTCTGTATTATGACAGCCTATTCATTGCAGTACTTTTGTTGTGTTGACGGCAGAGCCCATGCACTGCACTGTGGTTCCTCAGGTGTGAAGACACCACCTCTGAAAATAAAAAGTGAGGTGAGGCTGCGTGGCCTTTGAGAGTCCAAACACCAGGTCAGTTCCAGTGAAAATCATCAGGGCTATCTGTGAGAAGGCCATATTTTTAAAAATTGAATACAGCATGTTCCAGGGTTAAGAAGAAAAGCTTGGCCCTTGACTCACATGGAACAAAGGACATGGCATGAACTAACATGTGGGGAACAGATCTTAGTTCCTAATGTAATTGATATATATTACAGATGACCTGCTGGCCATCTGTCAGTCAGGTCAATAACCTCAGTCTTAGCTGTGCCTTGCTGGGCAGGACACAGCCATTGCCACCATGAACTCAAGCAGAAGCAGATGCTTGTACTGGCTCTGCAATGGCATGGGCCTTTCAACAGTCAGGCCAGGATGGGAGGCTCCACCCTTCACTGCTGAACTGTTTACTACTGATAGATGATGAAGAGATGGGGAGTTGTTAGCTTGTGTCCACTGGTGGCCTCATTAGGCTCCAATGGACATTTTCAATGTCCACAGATGGCCCTTGGTGGACAACACAGAACCAAAAGTCATGAGCTTAGGAAAGTAACTGGTAGGGGAAAGGGGGGGAAAGGAGGGGAAGGGTTGGTGAGATGGGAGGGGGTAAAAATGGTAGGGAAGAGTAATCAGAATGCACTATAAACACATATGAAACTGCTAAATAACAGAAACATAAAATATTATTCTTCAAGTTGTATTTTTCTTTGCCTCATACTTATGCCTTAGAAAAATCCCCACAATGACTTGCCTAGCGTGTGCATGCTCCTGGGTGACATCCTCAGTGTGACAAAACCAAAAATACTACAGTGAAATAAATGGTGACATATGAGCAGTAGGTCACAGCCAAGATGAAGATGAGCATGCCAGTCAGAAGAATTAGCATTTGTAGCTGAACTTGGGGTTGGACTCTGACAACCAAATCAAAAGACAAATATCAACAGTGATTAAGTCTTTAATTTAAATTTTGTTTGTTTGAGAGAGAGTCCTGCTTTGTAGCTCAGACTTGGCAAGAACTCATGATCCTCCTGCCTCAGACTCCTGAGCAGCTGCAATTGTGAGCATGGGGTTAGCACACCCCACACCAGCCTTCATCTCAGGAAGTTTATCTCCCAGCCTCTCTGGGATAATGATGTGTATGTGTGTGGTGTCGTGGTTTTTCTATGCATGCTCTTTGGGGAGCATGTCCGTGTGTGTGTGTGTGTGTGTGTGTGTGTGTGTGTGTGTGTGTGTGTGTGTGTGTGAGCCAAAGCTTGATATCTATCAAGTGCCTTCCTCTTTCACTCTCCATCGTCCTTTTTGAGACAACGTCTTGCATGGAATCCAGCACTCACCAATAGGCTAGCCTGGCTGGTAGGCCTACTTCCAGGGATGCACCTGTTTCTGTTTCCCAGCAACAGGATTACAAACACCTGCTGCCTTGTCTGGCTGTTTATATGGGTTCTAGGGATCTGAACTCAGGGCCTTGTGCTTGCATGGAGCCATCTCTCTTCCCCAGTGATGGTGTTTCTATGTAACAGTCACTTAGAAACAAAAAACCAAAGCAACCAACCAAGAAACAAACAAAACAAAACCCTACATTGACTTAATGAAGCATCTCTTCAATTATCTTAAAGCAAAAACAATAGGAAATGTCCCATAACTATTTGTTTAATGCGCTTCTCTGAGAACTGAGGGTGTGATTTAGATTTCTTCGTATCCATATGTTAAATCAGTGAACCTAATAGCACTTGTCTTACTGCCTGCCTGAAAGACTATTAAAGACAAAGCCGGAGAAGGGCTTTTCCACAAACTCTCCATTCAGCAAGTGTTATGTAGTATTCAGTGGTTGTCTAGGTATATTAGTTATAAAGTAATTTATTTTCTCTTCTGTTATAATAGTGTTGGTGGAGTGAACAAGGAGACATCAAAAGGACATAGAAAAGGATTAAAGTGTATATAAGAAATTAGTAACAAATCTAGGAACTGATGGAAGAAGGTGCAACGATCCATAGCTAAGCTCCTGGAGTTCAGTTGAATAGAGGGAGGAGTGATCATATAAACAG
Source organism: Cricetulus griseus (assembly GCF_003668045.3). NCBI lineage: Eukaryota > Metazoa > Chordata > Mammalia > Rodentia > Cricetidae > Cricetulus > Cricetulus griseus. The sequence continues at coordinate 121,758,335 of NW_023276806.1, read as the reverse complement.
GGAGAGGGTGTCAAGACCATGAGGGGGAAAACCACAGGACAGTGGACCGGAGCTAGTGTGAACTCACAGACTATGAGTGACACCTGGGAAACCTGCATGGAACTGAACTAGGCCCTCTGAATGTGGGTGATGGTTACATAGCTTGATCTGTTTGGAGTAAGGGGAGGGCTGACAGGGAGACTAGGACTTATCCTGGGGAGCAAGAGCTGGCTTTTTGGAGCTCATTCCCTATGGTGGGATACCTTGCCCAGCCTGATTCAGAGAAGGGGCTTGGTCCTGCCTCAACTTGGTAACCCAGACTTTGGTGACCCAAGGGAGGCCTTATTTCCTCTGAGGAGTGAATGGGGGGAGGATGGGGAGGCATGAGAAGGGGAGGGGGAACTGGGGTTGGAATGTAAAATGAAAAAACTTAATAAAGAAAGAAAGGAAAGAAGGAAGAAAGAAATTAGTAATGGGGCAGCAATATGACTCAGCAGGTAAAGGCACTTGCCACAAGCCTGATCACACACACACACACACACTCACATATACATGCACACACTCATATACACATTCAAACATGTATACTCACACACATACACACTCACATGCACACTCATACATACACACACTCACACACACACACACACACACACACACACACACACACACACACACACACACACATGCTGCATGTGTGTAAGAAATTGGCAACCAGCTTCTCTGGATACCGGTAAGGAGAGCCCTGGGGATTACCCCCACCTGACACGTACTTTGCTCCCTTCCAAAATATTTCAATAAGTTGTTGTGTATTATGTAACACTTTTAAAATGAGAAAGCAAGGCTAAGTTATTCATAGGTAATGCTCTATATGGGATCAGCAAAATGACTCAAAAACTCACTTTTATTTTCCTTTAATTATGTCAGAGTGCCCTTCAAAAGCTGACCCTTGCAAGGAACAGACACTCAGGCTGACAAGGCAAAGACGGGCACAAGTGAAATTGGCCCATCAAACACGTGGGACCACAACAAGCAGTCAGAGAGCTGTCCTTAGACAGTTTGGTGCAAAACATTTGAAGAAATGGCTAGTAAGATTGCTCAGTGGTGAAGAGCACTGTCTGTTCTTCCAGAGGACCCAGGTTCAATTCCCAGGTTCAATTCTTACATGGTGACTTATAACTATCTGCAAGTCCAGCCCCAGAAAATCCAACACCGTTTTCTGACAGCACTGTACACACATGGTACATAGGATACATTCAGGCAAACACTTGAAATAAAAAGAAATAGGATCTCAAAAAATAGGTTTGAAAATGGGGCTGGAGAAATGATTGCTCAGTGGTTAAGAGCACTGGCTGCTCTTTCAGAGAACCCAGGGTTTAATTCCCAGCATCTACATGGCAGCTCACAACTGTCTGTAACTCCAGCTCCAGAGGAGCTGGCACCCTCACACCAGACATGCACATAGGCAAAACATCAACACACATAAAATAAAAGCAAATAATTTCTTTTAAAAAAGCTGGGTGATGGTGGCACACGCCTTTAATCTCAGCACTGAGGAGGCAGAGGCAGGTGGATCTCTGTGAGTTCAAGGCCAGTTAGTTCCAGGACAGGCTCCAAAGCAACACAGAGAAACCCTGTTTCAAAAAACAACAACAAAGTTTGAAGAAGCCAGGCTGCGGGCTGGAGAGATTGCTCAAAATCCAAGAACACTGGCCCCCTTCCAGAGGTCCCAGGTTCGATTCCCAGCACCCATGTAGAGGTGCTATGAGCCACCAAGTGGGTTCTGGAAACAAAACGAAACTGGGGTCCTCTGGAAGAGTAGCCAGTGCTCTCAACAAGTGAGTCATCTCTCTATACCACCCCCCAGAACCAGTATATCTTAAATGTCACTCTGCATATGTGAGAGGGTCTTGTGAGGATGCAGACTCCTGTTCAGAAGGTCAAGTTCAAGCCTGATGCCAAGGATCAGCAGAGAAAACGCCGAGCAGCTGGGCCTGATGGCAGGAGTTCATTCTCTTGAGTGAATGAATCATCTTCATACATGTTTACAACTGATGTTCAGGAGAAATAGGAAGTAATCTTCAAAGAAATTACCAGTGGCTTGTTAACATTTTTGGTGCTGAAAGAGGAGTAAAAAATTTGTAATTTCTTTTTAAAGTAGAAAAAGAAGTGTACATCTTAGGATGGATTTGAGGCACATTGTGCATTGGCAGATTTTCTCTGACTGTCTAAACAAAGTTTAAAGCACAAATGACAATAAAAGAAGATAGTTCTGGTGTAAGGCCAGCATAAAAAAAAAATATAGTGTGGTTCAATTGGTAGAGAACTTGTCTAACATACATGAAGCCCTGAGTTTAGGAGATCCCCAGAACTCCATGGGCCAGGTGGGGTAGTGTACACCTGATATCCCAGCACTCCGGCATCGTGGAGATAGGAAGATCAGAAGCTCAGGGTTACCCACAGCTCTACAATGAGTTCAAAGCCAGTCTTGCCAACATGAGATCACATCTCAGAAACAAAGAGGCTAGTAGTATATTTTTTGTTATTGTTTTTATCCACCTGAGCCAAGATAATGGACATAGACATTATACTAGAACTACAGCTATTACTTCTGCTAAGTGCTATTAAAATTGAACATCATTTTTTATTATTTAGGAGCAATTGCTCCAGTGACATAAGTGAACTAGCTTGTCTCTGTGAAATGGAACAACATCTACTTGCTTTCACTATCTGTCCTGAAAAAGTACCAGGTACAAGATTTAGCCACTAGCTCCTACACACTCAGTGTCTTCCTTCCAGATCATCCTGCATTTGTTATGGACCAGAACATCTGACCCATGCAGATGCCATGATGGTCTCTCTTGATTCTAGTTCAACAGTTGGGAGGCATTGGCAGAAGGCTGAACTGAAGAGAAAATATTTCTGTGGTGCCACCAATGCTGGCCCACGAAGGGACATAGTTGATGTCAAGAATGAGAAACTGGCCAGGTGTTGGTGGCTCATGCCTTTAATCCCAGCTATCAGGAGGCAGAGACAGGTGGATCTCTGTGGGTTCGAGGTCAGCTTGCTGTACAGAGCAGTTTCAGGACAGCCTCCAAAGCAATACAGAGAAACCCTGTCTCGGAAAACCAAAAAAAAAAAAAAAAAAAAAAAAAAAAAAAAAAAAAAAAAAAAAAAAAGGAACTGTTCTTTCCCTGCTTACTAGGTCTGTATGAGAGTTCCCTGTGACTACTAAACCCAGCCCTATAGGGTGTGTGTGTGTGTGTGTGTGTGTGTGTGTGTGTGTGTGTGTGTGTGTATACCATATGTTTAAACAGTTTATGCTTAGCATCCTAGAGGGTTCTTGGAGTTTTAACTTGAAAATTTGTCTTCACTGAGCCTGAACAATTTGCCAGTCACTATTGTGTTTCCCTATTCTGGTCCTCTTCCCTTCGAGGAGCTACTCATGAGTTTCTGTCTAGCAAGTTGCCATCCTCTGTACTTTCTTGTCCTCCAACTTGGTGGGGTGATGGAGAATTTCCTGTGACTTTGCATCTTTAATGTATCTGAGAGGGATAGTTGATTTAAATAACTTAAAATGTATTATTCTTGTATATATGTGTCCATGATTTATTTGTGTGTGTGTGTGTGTGTGTGTGTGTGTGTGTGTGTGTGTGTGTGTGTGTAGGTGAGAGGACAAAACTTTGAGTTGGTTCTTTCCTTCAACCTTTATATTGTGGGTTATAGGATTGAACTCAGGCCAGCAGGCTAGTGTTCCAAGTGCTTCCACTTACTAAACCATCTTGGGGCCTGATTTGGTTGATTTTAAAGCTTGTTCCTCTTCTTCACCTAACAGGATAAAGTAACAACTCCCACATTCACTATCAGACCAGACACTGGAGGAAGGACTACTGTGATTGTTTTCTTTTGCCTATCAACTAGACACACCTGGGAGGAGGGAAACTCAATTGAGATAGTGCCTCCATCAAATTGTCATATAGACAAGTCTGTAATACATTTTCTCAATTACTGGTTAATATGGAAGGACCCAGCCTTGGAGGGCAGTGCCATCCTAGGCAAGATGTCCCTGGGCTGGATAAAGAAGCACACTGAGCAAGCCAGAGGAACAAGCAGTGGTCAGCTTTCCTCCATGTCTTGCCCTGACTTCCATTAGTGACAGGCTGTGAGCTTTAAGATGGTGGTTAATGTTGTCAACTGGACAGACTCTAGATCACCTCAAAGTCGAACCCCTGGCTATGTCTGAGTCTTTCAGATTGGGTTAATTGGGTGGGAAGACTAACCTTGCATGTAGGCAACACCCTCCCATGGTCTGGGGACATCAGCTGAATAAAAATGAGAAAGTGAGCAGAGCACCAGCATTCATCTCTCTCTGCTTCCTGACTGCGAGGCAATGTGAGCAGCCTCCTCATGCTTTTGCTGCCATGACTCCCTGCCAGGCTGGACTTAACCTCAGTCTGGGAGCCCAGATAAACCTTCCTTCCTTAAGTTGATTTTTGTCAGAATAAAAGCAAGCCAAGCTTGAAGAATGACAAGAATAGAGCTTGACAAGAGAACACCACAGAAATAGGGTGCCTAGGAGAGAGGGACATAGCATAAAAGCAGGAGATAGAGTTTATCATCAGGCAGCATGCCCTACTTGGAGGCTTCCCTTGGGTTTGGCCCTGTCACCTATATGGCTTCTATGATTCCACCCCAAGATTCATTTCTAGGGCAGAGGAGCCTATACACAGCTCAGCTATAGTCAAGCTTGGATTATTTGTTCCAGTTCCGCTGAGTAAGAGTTGAACAACAAGATAATGTAATGAACAATGTTCTATCTGCCCTCATGGTCAACATTTGTTCTTTTCACTGGGGCCATAATAAATCTGTGTCCCAAACAGCACACAAAGTTCTATGCAGCCAAATTAAAGTGACCTCTAAGCCCTAATGACATGGTTGCTTTTAGTTTTTTTTTTCAGTTCTGAAATTGGTCTGGCCTAATAGAGAAAGATTGCTGTAAACCAGATGGAACACAGTCACCGTTGATGTAGTAATGTGCCCCATATCTTCCTTAGCTTGACTGCCATGCTTGGTGCAGCAGAAACTCAATGAAGTTGTAGGATGCCTCAGTTTCAAAGCTTGGGATGGAGGAACATGGGCACACGAAACACCAATGTCACAGTGTGCTTTGACTTTCCTTTAAAATTGGAGGTACATTTCAATGGCATTAAGAACCACCAGACACACTCACTTACACTAGATGTGATGGTTCCCTCACAGTCCCAACATACTGAAAGCAGCGGCTGGAGGACTACAACACAAGGTCACTCTCCGATGCATATGGAGTTCAAGCACAGCCAGATCCTGTCTCAAATACAAAACCAAATGACACAAAGTCAGCTACTCTGAATCATTTTCTATTTATAAACTGTTTTCTATGTTACGTCAAATTTTAAGTGCAAAATATTCTTTAAAAAAATTCCACATAGCCGGGCATTGGTGGCACACGCCTTTAATCCCAGCACTCGGGAGGCAGAGGCGGGTGGATCTCTGTGAGTTCGAGACCAGCCTGGTCTACAAGAGCTAGTTCCAGGACAGCCTCCAAAGTCACAGAGAAACCCTGTCTTGAATTCCCCACCCAAAAAAAATACGACATAAAATCCAGAGGGAAACACTAACAATAAGAAACAGGATTTATGGAATGCTCATATTTGTGACAATCACATCACAAATATTTCCTCAAATAATCTCTAATCCTTTGTGCTTTATGAGTCAGGGAATTGTTAATTAGTTTATTCAAGATCACATGTGTTTTGATCTTGATTCTTCAGAGAAAATGGAATATATGCATTTTCTGTATAAGTGTATTTTAAGATATGAATTTATTTTAAATTTGTTATTTTTATAAATCAGATGTTTATGTGTCTGTGATATGTCACATGTGTTTGTGTTCCCAGAGAGGCTGGATAGGCTCACTTGGCACTGGAGTTGGTGATGGTTGTAACCCATCTGGTATGAGTACAGCGGCAAGTACTATGACCCTGAAACACTTCTCCAGTCCTCAAGCCACATCTATAATATTTGTGGGGCTGGTGATGTGATGAACTTGCTGAGCAGTTTGCCTGATGGCCTGATGTCCATCCCTAAAACTCAAGCAGGTACCATCTTCTACATGCTCCCTGATCTATATCTGTGCACTGTGACAGGCATATACATGTACAAGCCAACACACATACATGCAGATACACACTCATGCTACATAAATGAAATTTTAAAGTTTACAAAAGATGTATGCACTATAGTACAGTGTATTAAGTAACAAAATATAATAAAAAGAACTAAAACGTGGTGTGGGGAAAAAGAGTCTCACACACTATAGCTTAAGTTGGCCTGGAACTGTTGCTCAAACTGCTATGAAACTTGCAGCAATCCTCTTGTCTCTGCCTCCCAAGTTCTAGGCTTATGGGTATTTGCCACCATGACTGATTAACAAAAGATATCTCAAAGAGTTGGCTCATACTGGATGGATGCTGAGAAGCTCCGAGCCCTGCACTTGATGGACCAGAGCCCTAGGAGAACTGATGGCCTCATGCGTCTGAGCCAGTGGGTAGAACACCAAGATCACAGCTCAAAGACACTCAAATTAAGAGAGTGAATCCTCCCTTTGCATTTTGTTCTGGTCAGGATTTTAAGAGGAAGGCAATCTGGTTTGTTCTGTCTGCAGAATCAAATGTTGAGTGTCCAAAAATTCCTCATAGACAACGTTCACAGTAACATTTGACTAAACACCTGGGCATGTGTCATAGTTAAGGATTGTATTGCTGTAAAGAGACACCATGACCACAGCAACTCTTTTAAAGGAAAACTTTTATTTGGGGGCTGGCTTACTGGTTCAGAGATTTAGCCTTATTATTGTCATGGTGAGAATCATGGCGTTGCATAGTCAGACATGGTGCTGGAGGGGGATCCAAGAGTTCTATATCTGGATTGGTGGCAGCAGAAAGATAGAGAGACAGACACTGGGTCAGGTTGAAGCATTTGAAACCTCAATACCTATCCCAACAAGGCCACACCTCATGATAGTGCCACTCCCTGGTGACCAAGCATTAAAATCCACGAGCTAATGGGGGCCATTTTCATTCAAACCACTACAGCATGCCACGGCTCAGTGAGCTTAGTATGGGTGGTGAAATATTGACTATCACCTCTACAGGATTCAGAAATACTTAGAGAAGAAACCTTGAGTTTCTCCCTGAGGGAGTTTCTAAACTGAGTTAATTAACATAGTAAGATCCCCTGTCTTAGTTTTATTTCTGTTGCTGTGATAAAGACACCAAGACCAAAAGTAACTTGGAAAGGAAAGAGTTTGTTGGACTTACATATCCTGATGATAGTCCATTACTGAGGGATGCCAAGACAGAACTCAAGCAGGACAGGAATCTGGAAGCAGAAACTGAGCAGGGATCACAGAGGAACACTGCTTATTGGCTAGTTCCCCCACGGCTTGCTCAGCTTGCTTTATTATATCACCAAAGACCACCTGCCCAGGAGTGGCAGCACCTTCCACAGCATACAAATACATTAATCAAGAAAGCGGCCCATAGACTTGTCTACAGGCCAACCTTGGGGAGATGTTTTCTCAACTGAGGTCCTTTCTTCCTATGTGATTCCAGCTTGTGTCACGTGACAAAACAAACATAACTAAACAGAGCGCCCATCCCAAATGAGGTCAGTTCCATTCCTTGGGTGGAGGCACTAGACTAAATGAAAGGAAGCATTTATTTCTTTCTTGTCTGTTGATGCATGTGGGGAGCCCTGAATTAAGATAGCATAATAACAGCCATCTTGTGATGGGGAATGTACTGTGTATGTTTATCTTATTGATTGTTAAATAAAATACTGTTTGGCCAATGAGACAGCAAGTTAGACTGGACTAGGAGTCAAAGAGGATTCTGGGAAATGTAGTAGAGAAGTGCTGATCCAGGCAGGAAGTGACATAGCAAGGAGACTCATATTTAAAGAAGGAGAAACAGGAAGCTAAGTCTTATAAAATATATAGGTTTATGATAGTTAAGACTAAACAAACATATGAGAATCCTAGTCATTGGCCAAGCAGCTTTGAACCTCTTACAAGTTTCTGTGTATTCATTTGGGCCCTAACTCAGGCAGGTGGCTGGCATAAAGCTCACATGTGGCGGTGGGGCTCAAGCGGCTTTTGGCAGAAAGATTTATCATAACAATCTTGTCTTCTTTCTGCCATTTTAAAAACTAACCTCTAGTTAAGCTTCTGTTTCTCCTTAACTGATCTTTTTTCCTGTAAAACACTCCCTCTGTTGTTATGGACTTTGTCGCCACAGTCTTATGGCCTAGCAACACACTCTGCTCTGGCCCAACTGTCCTTCCCCACCCTATGGCTACTTAAACCCTGTTGGTGTATTCAGTAAACAAAACTTGATCAGAATACTGTTTTGTCTCCATCTCTTGAGTCTCATGCTCCCCCCCCCCATTTTCACTCCCTCCCTTAGGATCCCCATTGTCTGACCCGGAGGGTGGGGCAGATGCAAAGTGAGCATCTCCTTAAGCTCTTGCCTCCATGACTTCCTGGCCACGGTGGATGGTACCCTTATACTGTGAATCAGAAACAAACGCTTTCTAGGGTTGCTTTTTTTGTCAGTTATTTCATTACAGCAATGATAAAAGTTACTAACATGATATAGAAAATTAACATAACAGCTGGAAAGTAGCTGAGAGAATTGCTGGTGAGTTAGTGCCGGAAGTCTCCACAACACCTGTCACTTTGCCTCCCTAGATGAGTTTTCTAATCAAAGTTCTGAATTGAAGAGCTGCGTGTGGTGAGTGCTTTAAGCAGAGGAGGAGACCTAACCACTGAGCCATTCCCCAGATCTCGGTAATCACAGCATAGCTAGAGGCAGGAGAATGCAGAGTTTGAGGCCAGCTTGGGCTACAAAGTAAGACCCTATCTTAAGCTCCCTTCCCCCTACCCACCAAGAGAATAAATGTTTACATTTGGAATTTTACATTGCTTGGCAACAGAATTTTCAGTCAGTGTTAGCTTTTTGTATTTTGTTACAAACATTTATATTGATTCTGTAACTCATATTAACATTTATGTATCATGCACTTGTGTATGTAATAATATAGAATTTGCATATAATTTGTATACAAGGTATATGACTCTTAACAGTAAGCCTATGTTTTCAGTGACAGTCTATATTAGCCCCACATTACAGGGCCATATGTCACGGACTGATGTCTTTAGGGCTGCGATCGGAACCAGCTGTACGGCCCTGGGTCCTTTCCTGAGTAGGAGAGTGTGGATGAGGGAAGGCTAGCTATCCCGAGTTAAAGAAAAGACAGACACATCTCATCATATCTGGAGGGCAGTCAGTTAATACTGAACACCACCTAGTTTATTCATGCATCATCTTAAGTAACCATCCAACGGTGGGGACTAATGGCAGAAGACATCTGTTATCATGTATGAAGGGCAGATAACAATTACTTCCCTTAATCCTAAAGACACTCCTTTGCTGCTCATACTTCAGGCACTCCATACTAGCACACATCATTTAATCTTCAGGGTGGGTAGGTCCATTGTTATTTAGATAGGAGCTATTCACCACCAAGGCCAGGACATGCTGCAGTCATTTAGCTGCTATCTTAAAGACAACAGAAGTTGAGGCTCTCTGAACTCTTGGCAGGATGGAATAGATCTCCAATATAGGGCCCCAACACCTACAGAATGTGTCTACATCCCAGGTGGCTTGTCCCATACACCCCACCTAGACTAACTGGTGTGATACCTGGTTGGTCTGCTCTTAAATATTGCACAAGTCATGTATTATGTATGCCCGGTGTCTGGTTTCTTTAGCACTTGGTACATATCAGGAGTTCGTTCTTTTACTTCTATGGGGGATTCTATTGTGTGCTCCTCCATAACTTCTCCATCCCTAACTTCTCTGTACCTTCTCCTCCACCTCCAGTCTTTGCAGTGTTGGGGCTCTAGCTCAGGGCTTCAGGCTTCCTGGGCAAGCACTCTGCTGAGGAGCTCCAGCTCCAGCTAGCTCACCACCGTTTGTGATGTACATGTTTCCTCTCTGTTCTGGAAATGTCTGTGTTTGGTCTCTGCCTCAGGGTCTGCCGTGAGGCTTGGTTTTTTTTGTTTTGTTTTGTTTTTCCTAGTAGACCAGAAGCTATTCTGGTCTCAACTTTCATATATTGTTTAAGTCCTACAGGGATGTGCTACTTTTAAATAAAAACAAATGTCTTATGAGCATTCTTGTGCTTTGATTTGGGTGGGCATAAGTATTTGTGATACTTATGTACTTAGTAGGTCCTTGTGCAAAGGGACATATTCCAAAATCCAACATGTATGCTTGGAACCCCCAGTAGTACTAAACATCACATACATTATTTTTCCTTTAACACATAATCTGTAGTAGAGTTTAGTTCATGAGTTGAGTATAACAGGGGCCTAACAATGATAAAATAGAATAATTGTAAGAGTTTTCTGTGAACACACACACAGAGTTCAGAGGTCAACATCAGGTGTCTTTCTCTATCACTCTCCACCTTATTCTTACTACTTATGTTTAAATGTTTTTATTCTTGTGAATGTGTGTGTTTGTGTGGAAGTATGCCATGTATGTTCAGGTGCCCTCAGAGCTAGAAAAGTACTGCAGATCCCTGGAGCTGTAGTGCAGTTGCTTGTGAGTCACTTAGCTTCTATGGAGGAGCAGAAGAGACACCTGAACAAATGCACATTCATACACACATACACTCATGTGCACACACAAGCCAAAAAAAGAATGATTGCCTCATGTAATTAATCATATAGAATTTAATTTTAAGGTATTTTTGTTATTGACTTTGAAATATGGTCCTAATTATAAAAGGGTTAACTAACTTAGACCCTGTGATAGTAATCTTTATCCTTGGCTCCTGGCAGGTCTGTAGAGATGGAATTATTCATTGCATCCACACTGTGTCTCAGGCATTTTGCAAGGAGGCTCCTCACTTCACAGAGTGTAACATCACACAGAACAGCTAAGAGATTCAAAAGGTCACTGCGGCTCTGCTAAATCCATGGCTGTCTGCTTCCACAGTCTGCTTTTCAGGTCGGAGTGCCTCCCAGGACCTCAAAGCCAAGATGATTTCCTAACCTTTGCACCTATGCCCTTTGAACGAGACACTGGCATCTTGATGCTCATTCTCCCTAGGTCAGTAAGCACTGTGATGGTAGCTCCTTCGTGTCTGCACAGAACACACATGGCAAAGCTCCTTTGCACACATTTTGTGTGGGACTCTCTGATCTCAGAACCTCTCAGATTTCCGATGGTACTTCCAAAATGGTCCCAAGTTCTTATGTCCATGAGAAAACTGCAATGGAAGTAGCTCAGTTTATTAAGATGAGATATAATTTCAAGGGAGGGAGCAGTTGAGAGCAAAGCAAGAATTGAATAGCTCAAACTGCCCCACCACACAAAAAATGATGAGGACTTTGTGCCATATAACGCCAGTGCTTTGGCACTGTCTTGGCTCATTTGCATAGTATGACTTTTCTAGAACTACCCTATCTGTTTCACATAGTTCTATATTCAAGTTTATACCTTCCAAGGCTTGTTAGCACCTTAAATCTCCATCAAATGTAAGTAATTGTGGAGTGTGTGTAAGTCTGTGCACATGTTCATTCAGGATGCTTATAGAGGCCAGAAGAGGGCATGGGACAGCTTTGAGCTGCCTGGTGTGTGCGCTGGGAACCTAACCTAGGTACTCTGTAAGAGCAACAAGTGCTCTTAACTGCTGAGCCCATAAATGTGTATTTCAATGTTATAATGAATCATAGATTACTTCAGATGCTGGGAATGTCTCTACATCTGCCCCAGTGGGGGTTTCCAGCCTTCAGCAACTCTTTTCCTCATATGCTAATTTCCAAGTCTTTTGTATAGACCTCCCAGACTCTTCTCTGACTTCACTCTGTGCCACACTAGAAGCAGGTGGAGAAGCTGAGGTTCAAAAAGCTGAGTGTCTTTTCCAAGTACTCAGAGCTGCAGTGCTGAGCCTGGAATTCATTGTGGAAAACAGAGCCACAAGGGCAGGTTTTGATGTTGACACAATACTGCACTGAGGTAGCTACCAGCATAGGCCAAAATGGTTAGTGATGGACATGATCGTAAGAATATGAGCCAAAGAGGGGCAGGGTGGGGCGCTGATTCAGGATGTCTGGGAATCCGAAAGTAAACACTGATACAATCTGTTTTGTAACTACTTTGGCAGAAAGCCACTTTTATGTAATTCTGTATAAATCTGGCCTAGGGATCCCAGCTTTTCCCTCTTGCCTTTCACCTTTGTCAGCCTGTCTCTGTGTGTCTGTCTGTAGACTCAAGCTCAGCTTGTATGCCAGTCTGCAGCATGTGTGCCTATGCCTACCTGTGTGCAGGCTGTGTGTCAGCATGTGCCTGGGTGCTTGCTGTTGTCTGCTGCCTATCAGTTCATCCAGGCAAATAACACTGTTGTCTCCTGTCTGAAAGTGGTTCTCATAGCACCAGCAAGAGGAAGCTGTGATGTCAAAATACTCCTCACTGTGGGGTCTGAAGGAAGTTTAGCTCAAAAACTCTGCATGGCTAAGAAAAACAGCAAAAGCATCTGTCAGGATTCTCTTTTCTCAAGCAGTGTGCCATCATCAGGATTGCTGGTAGATGACTGTGGGAACACAGAGCCTGGAAAGATTAACTACAGATGGGTCCTTTTCTTTCAATCAGCATTGCTGGGTTTACTTCTGTTCTTCTGGAATGAACTCCTCACTGTCATCTATGTCAGGGGAAGGTTAAACCCACAGCAACAATACAAAGAGTAGCCGTGGGACATGGAACAGAAATAGCTTCACAAGGCTGCTTCCTCCTGTCTTCTTGGATATCCCCACTCAGGTGAAGCCAGGATTCCGGACTTCACAATAGAAAAGAATTTCAGAAAGAGTCACTCAGAAGCAGAGACGTTGTCTGTTAGATTTAAAAACAAAACAAAACCCATAGATTTAAGCATAGGAGTTTACAGAAAGAGTGCTCAGGGTAAGAAAAAGTGTGTGTTGGGGGAGGGGGGTTCATTTCTCAAGGAGCTTCCACTTAAGCTTGGTGGTTGTCTTAGGGTTCCCTTTGCTGTGAAGAGATACCAGGGCCACAGCAACTCTTACAAAGAAAACATGTAATAGTGGTGGCTTACAGTTCAGAGATTCAGTCCGTTATCATCATGGTGATACTTGGCAGAGTGTAAGCTGGAGAGGTAGCTGCTACATGTTGACATGCAGGCAACAGGAAGTAGACTGTCACACCGAGACAAGCTTGAGCAAAAGAGACCTCAAAGCCAGCCCCCCAGAGTGACACACTTCCTCCAACAAGGCCACACTTCCTAATAGTGCCATGCCCTTTGGGATTATGGGAGCCAATTCCATTCAAACTACCACTCAGGCTACTCCTAATCATCAAACATTCAAATATATGAGTCTATGAGGGCCATTCTATGACCTTCCCAGCTTTGTGGTTTTGATCAGGTTTGCAGAGCCTGGCAAGGATTCTCTTCTGTGAAACAAGTCTCAGATTCTATGAGAAACTGGTTGGATGCCCCAGTGACAGTCATGGCCCACTAGGCACATTCCACCTGGTAGTTCAGTCTCACAGCAAGCAGGATCCATGTCTATTGATAATTTTTAGTTCCCAGCAGCCTACATAGTGTCTATCAGCACTATGGGAGCTCATCAGCAGGGAGGAATTTGCAGGGGAATCCCAGAATGGGTCTTTTATCCCCTGAAACTGATGTGCTTCATGTCTTCAGTGATAGGGTCTCATTATCTGAAAACTAGTCTTTGGTTTTGTTTCTGATTGCTTTTCTCTTCTTTATGAAGAAATAAACCAATTTGCAACATCTTTCTGCACAGGAGAAGATTTTGAGTTTTTTCTTTTTACATTAATTAAGCTTTAGCTCACTTAATTAGTTGAATATAATAATATATTTAAAGCTGGGAATACAGCTCACTGCATGTGTTATTGGGAAAGGACCTGATTTCGACAATACACACACAACAAAACAATACATACAAAAAAAGAAACTCATTATTTTGGACTCATTACACTCCACCCAGTTTCCTGAAAATTATAAAGCAAGCTGATTTTCTGCCAGCTAAAATAGTGCTGGAGAGATAGTTCAGTGGTTAAGAGTGTTTGCTGTTCTTCTGGCTTCTTCAAGCATGCATATATATATATATATATATATATATATATATATATATATTGTGTGTGTGTGTATGTCTCTCTCTCTCTCTCTCTATATATATATATATATATATATATATATATTAAACAGCATTTAAGAGCACAGATGTGCAAGCTACATATGGTGGTACACACTAGTAATCCTAGCACTCAGGAAGATCAGGAGTTCAAGGGCATCCTCAGCTACACAGTGGTTCTAAGAACAGCTTAGACTGCCTGAGACCCTTACTCAACCCTGCCCCTACAAAGAATGCCAAGATGCAAAATAGTATACATTCATTATACACAAATGTATACACAGCTTGGCATTTATTTTGACAGCTAGCAGCTAAACTCCTTTTCTCAGGGCAATGCTATTTCTTTGTCCTGCATCATCTGTATGGGCACAGCTGGGGAAAGAGAGTACCAGAAGAAGCAGCAGCAGAAGCAATTTCAGTGAAGGTCCCTTGGCAGTCTAGTCCATCTTGGAAAGCTGCACCTACCTCTTTTCAACTTGAAACAAAAGCTATGGCAAACAGGCTTGATATCACCCAGAGATTTCCTGGGCCCAGTCCTGGAATTTCCAGAAGCTTAAAGAGAGATGAAGAATCCAATCATTTGTCACCACTTGTGCTCAGAACAGGGGTACTGCAACCATTCTATCACTAGGAGGTGTGCACAGCTTCTCCACAATCATTCTGCTGTCCAGAGTGGAGAGTGGAACGGGGTTGGAATGCCAGAGAAGCTCTGGATCACAAAAGCCCATACAAAACACTGGCAGAGTGGACACTTAGTTCTGGATTCCAAAGTGACCACTGGACTCAGGACACATCTACCGGACCCCAAACCCATCCAATATTCCAAAACCTTATCAAGGACATCACTGCCTTCCCACCCCTCTCCTACAAAAAGCCCTTAACACAGCCCAGCCATTGCTGGGTTTTGTTTTGTTTTTAAATCAATATTTCTTCTGACAAATACAATAAAGTGGTTTTTCTTACGGTCAGACTTAAATTCTTTCCCTCCTTTCTTTCACTTTTATTTTTTGCATGCTGGTTGGTCTGACTTGAATCAGAGGCTCATTATATAGCTCAGGCTAGCCTCTTGCCTCCACGACTCAGTCTCTGGGGATTGTGGGCACATGTCTTATGCATACAAAGCAATTGGGTCCGCTCCCTTTTCTTCTCTTCTTCCTCCTCCTTTCCTTCCTCCTCCTCTGTCTTCTTTTTTCAGGGACATGGGGGACGTATTTTGTAGTCTAGTCTGTCCTTGAACCCATGGCAACCCTCCTGGGCAGCCTCCCAAATATCGGGATTATATATATACATATGTATACATGTGTATGTGTATATAGTGTCTTGTCATTTCTTCCCCTTCTTCCATTCATCTCTATTCATCTCCATTTCCCTGATAATAGTTGAAAAAAGATGACTCAGAAAAGAAAAGATGCATGTTTAGCATGTGCTGACAACACACGTAAGCATTTCTAGAATTTTGTTATCCTGCAGTAAGGAAAAAGAAACACTTAAATCTGGGCATGCCTCCACCAGCCAGCCTGTCTTGTTTATTTCCAGTTTAGTCTGAGAAGGTTCAGTGTCCTAAGTAACCAAGGTGTTGTAATCCAGGTAAATCCGGCCCCGTCTCTCACCACCTATGTATGGCAGGTGTCTGTATCCTGGGTCTTTAAAAGAAAGACCCCGCTCACTTCCTCTCTTTTTCCAGCTGTTCCCCTGGGGCAGAAAGGGCTTTTCCTGTCTCCCTCTTCTGTTCTCTCTCTGTCTCTGTGTCTCTTTACCTCTTTTCTCCCCACCCCCCTTTCTAATACAACTTTTCACTTAAGCACTGCCTGGTATGTTTGTCTCTCGCCCGCCATGGAATCAGCTGCCAAGGTACCCCATGTGCTTTATTCCTAACACAAGGAAGCCAGCAACAGTTCTTGGAGCTGACCTTACCATGCCTCTCTGGTTTCTACAAACAATGCACTCTCAGGATTGTTTTGTTTTCTTCTGTTTTTTTGTTTGTTTGTTTGTTTGTTTGTTTACAGGGGTATGCCTGTGGATGCATTTTTATACACTCTAACTTCCAGCTTTGTGCCATATCCCAGAACTAGCCTCATTTCCAGGCATCCTTAAGTTTCAGTTCTGTGTAGGTTTCACTTTTATTTCTCTACATGGATTAAGGATTAAAGGCAGTTAGTGACTAACTCCGAATCACCCAGAATGAATCGGTATTGCATTAAGGAAAGAAATAAAGCCACCTTCCTTTGTAGTCTTTTAACCAAACTGGAGTCCAGGCTGGAGTTCTCTATTTCATGCTCCCGTGTCTTCTGTGCTGTTGTGTGAGTCAGAATTGTCTGCTTGTGGAAGGCAGTCATCTTGCGACTCTCCCTGTGTCTGTGTCTGCCCAGGAGTGACTGTCTGAAGATATCTGTCCCTAATAAAAAAGGTCTGCATTCTCATTTATTGAACAGCATAGAAAGCATCACGTTTGGAAGGGATGGATTATTTCATAGAACTCTTTCACAGAGTTTTACAAGGGATTAAGTCACTGGCTCCAACTAACCCAGACAATGAATATCATTGTTTATCAACCTTTATGGTGGCTTTTAGGAAGTTGCAGCTTTCAGCAAAGGATGCACATGTGGAAGAGGATATAATTTAATATTACAGTCACGCACTAGTTTAGGCTGTAAAGGTTGACTCCCTGGGAAATGCAAGGCAAGTAAGACTAATGGTTATTTTGTTCTCTTAAAGGCAGGTTAGACAAACAGGCTGAGTACACAGAACCATAGCAGCCTTTCTTCTTAAGTGACCTCAACGTTATATTATTAACTGTGGCTGTGAGGTCCAGCAAAGATTCTATTTCTAGGACATAGGGATATTTTTATCATAATACATTACCACATTTCTCCTTTCAGTGGGAAGATGGACATTTGTAGATGGAAGGATCCCACGGTTCATGTTACACATTCAGAAAATTAAGACAAGGGCTGGACTGTAGCCCAGTGGTTCAAGTGTTAGCTTAGTATGCATCGGACTTCCAGTTCAAGCCTTATCATGCATGCATAAACCAAGCATAATGGCACATTATTGTAAAACCTCTTGGTACTGAGTTACAGGTATGTACTACCATGAGCCACTTCGGTGTAAATGTTAGGTAAAATTCCACTGCCTTTTTGTTTTTGTTTCCATTTTGTGGAGATCAAGTTTGGGGTATATAGCCCAGGATGGCCTAAGGGTCCTCTTGCTTCAGCCTTTCAGGTACTGAAATCACAGGGTTGTACCTCCACATCCAGCTCCTTGGCCATTATTTGATTAAAGCTTACAATTATAACTATATTTGAAGCACTCTGGAAGTCAGTTGCAGTAAGATGATTATCCATCAACAACAAAAAAAATCATTCAAAAAGCAACTCAGGAACCAGTGAGATGGCTCTGTGGGTGAAACACTTGCTGCAAAGCCTGAGGACCTGAGTTCAAGTTCTGAAACACACGTGGTGGAAGAAGAGAAGTGACTTCCACAAGCTGACCTCTGACCTGGGCACATGATGTGGTGGCTTGAGTGCACCTATGGATATGCATGTGTGGGAGAATGCATGTGTGTGTCTGCACACAAAGAAATAAAATAAATGTAAAAACGTAAACATCAAACCTGGTGGTGGTGGCACATGCCTTTAATCTCAGCACTCGGGAGGCAGAGGCAGATCCTGTCAAGATGACAAGATGTCAAGAAGACAAGACTAATCATCCATCACACCATGTCTGGAACAAGGGACCATCTGCATCTTTAGCACTTCTCAAACAAAAGGTCACAGATGTGTGTCTAGCCTTGCAGTGGGTTGTGTTTAGTGCTTTATTTGTGAACCCTAGAAACTTCATGGTTAATGGTCTAGAATAACCCTTGTTGACATGTTAGTTCTAGTTATTATTGGTTTGGTAGAGGGGCCTTTATTATGTCTATTTACATAAATGGCAAATATTTTGGCTTTTGAGCAGACTAGGTTTTTGTTTGCTTATTTTGTTTTGCCATCTAGTCTGCTTCCAGGCTGTCCTGGAGAACTCAAGATGACCCTGTACCTTCACCTTCCTGGGTGCTAAGGCTCTACAGGTGTGTGCCTCCATCCTTGCTGGCACAGAGCTAGTTTTTGCTGTAGATCCTGTCCTGAGATTGGCATCTTGATTTATTTTGGTTTTGTTGATTTGCAATTTTTCTGACTCTATAGTGAGGTCATTAGATATGGCCCAGAAATCTGAAGGTGTAGCATAGTGTGTGGAAGGGGGAGTTGGCAGCAGCCTGTGTGGCTGGCTGCATTGCAGCCGATTTTGCCCATCAGGTTGGTGAGTCTCATACTTCATGGGCCATGACCCACCATGTAGAGAGCAGAGAGTTCTGTCAATCAGCAGAGTGAGGCTTTGGTTGACCTATCAGTGAACCAGAGTATGTTATATGGGGGAACTTCCTTTGGGAAAGGTCTTCAATTAGAAGTAGTAGTAAGGGAGCTTCTACTTGTGGAGTTTCTGCAAACTATGTGCTTACTGACTCATGATACTCTGGAGCCCCGAGTTGGTGTGGTCCTGTGCACTGTTTCAATTTAATGATAGAAGTGGATTTAATGACAGTTTGAATTGACCTAGTTTGAAAAGAGGCAGATTAGGTCTCAGCAGCACTGATAACTGACAGGTGGTGTTTTCTATCCCTGTTAATGTCCAGTGACAGACCAGTCACTGCTGTTTAAGATAGGCATTTGATTACTGCTACCAGAGATGGCACCTGCCTAGTGCCAGTGGTTCCCTGTTATCAGCTGCAGTTGGTATGGACAAGCATTATGGAGATTTTCAGCTTAAAAGGATCAAGGAGGGCTGGGGATACAGCACAGTCAGTAGAGTGGTTGCTCCCAGACATAAAGCCCTAGTCCAGTCGCAGTACTGAACAAAATTGGGTATGGTGGTACATGCTTGGCTGTGTATTGAATTTGAGTCCACCCTGGGCTATGTGAGATGAGATACTGTTTCAAAAGAAAATGAATAAAACTGGGGACCTGCAAGAACTGCACAGGCAGGATGTTAGACTTTTTCTGGGGTTCTTCTTTCTTTATATGGGTTGGTCCATATGGCCTAGGCTAGTCTTGAACTCACTATGTCTTAGAGACTGCTTTGTGCATCTGACACTATCACCACCTCCCAAGTGCTAAGGATTTCAGGTGTGCACTACTATGCATAGCTGTGTACCTAACACACCTGTGCACCACCACACACAGATGTGCACCTAACACACCTGTGCACTACCACACACAGATGTGCAACCCACTCATCTGTGCACCACCACACAGAGCTGTGCACTACCACATACATTTGTATATCACCACACACAGCTGTGCACCACCACCCACAGCTGTTCACCACACACATCTGTCCATCACACACAGCTGTGCACCACCACCCACAGCTGTTCACCACACACATCTGTCCATCACACACAGCTGTGCACCACCACACACAGCTGTTCACCACACACATCTGTCCATCACACACAGCTGTGCACCACCACACACAGCTGTTCACCACACACATCTGTCCATCACACACAGCTGTGCACCACCACCCACAGCTGTTCACCACACACATCTGTCCATCACACACAGCTGTGCACCACCACCCACAGCTGTTCACCACACACATCTGTCCATCACACACAGCTGTGCACCACCACCCACAGCTGTTCACCACACACATCTGTCCATCACACACAGCTGTGCACCACCACACACAGCTGTTCACCACACACATCTGTCCATCACACACAGCTGTGCACCACCACACACAGCTGTTCACCACACACATCTGTCCATCACACACAGCTGTGCACTACCACCCACAGCTGTTCACCACACACATCTGTCCATCACACACAGCTGTGCACCACCACACACAGCTGTCCATCACCACACCCAGCTGTGCACCACCACACACAGCTATGCACATCTTCCTTTGCAGTCTCATTTAGGGGTGGGAAGGGGAGCAGAAGAAGAAGGAAATGCCCAGCAGTGGAATGTGCCATCATCAGTGCCCAGATAGCCTCAGTGGTTAAGGTGCTTTTGTCTCAGAGTTTAAGAGCCTGTTGGTCATGGATTTCCTTGCTTGGTTTGTTACAGCGTGCTCTGACCTTAATTCTTTTCAAAAGTTATTTATTGAGCTGGCCCTGACTTTTATCAGAATTAATGCTCTAGCCAGTTGAGGTCACTGCCTGGAACACATTGTCTCTCAAATCATATTTTTATCTGAGCCAACCATAGTGATGTTATTTATGTAGTCCAAACAGAGGACCCATGTTGGGAACTCATTCTTCCTAGGGTCCAACTACACAGAGGGGGGCTCAGTTGTCTCACTATGTGCTTTGATAGCCATGTGAAAGCAAATTAATCTTGGCCAATTTTCCTTGAGGAAACGGAGAAGGAAGCATTGGCTGGTCCAAATCCTGTTCTGCTTGTACACACATCTGAAAGGCCTCAGTGAAGAGGTGCCATACAAGTGAGTTGGTGCTGGTTTGCTGTACCTTCCATGCCCTTGGCACTAGAACTGACTTTTCAAATTGGGAAATGGAGGGAGCTGGAGAGATGGCTCAGTGTCAAGAGTCCCTGCTTCTCTTTCAGAGGACCAGAACAACTCCCAGAACCCACATTTGTTGGCTCACAAATGTATGTAACTCGAACTCCAGGGAATCTGACACCCTCTTCTGGCCTCCATGGGCACCCCTACATATAATCATGTACCCACACACATAAACATAAATAAAAATACATATATGTTATATATATTATTGTCTATATATACTTCATATATGCATGTGTGTGTCCAGGTATATACACTCAAGTATATAGACATACATGTGAAGGAAAACTGTGAAATAGTGGGTCACAAGATTCCAGCCTCCATGGACTCTTTTCTGCAAGTGAAATGTGGTATAACATCAGTTTGGACCACTTCTTGTGACATGGGCAGTTTGGGTGGTTCTCAAAAGGAAACACATCCCATGATGACCTAAATAGAGTCACCTCTAAGATGCATCAGTTCCAGTGGTATGTTCCGTGTGCAGAAGGCCCTCACAGAGGGAACCACAGGCTCTAGCCTGCACAGGTGAGTTGATTCTGACTTCTTGAGACTCCTAGGACACTATGTATGCCCCACAGTAGAGTAACTTGAGCACCCATGTCCAAGACAGTCACAAAAGTTTGCATACCACATCTTTACACTGCTACCTATTTATACTGAGATGTAGGCCATTGGTCCCTAGCCGGGGTGGGGGAGTGGGGGAGTGGAGGGGTGGGGGGGTGTCCAAGCAGCAGTCGATCCCTAGGCTGTCTTCCTACAGAAAGGATAGGCAGGGCAGAAATGATGGAATTGGTTTCTCCCCTGGTGGCCTTTCTCTTGATAGTAGCATGCGTCTTTGTCTCCCTGGATGTTGGTGGGGATGTGGAGGTCTGAGACCCTTCATTGTTATGCCGGGTCCGAAAGACCTCCAGAGAGACCACCAAGGAGCCGACTCCCCGAATGCAAGTGCAAAAGGTTTCTTTATTAAATTCAAGCCTAGGCAGAGACCTCATCCTGCAGACTGACACAGCAGCTGCAGGAGAAGGCCCCGAGCCTCATAAGTGAGGGATTTATAAAGGCAAAGATCACAGAATAGGGTTAGGAGTCCGTGTTCGAAGCTGATTGGCTGCAGAGTCCAGGGGGATTGGGGACTTTGCACGGGCTTATCTCTTGTACCATTTGTGTTCATAAAAGTTATTTTAACTTTTCAGGTTGATTGCCCCCTGGGGTCAGGGAGGAATACAAAGACAAAGACGCATGTTACCAAGAGGCTACAAAGAGGCCATCAAGAGAACCGCCACCAGGGGAGAAACCAATTCCATCATTTCTGCCCTTCCGCCTGCTGGTAGGGGCATTTGAAGTCATCTCCCCTTCCTACCTGTCAGCTTTTCTGGGGTGGGTGTGTGGGGGTGTGGTGTAAGCCATCTGCACAGGTCATGGGGTCAGGTTCTCACATACTGCTGTTTTTTTTGTTTGTTTGTTTGTTTTTTCCCCTTTTTCTCTAGGATGGCTCTGGTTTGGCCTTTCAGTCAACAAGGTCATCCCAGTCAAAGGACCTCTGCTACTTGAGTGCATCTGATTAAGCATTTTGCCCTCACTGTGAAGGTGGTTCCTCAGCTCAGTTTAGGACCCTCAGTTGGGGGAAAATCTTACTATTGTGGACCCCTATGTAATCATCATAGGAATGTGGTCCTCCTGTGCATCCAGGACTTAGCCTGGGATCTTTTGTTTGCATTATTATTCTTATCACGTATATGCAAGTGTACATGCCATGGCATGTGTGTGGAAGTCAGAGGACAACCTCTACTGTCGGTTCTCATCTTCCTTGTTTGAGACAGGGTCTCCTATGATTTACTGCATATGCTATGACAGTTGTCCCCCAAACTCCAGTTCACCATAGAACCACTGGTATTGCAGATAGTGTTACCCACTTTATGTGGGATTCTGGGGATTTAAACTCAGGTTCTCATGCTTGTGTGGCATATACTTTATCAATTGAGCTATCTCTCTACATAACCTAAAAATAATTTTTAGTTTCACTTTATATGTGTATCTATGTCTATGTACCATGTGCATGCTCAGTGCCAGCAAAAGCCAGAAGAGAGCATTGGCTCACATGAAATTCCAGTTACAGTTGGTTAACTCCATGTGGGGGTTGGGAATTGAACCTGGGTCCTCTGGAAGAGCCAGTGACCTTAACTGCTGAGCTGTGTCTCCAGTTCCCAACACACACACACACACACATACACACACACACACACACACACACACACACACACACACACACACACACACACACACACACGCACACACACACACACACCTCTCTTTAAAAAATGCGACGAGGTTGAATGTATACTGTGCTGGTCTTGAACTTATTATGTAGCCAAGAATGACCTGAACTTTTGATCCTCCTGCCTCTACCTCTAAGTGCCAGGGTAACAGGCGTGTGCTCCCACGCCTGGTCTATGTAGTGTGGGGGTTACACTCAGTGCTCTGTGCGTGCTAGGCAAGCACACTGAGTTCCATTACCAGCCCTTTGGCCCTCTCTCCATGCTGTATTGCTTTCCAGCAGTGATTACAGATGAGAAAGCTTTCAGTACATGAGGAAAACATTTAAATAAAACAAGGACTTTGCCATTCTCCTCCCCAGAATGGCTCCAACTTTAACATTCTCCAGAGTGGAAAGTGAGTGTTCCCAGTGAAAAAGGAAGACTCTTTTTCATCGGGATTGTGTGTGTGTGTGTGTGTGTGTGTGTGTGTGTGTGTGTGTGTGCGTGCACACACAGGTATGGGGTGGGGTGTGTGTGCAGGGGTGGTGGTGGTGTGATCATTACCTAAGGATCTTCAAGTCCAGATCCAAAATTCCCAGGGCACATTGTGAAGAGAGTCTCCATGCTTCTCAGACT
This sequence comes from Cricetulus griseus, assembly GCF_003668045.3. NCBI lineage: Eukaryota > Metazoa > Chordata > Mammalia > Rodentia > Cricetidae > Cricetulus > Cricetulus griseus. The sequence goes on along the minus strand of NW_023276806.1, from coordinate 121,734,617 downwards.
GGAGGGCTCAGTTCATTAATCACAGCATGGCCCCTTGGGTAAGTTCCTTAGACTCTCAGAGTTTCAGTTTCTCAGAGACATAGAGACCCCAGTAGCAGACTACTTGGGATTAGATTTAAAATAAAACGTGCTATGCGTAAGGCTTATCAAGGCTAGTGTGAAAGGAAAGCAGATGATTGTGGAAGCGGCTCTGATCGCTGCTGTCTGTGGATCCTGGTGAAATAGTAGGGAAGGTGAGTATTTATAACTTTTATTTCAGATGTAATTGCCTCCAAGATCACACACATCAAGCTGGCTATGAGGCTGCCTCCAGTTACCGGACTAGCAGTTCATATTTTCCTGCACATGACAGCTCCAGTTTTGTGTCTTCTGCCTGGAGGATGTGCTTCACATTTAAATGTGTCTGCAGTTTTGTTTACATTTCTCAGAGCCTTCCACCCAGATCCAAAGATGACTGAGGAAAAGGCAGTAATAGCCTATGCTTCATATCAGCTCGACAATTCCGTTTCCTTATCTCTCAACAGCACCAAAGGTGACCCCAGTGAAAATGCAAAACAAAGGCATAAGTCATTCTTGGAGGCACTGGTGATAAACATTCCCCCATCTTAATTCAGGGGCATTCTTACAAAGAATACAAAATATTTCTTTTACCTAGATCAACCTTTGCTCTGATTGTTGACCATGAAAACATACATGATCCATTCCACTGACAATATGTGACCCTGAGGTCACCCCTGGAGAGACCAGAAGGGTCACTTCTGTGACACTCAGTTTTGTTTTCTTTCTTTCTTTCTTTCTTTCTTTCTTTCTTTCTTTCTCTCTCTCTTTCTTTCTCTCTTTTATTATATATAGTGTTTTGCCTGCATGTATGCCTACATGCCATAAGGGACCACCAGATCTCACTGTAAGCCACCATGTGGTTGCTGGGAATTGAACTCAGGATCTCTGGAAGAACAGCCAGTGTTCTTAACCACCAAGCTGTCTCTCCAGCTTCTGGCACTCAGTTTTCTAATTGCAGCTTTACTATTCCCAGATTGCTCCTCTGTATTTTCAACTTTTGAATACCTTTTTAAAAACGTATAGGGGTAAGGGGTGCAGAGATGAGTGAGTTCTGGGGACTTTCTTTTTTATATTTTAATTAAAAAATAAGTTATGTTTATATGTGTGCTTCTGTTTGTTAATATGTGCACCTGTGAGTGCAGATCCACCTGAAGGCCAGAAGGGGGCGATGAATCTCTGGAGCTGGCATTACAGGCTGCTGTGGGCACCTGATGCAGGTTCTGGGAACTGGACTCATATCCTGAACAGGAGCAGCACGTGCTCTTAACTGCCGAGCCATCCCTCCAGCCCCAGCAACTTTATTTTAAAATGTTAGTGTATTTTCACCTTTGCATTTATTTAAGCTCCTTTAGGAAATATTTTTAGATGTCAATTAAAATGTGTAGAGCAATATATTTACTTATAAAATTCTTCTAAGGATTCAACAAGCACAATTTTGTTGTGGTTGCTTTGTCTTTTTATTTTTGCTACAGGGTCTCACTATGTAGCTTTGGCTGGCCTGGAACTTATTCTGTTGACCAGGCTGGCTGTGGACTCACAGCAATCCACCTGCCTCTGTGTACCCAGTGTTAGGATTGAAGGCACGTGCCACCCTGACTTGTTAAGCAGAATGGTATTAAATAGGATGTTTAAGTTTTCTGATGTGCAGTTGTTGGCTCGACTTCTCAGTTCTTGTACCTTCACAGACTAAAGGAAACGAGGAAGTACTTGCTTTACATTAACAGCAGTAGAGGCCAATGAGATAAATTGCTTATTTTCAACAAAAGATTTACATTGCTTATAGTAAATAATTAATTTTAAAAATTATTTTCAATGTTGCATATGTATGTGCCTCTGTGTAGTTAAGTACACATGAGTGCAGTAGTGCCTGGGAGACCAGATGAGGGCTTCAGATCACCTGGAGTTGAAGTTATAGGCCGCTGTGAACCACCCAACATGCATTCTGGCATCTGAACTTAGGCCCTTTCCAAGGGCAATACACGCTCTTAACCACCACCATGTTCCCATTTTAAAAAGATTTTATTTTTACTTATGTGTAAAAGTGTGTGTGTGTGTGTTTGTGTATGTGCACATGTAGGAGCAAGACATTTCAGTACTTATGTCCTGGAAGATAAAATAATGGTAGGGAGGGAAGACTGTAGAGAATCAGTGGGGAAAATCTATGCATGGAACTGAGGCCAGTGTGGTTGCTGGAAGTCTGCTTATTTATTTATTTATTTATTTATTTATTTATTTATTTATTTTCAGCTTTTACTAGAGCTATGAAACCTCCTCCAATCCCAACATTTGTTAGTCTGTGTTTGTTGCTTCTCAAACTATTTTTTTCCTACATTGGTTACTACAGGTGATTTCCCAAAACCAACCCTTACAGTCAACAGGAAGCAAGCACAAGGCCCATCCTGGGAAAGCCTGTCAAACAGGAAGCTTGGCTCTTCCTCAGTGAGACAACAGCACTTCCTTCACAGGTTAACTCAGACTTGAAGGCCTGCTTAATTATAATCAAAATCTAAATTAAAACAAAAACAAACTGTCTGAGTTCTTATTTTACTTTCTGTAGCTCATCTTGTCTTAAACCACTGTGGTACAATGGGGTTTTCTTCAGCCATGAAGAAAAATGAGATTATGTTGTTTGTAGAAAAATGGATGGTTCTAAAGATTATCATCTTTTGGAAAATAAGCACTTCAAAAGATAAATATTGGATTTTCTCTCCTGCAGGAAACACACACATGAATACGCACACACAAGCCTGTGTACATGAAACCATATAGGGCATGAAACTAGAAGGGGGATTACTGGGAACAGGGATCAATGAGAAGTCCCAGTGGGACCAGAAAGGGCAATGCCAATGTGGGCAGGGGATGGGAGGGTGGGGAGGGGGAGGGGGAAAAGGGGTGAAGGGATGGGGGTTTTCTTGAGCTCATGGCAACCTCCTCTATAAATTGTATTGCTTTCAATCCCTCCTTTAAGTAGGATTGTGGCATTTGTCTTTCACTTAACTTCCCCCATCCCAAAACCTCATTCTTGTCATGACATGTGACAGGGTTGCCTTCCTGTCTTAGTTTTATTTATTTATTATTTTGATTTTTCGAGACAGGGTTTCTCTATGTAGCTTGGAGCCTATCCTGGCACTCGCTCTGGAGAACAGGCTGGCCTCGAACTTACAGAGATCCGCCTGCCTCTGCCTCTTGAGTGCTGGGATTAAAGGCGTGCGCCACCAACGCCTGGCCAGCTTAGTTTTATTTTTAAGATTTACTTTTATCTATGTTTGTGTGTCTCTGTCTGTGTGTATGCATCTGTCTGTGGAGGCTAGAAAGGTGTCCAGTTCTCTGAAACTGGAGCAGTGAGCTGCCAGATGACAGATGGAAGAAACCAAACTCTAGTCCCCTGGAACAAATACTCTTGAGTCCTAACCTGTCTCTGAAGTCCCCGTTTTTAAAGACTGAGTACCACTCCACTGTAATATGAATCATATCTTCTTTCTTCATAGGTCTGTCAATGAAGGCCTAGAGGAATGTGTAGTGATTTTTCAAAGGACTTACTACAAGAGCTTCTTCTTCTCTCTCTCTCTCTCTCTCTCTCTCTCTCTCTCTCTCTCTCTCTCTCTCTCTGTGTGTGTGTCTGTGTGTGTGTGTGTGTGTGTCTGTGTGTGTGTGTTCATGTGTGTGGCAATGTGGAGGTCAGAGTGACTGTACAAATGTGTGACTAATTCCCAGGCAGGTGCACAGGACACATTCTCAATGGGTTCATTCATTTCCCCTGTTCATCCTCCCTCGCAGGAAATAACACAGAGAAATAAATACACCACTGCCTATACATTTGAGAGAAGCCATTCTCTCCCTTAACTTTCTAGAGCTATTTTTTTCAGCTATTTCTGCATTTATAGATCTTATGTGCTCCAACCCACACTGTCTAATGTTTTTCTTTTCCTTTGTTTTTTCACTGATAGGACTGAACCCAGGACTTCAGCATGCTAGGCAAACATTCCACCACTGAGCTATAACTCCAGCTGTCTAAGCATTGTTTTTTTTTTTTTTTTTTTTTTTTTTTTTTTTTTTGAGACAGGGTCTCACTGTGTGGCCCTAACTGACCTATACCTAGCTTTGGAGACCAGGATGGTCTTGAACTCACAGAGATTCCCCTGTCTCTACCTCTCTAGAGTTGGGATTAAATGTGTGCACAACCATACATATCTAATATTTTAAAGGTGATTTTTTTTTATTGCAAACAAAACCCTGAGAACACTTGAGTCTTTTGGAGGACTATTTTATTCTCTTGTTATTTTGTGGTGGTGCTGGCGATTAAATCCAGGGCCTCATGTAAACTGGGCAGGCGTCTCCACCTGATCTTTATCCTCAAGCCCAGCCTGTCTGTGTTTAAGGCATAGTCACTGGAAAGGCTTGATGTGAGTGAAGTTCAACTACTCACCACACTGTTGCTCTTCAGGTAGAATGGGAGCAAATTTCAGACCAAGCTGTACACATGCAGACATCTCATTCAAACATTTGCCTGTGCATGTCTGTGTGCTGTGCTCCAAACATGAAATGGCCCCCACAGGCTTGTGTGCTTGAATATTTGGTAGCCAGCAGGGAAGGGTACAGAACCTGTAAGAGGCAGAGCCTTGCAGGGGAAGCATGTCACTGGTGGGATTTGAGGTTTTGTAGCCTGGTCCCACTTCTTCTTCTTCTTCTTCTTCTTCTTCTTCTTCTTCTTCTTCTTCTTCTTCTCTCTCTCTCTCTCTCTCTCTCTCTCTCTCTCTCTGCTTCTTGTGTGCAGGAGACATGTGATTAATCTGCTTTTTGACTGCCAGCCTGGTCTTAGGCTTCTGCTGATGGACCTTCCCCATACCAGTGGACTTTACATCCTGTGGAATTGTATGCTAGAAAAAAAATGCTTCTCTCCAAAGTCTCTGGTGGTGAGAGCATGTTGTCACAACAGAAAGTAAGTAATGCAGTGTGGCTTGCACAGCTTTGTTCTGAAAAGACTGATGGTGCCCTTGAATATATAATATATATATATATATATATATATATATATATATATAGTTTTGGACTAACTATGTAGCCCAGGCTGGCTTTGAACTTGCAACAATCCTGATTCAACCCTCCTGAGGACTGAGATTACAGATGTGTGTCACCACATCCAGCCCAAACCTCTGTCTTATGTGAAAGGACGATTTCTTCTACAATAAGTACCAAACAACCAGGAATCCTACTCTTAAGAGTAGGATTAACACAAGCATCCAATAGCTAAATGCATAGAAAGCAAAGGATTAAGACCTTGCCACCATTCCTACAGGTACAACAGCACAGGATAGGCTTGGCATATGTGCCTTCTTCATAAAAGAATGGTGGGTGTCTAAAATGCTCGATTTCAGCCAGTCCATACACCTTCCCTGGTTTAAGTTTTACCAGTGAGAACTTGTCTCCGTAGTCCACCTATTCCTTAGCCAGTCAACATTTTCCCAATAAAAAATGATACCTAATGTTAACACCAGTTAGAAAACCGCAGGATAGTCCTCAAGACTTTCATATATTCATTAAAAATACATCAAATTATAGTTTTTTTGAAATACTCATAACCCAGGTGTTTAAACCCACAAATTCTGGAGTTTATGCTGCTAACTGACCACTTAAGGTTTGCCTTTAGGGCCACAGGCTGAGTCTATGTTGACATTATTTAAAAGGAAATTAGAAATATCAACAGGTTTTCATAGTGAATTACCTGTCTTTCATTTGTAAAACACCATGTTAAGTGAAACTAAGTAGATTTGGATGATATATACAGGATTGCCCATATGCATATTGATGAAGGACAATCTACTGACTCATGGGCAATCTACCAATAGTCACACAGATTTAAGGCTTAAAAATCTAATGTTAGGCAGGCAAAATGGCTTAGCAGGTGAAGAAGCTTGCTGCCAAGTCTAACAACCTGAGTACAGTTCTTGAGACCCACATGGTAGAAAGAGAAAACCAACACCACAAAGTTATCCTCTGACTTCCACATATGTATTATGACTTACACACACACACACACACACACACACACACACACACACACTTTTTGAAAACCACCTTACTAGGCCAGGTTTAGTGGTGCACACCTGCAATCCCAGCCCTTGGCAGATTGGAAGTAAGGGGTTCAGTTCAGGGTCAGACTTGGCAACAGCCTGGGCTCCAAGACTGAATCAATATGAGATTTTATCTGCTGAGCTATCCTGGCCCCCAAATAAAAACTTGAAAGAGTTTATGTCTCAGATAAACAGCCTAACTATTCAGTATAACCTTTGAAACATAACACTGGCGTGCTTGTTTACAGAAAAGGAAGGAACAAATGCACTTACAAGACAGAAAGCCTTGAGAACTTCCACCCTCTCCTTAGCAGGAAGCCAAGGCATCATGTATAGGCTGCATCCTGGAACTCCTCCTTTTTTTTTTGAACACAATTTTAACCAGTTCCTGCTGGTCTCAAACTTACAGTCCCCCTGCCTCAGCTCCCTTCAATGTCTGTCATAGTAAGCCGCCATGGCTGATGGAAGTATACCATGTTTCTTAGTGAGATGGGTCAGAGGAACCCTCACCAATTACTGCTGATTAGGAAGACAGAGAATAGTGGGGATGCTGAAGCCCAACACCTCTTATCATTTATGAAGTCTAGATAATGCAGTGATCCTCATGTCAACTCATTTTGTTTTCATGAGCTCCCTGAACTTGAGGTACTGTTACTACTTCATCTTATAGAGAAACATGGTTTCCGAAAGAAGGACATGTGTCTCAGAGGCAATTCTAGGATCAACTCAGCCTAGCTTGGACTGCTGAGGTTACCAGCCACTGAGAAGAGGAACTGTAGCTAAAATGCTGCCCACATACAGTCCCTGTCCATGTAAACTACTTAGCAACTCTGTGTATTTTACCAGTAATGCTGGCCAGGCTTTTTTTCAACTTCTTGCTTTGTAAGCCCTTATGAAGAACCCCTTCATCATCACTGAGTCAGGAATCCTGAAGTCCTGGGAGGGAGCTCATCAGAAAAACATGCCAAATGATGAAGTAATTGAATTTGAGTTTTAAAGAAGCCACGTGTGTTGAAGTGAGTCTGGATTTCCTCGTATCTTCCACCACTTGCTCATTGCTATAACATGTTTTTGTCCTCTGGAGTGGAGTGTGGAATCAGTTTAGTTGGATTTCTCTGTAGTTGGGTCGTGATATTGGTGATCAGGGTAATACCAAGAGTTTTCTCTGCTTTACCCCACAGGCCTACTGGGAAATGGTATCAAAATCCATCTCCCACAACACAGGGAGTGCAACTTTAGAGACCACATGGCTTTTGTTTTTCTTTTCTGACTCTGTCATGAGCTTGAGCAAGTTTGTAGGAATGCCAACAACTTTTCCTCAGGCTTCACCGCCTTGCCCCATGCACTGGTCAGCCTGTGCTTTCTACTCCCGGGTTCTGCTAGGCCTTATGAGAAGCACATCTCTCCCGGAAAAAGCATCCTTTTAAAAACTTTTCCTCCGCTGAGCATGTTTTAGCCATCTAAGGAGCACAAGGAGTGCTCTTCCCTACAGATTCTCACTCAACTATTCAACCACAGAGCCAACCTGGGGGTGCACATGTTTGACCACCATAGCCATAGCCAGCTAGCTTTAGCTGCAAATGAAGAAGGGCCAATGACAAGTCTGTGAAAGGCTCAGATGGAAACAAAGTGATTTTCTCCAGATCAAACTCTCTCTCTCTCTCTCTCTCTCTCTCTCTCTCTCTCTCTCTCTCTCTCTGTGTGTGTGTGTGTGTGTGTGTGTTAAGATTGCAAAACAATTCAAAATTAGCATAGCCAACTAAATGCAATATACACATAACTATATATATATTCATAGTTCCACACCATAGGCGATAAATGTGAATTAAGTTATCACACACATATGTATCCTACTACTACTGCAGGGACATTTTATTCACTATTCTGTTGTGCCCTCTTTTTTGCTCTAACCAATACATCATGATTTTTTTCACTCCATTAAATATTCTTTCAACCCATCGTTCTTTCATCCATAAATCTGGTTTATAAATTATGTCCAATCTATGTAATGTATTTGCTCCATGGGCACTGAAGTAGTTGAATGTAATCAGTTTTATGTGCTTCAGTCTGCTATCTTTCTATTCCTGGGTTCTTGGGTTATTTCTATTTTTTAATTTTGTAGACAAGAATGCGATGAATATTTTACACATAAATCTTTCTGCAAAAGTAATTGTTTTCTGGTGATGAATTCCTAGTAGTTGGAACTGCTGGTTCAACAAGGATGGGCATTTTTATGGCTTTGATGCACAATGCCAATTTCCCCTCTGGATAACCCTGACTCTTTCATGTCCAGCTATTAACCTTAACTCGGTTATTCGGTTCAGCTAATGTTAGCGTTAATGCCATAAAAATCATGTGACTTTTATTACTTTCTTAGTGAAGTGTTCAGTTATATTTAATAAAGCATTGTTGTTGTATTGAACAGCTGTACTGAGTCATTAATTAATGTAGGTGCAAGGATAAAGTGTGATCCAGGTACCACGGAGAGGGGGACATAGCAAAGGAAAGATGAGGGGGCATATGTGTAGGACTACACATGTACACCATTGAGGGAGTCCTGAAATCCACTCTTCTATAGGCAATGGTTGTCAAAGAAAGATGGCATCCCTCCTAAAGCACCAAGTTCTAAAAGCATCTCTTAAAAGTTAACATGAATCAGCCACAATGGGTCATAAACTTGGTTGAAAAAAAAAAAAACTGGGTCTGCAGAGAGACTAGGTAATGAGGAGAGCTCATGGGGAGATATCCAGATCTCCCTGGGAAGGGGAAATAGAAGAGATTTTGTGAGTGGACTGAGGACAGGTGGGGATGGGACCATGAGCGATGAGGTTGAGGTGGGCCCAGAGGAGGAGATTGCTGAGGGGGACTGCTTGAGGGCATTTCCTGTTGGGCAGAAATCTGGCTCAAGGAATCTCCCAGGAATCTATGGGGAGGACTCCAGCTTAGACTGCTAGCAATAGTGGATAAGTAGCCCGAACTTGTCTCCTATAACCAGATTGATGCTTGTTATCAGAGAGGTGTTATCCAGCAAAGGATGGAGGCAGATGCCAAGACCCTCAGCCAAACATTAGGCAGATTTCAGGAATCCTGCAGAAAATAAGGAGAAAGGAGGGTAGAAGCCAGAGGAATCAAGGACCCCATGGGAAGGTTCACACAATCAACTAACCTGGGGTCATAGGGGCTCACAGAGACTGAGCCGACAACCAGGGAGCCTGCATAGGACTGACCTAGGCACTCAGCACATATGTTACAGCTGTGTAGCTTGGTCTTATGGGATGCCTAACAGCAGGAACAGGGGCTGTATCTGGCTCTTTTAGTGGCTTTTAGAACCCTACTTCTCATACCGGATTGCCTTGTCCAGCCTTAATAAGAGGGGAGGTGCTTAGTCTTACTGCAACTTGATATGCCATGTTTTATTGATACTCATAGGAGACCTGCCCTTTCCTGGATGGAGATGGGGCTGGGATGGGGGAGAATGATGAAGGGGGTACAGCTGAGATGGAAAATAAATAGATGAAAAAAATTAATGAATTATAAGCAAACAAAAAACTCTGGGTCTAAGGATTGCTTTAAAACCTCATTGTACTTTGGAAATGCAAGCAAGTGCTGTGGTAGTATTTGATATGAAAAATGTTGTTCAAAACATTTTTTACCATGAGGCCACCCAGATTGTTTAGAACCAACATCCTTGCAAAGAAAAAAAAAAAAAAAAAAAACAACACCAGCAATTTCTCCCCCACACTCTGTCCGGGTCAACGGTATTTGAGTCACCACTTTCTGAAGTCCTTTCCCCCATAAATTGTATGACTTATCAGCCTTACCATCTTGTTTTTCCAGTAGACCATATCTAGTAGTTGCTACTTTTATAGCTTGCAATTGCTTTTAAGAAATTACTTTGTGGAGATAAGACAAGGCTTCTTTGATTTTTAGACTGAGATTAAACTACTGAACTTTGGCAAAAATAGGTTTACAGCAGGATAGAAAACACACACATAGTGTTTGCCTGCACAGTCGGTAGCAGACATTGACTCTTCCAGTGATTGCTTACTGTTTGAGTTAGTAAGTCATATTAAGAAATTCTAGTCAAGATAGTCTTTCTTCTTCCTAGAATAAGCTAACTAGCTCATACTAGTTATTTTGTGATGAAGTTGCACCTGCATCTTTCTTCTACTAAGTTGTGTATTTGTAAGTGTGAAATAACAGGTGAGCAACAGCTTGATTCTCAAAGCAGGGGCAAGGTTTATAATTTCTGTGTGTACACATGTGTCCATGTTTGTGTGTATGTGTGTGGATTCCAGAGGTCCACATTAGGTGGCTTCCTCAGTTGCTCTCAGTTTATCTGTGAGACAGGGTCTCTCGCTGAAATCAGAGCTCGCTGATTGGCTAGAGTGGTTGTCTCTGCCTCTCAGCACTCCTATGGCAGGCTTCAGCTTTGCTTTTTTACATGGTGTCTTAGTTAGGGTTTCCATTGCTGTGATGAAACACCATGACTAAAAAGCAAGTTTGGGAGGAAAGGGCTTATTTGGCTTATACATCCATGCTGTTCATCATTAAGAGAAGTCAGGACAGACACTCAACCAGGGCAGGATCCTGGAGGCAGGAGCTCATACAGAAGCCATGGAAGGGAGCTACTTACTGGCTTGCTTCCCCTGGCTTGCTCAGCCTGATTTCTTATAGAACCCACGACCACCAGCCCAGGGTGGCACCACTCACACTGGGCTGGAACCTCCCCATTGATCACTAATTGAGAAAATGCCTTATAGCTGGATCTCACTGGGGCATTTCCTCAGCTGAGGCTCCTTCTACTGATGACTCTGGCTTGTGTCAACTTGACACAATACCATCCAGAACATGTTCTAGGGGAAGCCAGGTCTTTACGGTTGTACATTACATGCTTTACCAACCGCCTCCCCCCGCCCCATCTCTCCAGCCTGGATATATAGCTTAAATATGTGAAATAACGCTGAATAATAGCCACCAGGTCAGTTAAGATGTTTTCAAGGTTAATGGAGAGGCTGACCTGTGCCTGTGCCTGTGCTGCTGGGAGTGTGAGCTAGCACAGCTGCTCATCGTTTGCTACTGAAATCAAATTCAAAGTGTGAGCTAGGAAAGCCTTCCTGCGAGTAACTTCCAAATATGCTTTTAAAGATTTTAAAGTTGCAAATGCATTTTTTATGTGTATGTGTTTGAATGCATACTACGTGTGTGCAGGTGCCAATAAGGCCAGAAGGGGGTGTCCAGTCCCCTGAGCTAAAGATCCTGGTGGTCGTGAGTCACCCAAGACAGGTTTTGTGGAAGGGCAGCAAGTGCTGATAACCACTGAGCAAAACAGCCAATCCCTAAAATGTGCTTTTCATCAACTAATAGTTTTTTTTTTTATGTCTTTTAACCTAGTCATTTTACTAACCTAAAAGAGCAATTAGGTAGGTAAGAAACGATTTGACATTTTTTTCCATTGTGGCTTTATTTGGAATCATTATAAATGTCAGAAGAATGGTAAAATTCTAGTGGATAGAATATGATTGCCATAAAATATTATTTTTAGCCAGGCAGTGGTGGCACATGCCTTTAATGCCAGCACTTTGGAGGCAGAGGCAGGTGGATCTCTGTGAGTTCAAAGCCATCCTGGTCTACAGGGCGAGTGCCAGGATAGGCTCCAAAGCTACACAGAGAAACCCTGTCTTGAAAACCCCCTAAAAATGTTATGGTTAGAAAAATTTAATAAATAAAATGGAACTGTTAAATGGGTAAACAGGCTACAAAATACAAATGCTATACATGTGCTTGCATATACACAAGTGTAGTACCTCTCATCCTATCAATTTGTTAGCATAGACATCAATGAGCATAAAATAATTCTTGAGGGAAACATACCAAAACCAAAAATATCCCATGTAATATGATTTTTGATAATCATTGTGTCTGGCTTTTACATTTCTTTGTCTCATTAATTTGTCTAATTCCTTCAACTGTTTCTCCTCAGGAGGAAGAGAGACAAGTCACTGACAGAATGAGCACAAATCACTCACATTAAGTAGACTTTGCTCACTGGAGTTTGCAAACAAAATGTAAGTAGAGCAAATATGGCTCTTGTTTGGTTACCACCATAATCACACCAGCTGCCCCTGACATAGTTCAAGGGTCTCTCTCTCTCTCTCTCTCTCTCTCTCTCTCTCTCTCTCTCTCTCTCTCTCTCTCTCCATTTATTTTATATCCCAGCTACAGCCTCTCCCCTCCTCTCTTTCCAATCCCTTCCTCCAACTCCCCAAACCCCTTCTCTTCCATCTCTATTCAGAAAAGTTCAGGTCTCCCATGAGTATTAATAAACCATGGCATATCAAGTTGCAGTAAGACTAAGCACCTCTCCATGTATTAAGGCTGGGCAAGGTGACCCAATATGAGAAGTAAGGTCCCAAAGGCCTGTAAAAAAAGTCTGAGACAGCCCCTGTACCTGCTGTTAGGAGTCCCACAAGAGAACCAAATTACACAATTGTGACATATATGCAGAGTGCCTTGGTCAGTCCCATGCAGGCTTCCTGGTTGTCAGTTCAGTCTCTGGGAGCTCCTATGAGCCCAAGTTAGTTGACTGTGTGAGCCTTAGGTGCCTCTCTTTCAGTCAGGAGCTTCCCCAACTGATCAGGCTATGTGTATGTTGTCCTGTGAGTGTATTTTCCATACTGCTTGCTTGGGCTTTGTCTGGTTATTTATCTTTTTAGGGCAATGGTCAATGGGTTTCTGTCTGTTGCTTGGAACTATGCCAACTGCTTGAGTAGTGTTGAGAAAATGGTTCATATTTGTCCAGAATGTTTCGACCAAACACTCACCTTGGACAACATAGAAAGATAAAAAGAGTCATTGGAAGTATTAGAATAAAAAAGGCTAGGTATCTAAACTCCAGACCAGGAGTATGGGGCACAGCCATAATACCAGAACTTAGGGAGGCCCAGGCAGGAGGACTGGTGTGAGTGTAGGTTACATAATAAGACCCTGTCCTAAAACAAAACAAACAAATACAAAAGAAAACCACATATAGACAAAAAAAATGAAAAGAAAAGAAAAAAGAAAAAAAAATCACCAACAATCTCAGCAGGAAGCAAGGGAAGTAGTACCAAGCTAAGACTTTAAACAGGGGTGCTGTCACTGTGATACCCATGGCTAATCAACTGTGTTCTTAGTGTTGCTAAGCTGCAGAACTCTTCCAAGTTCTCCTATGGGAACTTGACTCCCATAGCTGTAGCTACAATGACTAATATCCTCCTCCTCTGGTTTCTAAAACAGGAACTGAATCCTGACCTCTCACTATTGTTGGAATCTTCTCAAATAAAGAGAATATTTGTATGGCAGGGAGCCAAACAAAACAAAACAAATATCCATTATGGATGGTAATGACAGGGCACCATTCCTCGAAAGAGTATACCAGTTACTGCACAGCCAAGTTGAATGGATGAGATCCCTTCACTCTCCAAAGACAATGTTCTGTTCTTGCTGGAGAAAGATTTGCCTTTTATTTTTTTTATTTTTATTTTTTTTGCCTGACAGCTAGTCTACCAAAAAGGGATTCCCCAGAACATTATCTCAGACCAAGGCACTCTGGCACAGAACAAGAAATGAGCAGATAAAAAGATGGACCCATGGACCTATCACATTGTTGCATGCTGCACCCACCACCAACCCTGACCCAACATTGGTGGAATAGTGGTGGTGGCACAAAGCCACACACATTTATTACAGAAGCCTACTTCCACTATTTTCATGGAGAGAGCAACTACAGCTTCTGCCTCTCTCTCCTCCCCCCAACCCCCTGCCGCTTCTTCTTTCTCTGCCTCCTTTCCCTCTTTTTTTTTTCCTCCTCCTGTTTTGCTTCCTCAGGTAGGAGCTTATGTAGTCCAGGTTGGCCTTAAATTCTATAATGTAACTGAGTGTGGCAGTTTTGTCAACTTGACATGATCTTTCTTCCAGCACCCATGTTGGGTGGTTCACAAATACCTGTTACTTACACCTCCAGAGGTTCCAATACACTCTTCAAGTCTCTGAAGGCAGCCACACACATACAGCATACACACACAGACATAGACATACAAAATTTAAATAAATAATAAATAGGATAGAAAGTCACATTCTTTTCAAGGGGATGCATCTCTCTCTCTCTCTCTCTCTCTCTCTCTCTCTCTCTCTCTCTCTCTTGTTGTTGTTTCAAGACAGAGTTTCTCTGTGTAGCCTTGGCTGTCCTGGAACTTGCTCTGGAGAACAGGCTGGCCTTGAACTCACTGAGATCCACCTGCCTCTGCCTCCCTAATGCTGGAATTAAAGGCATGAGCCACACCACCTGGTCGGATGTGTTTTTTTTTTTTTTTTTTGGCAGAGAAGGTTGAGAAGAGAAGCCACACACATTTGTTACAGAAGTCTATTTCCACAACTTTCATGGAGGGAGTCACTACAGCTGGGTCAGGCAACGACTGAGTTATAGCATTGACATTTAGCTTTTACCTCCCTCATGTTGTCAGATCTCCTGGTACTACCTTAGTTACATCTGCTAAAAGTCAGAGCCATGTGGTAGCTTTCTGAGGGTCCAGCACTATTGCTTTGTAGGCCCCTTATTTCAAATAAAAATTAACAATTACATTTTATGACTGCAGTGCTTAAATGAGAAGTATAATTTGGGCTGAAGTAATTACTGTGCACTTATCATTTCACATTCATTTTCTTCTAAATTTAAGAGAAATGAAGATGAAAATATATCTACAGACCCCAAAAAGTTTTATTAGCCTTAGATCCATGGTTTTCTGTGCCTAACTGGGTAAGTTAGCCCTGATGAAGTAGTGAGCGGTGAGCAAGCCCTAAGCTTTGTCAGCCATCATGTTTAGCCAGTTTCCTTCAGTGTCATAATTAACATTGCTACAATTTGTATGACATAAATATTAATATTATTCTCACATCAAAGATGAGAAAATTATAGTCTAATGAAGTCATAGAGGATGTTAAAAAGAGCACAGAATCAAATTCAGTTAGTGGTGACTGTACAGCCTAAGAAATTCATGACTGTGTCATATTGTTCAGTATGTTCTAAATGAAACTTGAGTCAAACAGGACATAAACACTATCTCAATATCTTCTCCAGCTAAAAGTACAGACAACAACAAAACACAAGAGACAACCAAGAGCTCCAGTACGGCCGGTGACTCCAGCACAGTCAAATGGATCACAAAGAAGCCGTCTTCTTTGAGAGAAAAAGTAAAGTTGATAGGTTTATTTTTTCCATGCTGGGAATTGAGTTCAGGGACTTAGCCATGACAGGCAGGCACTCTATCCCTATACCCCGAGGATAGATCTTAAAAAAAAAAAAATCCTAGAATTGTTAGCATCTTATAAAGTCTCCTTAGAGAATTTATTTCCTTATTTATTGAACCAGGGTCCAGTGTAACTCGGGCTGGCCTCAGACTCACTGTGTAGCTGAGGATGACTGTGAAGTTTTGATCCTTCTGCTTCTGACTCCTGAGGGATGGGATTACAGTTGAGTGACATCAGTCCTGGCTTATGCAATCTTGGAGGTCAAGCCTGGGCTTTGGGCTTGGTGGATAAACACTCCACCTACTGAGCAACATCTTCAGCTCTCCTTAGAGATTTTGTTGAGTGAAATTTTCTGCAGACAATGGAGATGTCATCACTTGTGGACCCTAGGTAAGACCTTCACGTCACTACTTGTAGAGCAATGGAAGTTACAGAACCTGACCACATCACACTGGCACTGTTGAAAAGTCAGAGAGAGTCCAAAAGAGGGACAAGAAAGTGCAAGACACCTATAGTACAAAATAACAGAATAGTAACCACACCTGCAATGAAAATGGCCAGAAACATAGTTCCAGGATGAACAAAACAACTGATCTGGAGTTCCCCTTGAACTGCTCTCAGAAAAATTAACCTGACTCCAATCAGACACAGTGACCTCTATTAGCCAGATAATGGAGGCACAAACAGGTTGTGTGCTTTCACTTCCTGGCCAATTACTCAAGCCCTCTTCCCCCAACAGGAACCGGACTGACCTAAAAGCTTTTAAGGCACCAGTCAGCAAGGTGTCTGGAACAACAGCCCTTCAAAATTACTCTGTTCTCACATCCCTTGTGGGGAAAATATCCCGCAGGTGAGGGCCTGCTCCAAAGTAGAGGCAGGGGTTGTTTAGCTTCCCCTTTAGCAAGAGGGAAAATTGAACTGCTTGATGGCACTTTCAGTTTTATTTCTTCTTTCCAGTAGCAACTATGGAGGAGAGTCATAGTACCTGGTCTAGACAAGTGAACAAATGACAGATGGGTGGCATTTGAGTAGGATGAGTCAGTAATTAATCTGGACCAAGATGAGCTGATGCTTCAGAGACAATCAGGGTTCTCTGCCAGATGCTGCATGTCAGGTAGCCAGATAATAGCTTGTGGGGGATTTTCAGTATCACAATATTAGGGTCCAAGTGAGGGTATTGCCTCGTTCCTTGAACTGCAATGTTCAGTAAGTTCTCCAGGCTGACTTTTTCTGATGTGGTTTTAATGTACCCATGTGTTCACATGGTCCCAACCTATTTTGAGAAGTTGAGAGGTGACACTTTTCCCTTTTGGGAAAAGTTGTCAGTCTGTGGTGATGAAAAGAAGACACTGTTGTGTTTATGACAAGGAGCAGAGTCATCCTGCCTCTTCCCAGACTGAAGCCAAATGCTGCTTATAAGATGAAGTCACCCAAGGGAAGACACGGCCTGAAAGCTGCTGCTTTATACAGTCTGTAGTGGTTTTGAGCAGGTTCAGTCTTGTTTCAACACTCCATATCAGGAATAAGTAAGCTAGCTATTTCTAACATTGCCCCTGAAGCTGGCTACAGAGAAGACTCACACACTCCTCACAGGCCCTGAACACAGTTTGAGAGTGGTCTCACATCTGTATTGCCACAGACCAGGATCCCCGTGACCCAAGCTACTATGCCTTCTTGAAGCTGGAACCCTGTAAGAATGCATCCTTCCCCAGAGCCAGACGACATAGCTGCCAATTCCACCATGTTCACATGGTTGGTAGTATCATCATGACTCAACAGAGAGCCCCAAAACCTGCTGGCTTCCACTCACAGGATGCTTCATCCTCTGGGACACACCTGGTTCTGCTCAGAGTTGAAGCAGACACAGCCAGTGACCTCTGTGCACCTGCACCTGGCTGACAGTCAGCCAAATATCAGCTTATTCCCCCAGAGAGCCCTCCTTTCGTTATTCCCACTGTCCTAAGCATACTGTCCAAGCAAATGGGCTTGGCACATGCTCAATCCCAGCCCAGTATTCATCAGGGCCAGTCCCACCCACCTACTAAGAATCTCACATAGACGCTGTCTCTCAGTGCCCATCTACCTGGCCTTAGTGAAACAGTCAGCCAAGAGCAGCTGGGCTAGTGTTGACAGGTTTCCTCTGTTTTCTGCTTTTCTTTTCCCATTCCCAATATGTGTGGTATGCATGTGTGTATATACATGTTTGCACTGGGGGCATGTGTGTGTGTATGGGGTGCACGTGTATATGTGTGTGCCTGAAGGCCCTAGGCTTGTGTCAAGAATCATTCTTGATTCACTCTTCCACCTTAACCATGGAAGCAGAGTCTCACTCACAATCAAACCCAGAGTGCATTGATCTGGCTAATCTCTCTAGCCAGCTTTCTCTGAGGATCCCCTGTCTTCATCTTCTGAGGCTGGAATTGCAAGGGCCACCATGGCATCCTGGCAGTTACATGGATTCTGAGTGTCTGAACTCCAGCACTTATGCTTGGAACAGTCTCCCCAGGCCCAGTGTTTGCTTTTTGAGAAAGACTTCATTTCTGAAGGACAGCTTGTTGGGCAATGGTGTCCTTGGCTAGAATTTTGTTATGCACTCTTGACTATATCATTCTATTATCTCCTGGCCTGCAAGCTTCCTACTGAGAAATCTGCTAGTGTCTAATGAGGATTCTCTTCAATATATTTGGCACTTTTTTTTTCTACATTTGGAATTCTCTTTCTCTGACTCCTTGATGATAACTTGCGGTGGAAAGGGTCTTGGGTTCAGTCTAAAGGTATTCTTAGATTTTCATGGATCTGGCTGCCAGTACCATTCCTGGTACTTGGGAAGCTTTCAAAAACTATTTTGTTAAATGTACTCTCTATGCCTCTCTCCTTTTCTTCTCCCCTTGGAACTGATATAAAGGAACTATTTGTTTGCTTGATGCCCCATGGTCATGTAGGCTTTCTTCATTCAGTTTTATCCATCCCCATTTTTCCTTTCAGTAGGTAAAATAAAGAACTGTGTTCAAGTTCAGAAATCCATTCCTCTTGGTGGTGCAACCTGCCATGTGCTTGTATCTAGAATGCCACCCCTCCCCCCACAGAGGCCCATGTGTTAGGGGCTTAGTTCTGGGCTCATAGCACCAAGGAGAGGTGCAGGAGCCTTTAGGACTTGGGGGGAGGGGGCGGTTGGCTAGTAGGAGGTGCTAGGTCATTGGGATTCCCTGTTTTCTTCTTCTCTATTTCAGACCCAGGCCGTGAAGTGAGTGGCTGTGTCCCTCTTTGCACTTCTTCCCCATTTGCTGTCACGCCCAGGCAGAATCAGCAAGAAAACCCAGTCACAGAGCCTATCTTCAAAACTGTGAGGCAAAACAACCCTTTCAGCTTTATTAGTAACAGACTAACACAAGTTTCTGGAGAACTTTAACGTAATCCCTATACTGAAAAACCTCACATTTTAGCGTTGTTAATTTTATGACAATTGAGGAAAAGAAATAGAGAAGGATGAGAAATGAAGAAGAGGAAGCATGTGGTCCTGACTTTTAGATATGAAAGCACACCCCAACTTCTAGTCTCTGTTGCACACCTCTAAAGTGAGCAGCCTGAAGTGAGGCCAAAGTGTGGAAGAAGAGTGAGGCACTGGGATCTGTATCTAGATGGCGTGGGATTCCCTTGCCTCTTGTGTGGGCCCCTATGTGAGCAAGTCATTTTCCTCACTACTTTCTTGTGATTGACTAATTAAAAATTTATTCTGTGATTTCAATGGAGTAAGGACTAACAAAAACAATAGCTGATACTCCTGCTGCGATTCTTCCAATGGTGATCTGAAGCCAATACATCTGACTGATATTCCACAACGCATTATGTGTTTCCATGTGTTACTGTGCAGTAGAAATACATACAGTCTCACACCATTTCCCAAGAGCAGCTCAGTAATTGTGGAAGGAGTTAGCTGGCTAGTACAACACAGAGGACACAGAGTCACAATGACACTTAATGCCAGTGCGTATCCACAATGACAGTAGGACGATAAATAAAGTTGTTACTAATTTTCGTGTTCTTTGCTTTTCTTAAGAATGGAAGCTGTTAGCATGAACTTGAGGTAGATACATAATACATGAATAACTTTAAGCAAACTAACTTTCATAGCAGTGCATCTTTCAGTATTGGAAACAGTATCTGCTGATTTGTATTTTAACTTGAAGGAGCATGGACAGAACATTCAACTTGAGGTGTGAAGGGACGCACAGACAGCCAAGCACCAAAATTCCCAATGTCTCCTGTCTCTTTCTACTTTACACAGACTATGAAATGTCTTGAGAGGACTCCTTAGGGGTAAAAATGCCAACCACAACTTTAATGTACTCTGGGAGGGACCAATGAGAAAGCAAATTGTATAATGAGATTTCACCTTGTTTCAAATAAATTATCTTACCTTTTCCTTCTTATAGAACATGATTTTAGTTTTTACAAAAAGAAAACTGAACTACTAATGTTTGGCACTTCCTTGGTACAAAGTCTGTGAGAAAAGGTCAGTTGAGGTCACCTTCTCTTCAGTGACGACACCATCCATGCCAGTCCTTGGCATCACTCTTGCTAGTAAGAGCACAGCATACTTGTCTATGCCTCTGGAGATCTTCAGTAGAAGTTATTTCCAAAAACTGGATGTTTCTGCTGCTCTCATGCATTCTTTAACATCTTATTTATTTGTGTGAGTTAGCAGTCCAATTTTCCTTAGGTCCCTGTGGGCTCAAATTTCTGTATTGTTTTTCTCTATTACAGAAACCCCTGTCTGCAACAATTGCAAACTCTGTGTTTGTGCAGGAAGTATTCCAGTGAGAAAGAGGAAATTCTTAGCCTCTGATCCTCCCATGTTGGGAAGCATGTGGTATGATTAGCACCTCTTCTGCATTCCTTCCTGGTGTAGTGGAAGTGTGTACAAGCACACTGGTGGAAACTTGACACAGAAGGGCAGTGTTACCTGCATTACCCAAGATGACAATTATAACGTTGTGCCCCTGTGACTGAGCAGTCTGTAAATCTGGAGAAGAGGAGTCCTAAGAGGTGGTGCGTTCCTTCCAGTCATGGTCTTCCTGGCTTATCTGGACTACACTAAATGGGGGTACATTGTCCTGGAGCCTCCATTTCTGTAGCTGCTTCTAGATAACCAGAGGTGGGCAGAAGGCTGGGACAGCCCACATGTGGTACCTGGGCCCCTGAGAACCTCAGCCTCATGGGTCACAAATCACCCCCAGCTCTTCTTTGCTACCCAAGGCATTTTCTTTGAACTAACTACCATGCGACTTATTTTCTGTGTTTCGTTTTCCTCACTTGATGACTCATTGTTTGCTTATCACCAGAGCAGCTAGAAACATCAGGTATTCATTTCTGTCTCTCCCTGAACCCAGGCTCTGTCAATCAGGGGCACAAACACGTGTAACAGAAACTAGTGGTGAATTACGAAGGCTCACGACTCATAATGAAGAAGTGGACACCGAGTAGATTCTTTTCTGGGGGGTTGACCGGTAGCCACTACATTCAGTTTCCAGAAAAAGCAGTGGGAGTGAATGTAGAGGAGTCATTGAAGGTACGGTGTAGTGGTGCCTCTGATGTATGTACCCGAACGATATGTGCGTCCGACTGAGTGGCGTCCCTAGATACTGCAGATTCAAATCTAAGTTTTTTGTCTCCTCCCTCCCTCCCTACCAATATTTCAGCATCCTTTTTCACAAGTTGTCACTTCTGTTTCCATTTATTCAAATTGTTCTTGGTTGACTGGCACTAAAACTCCAGTCAGAGTTTTGTTGAAGCTGTCATTTATAGAGTTCTGTGTTCACTGCAACTCACCGAGGATGTCTTTCCTTTACCACCTTTGCTTCCTGTCTCTGGTTAGTGAGTCACTTTGAATTTCCATTTAAGACGAAACCCTTGCTTGCAGAATGAACACCGTCACCTGCAGAAGGAGACCCATGCACAGAGCACCAAGTGAGAGTTTTCTTTGGACACTTTGAAAGGGGAACTAAAAGCCGCACATTGTACCACCCTGTAGATGACACTGACTTGCCAGCAAAGGAGCCTGGAGATTCCAGAGTCTCATGCCTACTCTGCATAAATGGTGTGCACAGTGAGCCAGGCTCTGTGCCAGGAGCTGCCTATAGCATATGTGACAAGTGTGTCATCCTTTCATGCCACTTACATTCTTATAACAGGGTGTCCAGGAGGAAAAGTGTATAAAAGCATAGACTATACTAAGAGATCCTTGTTTTGATTTCCTGTGTGCTGACTTACAACTACTAATTATTTTACATTTGCACAGCATACAGGCTGAGGTCTGAATAGCGATGACTTGAAACCGCCATTCAGACGCTAATGTCCTTATGTCTCTATCCTATACTTCTAAAAATAGTTAAAGGATTCCCCATACTGAATAAGCTAGTTGATGGCATCACATGATTCAACTAAATATTATGGCACCAGTGAAACAGGGTTGTTTTTCAAAACGTGAAGCTAAATGCTTCAGAAAGACTTGATACAGGAGCTGTGTAGAAGATTACATAACATACAGTATTCAAATACGTGTTTGTAATCCCAGAGTTAGGGAGGCTGAGGCAGGTGGATCTCTGTGAGTTCGAGACCAGCCTGGTCTACAAGAGCTAGTTCCAGGACAGCCTCCAAAGCCACAGAGAAACCCTGTCTTGGGAAAAAAAATCTCAATAAAACATAGAAAACTAAATTTCTTTCTTTCTTTCTTTCTTTCTTTCTTTCTTTCTTTCTTTCTTCTTTTTTTTTTTGAGACAGGGTTTCTCTGTATAGCTTTGGAACCTATCTTGGGCTCCTGAGTGCTGGGATTAAAGGAGTGTGCCACCATCTCCTAGCACTCAGCTGTCTTTCTTATACAGCCTAGACTCACCTGCCCAGGAAAGGCACTGCACACAGTGGCCTGAGTCCTTCCATGTCAATTAGCAATCAAGAAAATGTCCCACAGATATTCCCAGAGGCTGGTCCAATGGAACCAGTTCTTTAACTGAGGTTCCATCTTTTCAAGGATGTCAAGTTGACAACAGAAATTAGCTGTGTCATTGCATAAACTGTCAAAGAATAAAAAATACTATTAGAAAAGGAAGAAAAACAAAAATATGGCTATTAATACATGAGTAAAGGAATATGACATTTGGTTTATGTTATTTTTACATGTCACAAGGGTTACTCTTGATTTCCTTTCAATAATTAAAAAGTGTAAAAATCAAAAGCAGCATGGAAACATCATTTTAAACTCCTGAGATTAAAAAGTGATAATGGTTGGGGCTGGGGATATGGTTCAGCTGGCAAAGTGTTGGTTGTTCAAGCATGGAGCCCCACCACCCATAGGCTGGAATCCCAGTGCTGGGGACACAGAGATAGGAAGATCCCGAGCTGAGCGCCAGACAGTGAGATACTGTCTCATAAAGAAGGTGGATGCTTAATTACAGCACCACAATGGAGAACTATCTCTCAAAGTCTCTAAAATCATGCCTCACTGGCCTGCACCAAGCTTAGCCTTCCTGTCTATGCTGTGTCAACAGCCTGTGTTAGTCAGGTAGAGATATGGTTAGGATGGCTAAGGAACTAACCTTAGGTTTTATTCAATTAAAAAAAACCCTTGGAGATAGCCATGCATCCTAGGTTTGTTTTGAACTGCCTTGTAGTGTCAGATGACCTTTAGATTCTGTTTCCCAGTTCAATTTTAATTTAAAGACTCATGTTTGATGTGAGTGTTGGAATGTTTTTGGAACACGACACAACTGAGGAATGAAAATTGAGATGTCTAAATGCAGATTAAGTGTTTCAGATAAAGAGTTAGTGTCAAGATTGACATACACTGAAGTGTAGAATAAAGATAAATATATATGCATATATTCCTCTTTTATTTATTTGTATTTTTTTATAATTCTTGGAATTAAATCCAGGTCCTCATGCTACATTCCCAACCCTCACTATATAAAAACATATATCAGTTACATGTTTGCATTCATAGTATTTTTAATATATTGAATTACATATATTATTAAGGTTAATGCCACTTGTTTCTGGTTGTTCTTTCTCTGACCATGGCATTTATTGGATCTTTTCATCTGCCATGGGCTATGGTGAATGCTCTTATTTTAAATGTGTCTGTGTGCAGGCTTGGACATACCACAGTGTGTATGGAGGTCAGAGGACAACTTTTGGGAGTTGGTTCCCTCCTTCTGCCATGGGTTCTGGGGTGGATCTCTGGTTGTTAGCCTTGCATCACAGCACATTTGGCAGCTGAGCCATATCTCTGGTTCCCTGAATGTTTTTTTGTTTCTTGTCTGGTCATAGTTTGGGAGTGGGGATAGTCCCCTAATTCACTCAGATGCACTTCTTTTTCTTTTGGAATTCCATACCCACTGTCCATCAAATCTTAGGTTGATGAGCAGGCCGTGGCTCCGCCTCTTAGTCTGTATTTACTAGGCACCTCCTAAGAGTCAGTCATGAAGTGTTCATTTCATCCTCTTGAAAACACTTTTTTTTTTCCGAGTGTCAAAACCTGGAACCAAAGTCCTTTGGCAGAGTGACACTAGGATGGGGAAGGCAGAGACCTGACTCCATTTAGACTGTGTTTTGCTTGAAAACCAAGCCACAGAGGTTTCTTATCAGTCAATACACACCCCATACTGCTTGGAAGTCATGGCTTTGTCGTTAAGTAGCCACCAAAGGAAATATTCTTTGAAGCAACCAGCATCATCAGAATAGAGAGAATTTGAATCATGTCACAAGTAGACCCCTTTGCTCCCCATAACAGATACCAACCTGAAAGATGTTGAATAGGAATTGACACTGTTGCTAGAAGCTGTGCTTGTGCCAGACTCAGGGTCACAGAGGTTGGGCAGGGAGCTGGAGAATTTTTGAGTGTGTTTGCTTCCTCACATGGGTGGATACAATCTGTGTTCTGAGTAGCTCTGCCTTCGGGAAAACTCAGTTTCACTTCTTTTTTTTCCCACAATATGAATGAAGTCATTTTACTATAACAAAAAAACTTTTTATAAGTTCTTGTAAACACATCCTATATTAAATTGATCAACACAGTTTTCGAACTGATACATCTGAGGCATTGAAAATTGTAGATTTACATGTATGTGTCTTGAAACATACAGAAAACATATTAATCGATACCTTTTTAAATATTGTTTTAGGGTAGGTAATCCCAGGGATTCTTTTTTTTAAATTTTATTTTATTTTTATTTAAATTAGAAGCAAGTCTGCTTCACATGTCAATCCCAGCTCCCTCTCCCTTCCCTCCTCCCTGGCCCTCCACCAACCTCCACTCCGTCCCCCCTCACTATCCAGGGAGGATGAGTCTCTCCAAGGGGGATTGCAAAAGTCTGTCATATCATCCAGGGCAGGGCCTAGGCCCTCCCCAATGTGTCCAAGCTGAAAGAACATCCCTCTGTGGACTGGGCTCCCAAAGTCCATTCATAAACAAGGGATAAATACTGATCTACTACCAGAAGTCCCATATATTGCTGAGGCCTCCTCAGCAATTGCTGATACCCACATTCAGGGGGTCTGGTTCAGTCCCATGCTGGCCTCCTAGCCATTAGTCTGGGGTGCATGAGTTCCCCCTTGTTCAGGTCAGCTGTTTCTGTGGGTTTCTCCAGCCTAGTCTTGACCCCTTTGCTCTTCACTCCTCCCTCTTTGCAACTGGATTCTAGGAGTTCAGTTCAGTGTTTAGCTGTGGGTGTCTGCTTCTGCCTCTGTCTTACATCAGCCACTGGATGAAAGCTCTAGGGTGGCATATAAGATAGTCATCAACTATGTTCATAGCAGCATTATTTGTAATAGCCAGAACCTGGAAGCAACCTAGATGCCCCTCAACTGAAGAATCAATAGAGAAAATGTGGTACATTTACACAATGGAGTACTACTCATTGGGAAAAAACAAAACAAAACAAAACAAACAAACAAACAAAAAAACAATGGAATGTTGAAATTCGAAGGCAAATGGATGGCACTAGAAGAAACCATTCTGAGTGAGGTAACCCAAGTCACAAATACAAAAATGGTATGTACTCACTTATATATGGATTTTAGATATGGATCAGGGGATTGTCAGCCTACAATCCATACCACTAGAGAGGCTGGGAAACAGGGACTACCCTAAGAGAGACATGCATGGTACCCCGGAGAAGGGGAAAGGGACAGGATCTCCTGAGCCAATTGGGAACATGGTTGGGGGGGGAGCTGGGAGAGAGAAAGGGGGGAGGAGAGGAGGTAAGAGGAGGAAATGGGGGAGCAGGAAGGCTGAGTTGAGGGAAGAATAGAGGAGAGCAGGTTGAGAGATACCATAATAGAGGGAGCCATTATAGATTTGAGGAGGATTGGGCACTAGGGAGATTTCCAGAGATCTACAAGGATGCCACCAACTGACAATCTAAGCAATAGTGGAAAGGCTTCCTTAAATGTCCTTCCCCACCCCCACCCCCACCCCCACGCCCAGTGATAATCAGTTTCACTTTTGCTCTCAACAATGAAAAGAGACTACTGCTTTAACTGGTTTTTCAGTTCCTTGCTTCTGGGCTGCACCGTTGCTCTGGGGAGTCAGACTTGGACAGGACCATGCCCTCCATGGGGACCCTGAAGGATCCCAGCTTTGGCCAGCACTTCCGGGTGATGGTGCTCTGCACAGTGCTCCTACAAATGCTCCTGCAAACGCTGTCTATGGCTGTGACTTATGTGTACTTCACTAACCAGATGAAGCAGGTTAGTTGTGAGGTGGTCTAAGCAGCACTTGTTCCTCCTTTGCCTCTCAGCTTTCTCCTCTTTGAAAACTTAGCTGTGCATTTATATGTGCCCTTTCTGGTTGCAGACTCTAACTACTCCTGATGAGACTTTATAAATTAGCAAGTGTGAAAGACTTCCAAGCAGCTGTAGTTACAGAACAGGCAATAGCATTCTTAGGAAGTTTGTTTTCACTTTCAAAAGTGTCTGTACTTCACGATGTTAGTATTGTTTCCATGCACAAAAGCTTTCTGCAAATGCTCTAGAGTTCCTTTTGTGTGTGTGTGAGAGAGAGAGTGGGTGAGTAAGAAAGAGAGAGAGAGAGGGAGAGGAAGAGAGGGAGGGAGAAAGAGGGAGAGAAGGAGAGAGAGGGAAGAAGAAAGAGGGAGAGAGGAAGGGAGGGGGAGAAAGGGAGAAAGGGAGAGAGAAAGAGAGGGACAGAGGGAGAGAGATTAAGGGAGAGAGAGAGAGAGAGACAGGGAAGGGGAGGGGAGAAGCATGTGAGGTAGATCAGAGGTCAATGTCAGATGTCTTCCTGAGTTACCCCCACCTTACTTTTCTGAAGCAGGGTCTCTCACTGAACCTTGAATTCCCTGACTTGGCTAGACTTGACTGTCAGCATGCCCCAGGGATCTTTCTGTCTTTGATTCTGGAGTCCCAGGCTTCTGGCGACCTAACTTGGGCCATCACATTTACACAGCAGGCCTTTAATTGACTGAGATATCCCCTAAGCCCCTCCCTAGAGTTGCCTGAAACTTGAGGTGAGGGAGTGATGCAGATTGCCCTGTAGTGTCTGAGTGCTCCACATTTATTCTTCGAATTTTGACCAGTTGTGAGCCCCTGCAATAACTGCTGTCCTACATACAAGGACATGTATCTGATGAGGAATGAGAACTGTAATTAGTTCTCTCCTTCTACCTTGTAGGTCCTGGGGATTGAACTCAGGTCATCAGGCTTGATGAAAAATACTTTGGTCCTTTGAGTCATCTTGCTGGCCCCAAGTTTGTATACGTCTGAGAGAAAAAATGTATACCTGTAATCATTTTTTAGTTCTAAGTTTACATAGGAGCATAGCTATGTTTACTGATTTGTGGCAGCATGCCCTAAAGTTTGTTAACTTTGCTGCATAAACAGAATGAGACTGTATCTCTATCACAGGTGGCTCCACAATTTGCACACATTGCAAGTTGGCCTTATTTTAAGATTGACCTGATCCTCTGTTGACTCATGTAGTTGTCTGATTTTGTAATTAAGATTTTCAAAACTCTGCCAAAAAATTGCAGCAATTTCAAATAAAGCACAGAATCTCTTTGTTTAGGCATGTCTCCTGAGGAAGAAAGGAAGTGGTGGAATAAGGATGTGGAGGGAGAGAGACAGCAAAGTGCTCGACACTAGTCACTCACCATCTGTGACCAACATTGGTTTAGCACCTGCAGGTGCTGAAGGTGACCGGGGAGCGGGGGCTGAGGCTTCCTCCCTGCATTTCTTTTGTTCAGAAATCATTACTTACACATAAAAATGTCTAGCAAGACCAACACAAAAAGCTGACAATTGTGATCTCTAGAGGGTAGGATAAAGTTGATTCTCATTTTCACTTTTTAAAAAATTTTTTATAAATTTGCTGTGGCAAAGGTCATAAAAATGATCTAAGCTGGCAGATATGGTTTTTGTTGAGGTTTGCAATGCTTAGAATCCAGGAACTTGGGCAAGAAAAGCAAGAACTCCTCCACTGAGCTACGCCCTCTGAATTCAAGGGCATGCCACTTCATGAACTGCAAGAGAAAACACACATGACAGTCTGGTCTCAGCCATGCACACAGAGGGTCGAGTGGAGCTCAGGTGCATGCGGGACTGGTATTTTCAGCATAGCATTTTGGTTTTGTCTCAGAGTAATATCAGTTAGGGGCAGAATTTGCAGTTACCTTTATGAAAGCGTCCTTTTCTTTTCCACGTCTTCTGAATGAGTCTAGGCTTCCCAAAGTTTTTATTTTGTTTTATTTTTATTGCTAGCACTGAGTCGCACTTCCAGCTTCATTACCATTTGTGTAATATTTAATCTCATTAACTCGTATACCTTCGCACAGAACTGGACTCAATCAAGATTTCCTCTCCCACCTCCTGAAAACGTTTCTGGAAAGTCCCAGAAGGTATTTTGGACAGCAGGCAGCTTTCTGCTATGGGCTGGGCTGACTTGCTTTCCTGGATACTTTGTACTTCTCACCCTCCACCTCGGCTAAAACAGGACAGTTAGACACCATCTTATCTGAACAAATACAGTCACAGCAGCTCCTTCTTGACCTGGGTCCTAGCCTTCCAGGCTCCTGTTGAGATAAGCCGTTGCTAGGAAAGAAGGAAACAAACTTCTCTGAGGACATTAGTGTTCCGATAGGCCACAGAGATCTCTGAGGGTGCTCATCTGGGTTAAACAGTGAACAAATTATCTATTTGAAGACATATAGAATCAACTCATTAACTCAGGTTTGTACTTTTGCTTAGAGGTACATTGCTGAGTATAGAGCTATGTGGCTCTGAATAGGACATCTTATGAATAATGGATTTTTTAAATGAGATGGCTTGGCCTGGGAGTGTAGTTCAGATCTAGAATCCTTGTGTAGCAAGTACAAAGCTCTGGTTCAATACACAGCACCATATAAAACGAGAACTGTGGAATGCTGGTAACCCCAGAGCTTGGGAGGTAGAGATGGGAGGACCAGAAATTCAGGCCTATCCTTGGTTACTGAGGGAGTGTGAGGCTAATCTGGACTATATGCACCTATCTCAATCAATCACTCAATCAGCAGATTTTTTTTTCTATAGGAAGTGTGGGTTGTTAAATTTATCACCACCCCTAACTTTACAGTACATCAAGTTTAAATAATAGATAAAAGTTATCATGTTTAGGCTAGGCATGGTGGTGCATGCCTTTACTCCTAGCACTCAGAAGGCAGAGGCAGGTGGAACTCTGTGAGTTTGATCCCAGCTTCTTCTACATATAGAGTTCCAGGCCAGTTAGGGCTGCATAGTGAGACCCTGTCTCAAACAACAACAACAACAACAAATGACTTTTCAAAATTACCCCAGTTAAAGGCAAATCAAGAGATGTTTTTAATAAGAAAACATGTCACTTTTTCTTTGCAGTGACAGGGTTAGAACCCAGGGTCACACATGCTAGACAAGCATTCTTTCAATGAGCTAGACCCCAACCCTCTGTTTTTGTTTTCTTCTGTTTTGTTTGATTTGTCAGACTGGCCTTAGTTGTACTCTTTAGGCAAACCTTAAACTTGTAATCCTGCTTCAACATCCCAATTAGCTGAGTTTACAGGTCTATGTCAACAGGCATTGAGAAATAACATGTTGATAATCCAAGCTACTAGGAAAACAAAACCAAAGCTGAAAGAGGAAAAAATATCTGTGAAGACTGCTTCCTCCCACTCCTTGAACCGTTATTTCCTCCTCTTCCTTTGTGCTCCTCCCTTTCCTGATTTGGTAACAGCCTGGGGTATGAGAATGTTCTGGATGGTTAATAGGAGCCATGTGGTAGGTATTAGGTAGTGGTCATTGACAAGGGTAAGGACTTTGTTGGCAATTATGAGGCTATTGTAAACATTGGCTTCCAGTCCTGGCAAAACACCTTCAGCATGCATAGTCTCCTTAGATCAGTCCCTAGGCTTTGTGACCCATTGATGAGACAGGGTACAGATTCCTAGTGGTGTCGTGGAACCATCTACTCAGCTGCAGGGGCTGTGGTGAAGTGGCAGAACATTTTCCATACACCAAAGGCTTGGTTGCTTTTGTTAAGGATGTGGACATTAAAATGGATTCCTCTCCCTACTTTGGACATAGGCAGCTTTCCAGCCTTGGAGGGAGAGTCGTAAGAAAACTCATTACCACAAAGGTCTAATGAGAAACAAGTGCAAGCAAGGGAAAGCAAGAGCGGTGACACACAGCTGCTAGGGGTGGGTCAGCAGAGAGCACCGTGAGCCAGTGTGCCTGGCTAGTCCTATACCCTGCTACCATATCCAACTGCTTAGTTAGCATCGATGGACAATGGGCAGCATGCCTACTTTCATTTAAACCTCAAACTACTCATGGCTAACTAATATAAGACTCTGTGTGTATATGGAGGCCCTGAAGTGGCAGCAGAACCCAGGCAGCTGGCAGAAAGAGTTATCGTTACAGGTTCTTGTTCAATTTTAGTTTTCTCTGTTTTAAGTTTTAGAAGTTGTATTTTTTATTTTCTAGATCTTTTATTGAACTATTAATAAAGAATATAATTTCAACAAAAAACAAAAACAAACAAACAAACAAAAACTACTCATGGCACCCAACCTCCTGTCAATTTTCATCACTTTTCGTTCTTTCAGCTTCCAAATGGGTAACAAGAAAAAGGACATATTCACCACAATTATATCCTATCTCCACCCAGCTGCAGAACAAACACTTCAGAAGTGGACTGGATTGCCTGTTAGAGGAGGATGAGGATTCCTGGAGCCCCACTGAAGAGGAGATCCGACACTGTCTGCAGACTAAGAAGCAGCTGTATCAGCTCATTGAAGAGGTAACAACTCAGCAGGAACTTGTGGCCAGGGGACAAAGAATTTTAGACCTTCAAATCTGGAAATCTGTATTTTACAGAAGAAGAAACCAAGTCCCAGAAGGCTTAAGTGATTTTCCCCAACATGGTGTAATACCTGATATTAGGCAGCAAGGAAAGCCGGGACTGACTTTAGTCAGCTGCTTCCTGGAGTTAGCATCTTACTCTGGGAACACACACACAGACAGCATGTGCTCAGGGTTGCCCAGTGTCTCATTGTTTGTTTGTTTTTATTTACTCTTATTCAGAAGACAAAAGAGGCCAAATGATGATGTCTTCTATTCATCCCACATGGCTGATAAATACATTTATTTTGTGTGTGTGTGTGTGTGTGTGTGTGTGTGTGTGTGTGTGTGTGTAGAAGAATACTTGGAGAAATTGGAGATGAGGTCATCTCAATTCATTGTCAACAAATGACAAGTTAGAAAATGCATCTGTTGATGAAAGTTGCTTCACTGGGATCCCTGACAGAAATCTCAGGTTGGCTAACAGTTCATTTTACTGAATGTGGTTAACTGATTTTACTTTTAGATTAAGTCAGATCAATTTCTTCTCTGCCTGCATCCTTCTTAGGAAGCTGGCATTTATAAATATTTGCCTTCTGCCTTTCTGAGAAGGTCAGATGGAGGCACCAATATTAAAAATACTCTGTAAGCTAAGAAACACCATACATGACATCACCGTCTAAGGATATGGTGGGAGGAGGCTGTATGCCAGACAACCACAGAAACAGTGCTGTTCCGAAGACCAGGGTTCCAGTGGGTGACTTGAGCGGTATTCACAGTAGCATCCATACATCACCTGGAATGTAGCTTCTAAGCCAAATGAATTAGTCTTCCACCTGGACATTCTGTGAGTGCTCCTGGGTTGGGTACCATTGCCAACAGCTGTGCAGAAACATCTGTAAAGGTTACTGTATAGGAGATCTCGGAAAAGCCTCTAGAGCTTTGGACAGCTCTCGAGGAACCTCAGACATGGGACTTCCCAAGCTCTTGACTTTGAGGTTCAGTGGGTCATCAGGAAAAGAAACTTAAACTAATCTGGAGGCGGGGGTGCTAGTGGGCACACAGTCTAGAGGCTGGGATGCTAGGGGGCACTAAGTCTGGGGGCTGGGGTGTTAGCAGGCACAAACACTAGAGGCTGGGGTGCTAGTGACCGCAAGGGTCAACCATGGAGGAAAGGAAATGGTGATAATGGATTTTCCATGTCACTTTGCAATAATTCCTGCTCATCTTCCCAGACTCATCCTGGACAACCAGAGTCGAGAGAAATTGGGAGGGAGAGGACACAGCAGGTGGATGTGAGTGTGTGAGAAGAGGAGTCCTTATCCTGCTCTAGGCATGACAAGCCTTCTATGTCCTGTAAACATCGGTCCATTTTGAACAGCAGCCCATTGAATTCCGAGAGTAGTCCCCCAGGGAAGGAATCACCATTATGCTTTTAAACACATTTTCAAACAGACAAGCCATTGCAGGTCAGATCAGTTAAGTTACTTAAGACTGCCTAAGGAGCTGAGCTGTAGAGAAGCCTTGACTCATGGTCACCTGACCTGCTTGTAGTCATTCTTGTAGAATGAGCCTTTCTCGGTTTCTTGCTTTCTTCCTCTCTCTATTCCTATTTCTCTTTCCTTTCCTTCCCTGTCTCTCTTCCTTCTTTTCATTTCTCCATCTTCCTCCCTTGTTTCCTGTCCTAGAATAAGAGAAAAAGGAAAACCAGAAAAGAGAGGGGTGTTCAAATCCACTTTTACTCCTTGCCCCGTCTCCAGAGCCCATGGGACCAAAGCCAGTGAATGGTCACAACTAGGGTAGAGTCGAAGCAGAGGAAGAAAGAGAGCTTCCACTTTCTGGCACAGGCACACAGATGATGTGTTTCTGACATTTGCAGTGATGTGGCAGTGATGGCACAGAAATCCAGAGTGACAAGGGATAAATGGGGGTTCAGAAGTCATAATGATTCAAGAGAGGCTCTGCTCCACAAACAGAAAGACTCAGTGTTCCTTTTTGTACTGGTTTTCTCCATTGGTTACCACAAAGGGAGGGGGATGTCATAAGAAGTTTAGCAAGTTACGGGACCTTGGTATCATTTCTTTGGGCATGAACTTAACATTATCAAAAATAGAGAATAACATGGTGATACCAATTTAGACATTCATAGAGTGAACATATCTGTGGCCAGCTATGCCTTGCGCCTTGCATACATCCTACGGTTCAGATTTAGCTATTTGTTTTCAGTTGCTTGGCACACACACACACACACACACACACACACACACACACACACGCTCGCGCAGGCACACACATACACACATGCTCCACAGAGAGCGAAGGGACATGGTTATCATCAGCTTCATGGAGATCTATGACTGACCTAAGGAGTAGTGGTGCCCTTCCTTCTCAGCTGCTCCAAGTGACAACCAGAGCTTTCAGACTTTCCTTTGGTCATGGTATCTGAAGATCCACCCCAGATCCCCCCAAATACCTATGCTTGGGTAAAAGAAGTTCTATATTGATACACTGTAAAAATATCCTGTCCCATGGCAGAAAGAAAATCTAGAAGCATGTGTATTCTGTTAAATTTGTAGGCACATTAACAAGCTTTTTTTCAATATTATTTGTAGGTGACTTTGAGAACTGTTGAGGAAACCATGACTACAGTTCAAGGTAGTGATATTTTGTTGTCATTTTTACTTGCTAGTGTCTACTTCACAAGCTGAATAGCTTTCCAGTCCCTCCTTGCTCCTATCCATACATACCAATTAGGACCTCTTTGCCCACTGTCTTACCCTCTTTATTGATTCGCTTTGCACTGAGGACTGGAAAGCTCAGGATTAACGTCTCAGCCTACTCAAGGTCAGAACTTCATTCTTTCTTTACCTTATTTTTTTTCCAGTATGAAGTTTCCCTTGACTTCAATGTCTTCACTTATTTAATTATTTTGCTTACCAATATACTATAAATAAGTCATGTTAAATATTATCTATAACTTGGCAGGAAGTAAAAGAGAGAAAATCCTCTAAAAGTTACTCATCTTTTCTGCCTCTGACCACAATGTCTTTTTCCCCCTAAAAGCCCCTCACTGCATCACTCCTTCCCCAGCAAACTCTATATCTACCCATGATCTCAGCTGTGGTTTCTACCAGAGTCCACATGCTTACCATCCTGCTAATAGCCAGCAGATTTTTCTTCACACCAGTTCTCATTGTATCCTCACCCAGGCTGGCTTATTTAACTTTCCATTGGACTCCCCACCCCTGGCCAGAGTTCCTTTCACTACTTCACAGCTCTTTAGCTCACAAATTTCTCTTCTTGGAACATTTATAAGTAAGTTCCCCTGCATTTTGTTATTTCCATCACACTTCTTTTGATTGTCTCATTGTATTTTAGACATAATTTTATCCATGTACTTACTATCTTCTTTTCCATTACATTAAAGTAACTGTGAATAAAGTATTTGCCAAATCTTAATGGTATTCTTCACAGCATAGAAAAAACAATCTTAAAATTCATATTGGCACATGTAGGATTCCAGATAGCCAAAGCAATCTTGAGTGTAAAGAATAATACTGGTGGTGATTTCTAGTTATACTACAGAACCATAACAACAAAACAGCATGACACTGATGAAAAAACAGACAGGTAGCTCATTGAAATGGAACAAAGGAAGCAGTCATCACCCACAGAGCTACAGATACTTGATTCTTGACAAAGATATCAAAGTTCACTTTGGATAAAAATCTCTTCACCAAAAGATGTACATATCCACACACAGAAGAATAGAGCTAGACAAATAACTAAGAATGGATGGGAGACCTCAATGTGACAATTGATGCACATATACACACAGAGAAGAATAGAACTAGATAAACAATTTAGAATGGACAGAAGACCTTGATGTAAAACTTGAAATGCTGAAACTATCAGAGATAACTATCAGAGGCACAGACATAGGTATGGACTTTCTGGAAAGGGCTCCAGTCACTCACACAGATGCCAAAAGGGACTTCATGAAATTAAAGCACTTTTGTACAGCAAAGGAGATAGTTTATTGAAGGGACAGACAAACGGCAAAATGAGAGGTAATCTTTGCTAGCTACACACATGACAGAGGGCTAATATCTAGAATGCCAGCACACACACACACACACACACACACACACACACACACACACCTCAGACCACAGAACAAGAACTCATAACCTGATCAATAAATGAACATACAGTTATCAAAAGATGAGCCAAAATTTCCAATACACAGGAAATAAATATTCAACCTCACTAGGCATCAGAGAAATGTAAATGAAAACTCTGACATTTCATCTCACCCCAGTCAAAATGGCAGTTAGTCTTAAGTAACAGCAAGCAAAGCTGGAGATGTGGATGAAAGGGAACCCTAATACACTGCTGGTGGAAATAGAGAATCCAGCCCATATGGTAACAAGTATGGTGGTCATCAAAGCGATAAAGCTAACCCTCACATGAGCCAGTGTTCACACAAAGGACACCACATCAAGCCACCACAGACACACTTGCATGGGTGCTCTATTTAAAATAGGTAAATGTGGCACCAATCAATCTAGGTGTCCTATGACAGAGGAATGGAAGGGAACATGTCAGACAATGGAATTTTTTCATCTATAAAGAATGAAGTTACACCATTTGTGGGGAAATGGATACAAGAAGAGAGATTAAGTGAGGTAAGCTCATCCCATGAGTTTACATGCTTTCTCTTATGGGTAGATCCTAGATTTTATATAAAGACACAAAATTATGTATGTGTATATGACATGAAAATAGAAGCGAAACTATCTACGGAACAAAAGTAACTATCAGGTGGTGGGAATTAGGGAGAATAGGGATGGGGGAATCGGCTCAGTGTACAGTGTGTATTGCATGAAAATGTTCTAATGGAACACAAAACCATTGTACCATGAAAAACGAATATGTAAAATAAGAAAATTAACGTTAAAATTTTTGCTCCCAAATCTCTATAGCCTTGGAATGATCTTAAATGTAAACTGGACTTGTCTACTAAAAATTTAAAAGCGAAGTTTTAAGGGGTAGGTGCAGGTGAGCCATGAGTTATGTAACAAATATAGTAGGTGCACGGACACATCAACCATGACAGTTGAGCACCCTGAAACTAAAGTGTAATTGACTCTGCAGCTCCACATCACATTAGTCTTTGATACCTTCCCAACATGCAGTTACTCTTAGGAATTCACAGTTGTGTGCCTGTTTCAGCAGCCATGCTGGCATTGGAATGATGCAGAGGTTACCACAGCTCTTGCCCAAGGCATCGCACACATTTGCAAAATGTTTAAGAACTTTGAAATCTGTAAGAAAAAAGTGCCAAGTTACCTACAGAGACGAATCTATTGGAGTAACAGCTGGCCTCTCAGCAGAAACCCTGAACTGGCCTCAGGCAATCAGGGCTGATGCTTTTCAAGACCTGAAATAAAGTAACTGCCAACCAAGACCACTATATCTAGAGCCAACAAGATGGTTCCGCTGGTAAAGTTACTGATGATCTAAGTTGGATCCCTAGGACATACACTATGAACCAGTTGCAAAAGTTGTTCTCTGATCTCCACATGCATGCTGCAGCAAACATACACAAACAGAGACAGAGAGATAAATTTATGCAGTGCTTAAAACAGACTACTATGTTCCGCAAATATCAATCAAAGAGAAGCTGGGCACTCACAACACTTGTGAGTGGAAACAGAAGGATCGGGAACTCAAAGCTAACCTCAGCTACAAAAGAAATGTGAGGCCACCTTAAACTGTATGAAACTCTGTCTCAAGAGAGAGTTGGAAAGATATCTCAGTGGGGTGAGAGTGCCTGCTGTATAAGTTCCCTCACACACAAAGCCGGGCATGATCACACATGGCTGCATCTATTAGCACTCTAGGGAAAGAGATGGGCAGCCACCAGCAAGGCTCCAGGTTCCAAAGTGGAGAATTAAACAGAGCAAGACACATGACATCCTCCGCTGACCTGCACATGGGCACATGATACATGTACCCTCCATGTATACATATACAACACACAGCCACACACACAAAGAAAAGGAGAGATAAAGATCTTATATGATCTTACCCCACCCCCAACCCCGCAGTCATCATGGGTATCATAAAAACAATAAAACAAACACTGGAAGTGCCAGGGAGCCCCTCCATACACTATAGGCAGGAGTGGAGATTTGTTCATCTATTGTGGAAATGAGGGTGGAGGTTCCTCAGAAATCTAAAAATAGACCCATGACACAGCCCAGCTCTACCATCCCTGGAAACACACCCAAAGAACTCAATCTGTCTGCTGTAGTAAGCCCTACACACTGTTGTTCACGGCTGTACCATTCTCTATGGTCAAGTCACAGAAGCAGCCTAGCTACCCATCAGTGGATGGAGAAAGAGAATTGTTGCAAATGCTCAGTAGACTCTTCCACGTGGAGAACAGTTATGTCACTTGAAGGAAAATGGATGGACCTGGAGACTTTGTGTTAAGCAAAAATAAAACAAACTCAGAGAAAAAACCCACAGGTTTTCTCCCACATATGGAAACTAGGTTGAGAGCAACAGAGACAGAGAGACAGACAAAGGAGTGATGAAAAGGAAAGGAAACCATCTGGGAAGAAGGGTTGGTTCAATGGGAAGAGGGGAGCAACTAAGGGCAATGAGGAGTGGAACTAATCAAAATATATTTTGTACATGTATTAAAATGTCATAACTGTATCAGAAGTGCGGAGCCCAGTGGCTCTCAGGTATGCAGAGCTGTAAGAGGGAGAGAGAGAAGGCTATGGAGGCCAGCAAGGCCAGGAGCAGAGAGGCTCCAGCAGAGCTGGGAGGAGTGAGCAGAACCAAGTTGAGTGACCTGCAGTCTGGGATGACCCGAAAGGGTTTTCCAAGCACTCCTGGTGGGGTGTGTCTCTGGTTCTTCATCCTTCGTGTGCCTCTAGCCCCGACTCTCTGCTGAGATGTCAAGAATGTGGTTTCTGGAATAAACCCTGAAAACTACTACAGAAGATAAGGTTTCCAGCAGTGGAGTTCCAAACGTCTAACTTTTCCATTTAATCCCTTGACCTCCC
Organism: Cricetulus griseus; assembly: GCF_003668045.3. Lineage (NCBI taxonomy): Eukaryota > Metazoa > Chordata > Mammalia > Rodentia > Cricetidae > Cricetulus > Cricetulus griseus. Next base: position 121,696,756 of record NW_023276806.1, on the reverse strand, counting down.
TAAAATAGAAATGTGTGTTCAACCTGTTTTTAACTGTTGAATTAATATGATTGTAGCCAGAGGATACGTATTTTAAATAATGCCTGTAGTTTCAGTACTTAAGGGAAATTTATGTGCAACTTACTCATCCAACGGAAGTATTGGACCCCTCCCCATGAGCCAGGCATAGTTTTGGACCCAGCAGTCAACAGCAGAAGAATAAAATCCTTATCGTTGTTGTTGTAAAGCTTGCTTCCTTGAATATTAGGCCAGCCTGGTCTACAATGCAAGTTCCAGGACAGCCAGGGCTACACAGAGAAATCCTGTATCAAAACCCCAAACAAAACACACACACACACACACACACACACACACACACACACACACACACACACAGAGAGAGAGAGAGAGAGAGAGAGAGAGAGAGAGAGAGAGAGAGAGAGAGAGAGAACTATTTTTAAAAATTATCTTCCAAGTTAAGTAGCATTTACTCAGAGTGGCTATGGTCCCGAAGCAGCTATTGTAAGCACTTTGGAAGCCATTTCTTTTTGTCCTAATACTTTGGAAATTGGAAACTGGTTCCTGTGATTTTAGTGCTATTCAGTATATTTTTAAGGGGCAGTTTAAGTCATAATATTTGGTAAACTGATAACAGTCATGTCTTCAGGATATTGTTGCACTTGCCTGGATGTTTTTGTGGAGAATATTAGGACACAGCACTGGGATAACACTTTATTAGACCTTGTGACCCAATTTGTGTTGTTTACTAATTTTCTCTAATAAGCATTAAGTTATATTGCTGAAAATAAGTGTCATAATGAAACTCATTACTTTATACAATATATGCCAATAAAAAGACATGAAAGTAGAAGGAGGATTATTTGCAAAGAGGGGGAGGACCAGTGGGAGGAGGGAGAAGGAGCAAGAAGGTGAAGGGAGTCAATATGAGTAAAAGACAAAATGTTACAATGAAACACATTATTTTGTGTATATGCTAATAAAGTGAAAGAAAAGAGGAAAGTCTCTGCATGGTTTCTAGACCTCTGGGATCTGGGTGAATAGAATAGCAGAAGGCAGAGTGTATAAGTCAATCATCTCCCCTCTTCCCCAGCAATCTACACTATGACAACTCTCTAGCTACATAGCCATCTATCCATCCTCCCAGCTACTCTCTCCATTCATCTACCCTCTCCACTTTGTTTATTTCCAAACCACATAGAGTTTACCAAGTTCCTTGGAAGCTCTCAGGAGATTTTTGCTTCAAGAAGACACATCTTCCTAAAATAACAAGAACAATATTAACTGTGATTTATAACCAATACCAGATTTTAGAAGTGATGTCTTCTTTTTCATTCACTGCCTAGTTATGAAATTTTATTGCCTGGTTTTTCTCCCTGAGCTTCCAACCTGGAAGATGGACCAGTGCTTTCAACCCTGTAACTTGCCTAGCACCCTTCAACTTCACATCCTCTGCTCATCAAACTAGACCTTGACATAAGTGAGCCTGAAGCAATCTTTTTCCTTTTTAACATTTATTTATTTATTATGTGTACAGTGTTCTGCCTGCATGTTGCCTGCAGGCCAGAGGAGGGCCCAGGTCTCATCACAGATGGTTGTGAGCCACCACGTGGTTGCTGGGAATTGAATTCAGGACCTTTGGAAGAATAAGCAGTGCTCTTAACCACTGAGCCATCTCTCCAGCCCTGAAAAACATAAAATCTTGTGTTCTGTTTCCTTCAAGTCAGACCTGAACAGCTAGCTCCCAGGCCTGTCTTCTGCCCTCGGCCTCAGCTTTAGCTCTCTGCAAATGCCTCTCTTCTATCCCTACTTATCTGTGCACCTCTGTTTCTTGATTGTTTGTGACCCTTCTCCTTGTCCCTGGGAGGGTGCCTGGGGTAGATGTGGTGCGCAGTTGGGCTTACAGGAATACATGACTGAAAATGTCTTAACACCATCTCCTCTGCAAACCCTCCCTGACCTCCAATCTGCTAACTCCCATCTTTACTTCTCATAAATCATTATTTTATTTTCTCATCGGTATCTCATAAAATATAGCAAGTTCTTCAAGGACTCAGTGGAATCAATGGCTAATCTATATAGCTATGAATAGTGTGGTATAATTTCCTGTTCTTGCCAATATTTGTTTGCAGATAAAATGCAATTTATCTTAACCACATGTGAGCAGAAATGAGGTTTTGAAGCTAAGTTTTGAAAGACATGATCGTACAGGATTTACATTATGTGTGTGCAGGTGCGCATGCCTGCTTTGGGAGGCCAGAAGAGGCTGTCATGTGTCCTCTAACAGTTTCTGCCTATTCTCTTTAGATGTCTGTCACAGAGAGACCCTTGGCTAGCTGGCAGCGGTAACCCCAGTGACCCTCTGTCTCCATTCACTCCTCCCCACTGCTCTCACCTCGGGATACAGGCATGTGGCAGTGCCTGGGTCTTTAGGTGGGAGCTGAGAATCCAAACTCAGCCCCTCATGTTTGTTCTAGAACTGGAGTTACAGTTGTGAGGCGCCATATGGATGGTGGGCTCAAACCCAGGTCACTCTTCTTCACCCCAAGCCACCTCTCCAGCTCCGCTATACAGGCTATTTTATGACAGCGGTGTATGAGCAGGGCAGAGTGTCTGAGAACCATTCTGACAAGTGCTGATGTTTCTCTGTGTCTTTTAGAAAAGCAGCTAAGTATTCCTTTCCCGCCCAGAAGTAGGAAACCTCAGAGAGTGGCAGCCCACATTACCGGAATCAGTCGGAGAAGCAGCTCAGCCTTAACTCTGAGTAAGATCTTGAGGGCTGGAGCAGGGGGTGGAGCTGGCAGAGGTTGGGGTGTGGCTGGGGCTTGGGCTGGGGCTGAGGCTGGGTTTGGCAGTGGGGCGTGGATGACACCTAGCATTCCTGAGGCTCTGGAATTGTTCCAACTAGTTTATTTTTAACTTTTATCTGAAATATTTCTATGACTATAAGTGCTCAACAACGATCAAGTATCAGATGACTGTTTTGAGAAACAAAAGGACACGCAAGGAGCTTGGTAACTCTCCTGGCATAGCTGGTCTTAGGAAAAGTGTGTGTGAGAGAACGTTGTTCTCAGACTCCCATTGAGCCACCTTTGCTGCCTTTGCGGCTTCTTGAGTCCCCCCTTTTCCCCCCACTACTCTTTTCTTTCTCTTCTTTTGCTGAAACAGTGGTTCATGGAGCCTAGGCTGGCTTTGAACTCCAGATCCTTCTGTCTCAGGCCCCCAAGGATTGGGATGGCAGGTACTACCCAACCTTTTTTCATCTTTAATCTCTCTCCTCTCTCTCTCTCTCTCTCTCTCTCTCTCTCTCTCTCTCTCTGTGTGTGTGTGTGTGTGTGTGTGTGTGTGTGTGTCCATTTGTATCAACTCTTCCTTCTCCTCAAAAGGTCGAATGCACAGCATTTACTTTCACCCAAGGCACTAGGATCTCCCATCACGGGGACACTTTTGAACCATAGGAACCGCCAAGCTTTGCTGTGTGGGGGTGTAGCATAGTTAGTTGATAAATGAGGTACTGAAAAGTGAGGCAATTACAACAGGTCAAAATGATAGAGGAGCCTCCCAGATTCGATGTGATTACAAAAGCCTTTGTAATTCATGTCAGATTAAAAGGTTAAGAAGTTGATTTTGGATCGACATTGAATGTGTAAACTCAATGAACATACTGACTGTGCTGAGCAGCTGGGGTAGCTCCTCACTGTGATGCAAACTTCCTCCTGTTTCTCTCCTTTTCATGCAGTGCCCAAGGATGGAAAGACCTTGGGCCAGAAGATAGAATCATGGGAGTCATCTAGGAAAGGGCATTCGTTCCTCAACTATTTGCTTTTGAGAAATGGAGAGCTGGTCATCCAGGAACAGGGCCTTTATTACATCTATTCCCAGACATACTTCCGGTTTCGAGAGAATGAAGACTCTTCCAAGATGGTCTCAAATAGAGGCCAAAACAAGCAAATGGTACAGTACATCTACAAATACACCAGCTATCCAGACCCCATCATGTTGATGAAAAGTGCCAGAAACAGCTGCTGGTCCAGAGATGCAGAATACGGACTGTATTCTATCTATCAAGGGGGACTGTTTGAGCTGAAAGAAAACGACAGGATCTTTGTTTCTGTGACAAATGAGCATTTGATGGACTTGGACCAAGAAGCCAGCTTTTTTGGAGCCTTTTTAATTAACTAAATGATCTACAAAGATCAGAGTTCTAAAATGCCCAGTCATCTAGGGTGATGACTCTGGTTTGTGGTGTCTCCAGATACTATGCAGAAGTTCATGCTCCATGCTCCTGCTGACTTTACAGGGCAAGGAAGCTACTTTTGCAGTGGTATGGATGACTGAAGAATCACAGTTAGAAAGAAGGACATAGAAAGTTTCTGTGATAACTTCTACCCACAACCCAAATATACTAACAGCCTAGACAGGAAGCCATCCGTTGAAGAGAACTATTAAAAATTGTGATAAGGATGCTGATGTATAGCTCTCCACTGATGACTACTGTTGGTATGTGTGGGGAAGGACTCAGTTTTCTTGAAGGGGTGACCTTGGGAGTTTGACCATATTCCAATAAGTATATGGGAAACACACATTGGACTTTTGGGGGGGGGTCACAAGAGTGGAGGGTGGGCCTGGGAGGACTGGGAAATGAGTATGATTGGGTTATGATTTTCCAAATAGTCAATGAAAATATTGTGTTGAAAGAAATCACAGAATCTCTCACCTTGAACATTAGGAGATTGTATGTGTGTGTGTGTGACTGTTTTATTTTTTTATGGTAACTTAGTATGTGGTTCTCAAGTGTAAACCCTGTGTATAACAACATTGTGTCCCATTGTTATACAAAATAGATGTGTTTATGGTCTCAAAACTCACAAGTCACAGGTTGAACACCTCTGAAATGAAATGGCTCAAGAAATGTCTTCACCCAATGTAATCCAGAGAAACCAACAGTTTGGACACCCCCAATACTAGTCTTTGAGAAGTTTTCAGAAGAAAGGAGATGGACACGTTCTTTTATAATTATAATAAAACAAAACCCCCAAACTAACCCCCCATATGATGTGTTTTAATGAAACAGGGTTGTTTGTTTGTTTGTTTTTTAGTCCTGTTTGGATGCTGGAAAGATGGCTCAGATGGAAAGAGCACTGGTTGCTCTTCCAGAGGTCCCAGGTTTAATTCTCAGCAACCACATGATAGCTAACAACCTTGACTCCAGTTCCAGGGGATCTGACACCCTCTTCTGGTCTCTACGGGCAATGCATGAGACAAAAATCAGACTCTATCTATCTATCTATCTATCTATCTATCTATCTATCTATCTATCTATCCTCTCTCTCTCTCTCTCTCTCTATATATTATATATATATATATATATATATATATATATATCTTATTTGAATTTAAGGTTATGGATAGTTGTCACTTCTGATAGCTTGTTTTTTTCATTATTCCAGTAAAGCCCTTACTAACTAGCAAATGGATTTCATGCCTGCCATTTTAAAGTTTGCCTCCTCTCACTAGAATATAAGCACTGTAAAAGCAAAACACATTCATTCAGTCTACAATTCTACCCCAGTATTTAGTATTGTATGCAATGAGTGTCTCCATGAGATATATTAGTGTGTGAATTGATAAATTAATAATAGCATTAATAAGTTTCCATATAAGGAAAGCTAATGAGAAATAATAATGGAGAAAATTTGAAAACTTAAGGTGGAAGGTAAAGGCACTTGCCAAAAATGCTGACAACTTAAGTGTGGTCCCTGCGACTTTCATAGTGGACAGAGAGAACTCACTCTTACAAGTTGTCCTCTGACCTCTACACATGTGCAGTAGTATGTGTGTGTGTGTGTGTGCGCGCGCACACACACACACACACACACACACACACACACACACACACACACACCCTACTCCCTATACGAAAGTAGCAGAAAGATAATAGAGAGAGAGGAAAGATGGGGGAAAGAAGAACAGGAAAGGAGGAAATGATAAGATACACTTTCTCTCAAATGCCAAGCCAGACTTAACAATATGTATGAAAACAGAAAACTGACTATTTGGTGGGGAGAAAGGGGGCTAGTGAGAGGAGGGGACAGGGACAGGAAAGTGGAGGGCACTGAACAATGATATGTATGAAGGTGTTATGAGAAGTCCATTACTTTGCATATTAGCTAAAACATTAATTAACAATAAAATAAGCAGGACAGACAAAAATGTTTTAAAAGAATAAAAACAGCCAAGCATTGGTGGCGCAGGCAGGCAGATCTCTGTGAGTTCGAGGCCAGCCTGGTCTCCAGAGCAAGTGCCAGAATAGGCTCCAAAGCTACACAGAGAAACCCTGTTTCAAAAAAAAAAAAAAATAAAAACATTGCATACTCTGTATTGAATGACTAGACCATAGCATCTTAAGCACAGATTGCTTTCTGTCATCTGTCACTACAAACCAAATGACAATGAACTTCTTTGTCATTGGTCCTTATGCTTTGAGTCCTAAATTGAGATTATTGAGCCAATTTAACTTTGGGAGCAGGCAGGGCTAAGACCTAACCCAGGATCTTGCTTCCAGTAGACATGTGCCCAAAACTGAGTGACACCCTGCCTTAACATTTTAGGTGGCAGAAACAACTGAGCACTATTTTAATTCCTGGTTCCTAAGTCTCTATCATAGGAAACTTCACAGCATTCCCTTTTGTTTGCCAGACTGGCTAGTGAAGCAGTCTGATTTCTAATTTTTGTGTTGAATGAACACAGACATTCCTTGTTTGCTATTTCCATATGGTTTGCAAGCCACAGTCCCCAGGGTCACTCTACTGAGAATGTCCTGGGGAGCATTTTACAATGCTCATGCCTGGATTAAACCACAAACCAACAGGATCAGAATCTTGGAGTGATGCCCACGGATTGTTTTGTGTGTGCATTTTAATTTCCTCAAGTAATTAGCAGGCAGCCTGCAGGACACATATTTACCAAAATGTCAAATGCTATGCTTTAGAAATTAAATATTTAAAAATACAGCATACCCAGACACTCGTGATTAGATGTTCAAAGATTTAGTTGGTGCGCAACATTAAACTCCATGACTTGTTTAAAGAAGCCGACATAGTTTTTCCTCTGCTAAAATGAAAGCCCATGGCACAGGAAGCAACAGTACAGAGAGTATTCCAGAATGATGACTTTCTGGACAATTGTGAGTCCTTTTATTAAAAAAAGCACAAATACTTACCTGTTTGAAAAGGAAATAAATTCAGGGGGAGGGGATCAGGGGCTGTCCATTCCTTGTTGAGTTCCAGCCCAGCAAACTTCCTCATTTAAAGAATAAAGATAAACTGCCATTGTGGCTTAATCAGACTGGGGACCTGGCCAAAGCCCAGGGTGTTCTAAGCAACAATGACCCTGCTCTTCTTCAGACTAAAAGGGACCATCTTATTGTCACATACCATGAGTGCCACCAGGTGGCGAGGTTCTCTTAATTTCCTCAAGGTAATTATCCTTTTAAAGAGTATAAAAGGTCTTCAACTTCTCAGGTTTAAGTGGCTTACCTTTGGCCCACAGGCAATTGGTGCTACAGACAGAGGGTCTTGAAGTCACAGAGATCCACCTGCCTCTTCCTCCTGAGTTCTGGGTTTAAAGGCCTTCTTCTGCTTTTATGTCAAATTCTAGGTAGTACTGGTCTTTTGTCTTAAAAGCCCCTAGAAAGCCATGCTGATGTCAACACTGAAAATGATCTAGTTATAGTAGATATGGAGGCAGAAACAGAGTTCCGATTCTTCTTATTTTGTGAAAAATCAATGCACAAAACATCCAAGATCACAAAATATAACCTTTAGATTTTGCATAATGATTATTTTGAAGAGAGTTTCACCACAAGCTTCCTGCAAAAGTAAGTTTAGGTTCCATATTAACAATCTGAGGTATTCATTTGCTTGCCTGTTGTTTTAGTTTTTAAGTGAAAAGGAATTTGAGTCAACTTTTCTAAATTCCCTTTGCTCCCAAGGGCTCCATGATGTGAGGGGTCCTGCCAACTTGGTTTCTGACCTGTCCCCTGTCATAGACTGTGGCCTTCCCTGCTCTACCATTGCCTGCTTTATTTCTTTGAGACAGGGTCTCTCCTTAAAGCTGGCATTACTGGCAGCCAGCAGTGCCTGAGATTCTCCTGCAGTGGGGGATGGCACCTGTGGCTGTGCCAGCTTTGCACCTGGATTCTGGAGACTTGAACCCAAGGTTCTCAGGCTTGTGCCACAAGTGCTCTTACCACTGGACTGTCAATTCAGTTCTGTAGTTTCCTTCCAACTATTATCTTAACTACTTACAAAATCCATGCATTTTGGCATATAACACTTCCTTTTCCCCCTCTTTTTAAATTTAAATAAAAATGAACTTCTTTTACATGTCAATCCCAGTTCCCTCTCCCTTCCCTCCTCCCCTGTCCCCCATTGGCCCCCTATCCCATCCCCTTTCTGCTCCCCAGGGAGGGTGAGGCCTTCCATGGGTATATAACACTTCTTAACAATGCCAGAAAATTTGTATCACCAGCCTAGTATTTGTTCTTGAGATAAAGGTTTAGGTATTTTCAGTTGTGAGACATGAAAATCTCAAAGAATTTGCTTCTTTCTTTCTTTTCCTTTCTTTCTTTCTTTCTTTTTTTCTTTCTCTCTTCCTTGTTTCTTTTTGGACTACCAAATTGATAGCAATGAATCCAGAAGTCATAGTAATTATGGTATCAATTACTTCAAACATATTGATGCCCCTTTATGGGCTGGAAAATGTTAAATTTTGTAAATTCTGAAACACCCACACAACCCCCAACCCTCCCCCCCCACAATGTTCCTGTGAATTTCATCTTAGTAAAAACAGAAGTCCAGGAATCCACTACACTTTCTTACTACTTTCTCCCTTCAGGTATGTAGAACTGCCCTGAAAGGTCTTTTTTTTTTTTTTTTTTTGAGGGGGGGATGTCTGGTAAGACTGATGCTTCTGATTTCTAATGGTTATATTTTCTGCTTACATTTTTTAAAAAATTATTTTATTGTCAGTTGTTCTTTACACCTTTGGGGTCAATATAGTCTTCTGAATTATATAGTGCTGAAACACTTTGTTGTCAGTTGGAGTGTCTCTGTATTAGATCAGCGAATCTAATGCATTTTCACTTATAAAAACTGTAAAATAGGAGCTAATTCACGTGTCTTTGTTCCTTGTTTAGTTTTCACTGTGTACTTTTTCCTCATTCTCCAAACTTCTGTAGGATAATCTTAGTGCATTTAATGTAATGTCTTAGTTGAATTTCCTGTTGCTGTAATAAAATACCTTGACAACAACAATTTAAGGGAGGAAGATTTTGGTTTACAGTTCCAGGTTACAGCCCACATTGTAGGCAATTCACAGAGGAGAGAGATTTTGAGGACTGGTCATGTGGCATTCACAATTAAGAGCAGACAGCAGTGAACTAAGGCTGACTTGGTAGTTCTCATTCACTTTCTTTATTTTTATGCAACCCAGGATCCTAACTAGGCACAGGGAATGATGCCACCCCTATGGATAGGTTTTCCTACATTAATTAGTATAATTAAGATAATCCCTCCCAGACATTCTCAGAGGTCCTTCTTCCAGGTGATTCTAGATTATTTCAAGTTGACAATTAAAGCTATCACAAATAACTACAATTTTTAAGGGTTGTTTTAATATCTGATAATTCTATCTTACAAGACCAATAGTTATGTTCATTTCTCCCTCTAAATTTAAATGTTATTAATCTTATCTACCTACCCCAAGCAATGGGAAACTCAAGCAGGCTTCTTGTCTTTCACTGTGGCATCTCCATATTGCTATGGAAACCATCAGTTTTAGTGCTGCTGGTGTTGCTATGGGGGACATTGCTTACTTACACATTAATGCATGAGTTATTCCTGCAAGACAGAACAATGGATTTCTCCACTGGCCTGATCTTAAACCATCACTATGGGTTAGCACTGCCGCTTTCTTTCACTGAATTCAGAGGGAAAGCAACAACCCATGTGAGAGATCTTTTGAACCCGTCTCTCATCAGTAACACCCCGTGCTCCCTCACCCAAGACCTCAGCAACATCAAACAAGAGGAGGGCACATCTTACCCTCTTGGTGATCCCTGGACATGGTTCACACCACTGATGGCTTTACTACCCCGAGGCATGGCAGACCTGTGGTGGGACCAGATTAATAGGCTGCATCAGGGGTCTGTGGTAGCCGCTATCCTGTTTGAAACTGTGAATGTAGTTTATGCTCCCTGCAAGCCTATTAGCAGACACAAGAGAGATTATGTGCACAAGTTCTTAAAAAAAAACACTTTTATACATGTCCATGTCACATTACAGAGATGCAATTTTTCCTCTTAAATTTTAAATGGGTAAGAAATTTGGAGAGAAGAATAACCATTTCATTATAGCAGTTTTGAACTATTTTAAGCTGGCAGACTTTAAGGTGAGAGTCATATTCATGACTAAAATATTTTAAAAAACCTTCTTCACTTCCTTCTCTATTTGAAATTGTAATTTGATTTTTTTTTAAAAAAAAAACACACACTGGACTAAGGAATATAACGCACAAAGGGCCGGGAACTGGAGAAGTTCAACGTGAGTGCATTTTCCTCTCCTATGTTTCATTGATAACAAACTTCAAAGAGAAAATTGCTATATATATTACTTGTACTTGAACATGAACACATAGTTCATTGAGAAGATGATAACTAAGACCTTCGTCTCCTTATTATGTTACCTTTTCTAGAACAGGTTGTCTTCAAAACTAGGAAGAGGCTTCAAAAGAGAGAACATTCATGCTATCTTAGTTACTTTTCTTGTTGCTATGACAGGCTGACCAAAGCAGTGCAAGAAGGAAGGGCTTATTTTAGCTGCAAGTTTGAGGATGGAGTCCATCACAGAGAGGAAGTCATGAAGGCTCCTGGTTGACCAGTTGTCACATTGAGGCAACTAGTCACATTGTTCCCAGAGTCAGGAAGAGGAGGGTGACAGATGCTCCTGTCCAGCTATCCTTTCTCCTTTTAATTATTCAGTCCAGGATTTCAGCCCATGGAATGGATATATATATATATATATATATATATATATATATATATATTCTTTGGGAATTTCATATCATGCAATCCAATCTCTCTCAGTCCTTCCTTATCCACTCCTTACCACCGCAGCATCTCCCCACAAAGAAAAAGCCCTCAAATTTATTAATAACAAAGCAAACAAAAACCTACCTCCCTTATCTGTCTTTCCAACTCTCTTGTTGTCTTAGTAGCATTGGAAGCCAAGGTATGTCACAAAGCATACCAGTTTGTCTAATAAGTCCTACTCACAAATGTTCACTGCAACTAGTCATTGGTCTGATCTGGGTGGCCATGGTGATGTCTGTGACTGAGCTTCTGCCAAGGGCCATGTCTGGGTCCACCCAGATCAGTATGGCCCCAGTGGCAACATGGCCCTTGGAAACCAACATGGTCTTGGGTGACTGACCAGACCCTGGGCATCTGCAGAGCCCTTGGTGGTAACAGGAGTCAGGGACATCAACTGAGACATTGGCTGTTGTGGGGCCATGGGCCCAGACATGGCCATAGGCAGTAGCTCAGACCCAGATATCACCATGCCCCTGGGTGGCCTGCCATCCAGATCAGTTTTGGCCTTGGCAGCAGCATGGTCCTTAAACACCAACATAGTCTCAGGTGGCTGACCACAACCCTGGGTATCTGCATGGCCCTTGGTAGTAACAGGAGCCACAGAAAAAATAAAGGATTATTTATGTGCCCTCCCACATGTTATTCCCTTAAGGGACTAATACAAATAAGCATAAAACATACTATATTCTCTAATTTTCATAAATTATTAATGAATGAAATGCAGACAGGTTTTTTGGAAAATTATGGATGATAGCTTTCTACATTCTTCTCACTTAATGAGATAACATGTTATTCTTTGCAATATGATAGAAAATTACAATAATTTTCTGTATAATAATATGTTATAGGTAATATGGATGTAATAATAGATATATATTATAGGTAATATAGATATAATAATTTTGGGGTCTTAAAGGTATATTCTAATTTAAAAAAACAATAAACTGATCTTCATTAATAAGGCACTTTGATTTTCTAGAAAGGGTTTCTCTGAGTAACTTTGGAGCCTATCCTGGAACTCACTCTGTAGACCAGTCTGGCCTTGAATTCACAGAGATCTGCCTGCCTCTTAATCCCAAGTGCTGGGATTAAAGGTGTGAGCCGCCAGTGCTCAGCAAGACACATTTTTTATTTGGAGACAGAATCTCTTTATGTGGACCAGACCGGGCATGGACTCACAGTGATCCATCCACCTGCTTCTGCTGTTAGGTGCTGGGATTAAAAGCATGTGCCACTGTGTCCAGCCTGAGTCTTCTTTTGAAAGGACTTTAGAAGCACCTTACCTTATCCACTCTTTATGAGATTAAAAACTTCATCAGCAGCATTATTATTGATAGGCTTGAGTCAGTTCCCTGCTTCCACTGTGGTTTCCAGAGCTAGAACTCAGGCTGTCAGGCTTGCCTGAAGTCCCTCTGCCCACTGAGGCCTGTCAGTAGAGCCTTTCTTTTTCTTTTCTTTCTTTTTTTTAACATATTAATACTTCAAATATTTTCTGTTTGTGAAGATGAGGCACAAAGAACAAGCTGTTTTACCTAGAAATGGTTCTGGCATTTTACTTAATTAAATCTAACCAAATCAATTTGGTGGGGAGTGGGCATTGAAACCAAATCTCATGTAACCCAGGGTAGGCTAAAATTCTTAACCCTTCTGCTGTGAATGGCACATCCTAAGTGCCAGGATGACTGTAAATATGCACCATTGTGCCTGGTATTTTTTAATAATCCTTGGCTCAAGTTTTAAACTGAATGGTTTAACAAAATCTAAAGTAATTTGTGCTAGTTATATAAAACATCTGGGTTATTACTTTTGCCTGATACTGTAAAGTCAGTCTGTAGCCATCCAGTCTTCTGTAGAATTTCATAGTTAGTCCCCTGTGCACACATATGTGGAGAGAGATGGTTCCCGGAGTTGTTAGGGTCAAGGCTTCCCCTCCCCCACCCCTACCCTATCAAGCTAGACCCACCCACCCCTTCTCTGTAAAACTGTGGGAAGGAGGACTGAGGAAAGCACATTTATTCAATGTGGCCACTTGGAGAAGAGGAACATGTTTCATCTTTGGGGTCCAGAAAGAAGGTTTAATTTAGAGAGCAAGAATTATGCTTAAGTACGAAATCCTGTGACCATCATGGCTGTCTAGGTTCCAGTCTCTCCTGTAATGATAGATAGTCAAAAGATGAACGTCACTTTGAAAGATAAACTCCTTCCCCAGCTAATGCCAGACTCCAAGACTCTTCCTTTAAGCAGCATGGGTTTCTTGGGAAATTCCACTGTCTTGGGTTCATTGTCTCTACCATCTGACTGCCAAAGGGTAAGCGCCAGCATCTCTTTAGAATGTTGTCATTCTTGCCAAGAATGTTAAAAGATCCGAAGTGGAGTCATCGCACTGCTTCTCCTTAACCTGCTCAGGCAGGAGAGGGCCCAGGTGCCATCTGCCCACTGCAGCTGAGAAGCAAGTGTTCAGTAGGCATTATTCCAGCATAATCAGCAGAAAGTAGTCTTTAAGGGGCACAGGAAACCCAAGGTAGGGCAACTGGCTTCATTACATCAGCTCCTTGCCAGTGTTGAGGCAGGCACTCTTCATCTCCCCATGCACTTCGCTCTCTCTGTTGGCTTTTGATGGCAGGATGGTGACAACTGCTTCCAGAACGTCACTACACAAAAAGCCTTTTTGTATATCTTTTTGTTTGGGAGAAAAACTTTTCAAACAGCTGCAATTCAAAATTATAGCCACTCCCATCCCTAACTTTTTATTAGCAAGGAGAGTGGCATTGAAACGGGCTTAGATGAATCAAGATGACCCTTTCCGGGACAGAGGAAGATGCCAAGTATTTTTGAAGTGCTGACCCAGCTGCATTTCCCAGGCTGTGACAAAGCATATTGATGAAAAGCAACTTAGAGAGAAAGGGTTTATTTTAGCCCACAATCCCAGGTTATGGCTCATCACAGCATGACTGTTAAGACACTTGGCTACATCACTTCCACATTCAAGAGCAGAGAGAATGAATGCATGCATGCTTGGCAGCCGACTAGCATTCTCTACTCCTCATGCACTCTAGAGCCCTACACCAATGAATGGTGCTGCTTACTTTCAGGCTGGGTCTTCTCACCTCAGTTAAGGTGACCAAGAGAATCCCCACAGACATACCCACAAGCCGACCTGATCTTTTGAAGACTCTTCCTAGAAGTTTCTGGGTCATGTCAAATGGACAGTTAAAACTAGCCGTCACAAGTGTGCAATGTCTCAATAAAGACCTAACTCGGGACTCTGGTTGCAGGAAAGACAGAAGATGATGTCCCTGCATGACAGCACTCCACAAGTCAAAGGGAAGCCAAAGCGGCAGTGGTTCCCAAAGTAGGGCAGCACTTCCGGTCTTCTTAAGAACTGTGGTCCCTTTTTATCTGAATTGCTGCATTTTCCTAATACATTTTCAGGGAAAGGTTAAATAGGATTATGATGTCTCTTAAAAGAGACAGGAAACTCTACCTGGAAGAGACCAGTGCTTTTGTATTATATTTGTAACTCAAAGCAGTTTTGGAGAAAATATAATTAATTGAAGCAACTCGATGTTCTCAGCTTCAATTCACAGAAGCTCCTTCTCTGTTGGACTTGTGGTAGGACATTCATCATTAGTCACAGGAAATCCAGAGAGAGATGATTGATTTGGCTCTTCCATCTTTTGCCTTTACTTTATTCAGAATTGGCTCCATCTTCAGGTTGGTGGCTGTAGTGACTCCAGTTACCACAACCACTCAAGGTGCTTTCCCCAAAGGGGTGTGTCACCAGCTCATTGGAGTGGGAGGGCCTTCCTGTGTGTCTGGCCAGAGCTGAGCCATTTTTGAGTAGGTCTTTGCACTAACAGGTGATTTACTGAACACCTCCTATGGGAGAGTTCTGACTGAGGCTTGTTATGGTAACTTTTGTGACCATTTCCTCTTCTCTCTCAAACTCAGGTCATTCCTTATGGCTGAAAAATATTTCATCATACACATATCACACAAATACATTGAACATTTTCTTTATCCATTCCTCTGTTGTTGGACATCTAGGCTGATTCCATCGGCACATGGTTTTCTTAGTAAGGTTTACTAGAACACAGTATTATCCATTTCTTTGATTAATTTTTTTAAGTCAAGGACTCACTGGCTAAGCTGCAACTCACTAAGTAGGCTACCTGGAATTTGGTGCAGCAATTCTACTTTTGCTTTTGGAGTGCTGGGATTCCAGGCACAGACCATCATGCCTGGTTTCATCCATTTCTTTGGGGACTCTTGATGGATGCTTTTCTCTACAATGACAGAAGAAGCAGTTGTGACTCACATTTACTAATGGCCTGCCCAGTCTAAGGAATTGTGTATTTGATCCTTTACAGGAAACATTCTCTCTCTCTCTCTCTCTCTCTCTCTCTCTCTCTCTCTCTCTCTCATGTACTTCTTTTGTTTATCTTTAATTGCCTTCTAAACACAGGTCTTCTGATTTTATTATTATCAGAACAGTCCTACATTTATCATCATTGCGTGATTAGACTATTTTCTACCTATTTCTCTGGAGCATTCCCAAACTGAAGAAACCTAGTCTACAAAGGGTATGATGCCTACACAGTCAAGTCACTCTTCTTCAGCAGATTCATGCTGCCTACCCAGTGCTCCAGCTGGTGCAGAGCCCAGTGCAGTTAGAACTGACTCAGGCTTATTAGCAGTGCCTTCCAATGCTGCCTTCAGTAACCTCCATGGTAATCTCCATGGTGGTGTGAAATTGACCAACGTGAATGGATTAGTTACATCACAAAATAATGTTTTGTTTCTTTTTCCTTTGAAAACCCAGTTGAATGTTTACCAGCACACCATGGCCTCAGTGATTACTAATATCTTGCATACCTGTTCTGTTGCTTAACTGCATAAGAGACAACATCTACTTCTGAAGCTTGAAATGAATTTTTAGTATGAAGTGGCCAGTCCATGAAATCCATATTTCTGTGAAGTAACCCAATTTATGGTTCAAATGCTATACAGTTTTGCTCATCTAAGTTTCTTTTAGAGGTAAAATATTATCTCAGACTATAGAGGTGGAATCAATGAGAGAAAAAGGTGTTGCCCTTATACTAGCTGAAACTACAAGTATATTTATATCATGTAATTTGTGAAAAGCACCTGTGTATGATTATGGCAGGGGCATATCCATTACTATACAAGGCTCCAGCATTTTGAATTCTCATACAGTTCTGGGGCTGTGGAGCAGTGTTTGCTGAGACCTGAGAGGAAGACTAGGGCTCAGAGAGGCTTCTTCATCTCAGAAGTGAATTTATTTAGTTAACAAGTGTCTATTAAGTGTCTATAAGTCCTAGATAATGATTTAAAGCAATACTGACCCCAGGCTAGAGATGTAGCTCAGTTGGTAGAGTGCTTGTCTAGCATGCATGAAACTCTGAGTTTGATCCCCACTACTGCATGAAGAAGGTATGACAGCAAATTGCTATAAACCCAGTACACAGGAGGCAGGAGAATCAAAATTCAAAGTCTTCTTTTCTACCTAGGGAGTTTGAGGTCAGACCTCATCTCAGTAAAATAAAAATAATTTAACATAGAATAATATAGATGACAGCCAGATTGTTAAAAGTTCAGTTTTTAACACATTTGTGTGGTTAAGTAGGCAGAGAACTTGCTTTACCTGTGGTGATCAAGGAGCTAAGTGGGGACAGAGAAGAAAGAAAAATGTTAGGGATGCAGTAAAGTTCAAGATTTGCTTTAGAAATATGAGGATTTGGCAAGGTGTGCCTTGGGAACTGTGATGCAACAGGTGATGCCAACCAGATGGTTTGTTTGCATTCTAGTGCTGTCTTTCCTCTCCAGCCTTCCCCAAGGACTGGTCCATGATTTGCCTGTAGTGATCAAGTCTTCCCCAAGGACTGGTCTATGATTTGCACAAAGGGAAGTTCTGGTTCAAAAGCACTTGGACTGATTCCATGGAATGAAATGTTTTGAGATACCTTCTCAATCTAATATTGAATAATATTTTACACAATTGCTTAAGCAGTTATTGATATGCAGAATTCTTTATCCATCCTAATAAATAGCTGCTGATTTTTGGAGAAAAATTCTGACACTTTTAAATGCATGAATAGATCTCTGTTTTAATGAGATTTATGAGACTAAAATACTTTACAATACTTCTATAAAATTAATATATATTTCAATTTATAGCTAAGTCATCCAAGGGTACATTGTCTACATTCATGAAGAAACTTACATTTATGAATCTTTTCTATTTAAAAACAATCCATTCTCCATAGTACTTTGCTGTCAGTGGTGAAAACACTGTCTGTCCATCTTCATAATTCCTCAACTTTCCTAAAAATACCATTGTAGTGCTTTGTCAGACACCTCAAGATTCAAAGACCCAAACATACTACAGATGACGAATATAAAAGAATAATGTCTCTGCTTCAGATTAGCTTTGGAGGACACCAACTGTTGAAGGCATCTGCTAAGTGGGAGCTTTAATTGAATGGAATGTGTTGTGATTCTATCATCGAAGCTCATTGTCTCTGCACCATCTGTTGGGCAGTCTCAATTGCCTTGCCTACGTAGACAGATGTAATGACTGTATCCACTAAACTGAAATACCGCTTGTGATTAACTCCCCTTTGTATTGTGTGTGCATGTTTTCAAAGTCATTAGAAGATAAACTGATGAGAAAAAAAATATGATCTCAAACACCAAAGGAACTCAATGACAAAACAACTTGATTTTTTAAAAATGGACAAAGAATTTACATGGAAATTCTTCCAAAAACATATGAATGGCCAATAAGCACCTAAAAAGATGCTCAACATCACTAGGCATCATAGAAATGCAAATTAAGACCACAGTGTGATACCACCTCACACTGTAAGGATGGCTGTTGTTTGGAGAAAAACAAAACAATAAGTATTGGAGTGATTGTGGAAACACTTGAACCCTGGACACTGCTGTTGGGGATATACAAGTTGTCCACTGTGAAAAACTACATTGTGGGTCCTAAAAAGTTTAAAGATAGAATTTTTTGAAATTTTAAACATAATTCTTTATTGATTCTTTGGAAATTTCACATCATACACCTCAATCCTGCTCACTTCCCAGTCCCTACATATCTGTCCCTGACCGCTGAAGTATGCACCCCAAAATTAATTAAAAACAAAACAAAACAAACAAAAAACCCCACCTCACCCATTTCTCCATCTTTTCAACACCTCTTCATTCATCCTAGTGGCATCTGGAGCTTCGGTGTATCACAATAGTATAAGCCTTTTGTCCGATCAGCCCCACCCACAAAATGTTCATTGCATTGAATCTTTGGTCTGGTTCAAGGTCTCTGGTTTCTGTTACCCATTATTATTGGGCACTCATCGAAACTTCTCTCAGATATTTTGTTGTTGCCCTGAGTCATGGAGATCCTGTGGTTCTTGTTCCAAAGGACCAGTCCTTTCACCCACTCCAGCAGGTCACAGATGGGGTAGATATCAGGGTGGGCTAACCTAAGCCCAGGATGTGGGTTTTGGGTGGTAGCTCATCTGGTAGGCTACTGGGACTGCCCCCTTAGGCGAGGGGCAGATCCAGCTCTCCTAGGCCCATGCCATTTGGGCCTGCTTTCCCATTCCTGTGGTGAGGGGTGGGGCCAGCTCTGTCTTTTCAGGGCAGCACCAACTCTCCTGCTGCAGTCTCCGGCAAGGGGCAAGTCCACCTATCCAGGGGCTAGTGAGGGACAGGGCTAGATCAGCACGGCCCTCAGATTTCAACACCCATGGTTCCTATTACCTCCTGTGGTAATAAAAGCCAGGGATATCAGTCCAGGCCCTGCCCGTTGTTGGGCCATGGACCCAGACATGGCACACAGCAGCATCCCAGACCAGCCCCCATGTGGCTGTACAAGCCACTCAGATTGGCACGGCCTCTATGGCAGCGATGCTCTTGGAAATCAACATGGCTACAAGTGGTGGCCCAGATTCCTGTCATCGGCATTGCCTTCGATGGTATCAGGAACCACAGACATTAACACAGACCTTGTTGTGGTAGGGTCATGGACCAGACATGGCCCTCGGCAGTAACCCTGGTCCTGATGACATCATGGTCCCAGTGGCAGCAAGGCCCTCTGACACCAATATGACCACAGAATGCAGCCTAGACCCTGGGCATCCATGTGGCCTTTGGTGGCACCACGGGCTATGGACATCTGTAGTGATAAATTATTTATGATTTATTAAAGCTTGCCTGAGGATTCAGAAAAGAAAAGTAGCCAGCCACTAGTTCTGACCTCAAGCTCAGGCTGAAAGGGTTGATCCATGCATGAGCATTTCACTAAGCCTCGAACTGTTGCCTCTCAGTGTGGTTGGAGAATGAATTCCTCCTACTCAATACTGAAGACCTTGCTTCTATCTTTTATACCCCTCTAGTGCTTGGATTAAAGGCATGTGATTGTTACTCTTTTAGACTGATTCAATTTCATGTATCCCTGGGTGACTTTGAACTCAGGGAAACCCGTCTACCTCTTAATCTTGAGTCCTAGGATTAAAGGTGTGTACCACCACCTCCTAGCTTCTGGCTGCTGGGATTAAAGGTGTATGCCTGGCTTCTTTGGCATGTGTCTGATTTTGCTTTCTGAATCCTCAGGCAAGCTTTAATAAATCATAAATAATATATTACTATAGACATCACAGACCCCAACTGTGATAGGACCATGAACCCAGATATGGTCCCAGGCAACAGCTCAGTCATAGATGTCACCATGGCCCCAGGTGGCAGCACAAGCCACCCAGATTGGCATGGCCACCATAGTAGAGTGGCCCCCAGACACCAACAAGGTCCCAAATGGTGGCCAAGATTCCTGGCATCAGCATGGCCTTCAATGGTATCAATAGCCATAAGCATCAACACAGACCCTGGTGACTGAAGGGTCACAGACTGAGACATAGCCCTCAGCTGCAGCCTGGCCTGGGCATTACCATGGCACCTTGTGGCAGTGCAGACCACTCAAATCTCTATGGGCCCTTTCTACAGTATGACCTTCAGATGACCACCTGGCCTCTGGTGATGGCCTTTGGTAGTATCAGGAAGAGTCATGGATATCAACCCAGATTCGTGGTAAGGCCTCCAAAACCAGGCTGGGTTGGACCCAGACAAGGTCCTTTGGTACAGCCTGGGCTCAGATGTCACCATGGCCCCAGGCAGCAGCACAGCCCATCCAGATTAACACTGCTCAAGCTGAAGTGTAGCCCTCAGATACCAATATGTACTCAAAACCTTCAGTAGTTACTGAAGCCATGGACATCAATACAGACCCTGGCTGATGCTGCAGGCCCATTGACCCAGACATAGCCCCTGGCAGCAGCCCAGGCCCAGATGTTATCATGTTCCCAGGCAGCAGCACAGGCCACTCAGATCAACATGGCCCTGGTGGCAGCATGGCCCTTGGAAACCAAAATGGCTACAGGTGGTGACCCACACCCTAGGCATCCCTGTGGCCTTGGTGGCAACATGGGCCAAAACCGGTCAATATGTACGCTGGCTGTCGCAGATCCAGATATGACCTTAGGCCCAGATGTCACCCTGCTCCCAGGTGGCAAGCAGGCTGCCAGCATCAGCCCATTCCCCATAGCCCTCCCTTCTTCAGTAGAATTTTAAAAAATCATTTGGTCCAGCAGTTCCACATCTCAGTGCACACTGGAAAGAATTCAAAGCAGGGACCAGAAGAGACATTTGTAACTCAGCATTCAGCATGACACTGCTCACAATACCAAAGGAAGAAACATCCCACTACCTACTGACAGATGGATGCAGACCATGATAAGTGTTGCAACAAATATAGTGAAGTGTCTAAGTTCATGCTTATAAGTATTCATGCTATTTTAATGTTATAGTCTATGCTATTAAGCACTGGGCAGGAGTACTTTTTCTTCTGCATAATTAATTTTTATTAATAAGAATTATTTCTTAATTGTACACATTTTCAAGTAGACAGTGACAATTTAATGTTTGCATCCAAGGTGGAATTGTCAGCTCCATCTTTCTCTGCATAATTCCCAAGCCTAGTGGCCCAGTCTATGTGTGCCTGTGTGGGAGGCTGGTGTGTGTTTGCTTAGGAATGTGACCCAGGCCGCATGTGCCTGTGCAGGGTGGCTGGTGTGTGCAGGAAAAAATAACACTGACACCTTCTCTGGACTAAGGCCAACATGTTTCACTTGGGGCATCACGTCAACACCTCTTCAGAATGAGGAGTTAAGTTTATCATCTGTCCTTTGCTTATTTTATTTTTTTAAACATATATTTTATTTATTCTTTGATAATTTTGTACATTCGTACAATGTATTTTTATCATAACCTCCCTCTGCTACCCCATATCCAACTCCCTCTGGGTCTGCCCCCTTCCCCAACATGTCTTCCTCCCAACTGTGTGTTCTTTTCTTTCTCTTTCTCCCCAAAGATATTTTAATGGTCACAGAGTTTCCTGACATGGTTGAACCATAATTTAAGTAGTAGTTTCCTATTATGTAACTTGAGACTATGTGCTATTTGACACCCTTCTATATTGTGGGAATTCCTCCTCATCTGAGCCATGATGGGAGGGAGGAAGGTTCTCTTGTCCTAGACATAAAAGAGTCTAAGCCTGTTCTGCAGCCTCCTTGCAGCTGGAGGAGAAATAAATTCTCTGTAAATACAACACACCTATTCCAGAATGCATCAGGGTCTGTAGTTCTTCAGAGCCACAGAGTGTGATGGTAGAGAGCCTGTTAGACCTCAGTGGCAGGAGCTGTAGCCAAATCAGCTTCCAAGGGCATCGGTGATACCCATGCCAAACAAACTTAGTGTTGACCACAGAGTTCTCTCATGCTCCCTCGCTGTCAAACTGGGTTTTATTATCTTTCTGGAAATACTTCAAGTTGTCCTTTTATTATTTTATTTATTTATTTATTTATTTTGGTTTTTCGAGACAGGGTTTCTCTGTGTAGCTTTGGAGCCTATCCTGGAACTCGCTCTGGAGACCAGCCTGGCCTCGAACTCACAGAGATTGAGGCCTGCCTCTGCCTCCTGAATGCTGGGATTAAAAATGTGTCACCAATGCCTGGCTTTATTATTTTATTTTAATTAAATTGTTTATATTTATTTTTATGTCACATGTTGCCTAAGATGGGCCTTGAATTTCTGATCTTCCTGCTCCTACCTCACACACGTTGGGGTTGGGGGTAGTGTCACCATACCAGCGGCTTCAAGACTAAATGCATTCCTCTTTAGATTGTATCAGCTGCAGTTACATTTGTTTGGTAAGAACTAAAGACCCTGCCTAACAGAACTGTTGACAGGTTTTGAGGGTCGTTATAAACTCTCAAATGATGATCATCCTTGTATTTTAATGACGTTTTCATTTCCTTGAATCTATTCCCACACAAGTATCAAATGAAAATGGGAACAATGGTATCAGCTGACTGACAAAACAAAACAGCATAGTGTGTAGGCTTCAGAATGAACTAAGTGATGACATACGTAAAAGAATATGGATTTGCTTCATGTTGCATGTGAAGATATAGTCTAAAATTACAAAAGTATAATTTTTTAGTTTCTTTGTTGTTTATTATTGTTTATTGTGTTTGTGTAGAGGTCAGGGGGCAACTTTGTGGAATTGCTTCTCACTTTCCACCTTTATGCAGGTTCTGCGGATCAAATTCATGTAGACACATTTGATATCAAACACCTTTACCTGCTGAGCACTCCCACCAGCCCCAAACTACATTTTGGGGAGGTTCTCTCACACAGGTATTTTATTACATTCTCCCTGACACACTCTCAGCACAGTTAGAAAATAGAGAAATATGGCTTAAAGTTTAAACTATCCATGTTGGAGTTACAGAAAAAAAATGCAAATACTGATTGTGGTTTCCTTCAGCTAACATGCACTTGGTACATACTGTATGTTCAGTGTAGTCCAGAGGCTACGTTTAGTAGGAGCTAATGCAAGACAGGAATTAATCACAGAAGGCACATGTGATTCATTCCTGTGATCAGTTGCATGGAAAGTGCAGGCTGACTTGCCAGAGACATAGAAGGCTTCTTGTGGAGATGGGTGTCAAAGCAGGAGGGGCCAATGGAGAAGAGCAGTTGAGCAATGGGGCAGGGTTACTGGACTTCCCAGACAGAGGAAATGGCTTTGGTTCAATGCCAAGAACCTTTCAAGGAATTAATTGGCCAGCATGCTGTGCCATAAGGCAACAAATATAACTGAGATCATGCCAGTGACTTCATCTCTAACAGGGCACCTTAAGATTTAAGGTCCTTGCTTACAAGAGTAATACAGAGCCACTGAGTGTGCTTGGGTGGACTAGAGACCAGAGAGGGTCAAATTCATTCTGCCTGTCATATGTAGAACAAACAGCCAGAGTTCAGAGTGAGTATAAGGCTCTGGGTAGACATTGGTGTTAGCTGTGGTTAGTAGAAAAGGAAGAGGGTTAGGTTGTTCAGAATGTGTGGAGGGCCCCAGTCAGCGTGTGTTGGTGATATGTTAGATGTAAGTATTATAGTAGAAAAGGGGAGACTGGTACAAAAGATGAGTCCTTCACCTTTGGCTTGCCCATTTGGATGTGTATTGCTGTCTCAGAGGTAGGGAAGACATCATAGTTCAGTTTGGGGTCCTGTGATTTTATGATTTATACAGATCACCAGTTTAGTCTGGGGTATGCTGTTGTTTGGGTACTGTTGTGCCCAATCCACCAGACCTCCAGAGAAACCATCAAGGAACAGACTCTCCAAATGCAAGCATAAGATTTCTTTATTGAAGTCAAGCAGTGATGAGTAGGTGAGGAATCATCAGTCTCAGGCAGTAGGGTAGCGGGATTGAGGACAACAAGAGGCTCCGATAATGTGTCACACGAGCGCTGGTCCATCGATCCAGGGGCTGTCGGATGATGCTTTCTAGAGCATGGGGTGCCACCACAGTTGTTTGTTGTCCCAGAATGAGCTTATGAGCATCCTTAACAAGCAGAGGTATGGCAGCAACAGCTTTCAGGCAAGACGGCCACCCACTGGCAACAGGGTCTAATTTTTTTGATAGGTAAGCGATTGGCCTCTTCTAAGGTCCCAAAGTCTGAGTAAGGACTCCTCTGGCGACCCCTGCTCTCTCATCCACATAGAGAGTAAAAGGTTTGGTTAAATCAGGCAAAGCTAGGGCTGGGGCCATTAGTAGGGTCCTTTTAATTTCTTCAAAGGCTTTCTGATGATCTGGGGTCCACACAAAGACTCCCCCTTCTTTGGTTAGAGGGTACAACGGGGCAGCCAAGGTTACAAACCCTGGTATCCACAGCCTGCAGAAGCCAGCAGTCCCCAAAAATTCTCTTACTTGTCTAGGCATAGTTGGGTTAGGGATCTGGGTTACAGTCTTTTTTCTGGATTTCGTTGCTTTCCGTCTCGGAGTACGTATGCAAGATAAGTAACCTCCGTTTGACACAGCTGAGCCTTTTTAGCAGAGGCTTGGTACCCCAACTCACCCAACTCCGTTAGCAGGTGTTCAGTCCCTTGACTGCATTCAGACTTAGTAAGTGCTACCAAAAGCAAATCATCAACATATTGGAGCAAGGTTACCTGGGGATTTTCAGCTCTGAAGGTGACCAAGTCCTGGTGGAGGGCCTCATCAAAGACAGTGGTAGAATTCTTGAAGCCTTGGGGTAGTCTAGTCCAGGTCAACTGACCCACTAGTCTGGCATCCAGATCTCTCCATTCAAAAGCAAAAATAGGTTGGCTGGAATGATGTAACTTTAGGCAAGAGAAAGCATCTTTCAGATCTAGAACAGTATACCACTTCCTGTCTGGTGGGAGCGAGCTGAGGAGATTATAAAGGTTGGGGAAAGTCGGGTGTATGTCCTGGACCCCCTTGTTGATTTCCCTTAGGTGTTGTACTGGTCTGTAGTCACTAGTGCCAGGCTTTTTAACGGCAACAGGGGAGTATTCCAGGAAGACTGGCAAGGTATCAAAATACCTTGTTGTAGTAGCCTTTGGATATGAGGCCTAATTCTTTCTCTAGCCTCTCAGCTCATTGGGTACTGACGTACACTTATAGGGGTGGCACAGTTTTTTAGTCCCACTACTATTGGGGGAACTCTTATTGCCATTCCCATTCCTCCAGTCTCTGCCCAAGCCCTAAGGAATGTTGTCAACCAGCCTTTTATGTCAGAGGTTTTTTTCCTGACTCAGGAGCTCATGTAGTCTATACTCTTCTTCAAGCCTCAGGGCCAATGCCGTGGAGGCAGGAGTCTCCAATGTCACCTCCTGTCCAATTCAAGTGAACCTGATTTTTAATTTATTTATTAGTTCTAGTTAGGGAACAAGCTTATTTCAGGTCCCTTCTCCCTCTCCCTTCCCTCATCCCCAACCCTCCTTCCCCACCCCCAGCCCACCCCCCCCACCCCATCCACCCACCACTCCCCAGGCAGGGTAGGGCCCTCAACAGGGGGCTCTGCAAAGTCCACCAAATCTTCCTGTGCTGGTCCTGGGCCCTTCCCCATGTGTCCAGGGCCAGAGTGTAACCCTTCACGTGGGATGGGCTCTCAAAGTCCCTTCTTGCACCAGGGAAAAATACTAATCCACCATCAGAGGCTCCCTGGAGTGCAGAGGCCTCCTTATTGACATCCATGTTCAGGGGTCTGGATCAGTCTTGTACTGGCCTCCCCGACAGCATCTGGGGTCCATGTGCTCTCCCTTGTTCAGGTCAACTGTTCCTGTGGGTTTCTCCAACCTGGTACAGACCCCTTTGTTCTTCATTCCTCCCTCTCTTCAACTAAATTCCCGATTTCGGCTCAGTGTATATCTGTGGATGTCTGTCTCTGCTTCCATCAGCCACTGGGTGAGGGCTCTTGGATGGCATAAAGAGAAGTCATCAATCTCATTTTAGGGGAAGGGCTTTTGGTTTATCCTCTCCACCGTTGCCTGGATTGTCAGATCGTGTCATCCTTGTAGGTCTCTGAAGATCTGCCTGATTCCAGATCTCCTCTCGGACCTATAGTGGCTCCCTCTGATATGGTATCTCTCATCCTGCTCTCTTTCCTCTATTCTTTCCCCAACTCAATATTTCTGCCCCTCCATTTCCTCTCCTCTATTCCTCTTCTCTTGCTCTTATTGTAGCAGCTCCTTCCCCCCCCTACCCTCATGCCCCCAATTAGTTCAGGAGTTCATGCCACTTCCATTCCTGGGGACCATTTATCCCTTAGAGTCCTTCATGTTTCCTAGTTTCTTTGGTGAAGAGCATTATAGGCTGGTAATCCTTTGCTCTATGTCTAAAATTCATATATCAGTGAGTACATA
The DNA here is from genome assembly GCF_003668045.3 of Cricetulus griseus. NCBI lineage: Eukaryota > Metazoa > Chordata > Mammalia > Rodentia > Cricetidae > Cricetulus > Cricetulus griseus. The sequence goes on along the minus strand of NW_023276806.1, from coordinate 121,670,292 downwards.
CCATGTTTGTCTTTTTGTGACTGGGTTACCTCACTCAGGATGGTTTCCTCTAGTTCCATCCATTTGCCTGCGAATTTCAAGATTCCATTGCTTTTTTCTGCTGAGTAGTACTCCATTGTATAAATGTACCACATTTTCTCAATCCATTCTTCAGTTGAGGGGCATCTAGGTTGCTTCCAGGTTCTGGCTATTACAAACAATGCTGCTATGAACATGATTGAACATATGTCCTTGTTGTATGAACATGCACTATTTGGGTATATAACCAAGAGAGGAATGGCTGGATCTTGAGGTAGACTGATTCCCATTTTTCTGAGCAACCACCATACTGATTTCCAGAGTGGTCTTACAAGTTCGCACTCCCACCAGCAATGGAGGAGTGTTCCTTTTTCTCCACATCTCTCCAGCATAGATTGTCATTGGTATTTTTTATTTTAGCCATTTTGACAGGCGTGAGGTGGTATCTCAGAGTTGTTTTGAGTTGCATTTCTCTGATGGCCAATGATTTTGAGCACTTTCTTAAGTGTCTTTCAGCCATTTCAGATTCCTCTGTTGAGAATTCCCTATTTAGTTCTGCACCCCACTTTTTAATTTCATTGTTTGGTGTTTTGGTGGCTAGCTTCTTGAGCTCCTTATATATTTTGGAAATCAGTCCTCTGTCAGATGTGGGATCGGTGAAGATCTTTTCCCATTCTGTGGGTGGTCGTTTTGTCCTACTGACTGTTTCCTTTGCCTTGCAGAAGCTTCTCAGTTTCAGGAGGTCCCATTTATTAATTGCAGACCTCAGTGTCTGTGCTACTGGCGTAATGTTCAGGAAGTGGTCTCCTGTGCCAATTTGTTCAAGGGTAATTCCCACTTTCTCTTCTAGAAGATTCAGTGTGGCTGGATTTATGCTGAGATCTTTGATCCATTTGCACTTAAGTTTTGTGCATGGTGACAGGTATGGATCTATCTGCAATTTCTGCATGTCCGAATCCAATTGTACCAGCACCATTTGTTGAAGATGCTATCTTTTTTCCATTGTATAGATTTAGCACCTTTGTCAAAAATAAGGTATCCATAGGTGCGTGGGTCAATATCAGTGTTTTCAATTCAATTCCATTGGTCTATCTGTCTATTTTTGTGCCAATACCAAGCTGTTTTCAGAACTATGGCTCTATAGTAGAGCTTGAAGTCGGGGATGGTGATGCCTCCAGAAGATCCTTTATTGTAAAGAGTTGTTTTGGCTATCCTGGGCTTTTTATTTTTCCATATAAAGTTGAGTATTGTTCTTTCAATGTCTGTGAAAAACTGTGTTGGGATTTTGATGGGGATTGCATTGAATCTGTAGATTGCTTTTGGCAGGATTGCCATTTTTACTATGTTAATTCTACCTATCCAAGAGCATGGGAGATCTTTCCATTTTCTGGTATCTTCTTTAATTTCTTTCTTTAAAGTCTCAAAGTTCTTATTGTACAGGTCTTTCACTTTTTTGGTTAGTGTTACCCCAAGATATTTTATGTTGCTTGTGGATATTGTGAAAGGTGATGTTTCCCTGATTTCTTTCTCATTGGATTTATCATCTGTATATAGTAGGGCTACTGATTTTTTTGAGTTAATTTTGTATCCTGCTACCTTGCTGAAGGTGTTTATCAGCCGTAGGAGTTCCCTGGTAGAGTTTTTCGGGTCACTAATGTAGACTATCATGTCGTCTGCAAATAGTGAAAGTTTTACTTCATCCTTTCCAATTTGTATCCCTTTGATCCCCTTTTCTTGTCTTATTGCTCTAGCCAGAACTTCAAGTACAATATTGAAGAGATATGGAGAGAGTGGACAGCCTTGTCTTGTTCCTGATTTTAGAGGAAACGCTTTGAGTTTCTCTCCATTTACTTTGATGTTGGCTATTGGTTTGTTGTATATTGCATTTATCATATTTAGATATGTTCCTGTTATTCCTGTTCTCTCCAAGATCTTTATCATGAAGGGATGTTGGATTTTGTCAAAGGCTTTTTCAGCGTCCAGTGAGATGATCATGTGGTTTTTCTTTTTCAGTTTGTTTATATAGTGGATTACATTGATGGATTTTTGTATGTTGAACCATCCTTGCATCCCTGGGATGAAGCCTACTTGATCATGGTGGATGATTTTTCTGATATGTTCTTGGATTCGGTTCGCCAATATTTTATTGAGTATTTTAGCATCAATGTTCATGAGGGATATCGGTCTGTAGTTCTCTTTCTTAGTCATATCTTTGTGTGGCTTGGGTATCAAAGTGATTGTAGCCTCGTAGAAAGAGTTTGGCAATATCCCATCTGCTTCTATTGTGCGGAACAGTTTGAGGAGTACTGGAATTAGCTCTTGTTTGAATTTCTGGTAGAATTCTGCAGTGAAGCCATCTGGCCCTGGGCTTTTTTTGGTTGGGAGGCTTTTGATTACTGCTTCTATTTCATTAGGGGTTATAGGTCGATTTAAACTGTTTATCTGATCTTGATTTAATTTTGGTAAGTGATATTTATCCAGAAAGCTGTCCATTTCCTTTAGATTTTCCAATTTTGTGGAATACAGGTTTTCAAAGTATGACCTAAAGATTCTCTGGATTTCCTCAGTGTCCGTTGTTATATCCCCCTTTTCATTTCTGATTTTGTTAATTAGCATGCTCTCTCTCTCTGCCTTTTGGTTAGTTTGGCTAGAGGTTTGTCTATCTTATTGATCTTCTCAAAGAACCAACTCTTTGTTTCATTGATTCTTTGTACTGTTTTCCTAGTTTCTACTTTGTTGATTTCGGCTCTCAGGTTGATTATTTCCTGGCATCTACTCCTCCTTGGTGTGTTTGCTTCTTTTTGCTCTAAAGTTTTCAGTTGTTCTGTCAATTCTCTAATGTGACTTTCCTTCAGTTTCTTCATGTGAGCACTTAGTGCTATGAACTTCTCTCTTAGCACTGCTTTCAGGGTGTCCCATAAGTTCGGGTATGTTGTGTCTACATTCTCATTAAATTCTAGGAAGTCTTTAATTTCTTTTTTTATTTCTTCCTCAACCCAGGAATGGTGCAATTGAGTGTTATTCATTTTCCATGAGAATGTAGGTTTTCTGCAATTCGTATTGCTGTTGAATTCTACCTTTAATGCATGGTGGTCTGATAAGATACAGGGGGTTATTTCAATTCTTTTGTTAACTGTGGAGGTTTGCTTTGCTGCCAACTATGTGGTTAATTTTTGAGAAGGTTCCATGTGGCGCTGAGGAAAAGGTATATTCTTTTGTGTTTGGATGGAATGTTTTATAGATACCTGTTAAACCCAGTTGTGTCATAACTTCTGTCAGATCCTTTGTTTCTTTGTTAAGTTTCTGCCGGGCCTTTAACTTTGTAAACAAATTTCTTCCCAGTAAAGGCATAGGACACTCAGGAATAACTAAGAAGGAACGAGTCACTTGTCCTCTCCCCAGGTCTACAGTCTGTGAGGTGATCCATGGGTATTGTTTCTGTCCAGTTGCCCCAATTATTATAGTCTTTGTATGTTTTAGCTTTCCCAATGGTTGTTTCAGCACATAGTGGTCAGCCCCTGTGCCCACTAAAAAGTCCGTGTGGGTCCCCTCCACAGTTAGGGTTACCCTAGGCTCAGGGAGGGGGTCCGAGCCCTGACCCCTCTATTCATTTTCCTCTAGGGCCAGTATCTTAGGGGCTCTTTCTTTTTTCTTTGGGCACTCTCTTGCCCAGTGTCCTCTCTCTTTACATTAAGGACTCCATTAATCCCGTCAGGCTGGCGGGATTCTCTGAAAAGGAGGGGTGGTTAGTTTTCCAATTGTAAAGATCAACAGAGGAAAAAGGCCAATACTGGAGGGGTTGAAGGTTGGGTGACCTGAGTGCTCTGGCTTCGGGTGCCCATCGCAGGCCCTCTCCCTGCGCCATCACTGGCACCAGAACCAGACATCTGGGGTAGCCGGTAAGGAGGTGGCAGAGGCTTCAGCCACTCAGGTGGCTCCTCTATCTCGGGATAGATTTTAGGAGGAGCTGAAGGTAGATTCTCTGGGGGAGCTTCAGGTTGCAGTTTGCACTCCGACTTTCAGAGAGCCAGGAGTCAGGAGCCTGACCTCACACCCAGGGTTTTACCCAAGGTTGGTTGATTCTGGACCAAATCCTGCCATAAAGTAATGTATGCTGTTGATCGGGATGGGATCCTGGTCCTTCCGGGATTAAATACCAATGGCTTTAATTTCAAGAATAATGGTTAAGTCAAAAGTGCCAGCCAACATCAAACACCGGCCAAGGAGCAAAAAGTCTGCCACGGTTTTTTCTTAATCTCAACTGACAAATTGTGTGCTCTTGTCCTAACTTCAGTCCAATGGTCCATAGTCAAACTCAGGGGAGTCGTCATAGTCTGTGCCATCGTCAAGGTCACAAATAAGACAAAACAAAAACCCAAGACACACAAACAAAAGCTAACAGATGTCTGTCTCCACTTAAACAGACAAAACCACTCCAGAAATACAGACGGCCGGGAGGGTGTGTAACTCCCCAACCCAGGAGAACTACCATACGATCACCAGCACCCAGATGGAGACCTCGGTTCCCCCAGAACCCTGGGACGTTCCCAGGTCATCAGTTGGTGATCTCCTAGCACGTCTGCTGATCACACTCTCTGTCTCCTTTTGAAATGAGAGAACCCTCCGTCTCTTCCTGAGACACAAACAACTGCAAAGCACAGAACCAGATTTCAGCTGGTACAAAAACACAAAGACACAGACAGACAAGACAGACAATATATCCCACCTCCAAGTGGGTCTTCGGAGATGAGGGTTGTCGCAAATCCCGGATGAGCCCCCAAATGAAAGACCCCCAGAGGCTCAGGCCCACAGGATCTCGGTCCAGGACCATGGCCACTCCAATCACCATGCGGAGATGAAAGCTTGATGCAAACAGCACAAGGCTTTATTGTAATTGTTTAACGAGCTAACCCCCATGGTGGATGGCTAGGAAAGATGCAGTGAAGCCACACATAGAGATCTTATAGGGCAGCGTAAGAGGAGTGTCTAGGGGTACGCACAGGCTCAGGATTGGTGTGCCTCCAGGCTTGGAGGGTTTGCCCTGTGTTGGTTGGTCAACTGGTTGTCATTGCTGTGCACTTGTTTGTAAAGCACACCCAGAGCCATAAAGCATAGCACTACCAGCTAACTTCTGATTGGTTCCTTGCCACAAGGCAGGCTGCTGAAATGGGGAGCTGGTCCCTTCAGTTCCCATTCTCTCTCAACTTGAGGGAATCTGTGAAGGATTATCTAGCCTCTGGGCATGTGTGGGATTGTGTTGATTAGCCTAATTGAGATGAGAAGGAAAGTCCTAAAGGTAGGTGTCACCTTTCCTAAAGTCTGGAGTACTAGGCAGAGAAAAAGGAAAAAGTAAGTATTTTTCTTTGCTTCTTGATTGTGCATGTGAGGTGACCAACTGCTTCAGACTTCTCTTGTCTTGATGTCCCTATTATGATGATCTGTATCCTTAAACTATGAGCCCCATTACGTTGCTTTCCCTCCACAAAGTATTGTATCTCTGCAACAAGAAAAGAAACTAAGCCGCTAACATTAAAGAAGAAGATGATGAAGAAGAGGAAGAGGAAGGAGATGAGGAGGAAGAAAGGAAGAAGAGGAAGAAGAAATCATCATCTGGGGGCCAAAGGCACAGCAGTTAAGATTGCATACTTCTCTTGGAGACAGACCATGATTAAGCAGCTCCAAAGGATCTGATTGCCTCTTCAGGACTCTTCAGACACTCCCACATGCACATAATATACATGTACACATAATTTTTAAAATCTTTAAAAGGGCTCTAACAGGTAAACATTGGATGTTTTTAAGTTAGTCATAGCTGGGGGTGTGTTGGGAGCTAAGAACTGATTCCATTAGAGAATTTCTCCAGGTCCTAACCTCTGGAGCTCCGGTTGGCATTGCATTGCAGATGCTAGCTGATTTGCTGTTGAATGGCATAGCCTCAGTGGAAAATGTCCCCTAGTTTTGCGTCTCTACAAAACTAAGCATTTGAATAGGCCTGCACCATGACAAGGGCTAGGTCTACACTATGAATGAGGAAGGTTAGGAGGTATCTGCAGAGAGGTCTATGGGAGGAGAGACAGTTGAGAGATCTGCTGATAGCACCAAGGGAGATGTGAGAGAAATGGTTTCGAGGTCAGGGAAGAATGGTTAGAAAGCAGCCAGGAAGATGCTGAAATAAAGGAGACACTCCAGTTTTGCAGCATGGAACTGAGAGATCTCTAAAGATGACAAGATGCCTGTGTCTGGTCTTTATCGCCATTGGGTTGCTAGGAATTTCCAAGTCCACGCTCCCCCACTCAGGCTGGACCTTGTGGCTTCTGTGGTTTGGGACTGAGACATGCTGGGCCATGACAGGGGTGTAGCTCAGTGCCACAGAGCTTCCTTAACATGTGTGAGCCCCTGGACGTGATCTTTACTATAACAAGTAAATAAGCCTTTGAAGAGAGGATTCACAAAAATGTAGAACGTTAATAATGTAAAAACACTGCTATGCAAGCTGGGCGGTGGTGGCGCATGCCTTTAATCCCAGCACTCGGGAGGCAGAGGCAGGTGGATCGCTGTGAGTTCGAGACCAGCCTGGTCTACAGAGCTAGTTCCAGGACAGCCTTCAAAGCCACAGAGAAACCCTGTCTCAAAAAAAAAAAATACTGCTATGTAACAAAAAAAATAAAAAATCAAGCATGTTTCAAAAATGAGGTGCTAAGAATCACTGTGTGAAGAATAACAAATATTAGTGTCCTGAGAATTGATCATATGAGCAAGAATTTGGTGAAGGGTTGGAGAAGAGGTGAGGTAAAAAATGTCTAGAATGTCAACAGATTTTGTGGGAAGAGGTGGCATAGAAGGAGAGTGAAGGAAGAGTCATTGTTTATTTTTAAATGGGAAAGTCTTGAAAATAGTTTTAAAACACACAAGAAGGATTCAACTGAAAGAGAGTATATCTGTTAGGTGCATAATGACTGGCATCATTTAAAATGGGGGAAGGGTGGGTAAGATGGCTCAGCAGACAAAGTGTTTTCATGAGACTAAGTTTGGTCACAACCTGAGTTTGGTCTCTAAAACTAGGTAAAGGTGGAAGGAGAAAACCCAATTCCACAGAGCTATCATATGGCCAATGCTGTGCCCAAATTCTGAACCCTTGTTAGACCCCCGAAAACTCAAGTATCCGGGGTCCCAGGCCACGTTCTCGGTCACCCCAATCACCAGGCGGATTCGAGAGCTTGCTGCAAACTGCACGAGGCTTTATTGTAATTTAACGAGCTAACCTCATGTTAGCGCGGGTCTTTCACCCACCTGCCATGGCGGATGGCCAGAAAAGACAGTTTGAAGCCGCTGCGCACAGATCTTTATAGGGCAGCGTAAGGGGAGTGTCTAGGGGTACAAACAGGCTCAGGATTGGTGTGCCTCCAGGCTTGGAGGGCTTGCCCTGTGCTGATTGGTCAACTGGTTGTTATGGCCCATAGGCCCTCCCAGGGTGGTTGCTATGCTCTCTACGTCATTGCTGTGCGCTTGTCCGTAAAGCACACCCAGAGCCATAAAGTATAGCGCCACCAGCTAACTTCTGATTGGCTCCTTGTCACGAGACAAGCATCTGACTTTCTAGTGTCTGGGACAAGGTCATAGAAGCACGTGTTCGGCCGTTATGGCTGCCAAAAGGGAAGCTGGTTCCTTTACCCTTAAATCACCAAGAGACCCGTTCCAATGCAAAAGCAGAGTCCTTTACTGTTTAATGAGTTAACTGCATTAACTCATTTTCCTCATCCATCTAGCAAAGTGGTTGGCATGAGATGGACCCAAAGGGGCTGTGAGGCAGGGAATTTACTGGGGTATGCAAGGGGAGTGTCTAGGGTTACATAGCAGTCTCAAGATTGGTGCACTTCTGGGCTTTGGGACCTGTCCTGTGTTGATTGGTTAACTTGTTGCTATGGCCTAGAGGCCCTCCCAGGGCAGTTGTTACGCTCTGCACATCTCTGTTATGACACTTTTACCATAAAGCCTGTCCAGAGCCTGCCAGCTAACTTCTGATTGGTTTCTTGCCACATGGAGAACATCTGACCTTCTAGTGACAAGGGCAGGTTTGGCAAGGTCAGACATGTGCTGAGTCAGAGGCCTACATCTTGCTGGGTCTTTTCTGCAGCCTGTCATGGCTGCTAAAGCAGGGGGCTGGGTGAGGGGCTGGTCTCCTCACTTCCATATACAAGCATGACACATACTATAGATACAACCTGATCAGCTGCCCTGAGCCAGATCGACTTTCACCAGTCCACCTGCCCTTCCAGAAGACATCATATTCCATCATGAACTTTAAGCCCAAATAAACCTTGGGAAACAGAAAGGTAACTGATAGTACCATTCTTACTCATTAAAAATTTGTTTTTAATTTTATTTATTATTTCTAATTTTATTTATTATTAGTGTGTTATAATGCATGCATGTAAGCACATGCATTGTGTGTTTGTTTGTGTGTGTGTGTGTGTGTGTGTGTGTGTGTGTGTGTGTGTATGTGTGTGTGTGTATGTGTGTGTGCGCGCAAGGGCCAGCAGAAAGTGGGGATCCAGTAAAGATGCTCCACTCTAAAGCTGCCTTGTAACCAAACTTCAGAATTAAAGAACTGTATGTTCTCTAAAAGTCCGGTATATGAACAAGATGTTTCAAAAGAGAGAGGAAAGTAGAGACAAGGACAAACAGCAAGAACATAACTCAACAAGACCTCCTGGTGTGAAAGGCCATCACTTGAAAGTCAAAGAGCATCTAGTGCATGAATGGGAAAAGAACAAACTTCAAGGTTCATCTGGAGAGGCAGGGACCATCAGAAGCAAAGTGAAGATCCCGACCTCAGCATCTTTCCTCTGCTCCTCACCTTCCCTGTGTCCTCTCCTCTAGCCTCCATTTAAACTCAGCGATTAGGAATTCTCATTAATCCCTGGGATAGAGCCTTCATATCTGTGTCCTCTTACACTTGTCTGTTCTGAGCCAAATTACAACCCGTTACATGTTCCTTGCATTCCATCTCCACACCTGTACAGCTGAACACAAAATCAAGAAAGCAGTCCTACCAACTGCTCTTATTTTAAGTTCATAATCACTAACTTCAGGTGGACCTTTTTGCTGCCCAGAAAGTAGATAGTATCACCTGTTATGCCCCCTTCCCATTTTACAGTGTTTTTATCCTCCAAATTCCTCGATACAGCTTCAACTTCTTATATTGTTAAAAAAACAAAACAAAAAAAGAAACAAAACAGAAGCTACCAGAAAGAATTCCCAGAAACCTAATGTGCTACTTCTGCCATGCTCCTATACCTGTGCCCACAGAGTTCGTGTCCCAAGCTATAGGCCACATCACCCTGCTCTGTAAGAATACTACTTCAGCCATCTCCATCTGTCTCACCATCGATTTCTGCGTAACTCCACATCCTTATCTAGTTACTTACCCCACTGCTGTCTCTGCCCAGTCTCCAAATTGTCTGGTTCTATGCTCACTTAAATGAGGTAAACTTGAAGCACGCCACCATGAGCATCAGCAACTACGTACACACAGCTTTGAAGGTTACCATGCATCTTACTGACCTGTAGCAGGATCAGGTAGGCGTCCTGCTGCAGAGCAATCAGACATCACCCAGTCTGCTCTTGGTATACCACCTGGCAGATCAGATATGACTGCTATCCTTCCTGTGATGTGCTTGAGCACATCACACTCCTGGTATACTGCTTGGTAGATCAGGTATGACTCTGCTATCCTTCCCATGCTGTGCTTTAACATACCACACTTCTGGCATTGGTTCTACCCCACTTGTGCCCTTAATCTGAACTTTAGGTATGGGTGGATTTCAAATCTCAAGGCTCTTGGGTCACTTTTCTTTTCCAGCCATACACACTAGCTCAGTCATCTAAACTGGCATTGTGACATACATAAACACAGCTGACCACTCTCTGGTTCAATCTTTAGCTTTGACTGTATGTTACCAGTATATCCAGCTGCCTTCCCAAGTTCTCTTTCTAAGTCTCTAGTTTAATACCTCTGAAATTTAGGTCTTTCCCACTTTCCATATTAATGGTGAGTTCATCTTTTGCTGTAAAGGTCAAAAGGTTCACACAGCTGGGACATACACATTGCACATTGGTTCTACCCTTCAGAAGTACAAACATTAGTGATTTTCTTCAGCACCCCCGTGATACTATTCTGAAATCAGTCATGGATGCCTCTTATCACCATATCTTGCCTCAGCTTTTTTTTTTTTTATCTTAACAGCGTGTTTGATATATTTAAGCGAACATCTAAGCATGTCAACCCTGATTCTTTGTGAAAGTGCCTAGACAATTAAAACATTTTTTGTTGCCTCAACTTTTAAAATTACTTCTTTAAGAAGCCTCCATGCCTTTACCCTTTCCAGTTCTCTAAGTGACCACCAGAATTACAGTGTTATAATGTAAGTCAGATCATGTCTAATTTCTGTTAGCATCTGGTAACCTTCTGTATCAGTAAGAGGAAAATAAAATCATAGCTGGGACCATTCAAGCCCATTTGGTCCACCACCTCTGCTGCCTCTGCTCCTTGTCTTCCTCCCATTTGATTACTCCCCTGAGGCTGTGTTGGATCACTTACTCCTTTTCAATCATTCTCCATGTTCTCAGGCTTGGTCTAAGAAGCAGAAGAACTTATTAGTGGTGATATGGAGTAGGAAATGAGACTTCAGTGTTTAGCTTTATGAGGCTGAGGTCATTGTCGTGCTATCCAGTTTACCAAGGGCTTTGCTTTTACACATGGTGTTAACTCTAAAGTCAACAGGGTTGGAAGGTTACAAAGAGCAGAAAGATATAAAGTGGAGGATATGAGACACAATATGGAGACTTTGATGAGCTATTATCAATTGCAAACTGGAACCCAGTCAGAGCCAATGGTGTCCTCTTGTCCCTCCCAACTCTAGCCTCAGGCTGTAGAAGCTGGTGCCCTTCCTTGTATAGCCAAATGTGGGTCTGGGTCAGCAGCCAGAGAAACTGAAGGCAGTCATCTCTAAGGACCTGGCTGCTGCCTCGACATAGATGGCTTCACTGACCTTTGGTAATGCTGTCCCCAAATTTGGAACCTCAAAATCACCAAGAGGCGCATTTCGATGCAAAAGCAATGAGTCTTTTATTGCAGTTGTTTAACGAGCTAACCCTATTAGCATGGGCCTTTCATCCATCCACAATGGCGGATGGCTGGGGAAAGACCATGACAAACCACAGGACAGAGATCTTACAGGGCAGCGTGAGGGGAGTATCTAGGGGTAAGCACAGGCTCAGGATTGGTGTGCCTCCAGGCTTGGAGGATTTGCCCTGAGTTTATTGGCCAACTGGTTGTTATGACCCATAGGCCCTCCCAGGGCAGTTGCTATCTATACTCTGCACGTCACTGCTGTGCACTTGTCTGTAAAGCACACCCTGAGCCGTAAAGCATAGCACTACCAGCTAACTTCTGATTGGTTCCTTACCAAGAGGCAGGCATCTGACCTCCTAGTGAACCAAGGCAAGGTCAGGCAAGCATGTATTAGGCTGTTATGGCTGCCAAAACAGGGAACTGGTCCCTTCAGTAACTGCCCAGATAACCAATCTCAGGAACTTTTTGAGCAAAAAATATCTGCTACTTTATATGAACATCACCAATTTTGAGCAAATTTCTCCTCTCCGTTAAACCTATGCAATATCACTTGAGGAAGCTGTCTGAAAAAAGCTTAGCTAGACTGGCCCAGTAAGAAGCACCCTCCCCAAAACTCCCCCACAGCCTCTACATTAGGTTTTACTGGCCTGCAAGTAACCACTCTCACCGCCAATACTGACACATTCTTCAAGCCTTTACTGAACAATATCTTCCCTGGGCACTTCGTTTAAATTTTCATATTTTTCACTGGTAAATCCTGTGGAACAGTTTCTTTGAAATTGTGTTGGGGAAAAGCTGAGCAGGGTGGCAAGCACTTGTAATCCCAGCATTGAGAAGGTCGAGACAGGGGAAACTGTGAATTTGAAGCCAGAATGGGCAATATAATGAATGAGTCCTATGTCAGTCACAGGCACATGGGGGGGGATGTTTAAACTAAAATTCTGTGACTGTTAAAGACTTGATTTCCTACGCCATTCATACAATTAATGAATAGCAGGAGTCTAAGAGTCTCAGCGGGTGGTGAGAGTTTGACCTTCATGAATGAAGCAGAATTCTTTAAAGGGGGCCCAAACAGCTTCCTTGCCCCTTTCTGCACTGAGCGCACAGCCTAGGATGAGAAAGTAGGTCCTCATCTGACATGAAATTTACCTTGGTCTGAGAATTCACCACATCCATAACTGTGAGAAAGGAATTTCTGTTATCTGTAAAGCTGTGGTTCTCTGTTACAGCTTTCCAAAAAGACAAAGATGATTTAAAAACAAACAAACAAGCAGACACCTGACTCAATCTGCTTTATCATAAAGAAGGTGAGGAGGTAAAAGTCTCAAGATTTGACCTCCTGTATATGTCTTTGCTCAGGAAGGTGTTGAAGAACGAGTTCTTCCTAACAAGGACAACCAAGAAAGAAAAAGACTCAAAGAGGGGAAAAAAAATCTCAGGAAAATCACTGTTCAAAGGAGATAACTAAGCTAAGGGAATATCTGTGAAGAGGGGACGAGGAGAATGGTTGTCGTCCTTACAAAACAGTGTATTCTTTCCTAAAAATTACATTTATTTATTTAATTTATTCATGCATCCATTCATCCACCCATTCATGTGTATGTCTCTCTCTCTCTCTCTCTCTCTCTCTCTCTCTCTCTCTCTGTGTGTGTGTGTGTGTGTGTGTGTGTGTGTGTCCCTGTGCCAGTGCACACAAGTTGAAGTCAGAGAACAATTTCCTGAGCCAATGCTCTCTCTCTTTCCACCATCTGGGTCCCAACAATTAAATTCAGGTCATCCGGTTTGTGTTTTTACCCCTGAGCCATACCACTGACTTGATACAGCAAATTCTTAATGTAACTGGAGGTATACACAGCATAGAGTTCACAAAGATTAGTGAGTTACTTAGAAATCAGTCAGACCATCCAAGGAGGTTGTTCTAATACCAAAGAAAACAAAAGTATTTCAAGAAAGGAAAAATGTTACCATTTTATACTATGGAATCTGGATCTACTGACATTTACAATGGTATAAAATGTTAAGGATGACTCCTGCCTGAGTTCACAGTTGCACTGGAACATGATGGAAGAGGACGTGTGCACGAGTATATATATGTGCACAATTTATTTGGTGATGAATGAATCAAAGATGCAAAAGAAGCTGGACAATGGTGGCTCACACCTTTAATCCCAGCACTTGGGAGGAAGAGAGAGGCAGGCAGACCTCTGTGAGTTTGAGGCCAGCCTGATCTACAGAGAGAGTTCCAGGACAGCCAGGGCTACTCACAAAGGAACCCCATCTTAAAAAAAAAAAAAGCAAAAGAACTAAAACTTCTTTTATTTATTTTTGTTTATATATTTCTATAGATAATAATTAATAAATCAGTCCCAATCATTTAATAAACCAATATATCTATATGAAGTAATAAACCTATTCATTATTTTAAATCTTTAATCGTTAATATTTGTGTACATGTGTGAGTGAGTGTGCACATGTGTGTGAGTGCCCACAAAGCCAGAAGAAGGCCTCAATGTCCTGGAGTTGAGTCACAGGTGACTGTGAGCTACCTAACTTGGTGTTGATAACCCAACTTAGAGACTGTGTCAAAGCAGCAAGTGTTCTTAGCTGCTGAGCCATCTCTCCAGCCCTGTATGTATGTAGCTTTTAATGATAGCTATTAACAGAAAATTATGGTTATTAATCAAAGTGACCATAGTGGTTAATCTTCACAGTCCATTTACAGGATGTAGCATCACCTAAGAGACACACTCTGGCCATGACCGTGAGCATCTTTCCAGAGAGGTTGATTGACGATGGAAGACCTATGTGGATGTGTGACAACATCTGCCATCCCAGGCTTCGTAAAAAAGAGGAAAAGGAAAAAAGCAAGCTAAACTGTATTCATTTGCCCCTTCTTCCTTAATGGCAGGAATCACTCTTGATTCCTCTCCCACTCCATTCTGTGAGGCAGAGTCTCTAAATCAAACCTTGAGTTCATCAATTCAGCTAGTCTCCCTAATCAAACCTTGAGTTCACCAATCTGGCTAGTCTTCCTAATCAAACCTCCAGTTCACCAGCCTGGCTGGTCTGCCCAGTCTGCCCTTGCTTTAGGGCTCCTGTTTCCACATTCTGAGGCTGTAATGGCAGGTTGGCTGCCATGCCCGCCCTGAATTTGGGTTCTGTGGGATCCAAACACTAGTCTTCATGCTTGTAAAGTGCTAAAACTGCTGAGCCATCTCCCAGTCTCTAATACGCTGAGTTTTTAAGACATATGTTACTCCTCTGATTAGAGAATCATAAATATTTTTAAATGAATTTCTAAACCGTGTAATTAATTTTTCATAATACTTGCTGATGATAATACATCTTATCTGCTAAATAAGAACATTTGTTTTGGGTACTAGGAATAAATTTTTCTATAAATATAATCTTGTATTGATGTACTTGATATTAAATTTGGATTCTTACAGCTTCCTGGTCTGAAAAGGGAGATACATGTTTTTTTAAACTCTAAAATATGTGCATGAGATTATTTAAATGAGGTTATAAGATATGATAGAAATAGTACAAGAATCAAAGCCAAATGTGTTAGTACATTATGTCCAAAGCTTGAATCAAACATTAAAGCAAATGATGTATTTTATGGGAGACACAACACAACACTTAAATTTCTTGAGTTCTCATCTGTGTCCTATGTTTTTTTTATTTTTTATTTATTTATTTTTATTTTTTTATTTTATTTTATTAGTTCAAATTAGGAACAAGCTTGCTTCAGATGTCAATCCCTTCTCCCTCTCCCGCCCCTCCCCCCAACATCCCACCTGCCCCTAGCCATCCCCCCTCCACTCCCAGGCAGGGTAAGGCCGTCAAAAGGGGCTCCCCAAAGTCTACCACATTATCCTGGACCAGGCCTAGGCCCTTCCCCATGTGTCCAGGTCAAGAGAGCATCCCTTCATATGGGATGGGCTCTCAAAATCCCTTCTTTTTTTTTTAAGACCTTACATATTTAATACAGTGCGTTACCCCTGTACAAATGGAAAAAAATTAAGTTCAACATTTCTAGAGCAATATGGCTGTTAATTTTTGTACAATGCCAAGTGAACGTGGTAAACTGGGATGTGTCCTATGTTTAAACATGTAATTTTAATGAAATACAAGTTTAATGAAATCAAATTAGTAAATGTTTACTTTGGGTGCTCCATTGCCTTCGGACACATACTGTAATGGGTCTCATAGGTCATGTAAATTTCACAGAACATCTTTGCTTTCAAATCATAGGCAATCTGGTTGGGAGAAACACATCAAAGAATGCAACTTGTTTTTTTGTTTTTTTTCCAACTTTAGAAACCTGGAGACAATCTTATGCCCTGTTAGGTATGTGCCCTATCACAGCATAGGGACCCTCAGTTTCTGGTATACTTTTGTTGTGAGTGGCCAATCACCCCAGGTGGGCACCAGAAACAGACCAAAGTACAATTTCACAAAAGTCCAACTTGGTGAGATGAATGGGTTTATTGGACTTTGTGTACAGAACATGAATGAGGTCATACTTACATGAGTAGGTGAGCCCCCAAACAGCTCCATCACTGCCAAATCTCACCCCACCATGGATGGCAGCCTCATAGAAGCTGCATCATAGAGTCCCACCTTTAATCAACATTTTACCTCTATACTCCAGCATCTCCCAAGAGAAGTTGAAGTTGGGGGAGTAAATAATGGCTAGTATCCCAGATGAGGGTCTCCTAACCTTCAATAGGAGGGTCAATAGCTTCATCATTATTATCATCACTATAGACCTGGTACCCACTGTCTTTTTCTACTCCAGTTGCCATGGCCACAAGAAAGTCCAAGATGGCATCTTGTTATGCTCACAGGAAAAGAGTCCATACAACTTCCTTGTCCCTCAGCCATAGGTGACAGCTTTGAGTTAGCTTTTAAGAGCATCATCTTTCCCTTCCTCTTCTGCTCATTCTTGCTCCAAATTTATTTGGATGACTAGATCTGCTAGTATCAACTTTGAGCCGTGAAGCAACATTGACATTGGAAGCCACTCTTGAGGGCTGACAGAACAAAAGGCAAAAGGACTACAAGTTCCTAGTATCAGCCAGGAATATTCTATAATCTGATTGATAAACTTTTGTCTTGTTTCAGACTCCGTTTAGACTTCTTGGGTGTTTGTTCAGTCCTACTCCTTACTAATATGGGGAATATGAAAATGAATAGAAAGGTTATAAAATTGGGGTACTGAAGAGATGGTTCAGCAGTTTAAAAGTGCTTGCTGCCCTTAAAGAAGACCAGAGTTTGGATCCTAGAGCCCACATGAGATGGCTTACAATTGTCTGCAATTCCTGTTATAGGAGACCCTCTTCCGGCCTCTGAAGGCACATGAATGGGTGCACACACACACACACACACACACACACACACACACACACACACACACACACACACACCCTAAATAAAAATAAAATAAATACTTAAAAATAGAATAAGCATTTTTGCATATGTGTAAACATATAAGCACATGTGTATGGAGGACAGAAATCACTTTGGGTATCCTTTCTCAGGTTCCACTCATCTGGGTTTTTTGTTTTGTATTTTGAGGCAAAGTCTCTCATTGACCTGGAAGTTGCTAACTCAGCTGGGCTAGCTGACCAGTGAGGCCCTGGAAAACTGCCTTCTCTCTGTACTCTCAGTGCTGGGATTACAAATGTGGGCCACTATGCCTGCCTTTTAGAAAGTGGGTTCTAGGCATCAAACTCGGGTCCTCATCCTTGCAAGGCAAGAATTTTACTGACTGCTATTTCTCCAGTATGTATTAGCATTTAGTGGAAGAAATGTCACCCAAGAGCAAACAGTTCATTGAATGCACAAATAAGTGCTGCAGAGGTAGTATGCAGAGCCCAAGGGTTGACTTTGAGCCCTGAAAACACATATACAAATCTGATATATGACAAAAAACCCTGCCTCTAATCGACAGAGGAAAAAAAGGAATGTTTAAATAAATGATGTTGAAACAACTGAATAGCCGATAGGGAAAAAATAAAATTGGATTCATCTGACACATTATATACCAAGATAAACTGCAAATAGATTCAGAAATGTAAGTGTCAAAAAATAAAACATCAAAATAATAGAATAAAACAGATGGATTTCTTTATAAACTGCCAAGGAGAATATCATTCTCAAATGTGGATACAATCCGGGAGTCACAACAAACAGGACAAAATATGCATTAAGACTTTTGCATGTCAATAGAGGAAAAAAAAGAGTATAAGCAGAACTGAAATAGTAAACAAATAAAAATTTGAGGAAATATTTTTAATATCCACATTTCCAAGAAGCTCTTCAATACAAGGCTCTTAAAAATTCAACCAACAAGAACACTAGCCCCATGGGAAAACAGGCTGACATCATCACCCAGTGGCTCACATGATAATCAGTAGATTTCTCAAATATATGCAGTTATAGTCAGTCTCACTCAAAATAAAAGAATGCACATTTAAAACACGCCAAAAACTGTGTTTCAGCTGACAAACTGGCAAAAATTCAAGTGTTGACAACCCTGTCCCCATACCTATCACTAGAGAAGATGCAATCTGATAGAAATCTGTGGGAGAAATGGAGAGACGTACAATGCAACTGTAGCCAGTCTGCTTTTCTCCTGTGATTCAATAGTCCCCTCCTCAGAATACAATGTGGGTTCTGCCTGTTGTTATGCTGAATTTCCTAAGTGTTCTCAAAGCTCACACTCAGCCCTCAGGCACCTCATGTTTTACCTGGCCTTATTTGTTCAATTTGAACGATTGCATGCTAACGTTTGTTGTTGTTAAATTAAACTCTTACTTTTAATGTCATTTCATTATATCTGTACATGTATAAACCATCATAAGCAGCAGTAAAAGATTATCAAAACACACAACACACACCCACACTTACACATGTATGCATAGACACTTATGGGTGCTCACACTATAATATCTGAAATAATTTTTTTAAAAGACAATATATCAAAGATGTTGTAGCTACAAGTAAAGCCACAGGGCTTGGAAGCCCTGTAACTTTCTGTAGATGGAAGTCAACAAACATTTTTCAAAAGGATATCAGCATAAGAGATTCCAGGACATACTATTAAAAGTAAAAGGGCACCAGAAAGGCTAGAACATATTGTGCATAGTCACCCTTTGTCCATGAGTGATTTTTTTCAAGACCTCACATAACCAAAACTTGTAGATGCTCAAGTCCCTTTATAAATAAGCACAGGATCTGCCTGTAATGTATGTGTACCCTTTTGTGTACAGTTAACCATTTCTAAATTATTTACAATATTGAATGCTATATAAGTATTTACTATACAGAATTGTGTTGGGGATACTAACAAGAAAAAAATATCTTACATGCTCAATGCAATTATATTTTAAAGAATTGATTGAACCTACCCATATAAAACCCACAGATGTGGAAGGCTAAATGTACTACTTTTTATGTGGGCTACATACACACTCAAACATCTAGACAAAAAGAACACACACAGGTTGGGTAAATTTTATTTTACTTTTTTTCTTTTTCATTACTGATATTTGCTATTGTTCTGAGTGTACTGTATAAATCACATGTGATAAAGCTATGAGTATATACAATATGTAATGACCAAATTAGAGTACTGCACACTTCTATCTTTTCAAACATTCATTTTTCTATGAAATATGATTTCATAGAAAATGAAATATGAAATGTCGTGAAATATGATTTGACATGGAAAAGCCCTCGCTATATAAGCCTGATCACATTGTTCAGTCCCTGGAACCCATGGTGGAAGGAGAGAATCAAGTCCTGAAAGTTGTCAAGTTGTCTTCTGATACACACACACACACACACACACACACACACCATGGCATGCGTGTGCCTGTACTCACACACACACTCATACATTTACACACACATAATAATACCTCAAATTTTAAAATAAAATGCATCAGAGGTTGTTGGGACCAGTAGTGAAGCAGTTCCTGTCTATATTTAAAGACTGCATTGGAAAGTTTCTGACCCTCCTCGCCCTCGCGCTTCCCAGTCTCCAGTAATCACTCTTCTCCTCCGCTGTCCTGAGAGCAGTTTGGCTTCTAAAAGTGAGTAAAAATATGTGGCACTTTGACTTCCTGTGCCCGGTTTATTTCACTTAACACAATGATCTCTGGTTCTATCAATCTTGTTGCAAATAAAAACACTTAGCCCTTATTGTGGATGAGTAATATTCCATTGTGTATTTTTTATACCACATTTTCATTATATATTAAGCAGTTGATAGATAACTCAGTTGGTTTTATATCTTGGATGTTGTGAGTAGTGGTGTGATAATTAATGATACTAGGGAGTGCAAATATCTCTGATATAATTATTTCACTTATTTTGCCTGTATGCTGTTTAATAAATCGCATACTACCATGTGCCAGCAGTGGAATTTCAGGGTTAAATGGTAGCTCTCTTTTTAGATTGTGTGTGTGTGTGTGTGTGTGTGGTACATATATATGATGAATGTGCATGTGTGTATGCAGGTCACACGCCTATGTGTGTGCCTATGTGCACACAGAAGGAATTTGTTTGCCCTCCTTGATCATTCTTCATGGAATTCTTTTGAGTCAGGGTCTCTCCTTTTACCTGGAACTACATTTGTTGGTGGCTAGTGAATCCCAGAAATTCTGTCCCCATCTCTCTTAGTACTGGGGTCACAGATATGAGCAGGGCCAAGCTGAGCCTGTCCTGTGGTCATTAGGATCCATACTCCCTCCTTAGGCTTGTGCAGCAAGTGCTCCTACTTACTGAACCATCTTTCTGACTCCATTCTTTTTTTTATTAAAACAAGAATCTCCACAGTGTTTTCCATTATGGCTGTGCTAACCTATGTGTCCACCACCAGTATATGAGTTCCCCTTTCGTTACACTTTCCTTGCCAGCATTTGTCATAGTTAACCTTTGGATGATACCTATCTTACATGCTGTGATACTGTGCCTCATAGTGTTGGTTTATAAGGGTTATGGGTGTATCTTTCTTTGAAAAATGTCTACTCTCTCTAGTCCATTTAATTGGATTATTGGGTGTAGACAGAAGTTTCTGTCCTGCCCCATCCTGCAACCGTCCAGTCACAAACATACAGAGGCTTAGATTAATTATAAACTGTTTGGCCTATTGCTCAGGCTCATTACTAACAAACTCTTACAACTTATATCAACCCATAATTTATATCTATGTTTAGCCACATGGCTTGGTACCTTTTCTCAGTAAGGCATTCTCATCTTGCTTCCTCTGCATCTGGCTGGCAACTTACTCTCTGCCTTCCTCTTCCCGGAATTCTCCTACTCTGATAGACCTGCCTAAACTTCCTGCCTGGCCAGTCAGCATTTTATTAAACAAATATGAGTGACAAATCTTTACAGTGAATAAGAGCATTATTCCACATCAATTGGGTGGGGGTTCTTTGATATAAAGTCTTTAGTGTTCCTTATACATTCTGGATAGTAATCCTTGTACGTGGACTCTGTATGGGAACCCACGCTTCCTCTCATGCTTTAGACTCTTCCCATCCATCTTTCTTTAATTCAAAGCAGCTTTCTTTAGTTGAATTTCATCAATTTTCATATTTGTTGTCTTTTGGGGGGAAGAGAACTTTTTTCTTTTCAGATTTTTTTATTTGAATTAGAAACAATATTGTTTTATTTGACAATCCCAGTTCCCTTCTCCCTCCCATCCTCCCCTACCACCCACCGCAACTAAAACCCTACCTATCACATATCCTTTCTTCTATTCTTCCCCTGACTCAACCTTTCTGCTCCCTCATGTCCTCTGCATCCCTCCTCTTCTTCCCTTCTCATTATGGTAGCTCCCTCCTCCCTCTTCCCATGCTCTCAGTTTGCTCAGGGGATCTTGACCCTTTCCCCTTCTCCAGGGGACCATGTATGTCTCTCTTAGGGACCTCCTTGTTTACTAGCTTCTCTGGCAGTGTGGATTGCAGGCTGGTAATCCTTTGCTCTATGTCTAAAATCCACATATGGGTGAGTACATATCATGTTTGTCTTTTTGTGATTGGGTTACCTCACTCAGAATGGTTTCTTCTAGTTCCATCCATTTTCCTGCAAATTTCAAGATTCCATTGTTTTTTTTTTCTGCTGAGTAGTACTCCATTGTGTAAATGTACCACATTTTCTCTATTCATTCTTCAGTTAAGGGGCATCTGGGCTGCTTCCAGTTTCTGGCTATTACAAATAGTGCTGCTATGAACATCGTTGAACAGAGGTCTTTGTTGTATGAATATGTTTCTTTTGGGTATATGCATAAGAGTGGAATTGCTGGATCTTGTGGTAGACTGATTGGGGGAGGAGAACTTACCTGAAAATTGTTTGCCTATACTGATGTGTAGTAGTTTTAGGTCTTATCCATTTTGAATTGATTGCTGTGCATAGAAGAGGCTGGGATCTAATCTTGGTCTTCTACCTGTGTATGTCAAGTGATGTCATTCCCAGAAATGATGCTATGCTTCTCTTTCTCCACTCAATTCAGCGTCTCTGGATAGTTTCTTTGTTTTCCCACTGGTCTAGTGTCAATGCTTGAGTTGTTATGCTTTTGTAGAATTTCTGTTTGGCTTTTGTTTTTGTTTTGAGAGGCTGGGAGTCAACCCAGAGCCTTGTGCTTGCTAGACAAGCTCTCTACCACTGAGTACACCCACAGTCCCCGTCTGGTATCACTATGCCTCACCTTTATTTTTTTATTATATTTTGCTTTCAATTTCCCTTCAAGAGGTTTTAAAGTTATATTTTCCCTTCAAGAGGTTTTAAAGTTATATTCTGGGTCTCCAGAGTGTTGAGATTCAAGGCATGTGCCACTACTTCAGGCATAAAGTTTTTTTTAAAAAATTGATCTATTGGGAATTATGAAAAGAAACATTATCCTGGATATGTTTTATTTTAGAGCTTTACATTTAAATCATGATACAGTTAAAGAGCCAGTTGAGAGGCTGGAGAAATGGTTCATCAGTTAAGAGCTCTGGTTGCCCCTCCAGAGGACCGATCTCTATTCACAGAATCCAGAGGGTGGCTCACAGCTATCTCTAGCTCCAGTTCCAGGGCATCTTACTCCCTCTTCTGGCCTTCATGGGCATTGCATACACGAGCTGCACAGACACACAAGAAAGTAAAACAGCTATACACATAAGATAAATAAGTAATAATTTAAACATTCTCTTGAATATATAAGTGTGTTATGTATTTGAAGACAAAGTTAAAAATAACTACTAAACTTGAAGGTAACTGGAAGCTACATCATACACTACATTGACAAGGTGATTGATAACACATGGCAAAGCATTAGGCCATGTACCTTAGAGCACAGTAATTGTACACACACGGGGTATATTTATTATAAGGACAAAAAAGAATTGCAAGAAAACACCAAGCTTCATTGTCAATTTTACTAGCAGTGATTTCAATGTTATTAGATTGAAATAGATTAAAGAGTATTGTATTAATAAGCTAAATAATTATGTTTATGTTGTTAGGAACCAAGTTGTTGAATGTAAATACAAAATCAAGAAGGTAAATATCTAATTGAAAATTGAATTGGGAGTGTCTACAAAAATGCACACAAAAAACATGGCATTCATACCTCTTATTTAAATATGATTTCAAACTTATAGAAAAGTTGTAAGAAAAATTAATTCTACCATTTTCCAGATTTACCTGCTCTGTGTGTGGGGGCGCATATTGTATGTTTGTGTGGTATAGTCACCCGAGTGTTCAGATTTGTGCATCTGTCTCTTTATGTGCATGTCCAGGCCCTAGCGGGATGTCTGCCTTATTCCCTTGAGACAAGGCCTCTTACTGCACTGCAAGCTTGCATTTTATACGAGACTTGCTGGTTACTGAGCTCTTGAGATCTGCCTGTTTCCATCGCCAAACCTGGGGTGGGTAGCAGACATGTGCAGAAGTGCTTGGCTTCAAACTTAGGTCTCCATAATTGCTGAGAAATCACTCTTACTCACTGAGCCATTTCCCCAGCCCCAGATTCAATTGTCATTTACATTTTCAGCTCTATCTTATCAGTTGTTCTATCCGTTCACAAATAGGAAACCCCCATGCATGCATGCATGCAAGTGTGGGGTCGAGTGTGTGCTCACACACAACTTTCTTAAACAATTAATAGTAAGTTGCATATATCACAGATGAGTGTGTACCTCTAAGCATCACATTATTCTTTTCCATAGAGTTATCAAGCTCAGCAACTTGATGTTAACCTAATAATTCTATTTATTCAACTACTCATATCTAAGTGTGAGTTGGCACAAGAATGTCCTCTCAGGTAGTTTTGATTCTGTGGCAAACAAGGAGCAACATTTAGTCATTATTTGTCATTGGATCCTGAGCATTTTCTGATTTGAAACGATGGTCAAGAATAATCAGCTCCTCTCATGCACTATTTGCTTTGCGTCTGCTATATATGAAACACTGGGCTTTAGCTTTACTTTATCTTATATAACACAGCCTTTGAGGAATTGTTAAATCAATTATTTCTGACTTGGAGTTTGATGCTTCCTTGTGATCCCATTTAAGATTTTGCATTCCTGGCTAGAATATGAAACACACACACATGTACATGTATATTCCTATGCTTCTCTGCAGAAAGTGATGGTTCATAAGGCTCCCAGGCAATAGAAATGACTCCCCCTGCCCAGATAGAGTTTTCCCCAAATTCCACTCTCCACACAAGTATCAGAGAGTTTTTGAGAACTGTTTTATTCCCATCTAGAGTGAAAAAAAATTACATGGTGAGTGCCCAACTTCTGATGCTCCACAGCACAACACAGTTCTTAAAATCTGAGACATGTAAGAAGACACTGGACCAGTGTGAAGGAAAACATTGGGTCAACTCTGATGTCAAAAGAAAATCACCTGTGGTTTCTCACTACTCACTGACTATAGGGGTCCATGGCCTACAACATCACTCCTCTCCCCATGCCAACACAAGAGCATGGGCTACTGTTTGAGGTCCAACCTGCTTTGTGCTCTTTTTCTGAACAGTCACACAAGTTTTGCTGTTCTGAAAGAACTCAGCCTCTTCAAGATCAGTTCCTTTCCCTGATCCTCTGAGAAGTTTTTTCTCAAGCTCGGTGTAACACAATTGTTTTTATTACAAGCTCATTGTAGATGCCTCTTAACCCCCCCTTTCAATACTGTCCTTGGATGGCTTGCCTAACTGTGTTTTTATCTGTAGACTAGAAGTTTATACATACCTAAACTGCCTGGATTGTATCTATTTTGCTATTAGCAATGTTTGATATGCATCTAAAGACAGTGTTATGTAGGTTATCATTGTGAAGAAATGGATCAATTTCAACAAAACTCTCTGCTGCTTCTTCATAACATAATGCATATTTATTTATATCTAATCTATTTTACTTGTATTTGTTTGTTTATTTATTTAGTTATCATATGTAGCTGCTCACATGCACATGCGGATGTCAGAGGACAACTTGCCACGGTCTGTTCCCTTGCCATCATATGGGTTCCAAGGCTGGAACACTGCTCATTAGGTTTGGAGGCAAGCTCTTTTACTTGCTGGACTATCTTGTTGGCTCTGGATTTGTCAATATTTTAGATCATTTCAAAGTCAGTTTGGTCCAAAGTCTGTAATGCAACAGTGACATTAAGTCACGATGTAGTGCCCTCACAGGCAAACTGTGAGTCAAACTTGTCCCACACAGCCTCTCTTTCACTCTGAATCTCTAGTGAACATGTGCATACATCCGGTTGCTCGTCTTACGAACTTGTGCGCTAACAATTTAGGTAAGTAAGTACCTAAGTAAGTACTTACTAAGACTAAGTAAACTATCTAGCCAAGACATGTGGTATTACACTCCGGTATGCAAAAGTCTCTCAATTGTAGTTAATGAATTATTTATCCAGGAGTAGGGGAACTTTGTTAGATAGGGGCTTAATGGTTGATCTGTATTTTGATGGGTGGTCTCCCTTCCGCTGGGAGGCCACAGGACTCAGCTGTTGGGAAAGGCTTCAGGCTTCAAGGCACAGACAGACGGGGCCGGGCGCTGGCCGAGGTGCTGAAAAGGTTCCGTGTGTGGGAGGGAAGCAGCCAGAGGGGCTTCTATTC
The DNA here is from genome assembly GCF_003668045.3 of Cricetulus griseus. Classification (NCBI taxonomy): domain Eukaryota; kingdom Metazoa; phylum Chordata; class Mammalia; order Rodentia; family Cricetidae; genus Cricetulus; species Cricetulus griseus. Next base: position 121,645,009 of record NW_023276806.1, on the reverse strand, counting down.
TTACAAAGTTCTTCTCAGTGTTTTAGGTGTGAGTTCCCAGATCTGGACAGCAGATGAATGGACCTTCTCAGAAGACCCTTCATACTATAGGGATTCCTTGAGGTCCTTTCCCGCCGGATAAGATCCCCTGTCTCCGTCAGCAACCACGAAGCAATGCAGCCCTTATTAACTTATTGAATGGTTCATGTATCTCCAAAGCTTGGCTTCCACCCACAATGATCCTCACGCTGTCTATAATTTTACAAAGAAACAACATCAAACTAAAGTTCCAAAGGTAGGAGATCCTGCCAGAAAAAACAACAACAAACCAGCTTCTAAATAGCTGATGTCTCCAAGTGATGCTTTAAAAAAAAAAAAAAAAAAAAAAAAAAAAAAAAAAAAACAAGTTTACTGTGCCTCCTCGACGTGCTCCTGCCTCGCAGCACTGTCTGCTTCTTGCTCATGCCCTTGCCACCTACTTTCCCCTGGGCCATGCTTTGTGGCAATCCGTCTTGCCTGTAGTTTACAGCTGGTAAAGTGATACTCAAGCTCATCCAGCATGCCCCTTCCCCACACCCACTCAGGGGACTGGGATTTAGGACCGGGGCTTTTTGGCACACTTGTGGAGTGAACCCGTTCTGGTCTTGTTCTGTGACCTCAGACTAGGATACACACTTCTGGTTTTTCCAGACGACCATGAAGGAGTGCTCTAAGATTGTGAGAGCTCTTCCCAGGTGCGCACTGTCTCTTCAGATTTGAACATAAATAGCTTGTTTTTCTCTTTACCCTTCTTTCCCCAACGAGAGGCAGGCTCCCCTTTTCTCTCCACCAGGAAAGGAACCAACTGGACCCCCAGTGGAGGAAGGGCTTTATCCTGCTGCTGAAGGCATTTTTCTTCTCTACGCCATGACCTCTCCACCTTTCACTCCTCTACCCGAATGACCTGTCCTTCACGGCCACCCTAGCGCCCAAGGCTAGAGAGAGGAGTCCTCAACTCTGTCTTTGCAGCGCCTGCCTTCTGCGGAGCCCACGCACTCGGACGCTGTGGGCAGTACTACGACATGCGACTGGGGCGAGCTCTCCAATGCCAGGCAGTGCTGCTGGCTCTGCTCGGGTGACAGGGTGACAGGTAAGTGACTGTGTGCGCCATCTGAGGCTGGTATGGGAGAGAAGGACTGTGGGGAAGAGAGTGGGAAGGGGAAGAAAAGAGAGACGAGGAAAGAAGGGAGGGAGAGAGGGAGGGAGAGATCGAGGAAGGGAAGGAAAGTGGGAGAGGTGCGCAGTGGGTCACTTTCTTCCATTCCCATCTAATCCTTCCACCCGAATCCACCTTCTCCCTAGGCTTCTCATTCTCTTTCCTCTCCAAGCATCCTTCCCGCACGCCGCTGGCGCCTCTTTCTCCCTTGCACTCTCCCGCGCTTAAGGGGACCTCCTCGGGGGACAGATCTCCGCGCCTTTTCAGCCCTAAGCCTAGCAGTATGTGGAACGCGACGCCCAGTGAGGAGCTGGAGCCTAACGTCACTAGAGACCTGGACTGGGACGCTTCCCCCGGCAACGACTCACTGACGGACGAGCTTCTGCCGCTGTTCCCCGCGCCGCTGCTGGCGGGCGTCACCGCCACCTGCGTGGCACTCTTTGTGGTGGGTATCTCGGGTAACCTGCTCACCATGCTGGTGGTGTCCCGCTTCCGCGAGCTGCGCACCACCACCAACCTCTACCTGTCCAGCATGGCCTTCTCCGACTTGCTCATCTTTCTGTGCATGCCGCTGGACCTCGTCCGCCTCTGGCAGTACCGGCCCTGGAACTTCGGCGACCTGCTCTGCAAACTCTTCCAGTTCGTCAGCGAGAGCTGTACCTATGCCACGGTCCTTACCATCACCGCGCTGAGCGTCGAGCGCTATTTTGCTATCTGCTTCCCGCTGCGGGCCAAGGTGGTGGTCACCAAGGGCCGCGTGAAGCTGGTCATCCTTGTCATCTGGGCCGTGGCCTTCTGCAGCGCGGGGCCCATCTTCGTGCTGGTGGGCGTGGAGCACGAGAACGGGACCGACCCTCGGGACACCAACGAGTGCCGCGCCACCGAGTTCGCGGTGCGCTCCGGGCTGCTCACCGTCATGGTGTGGGTATCCAGCGTCTTCTTCTTCCTACCGGTCTTTTGCCTCACCGTGCTCTACAGTCTCATCGGGAGGAAGCTGTGGCGGAGGCGCGGCGACGCGGCGGTGGGCGCCTCACTCAGGGACCAGAACCACAAGCAGACGGTGAAGATGCTTGGTGAGTCCTGAGCCAGGCGGTCTTTCTTCCTCCCTGCTTGCCCTCTATTCTGTTTCTCGCCCTCTCTGCATCCCCATGCCTCTCCAGTCTTTCTCTCTGTGTCCCCGCTCCCCGTTCTTGGTCTCAGTTACTGCTTTCCCCTTTCTTCATCTGTCCCTTCCTCTATCTTCTCTTCTCCTCGAAAAAGCTTCTCACATTGGCAATTCCTTAAAATGAACATTACTCGCGAAACTTGCTTCAAGATGGAAATATCTCATTTTTTTTCCTTTGAGGTCCCCAAGTGTTAAAAGGCGAGGTTCAGTTTCCTGCCTCATATAGAATTTGTGGTTATCAAAGTAACAAGCAGGCAGGGATTGGATTTAGAAATTACTCCGTGGTAAATTTAACCAAAGAGTTTGATCACTCTGTTAAAGACTGTTTATGGATCTATTAGGTTTGCTTCTAATATGGGGGCTTGTTTTCTGCCCTGCATCTTTCTCAGACAGTCACAGCAACTCTGTTTATTCAGCCTATATAAGGCTTTGTAAGGGGGAGTGCTGGAGACTCCACCTGCTGTGATGACCTTTCTCCCCACCAGCATACCTCAAGTAGTAGTTCAGGAACGTCTGGGTACAGGGTCACTGTATTGAGTCCACCTCCTTAAAGGCATGGGCTTGGTGCAGTGAAGTCAGGAAGATCATGCTCATATCCAAGAGGAACATCTGACCACACTTTCTCAAGACATGTCATGGCTATTGCCATTTAATATTTCTTAGTTTTTACAGGATTTCCTATTTGCAATTTTATTATACTCAAATTTTGCATATCAAATTGATAGAGATTTCCCCAGGGATGTCAAATTTTGTTTGCCAGACCAGGGTTGCCCTCATAGGAGGGATAGAGTGTCAGTAAGCCTCCTCTGTCCTCCGTGGGACTGTCAGTTCACACTCAACAGAGGACCGCAGTGCTACTGTGGCATGGCAGCTCTTCTGATGTGACTTGGTCCTAAAGATAACTTACTAATTCCCTCTAATTTTGTAAGGTACTAATTTCACCACTGGCATCTCAATATCAATGTCCATTGTCTTCTTCCATGACAAGCTGAAGGGTATCAGTAAGGTGGTACAGGGCTCAGAACATTATTTTTCCCTCATTTCTAAATTTTAAAATCTGAAAATTTAGAATTCTTGGAGAAAGAATCTTACATGTGTAAAATGAAGTCTTGAATGGGTGGTAACTAATGTCGGCTGGCTTAACAACCTCTTACAATTTATTTATATCTATTATAGATTAACAGAATTGTTTTCTTGGTGGCTACTAATCCCAATTGCATATTCAGTCCCTTGTGAAACTTACTCTAAAAAACTAGGTACAATAGTCCACAAAACATAACAGAGCCCCATCCTAAAAATGGAAAAAAGAAAGGGAAAGACAGGAAAAGAAAAAGAAGGTATTTCCCCCCTCCCTTACCTAGATAACTTAATGAATCTATATTCTAGCCAAGGAATCTGCATTTCTAAAGCATGCCCAAGAGGGTTCTGGGGCTATTGCTTAGTGGTTGAGTACTTACTGGGCGTGTCTAAATGAACCCCAGCATGGAGGGGGAGAGGTACCCCTGGGAATTCTGACTCACTGTTGTGACTGAGTACAAACACCTTGCCTCATTTATATTTCTGTTCTGTGTGATGCATATCAACCGAGGATAATCATTAATCAGTTGTTTAGTTGAGCTATTGTATCAAGTCAATGACACAAAGTTGAGTAGTTATGAAGTATCAAGACTGGGAAGATGGGTGAAGATTGTTTAGCTGTTGGTCTGGCAGATTCCCTGCATGTAAAGGTGTCAGGACAGCCGGGCAGAGCAATATTTATGTGAAGAGCAGGACATCATGTTTCCCATGTTAAGAGCAATGCATGATGTTTGTCGGTGGGCATGCCACTGAAGGAAAAAGCAAAGCAAGACTTAAAACTGTAACGTGATTTGTGACATGCCTCACACTGATAGTCTCTCTCCATCTGTGCCTTCAGCTGTGGTGGTGTTCGCTTTCATCCTCTGCTGGCTGCCCTTCCATGTGGGAAGATACCTGTTTTCCAAGTCCTTCGAGCCTGGCTCTCTGGAGATTGCTCAGATTAGCCAGTACTGCAACCTCGTGTCATTCGTCCTCTTCTACCTCAGTGCTGCCATCAACCCCATTCTCTACAACATCATGTCCAAGAAGTACCGGGTGGCCGTGTTCAAACTTCTAGGGTTTGAATCCTTCTCCCAGAGAAAGCTCTCCACTCTGAAGGATGAGAGCTCTCGAGCCTGGACAAAGTCGAGTATCAACACATGACAGCCCATCACAACACCCAGCCATCGCTCACCACTCCACACCAGAAGCCATAGTCAAGCAGAACTTGGGAGGAAGCAGAAAGTCAGTTTAGGATTATAGACAAATAGATCTGGAGACAATTGGGGGTGGGGAGTAAAGCCAGATGGGTAGGGCCTGTGTGGTTTGCTTTGATTGTGCTCTCATCAGAGCGCTTGTGCACCATCCTGGCACATTTGTGTCTGTGATTTGCATTTGGAGCTACTGACAACTTTGCCACTCAGAGGAAAGAGTAGACACAGACTGGGCAATGGCTTTCCTTCTTGGTGGGTAAACACTAAACCCCATTTGCTTTTCTCATCATAATAAAAGTGAAATAACATTATGAGCAACTTAAGACATGACTTTTCAAAGCTAGCAATCTCCACAAAGCACCATAATGTAAGGCACATATGTAATCAATAGGAAATGATTGAGAAATCTCCATTCTTCTCCCCCACAGTAATTCTGAAACCTACTATGTTCCTTACACATGCAGCCCACTCAAAGTTGGACAGTTGGTTTAATTAGTAATATTTGATGCATTTAGTTTAATCATGGACAAATAGATTCAACAGCTTAAATTTCATGAGTACACTCAAAGTTTATTTTAAGTAACATAGTTTGCTTTTTTCTTTAAATTCAAAGTTAATTAAAATAAGCAATTCAGTTCTTCAGTTGTACTAGGTACATTTCAAGTATTCAACAGACAAATGTGGCTAGTGGTTATCATGCCAAGCAGACACTCCTGAGTGCATGAAAAATAATTATTACTCTCACATAAAATGTTTAAAAATAAGCACTTGTTCCTTTCAAATGTTTTTAATAGTATATTAGTATAGCACGATTTTAGAGTCACTCACTCTATCTTCATGGTGGAGGAGAATGGAATTATATCTTAAAATTAAGTCACACATTTTAAAACAAAGTTCAATTGCATGCATCAATTCAGGAAGTGAAATATTGTAAAAAACCATAGACTGCCTTCTTTGGTAATTATTATTTATTCTGGCCAGCTTATAGTAACCTAAAGAATATCAAAAAGCTTCAAATGCTGAAGGCAGGCTCATAATTTCCCCAACATTTATGCTTATTGCTATTCAAAACTTAAAAATATTTCAATCATTTTTCAATCATTTATTTCAACTTGTCCCTGCTATGTCCTATCTCCAAGGTAAGGTCTTGCTATTCAGACCTCACTGCTCAGTGATAGACACAGTCAATGGGTTTCTAGTTTCATTCTTGGACATAATTGAGTATACCTTTCAATAAATATTGTGCATTTTTAGCTATAAAGATTAAATTTTCATCTATAAAGACATTATTTTCTATATGTTCAAGTGCATTATCTGAATCTACCATTCCAATGATTGCTTCCATTCTGCAAGTGAGCAGCTCCCACAGAAAGGGCTGGATAAGCCACTTATGGAAGTTGATATCTTATACTTAAAAGGAAATGTTACTAGGCTGAAGTAATGGATTGACTCCTTGCCTTGGAAACATAAAGAAACAAGCATAATTATAATTACTGTTAAAAGAAATATTTCTGAAACCATGTGGACATGAAACTCACTCTAAGCACCCAATATTACCAAGTTGACTGTCTGTTAATTCTTAGGAGTACATCAGCTAGTACACTGAGGCATTCTGTTCCATGAGATTTAATGGGTGCACTCAGAGTCCGTCTCCTCACTAGTGCTCAGCAAATTAGAAAGAGTGTCCTCAGCTTCTTGAAGCATTTGTCTAGAAATACACCACGCTTGAGAGGAAACAAGTTTTCAAAACATAATGTTTATCACTGTTTTTGGAGAGGAACAAATCTGACTTCTGAATGGTTGCTTAATTTCTTCAGCGGTCCCAACTCTGTGGTCCATGCCAGTAACCCTGAACTCTCATCCGGGAGTGCACTAAAGAGCAAGGGCCAGTATGTTTCCTGCTGGTTAGCCTGGGAAGTGTAGGGGAAAATGCATTTCCCCCTACAGGGAGGCGAAGGGATGTATTTAGAGAAATCTAACTTGTCCTCTCCAATCATTACTTTCTTTTTTTGTTGGCCAGTTACCATCTGTGTATCGTTTAAGACTCAGGGTAAAGAAAATGATGCTGAAGAAAACTTTGTGGGAATGCCTACCATTTCCCAACATTTGGTATGTGCCTGCTATGTTTTGAGCTCTGAGAAATTAACAAGCCAAAGTTTTCTTATTCTTAGTGATCTCACAATCATCTGTGTGTTGTGTTGCTGTCGGCAGTAGATAAAGATATTTGAATTATGAAGTAGATATCTGTAGTAGGCAAATATCAAATGTCCCCACCACAGGACTGCAATGGGCTATTTATCCCACTGGGGTGTTGTATTCTTGACTCCAAAGACGTTTGAATGGGCCATCACTACAATATTTGTAGACAGAGCTAATTTGTCTGCTAGCGGGAACCACACTGAGGACACTCAGAAAAGAAGAGAGCCAGCTTCTCATCATAGTCCTTGCTTCTATTGCCCTGCTTACCCAGAAGTCAGGTTCTGTCACAACTTAGGCGGTGTCAAAGTTAAGGTCACAGTCTTCAGTGCAGGAAGACACTGTTAAAACTAATCACTTTAAACATTAATGTTCATTAATTCCTTTAAGTTGGAAATTCTAGCTGGGTGTGGTGGTGCATACTTGTAACCCTAGCACTTGAAAGCTGAGGCAGGAGGATTACCACTAGTTCAAGGACTTCCTGAGTTGTCTAGTGAGTTCCATCACAGCCTGAGATGCAGAGAGAGAGAGAGAGAGAGAGAGAGAGAGAGAGAGAGAGAGAGAGAGAGAGAGAGAGAGAGAGAGAGAGAGAGAGCCCATCTCAACAAACACACAAGCAAACAAAAATAAAGTTAAAAATCTGTGGTGAGGAAATTTAGAAACACTCTAGGACGGCCTCTACCAAGAAAAACCAAAGTGATGAGAGTAGACTTAAGTCTAATTTTTTCAGGCAAATGCTTCTGTTAGTTACAATTTTAGGTTCAACATGAATACTTTCAGTTCATTTGTCTTTTTCATTTATCCAAATACTTGAATTTAATATTTTTTTTTAAAAAAGAAAAACTGTGAGATTTTGTGTAAGACTGGTGCCTACACTCTCTTGTCTTTTAAAGAACAGTGTGCATCTCTTTAAAACATTGCATAATATTTACATATACAAAATGTTCTTACCACCATGTGTAAGCTAATAGAGTCATTCTGTTTTCATTGTAACTAGTGTAAATAACAGTGTTCAAAGAAAGAGGTGATGTCCTTGAAGACACACCATGTCTAACATGGTGTGTTAGCTAACGGATCACCTGTGATTTCTCTGCAACTTAAACTGTGACAGTAGCTGGTGCGTGCAATGGTAAGTAGCATAGACCATTAGTGATAAATGGTAGTTCAGTGGATTGGGAATATGATTCTTATTTATTTGTTTTTTAGCAGAAAACAAGCTGCTATTCAAAATCAACAGCAAGCTACACAGTCTGAGTCCTGTGTGACCAGACTCCCAACATTAAGCTCATGCCCCTTCCCAGTTCGGATTCCTTGAATCCAGTCATGCAGTTCATTGCAATAATGCAAATGTGAAGCAGTTGAGGGGAAGCTTGTGGTGGAGCTTACTTCTGTGGTTTTCCTTCTGAAGGCATACTTGTTCAGGATGCTGAAGGCTAGCCAACTAGGACAACATCATTGACTTGTTTTTTAGATGCTACGCGTTTATGCCTTTGCTATTGTTTGCTTACTTATTAGAATTTCCATTAATACTTCATGTCTTTATTGTACACGCCTTTGCTCAAAGAACTTCTAGCTACTGTCAAAACTGTCAAAAAAGGAAAAAAACCCTCTACCTTCAGAAAACATTCCCCATGAAGATGGTCAGAAATTTTGCCAAAATATTCATGAGTATTCTCTCTAGGCTTCTCCCCCCCAACTCTGCCCCACCAGACACAGAGAGCACTAGGGGTAACACTTATGTATCTCAATCTACAAAATTATTTACATTCTTCACATTTAATGTTGTAGATTTAATGTACCAGAAAACATTTGTTTCTGTGAATGTCACTAAACACTGTAGCATCAGTAGCATGTATTATCCTAGGCACTACTGTACTTGGTCCATGTACGTCACCATAGTGTGTCAGAAATGTCACTGGGTGTATTATGGTGGCTTCTTTCTTGGAAGGTTTTTGTACATGTTAACTACGACTTCACTGTAGCTCTCATATATTTGTCTCACAGAATTTGCAATCCCTTTCCTTGTGTATAGTGACCAACAATTGCTTAATAAATATCTTTTTAGAGCATGTATAATATTTTTGTTAGCAGTTATGAGTGTGTATGTTACTCTTCTACCACCTGGCCCTGGTTTAGTTTTCTTTTTTCCTTTACCTTTCTAAGGTGACATTAAGGGGTTGTCTGTAGCAGTGGGCTGTCTCCCAGGCTTTCCGAGTTTGATAAGAAGCCTTGGCCCCAATGTGTGTAAATGTTCAGAAGAGCAGAGGACCTTGTGAAGGCCTGTGACTCCAAACTCACGGCTTTTCAGACTCTTCCAGCCTGTCCTCCAAAGCCCTGTGCGGTGCTGACCTGTGTGAGCCAAAGACCTCAAGCCCTTCCAGGCAGGCAGGGACAGAGCCCTTGGCTCTCTTTCACTCAGCAGCTACTCACTTTCATTGGTCAGATGGGATTCAAAGGTTAAATGTGCATCAGCCAAGCACTGGATTCCAGGCACTGGATTCCAGGCACTGGATTCTAGGCACTGGATTTCAGGCATCTGGATCCCAGGGCCAGAAAACAGAGCCAAAATTAGAGACTCATTAACATTGTCAATTTTCATTTGCTCATTAAAATGTGTTGGAGTAATCTACTACCCCAGCAGTGACCATCCTTAATTGGGATGTCTTTCCATAATAGATTCTAGGGGTGATCTACAAGTGTTAAGCACCCCTTTCTTGCTGGAACATAGCTTGTGACATCATAATTAATTTCCTTCAAGGGGTCATAAAATGCATCACAAATCACTATGCAACTCTGAGAACAGCTTGAAAGTCTATGTGACAAGCTTCCAAACTGTGCATATCCTCTGATGTTCATTTCTCATCAACACACGATTGTGGAGAACCACAAAGATTAATCTACAGAGGAAGCGGACAGTAGTGAGAGCACTGAGTACCTAAAGCCAATATGTTTGTGACTAGGAGTCAGCAATTTAAAGCAATGTTGAAAGTCATCATTTATGAGACACCATGCTAAAGACCTGCAATTAATTTTCTTTAAATTCCCCCAACATACACAGAAAGAAATTCTTCTCTTATCTACCAGAAAGGAGACAGAGAGGGGGATGGGAAGAAAAGGGGGAGAAAGCTGAGATTAAGATCTGAGGAGGAGGTGTGTGACTGTAGCCACCGAGAGAAGAGACTGCCAGGAATAGGAGGACTGTAATTTGATCCCAGATTGAGTCACCTCATTTCCCCATATTATTTTATTTAAATATATTTTATTTACACATATATGTGCATGAGTGTGGGTGTATGCACGCAAGTGCAGGTTCCCATGGAGGCCAGAAGAGGGGGCCAGACGCTCTGGAGCTGGATTACAGGTAGTTGTGAGACATCTCTAGATGTTGGCAACTGAACTTACATCCTCTGAAATGTCAACAAGCACTCTTAACTGCAGAGCCATCTGTACAACACATCATTTCTCCCAGGTTAGAGTATCACACAGACATGAAAAACAAAAATGATACTGTAGGAAATTTTCACATGAGTAAACATATTATCTCATCTTAAAGAAAAATGTTTGAAGTGAAAAAGTGCTGGAAAAATATACTAGCATGTTAATGAATTTTACGAGATTTGGTGAAGTGTTTCTTCTGTTTTCCCATGGTTTCCAACATTTCTTTCTGTGTTTTTTCATCATATATTCATGTTTTTTAAAAATTATTTGGAGGATAGGTGTACTGGCTAGTATTTATATCAACTTGACATTAGCTAAGGGTGATCAGGAAAGAAGGAATCTTAGTTGAGGAAAATATCTCCAGAAGGTTGGCCTGTAGTCAAGTTTGTAGGGTATTTTCTTGATTGATAATTGATGTGGGAGGGTCTAGATCAGTGTGGGCAGTGCCACCTCTGAGCTCCTGGTCCTGGGGTTAGTAAGAAAGCAAGCTGAGCAAGTCAGTAACAGCACTCCTCCATGGCCTCTGCATCAGTTCCTGCTTCCAGGTTCCTGTCTTGAGTTCCTGTCTTGACTTCTCTGGATGATGGACTGTGATGTGGAAATATAAGAAAAGTGAACCTTTGGCTAGTTTTATGTCAACTTGATAGAATCTAGAGTCATCAGAGAGGAAGGAGTTTCAATGGAGAAAAAGCCTCCGTAGGATCTGGCTATAGGCAAACTTGTAGGGCTCTTTATAAATTAGTGATGGATGGGAGAGAGTCCAGCCCATTGTAGATGATACCACCCTGGCCTGGGGGTCTGGAATTCTATAAGAAAGCAGCTGGAAGGCAGCCCTCCCCCATGGCCTCTGTATCCTCTCCTGCCTCCAGGTTCTTGCCCTGTTTGAGTTGCCCTGACTTCTCCAGTGATAAACAGTGATGCGGAAGCATCAGCTAAATAAACCTTTTCCTCTCCAGGTTTCTTTGGTCATGGTGTTTCATCACAGCAATAGAAATCCTAACTAAGACACTGAAGGAATGACTTGGGTGAGATACTTGCTGTGAAGGCAAGAAGACATAAGTTCAACTTCCCAGTACCCATTTAAAAGCCAGCCATGGACACATATATGTGCAACAAAAGGTTGTAACAAAAAACAAATACAAGCAGCTCCTAGGAGCTTGCTGGTCAACCAGCTTAGTCAAAAACAGCAAGCTCCATAGTCAGTGAGAGACCCTATCTCAAAAAATAACTCTGAGAGGCTAGAGGAGGGCACTCCAGCATCCACTTTTGGCCTACACACACACACACACACACACACACACACACACACACACACTTGGAGCCTGGACTGCTGCCGTTTTCTCAGTAGAATACCAGCTGTTCCCCAGATGGCAGCCAGCCTCGTTTCCTCCCAGGTCCCTGATGTAACTGTACAGTTCCAGCAAGCTCAGGTATTCATTACATGGCCACAGTTACTATTTTGTCACTTAGAAAAGGACAAGGTGGCTCCATTTGAGCCCCATTTCTGTCATGCTCTGGTACTTAGAACATTTCACTAGACATCTGGATTTTCAACTGACCCCAAACAGGCAGAGGCTTCCCGGGAACTTTATTGATGGACTGTGAAACTTGAGAGAGGTGAGTGAAAGCAGCTGCAAGCTCAGCCAGGCTTGGTAATTGCTCTGGCTGAGATATTGACCACATACTGGCAAGCTTGCCAAAATGCAGCAGATAGAAAAGGTAGAGACAGAGGGCTCCCTGGGGATCCCTGAGTAGCCAACCTAGACTAATCAGCAAGCTCCAGGCCAATGAGTGACCCTGTCTCAAAATGCAAGGAGGATGTCACCTGAAGAATCACCCCTGGGACCGACCTCTGCCCCTCCCCCCCTACAGAGAGAGAGAGACAGAGACAGAGACAGAGAGACAGACAGAGAGAGACAGACAGAGACAGAGATACAGAGAGACATAGAGAGAGACAGAAAGAGACAGAGATTCACAGTACTTGCATACAGTCATAGCTCACAGAAACCCTTTGCATCCTCTCCCAGTAGACACAGTTACCTTTATTTCTGGATGAAAATGTAATTTTAGGCCCAGGAGGATGTGGAAGAAGATGGGCCCTTGTGAGCATCCTGGATCCCTGGCAGCATATCTCTGTGCACATCCCCTTGCTCACTACCTGGGGCTGGTCAACGCTTTAGAACCTGTGTTGAACAGTTTCTTCCACTTGAAGTCTGAGGGCTCACGCAGTACACATTGACTTTGAAGCCAGACAGTTGATTTTATGTACAGCGTCACTACTGACCCATCAGCCACAGGACAGGAGATAATCACTTAACACCTCTCCATGCCCCAAATTACTTGACAGCACAGTGGGAATACCAAAAGTGTCTTCTTTTTGCCATTGTTAGCAGCGTCAAACATCTTAATCCAAAAATCCAGCCATGTCCATGCTGACTCTTTTTTCCTAAAACAATATATTAGGCTGTCTCCAATACACTATTTCCAGTTTGGTGATTTGCTACTGTCTCACTATGTAGCCCACATTGGCCTCAAATGCAGCCTCCTAAGTTCTGGGACTCTAGGAGTACACTATCATAAAGAAGATCAAAATTCTAAGACATGTGTGAAGAAGCCTAAATACAGAATTCTCCCACAGTTTTTTGACCTTCCTCATCCCAATGTTGACAGTGACTTCACCTCTATCTGTCAGGGAACTATTCACTGGCTTGTATTTGCGGACTCTTTCTAAAGAATTCAGCACAGTTTTGAGAGAAACTGAATTTTGTGTTGCATTTATCAGTTTAGGTACATTTTTAAGTAAGTTGGCACAATAATAGTTTGGCTCACACAGGTTTGTGTACCAAAAGCGTTTGGACATGTTACAGTGTGGACTTGAGACACACTACATAGTATGACCTGAACATATGTCAGAGTTCGTGAGATGCTGAACAGAAAGTGGCGAACACCAGTGACTTCTCATCCCTATGTACCAGCACTTAGAACAGAGAATTGTTGGTCTCTTGAAAGAGAATAAGTCCGAGTCCATAAACAAGCTATTACATACTTTATAAATGCTGAGATACAGTGTGTGAAGCTTCCTAACACAAGGAGATGGTAAGAGTTTCTAAGGAGCAAGAAATGCTGCTCAGCCCTATTCGGTTATTACATGTTGCATACATGCCTCCGATTATCATGCTGTATCCCCTGAATACATACAATCCTTCCATGTCAATTAAAAATAGGATCAAGTAAAATGGTTGAAAAGAATAAATCTGGCACTGGAAATTTAGCTCAGTTGGTAGGCTGTTTGCCTAGCTTGAAAAATGCCTTGGTTTCGTACCCAGTGCTGCACAAACTTGCCTTGGTGTTGCTCACCTGTGATCCCAGCATTGGGGTGGTAGAGGCCAGAGGATCAGAAGCTCAAGGTCATTTTGGGGTACACAGCAGGTTTGAGGCCAGCTTGAATTACTCAAGAATGCATCTCTTGAAAAGGGAAACAAAGGAAGAAAGGAAGTAAGAAAAGAATAACTGTGTTAGAGATTGCCTGGACTCCCCAGAAGCCTTGGCAGTTTCATAATGGGTCAACTCCTGTCAGCTGGCTCTTGTACATTCTGAGCTGAGACAGTGTTTAGCAGAGTGATGGTGAATCCACCCACATGTAACAGGGGCCCCTGATGTCTGGGCACCACATCCAGTTTCCATTGAACTTGGACCCTCTCCTTTTTCCAGGACAGACCATCAATTTGAAGTTAGCTTGGGTGAGGCCATTATATCATCACTGGCTTGTTTCTGGCTTCTGTTACATCTGTAACAGGGCCCCAGGTCTTAGCACCACTGACTCTATGATGGAAGTGCCATGTAGGCTGTAAGACTCAGCACGTAGATAGCACCACCTGCCAAAACAAAACAAAGGTCTAATCCATCAAAGCCCATAGTTCTGAGAAGGTCTCTAAAAGGACTAATCTTGCTTTTTGGCTTCTGTAGTTCTGATTCTGACTAACTGTTCCTGTTAACGGAAATGTATCAACCCAGAATATGGATTTTATGCTTAAAAGCTCACCCTGAGAAGGGCTCAGGGCTACACTGGGATGCTGAACACCCAGTGTAGTCACTGGCTAGCTAATAAAGAGTTTCTATAGGCTTAACCCATGCCAGAGCAGACTTCTCTGGAGAATATCCCACCACACATCTGGCATCATGAGAGGTGCGCTCATGTTCATAGAACAGAGTTTTCTCTTTAACCCACCAGCTGAGTCCAATCTCTCTGTGTCTCAGGGAAGTTAGATCTTCCTCTATAAAGACAGCGGTAGCAGCACTTACAAGTGACCCTGACACATGTGGCCAGGCAATGCTTATTTCATCTCAGGTAGGGCAGATGCTTATTGCCCCTTCTGGCTGTGTGACAGTTGTCATTGTTCCCTTTAAGACAGGATGATGTCATCAGGCTGGCAGACACCAGGGTCAATGGGAAACAGAAAATTATAGCTTGGGCACCTAGAGTAATGGCAGGAAGTAGAAGTTGAACAGCCTTCCTCGGGAGGAAAATCTGTTACAATGGCAACAGGCTTTTAATTTTTCTTGATAAATCTAATCATCTTTTTTTTTTTTTTTTTTTTTTTTTTTTTTTTTGTCTGAGACAGGATTTCACTGTGTAATAGCCCTGGTTGTCCTGGAACTCACTGTGTAGACCTGACTGGCCTTGAACTCAGAGAGATCCATCTGCCTCAACTTCCAGAGTTCTGAGATTAAAGGTGTGGGCCACCACCACCTGGCTTTAATCATTTTAATAATCCTTTCAATAAAGCATTGCTTTAAAATGGCCCTTTAACATGGTTTAACACAGAGTGCTACATGGAGCCAGTATGTCATGTATAGTTTTCGCTTAAGCAGAGCAATTGTTCTTTGAAACTACTTTTACTTGTCTTAGGTGTTCACACTTATACAAAGAGTTCATGACAGGTGCTACTCTGCTGTCCCCATTGTTAGAAGAAGATCTTGAACATGGTTGATTGAGACCAATTTTGTATCAGTGTCCTCAGACACATTTAAATGAGAGATTAGCTGGTCTCTCTAATGGGTTGGAAAGTTCATACCATAGTGAGGTTACCTGCTATAGTGAAATAGTTTGCGTAATTGAGAATGTAGTAATTTTGGATAAAAAGTTAAATGTATTCATTCTAGGCTGATAATACAAAAATCCTTTGTTTGGACATACTGTCAAGGTTGAAAATAATGTTCTTACTAGATTTTGAATCCTGTAGGATAGACAGCATAGCTTAAAAAATAATAGTGGAGCCTGTATAATGCATAGCACATGTGTATTAGGGGTCTCTAGTGAAACAGATGATAGAATATTTATGTATTTATGTATATATACAAGTATATATTATTCATGTTGTATTAGAATGGTCTACAAATATGGTCTAACTACTCTAACCATGGCTGCTCCTGATAGAAAATCCAATTCAATATTCAGTCCCTGAGGCCTGATGTCTCAGCTGGTCTTCAGTATATCCTAGAGTCCCAAACAAGTAGGCTCTAATACCAGTGAAGGGTTGGACTTTCCAGAGTAAGGGAAAGCAGGCAAAGACAGCTAGCTTCCTTCTTTGTATCCTTTATACAGGCTGCCAGTAGGAGGTGTGGCCCAGATTCAAGGTGCATCTTTTCACCTCAAAAGATCTGGATTTAGGGTGGGTCTTCCCACCTCAAATGATTCTAACAAGAAAAATCCCTCACACCTGTACCCAGCGGCTTGGGTTTCAGTTGATTTCAGATATGGGCAAGTTGCCAACCAAGAAAGTGATCACTTCATGAATTTTCTTTTTCTCTTTTAGCTTCTTTATTGATTCTTTGGGAGTTTCACATCATGCACCCCAATTCTGCTCATCTCCTGGACCCCCCATATCCTCCTCTCACCTCTGCAGCACCTCCCCACAAAAGAAGACAAAACAAAGTAGGCAAGAAAGCAAACAAACAACAAAAATAACAACCTCTCCAAAACCAAAAACTCCGAAACAAAACAAAAACAATAAAAAATTTCCTTGCTTCTCCTTCTTACCCGCCTCTCCAACACCTGTTAATTTGTCCTGGTGGTGTTGGGGGCCTCAGCGGGTCACACAGTGTACCCTTTTGTCCTATCAGCTTTACTAGCAAATGTTCATTGCAAAGAGTAACTGGTCTGGCTCAAGGCCTCTGGTTTCTGTTACACCATCATCATTGGATCCTCACAGGGACTCCTTTGGGATAGCCTGTTGCCCCGCCAGAGTCCTGGAGATCCTTCGGGTGTTGTTTCACAGGACCAGTGCTCCAGCACTGGTCCTAGATGGGGTAGATGTTAGTGGGCCAATCCAAGGCCCGGCTGTGCACCTGGGTAGTAGCTGAGCTGGTCAGTCTGGGCCACTGTGCCTTCCTGCCTTAGGCCAGGGGGCAGAACCAGCTCCCCCATATGCATGTCCTTGGGGTTGTTTGCCCTCACCTGTGGTGAAGGGTGGGGCTGTCTCCTTTGCTTCAGTGTCCAGTGAGAGGCAAGGGCAGCTTTCCCAGGGCCAGTGAAGGGCAGGACGGGCTCAGCATGGCCCTTTGACTTCATCTCTCATGGTTCCCAAGGCCTTCTGCAGTGACACGGGCCACAGACATCAAAACAGACTGCAGCTGCAGATGGACCATGGACCAGGACATGGCTCTCAGTAGCAGCTTGGGTCTGGACAACAAACATTGTGGGTCTGGGTGGAAGCAATGTCCACTCAGGGATGGTTCTGGTAGCCACATGGCCGCCGGACACCACCAAGGCCTCAGGTTGCAGCCCCAATCCTGGGCTTCTATGTGACCTTTGATTGGCAATATGGGACTGAGACTTCAACACAGATACCAGCCACAGTAGTACCCAGACATGGCCTTCAGCAGCAGGACCTGAGCCTGGATGACCCCTGGTGGCAGCATTGGCCACCCAGATCTGGCACACAGGCCCCTGCTGTGGCATGGCCTTCAGACTCCAATCTAGCCACAGGCTCAGGTCCAGATCCCAGGCCTCTGTGTGGGCCCTAGTGGCAACCTGGGCCACAGATTTCAACACTGACCCCAGCTGCAGCTGGGCCATGATGAATTTTCTTAAGTTTTTTTACTACAATGTAGTGTTTTAAAATACCTAATTGGAAATCATCCTTATAGACTATATTTTTTATTATTTCAAAGCTGTATTTTTCTCTTCACACTTTATAAAAGTCAGCAAATGTTTATGGAGGGCCTGACTTACACAATACTAGGTGCTGTGGCTTCCACCCTCAAAGAAAACAAGCTTTGCCCTCATGGAACTAATACTGTGTAGAGACAAAAAACCAACTACAAAGCACACGGAGGGGCTCCAAAGGGACAAGACAGAATAAATCAAAGGGCACCCAGTTAAATGAAGAACCAGGACTCACATGTCAGAAACCACCTGGCATATTCTAATTCCTCACTAGAGTAGAAGACATTTTCCTAGCTCCTAATTAGGGTTATCGACTGCAAGAGCATTAGTGGGGAATTACTAGACCATTTTATAGGTGAATTTGAGGAGACAAATTTTGAGATGTCTAGAGCTGTAAGGTAGATACCAAAAGAAAAGTTGTTGACACTAGCATGCAAGCTCAGGCTATCAAAAAGTACATCTCCTTTACCACACTTGAAGAGAATTTTTAAAAGTCAGAGTGTGTAAGACTATGAACAGGCACAATTATCCCTCTTTGGCAAAACACAGAGATAAATTCTTCAATGCCCCATGACTGAGAGAGGAGGTGAGATGTGAGAAAAAGCTGGGTGTTAGAATTTCATGTAGACAGTCCTGCCAGATTGTTACCAAAGGACTTCAAGGGTGCTCTTGACATCATTAATCACAGTTGAGTATTGTGGGAATAAAACAGTGCACAAGATGCAATCTTGGCCATGTAGCTAACAGTAGCCAGAAAGGAAGACACACAAGAAGGTGTCTCGATGTTATAGTCTATCCTGGGAATGCTGAGAATTTAGTCAGGGTATAGAGGAGGAGAGCTGTTGGAATAAGAAAGGCTATCTAAAGAAAATAAAAGTTGTGTCTTTACATTATAAAAGTCATCATCTGACTTCATAAGTGAAGTCTTAATGAGCTCGTTAGAGTCTGGGAACTAAGGAAACTTAGACAGAAGACAGAGGAGCAACATAAGCAGGGGTACTGAAACACCCATGGTGTGTCTGGGGAGTTGCAGGTACAAGGGCCAATCTATGATGGTGAGAGAGCAGATATTCAAGCATGCCCAGGAAGATCATAGCAGGCCTTAAACAGTGCTACACGGAGATAGACTTCTCCTCCATCATCACCACAACCATGACAAACACCACCATGACCATACCCATCATCACCACCACTGTCGCTACCATCACCATCATTACCATCACCAGCACTGTCACCACCACCACCATGACCACCACCCTATCATCAACATCACTGTCACTACCACCAGTTATCTATTAGTGGTGTCTTCTCTGGATGACATAATGTTTCCTAATTTGACAGTTTCCTAATATTAGCAGTTCTTTTTTTTTTATTTTAGAAGCAATCTTATTTTACATATCAATCCCAGTTCCCTCTCCCTCCCATGATCCCACTGAGCACCCCAAGCCACCTCCAACCCACTCTCCAAGGATAGTGAGGCCCTCCACGGGGGATCATCAAAGTCTGTCACATCCATTGGAGGAGGGCCTAGGCCCTCCTTGCTGTATTTGGGCTGCAATAGTATCTTTCCATAGGGAATGGGCTCCCAAAGTCCATTTGTGCACAGGGATAAACACTGGCTCCTCTTTTAGAGGTCCCATAGACTGCCTTGGCCTCTTAGCTGGCACCCACATTCAGAGGGCTTGGTTTGGTCCAATGCTGGTTCCCCAACTTTACGACTAGGATCTCTGTGCCCTGACTAGGTCAGGTCAACTGTTTATGTGGGTTTCTCCAGCGTGGTCTTCGCTCCTTTGCTCATCTCTCCTCCCTCTCTACAACTGGATTCCAGGAGTATGGCATAGTGTTTAGCTGTGGGTGCCTGCTTCTTCTTTGATGAGCTACTGGATGACAGTTCTAGGATGGCAATCAAGGTAGTCATCAATCTCATTATAGGGGAAGACATCAAAGGCAGCCTCTCCACTACTGCCTAGATTCTTAGTTGGTATCCTTCCTGTGGATCCCTAAACATTTCCCTAGTGACAGACCTCACTCTAAACCTATACTGGCTTCCTCTATCAAGGTATCTCCTTTCTTGCTCTCCTCTATTCCTCCCCTGTCTCAGTCTTCCTGATCCCTCTTGTTCTCCTCCCTGCTCCTCTTATCTCCTTCTCTTTTTCCTACCTCCCTACTCCCCTACCCCCGTGTTCCCAATTTGCTCAGGGGTTCTTGTCCCTTTTCCCTTCTTCAGGGGACCATGTTTTTTTTTTTTTCTCTTGGGATCCTGCTTGTTTCCTAGTTTCTCTGGTGGTGTGGATTGTAGGCTGGTAGTCCTTTGCTCTATGTCTAGCATCCATATATGAGTGAGTACATACCATGTTTGTCTTTCTGTGATTGGGTTATCTCACTCAGGATGTTTTCTTCCAGTTCCATCCATTTGCCTGAGAATTTCAAGATTTCATTTTTTTTTCCTGCTGAGTAATGCTACATTGTATAAATGCACCACATTTTCTCCATCCATTCTTTGGTTGAGGGGCATCTAGGTTGCTTCCAGGTTCTGGCTATTACAAACAATGCTGCCATGAACATATGTCCTTGTTGTATGAATGTACATTCTTCGGGTACATGCCAAAAAGTGGAATTGATGAATCTTGAGGTAGACTGATTCATATTTTCCTGAGAAATGCCATACTAATTTCCAATGTGGTCATACAAGTTGGCACTCCCACCAGAAATGGAGGAGTGTTCCTCTTTCTCTACATCCTCTCCAGCATAGACTGTCATTAGTGTTTTTGATTTTAGCCATTCTGACAGGAGTAAGATGGTATCTCAGAGTTGCATTGATTTGCATTTCCCTGATGGCTAAGAATGTTGAGCATTTTCTTAAGTGTCTTTCAACCATTTTAGATTCATCTATTGAGAATTCTCTACTTAGTCCTGTACCCTACTTTTTAATTGGATTGTTGGTGTTTTGTTGGCTAGCTTCTTAAGATCATTGTATATTTTGGAATACAGCCCTCTGTCAGATGTGGGGTTAGTGAAGATCTTTTCCCATTCTGTGGGCTGCTGTTTTGTCTTGTTGACTGTTTCCTTTGCCTTACAAAAGCTGCTCAGTTTCAGGAGGTCCCATTTATTAATTGTCAATCTCACTGTCTGTGCTACTGGTGTTATGTTCAGGATATGGTCTCCTGTACCAATTTGTTCAAGGGTATCTCCTACTTTCTCTTCTGAGAGGTTTAGTGTGGCTGGATTTATGTTGAGGTCTTTGATTCATTTGGACTTAAGTTTTGTGCATGGTGATAGATATGGATCTGCAATATTCCACATGTCAGCATCCAGTTATGCCAGCACCATATGTTGAACATGTTTTCTTTTTTTCATTATATAACTTTAGCTTCTTTGTCAAAAAATCAGGTGTTTGTAGATGTGTGGGTTAATATCAGGATTTTTAATTCAATTCCATTGGTCTACCTGTCTGTGTTTATGCCAAAACCAAGCTGTTTTCAGGACTATAGCTCTATAATAGAGCTTGAAGTCTGGGATGGTGATGTCTCTGAAGTTCCTTTATTGTACAGGGTTGTTTTGGCTATCCTGGGTCTTTTGTTTTTCCATATGAAGTTGAGAATTGTTCTTTCAAGGTCTGTGAAGAATTGTGCTGGGATTTTGATGGGGACTGCATTGAATCTGTAGATTGCTTTTAGCAAGATTGCCAATTTTGCTATGTTGATCCTACCTATCCAAGAGCATGGGAGATTTTTCCATTTTCTAGTATCTTCTTTAATTTCTTTCTTTAAAGATTCAAAGTTCTTGTTATACAGGTCTTTCACTTGTTTGTTTAGCATTACCTCAAGATATTTTATTGTAAAGGATGATGTTTCTCTGATTTCTTTCTCAGCTCATTTATTATCTATACATACTAGAGCTACTGATTTTTTTTAGTTAATCTTGTGTCCTGCCACTTAGCAGTTCTTAAGACACTACTTACTACAATTATCAATTCCAGCCTCTTCGTTTTGTAATTTATTTTTTTTATTTAAATTAGAGTTAAGCTTCTTTCGCCCTCCCCTCCTCTCCTGTCTCCCACAGACTCCTGATCCCAACCCCTTTCTGCTCCCCAGGAAGGGTGAGGCCTTCCATGTGGATCTTCAAAGTCTGTCATATCATTTGGAGCAGGGTCTAGACCCTCCCCAGTGTGTCTAGGCTGAGAGAGTATCCTTCTATATGGAGAAGGCTCCCAAAGTTCATTTTCCAACCTCTTCTTTAGGGAAAACATTCATAAAGCAGTGTTGGCAGTGGCTGGTTCCCAGGGCCATCTTTCCCTAACAGGTTGATACAAAGCAAAAATTTCCATTTAGTCTCAGGAGCCAAGAGCAAGCCTTAGATATCAGACAAATGCCAACTGTCATCTGTGATTCCAGTGGCTCCTGTGATGACTCATTATCATTTCTTGCTTTCCCTATCTTTTCTATCATTGTATCTGTCCCAAACAGCTTCCAGATATGAAGCCTTGATAGGAGGAGAGAGAGTAGAGGAGGGTGAGAAACTCCATTTTCTGCCTCACTTCTGAGAGCTAAAAGAGAATCAGTGCTGAGGCACATGAAGCCCAGGGGAAGAGGGTCAGCCCTGTGAAGACACAAAGGTGTAAGCAATTATATGATAATTATACCAGGCCCAACACATTCTAAGCACTACTGGGATGTGTCCTGCCTTTTGTTAGTAAGACATAACACGTCACCCACAAATGTTAAGGCTACATTCATAGCTATCCTGGATGCAGGTAGATTGGACATGCTTAAGTAGCTGGCATGTTGAGGCAGGTTGGCAGATTGACTTGTTTTCTGTTTCGAGGCATCTTCCCTCCACTGCATGTCAGCTACTCATGCCTGTGTGATGCATGAGTAGGGCTTGAGAGTGATGTGTGGGGGGCTGCATCAGAAGCAGTTCTTCTGAATGTTTGCATTTCAACATCCCATTTTAAGACCACAACATTCTCCCATTCTAGAGCTTTCAGTTGTCATTCCTTCCCCACAGTTCTTCATTCTCTTTACTTCCTTCCTATGAGCCATGTCTCGTCCTACCCCCAGGATGGGAGAAGGGAGGAATAGCTAGCTCTTTGTGGTCATTAAGTGGTCTCTCATCTCAATCATGGAGAATCCATCCTGCCTACTCACTTACCAAGGAGCTTGTGTCATCATGCTGTCCCCTTGGGTTCTAGAATCTCAGTGAAGAACTTGAGGGAAGAGAACACACAATGTAGCAGCAGCTCTTTCTTGTTCTTCATATAATAATCTTGATTCCCAGGCCTCAGTGGACGCTCTTGCATTGTGCTTTCTTATATTTTCGGTTGTGAACCTAGCTTTTAACGGCTGAGCCTCCTCTCCAGCCCACATTGTACTTTTAAAAGGGAATAGAGTATCTTCAGTGGTGACCTCTGATCTTGTTGCTACTACATGGAAGAGGTCACAGGAAGCCCAACATGTCCTCTGCTTCTCTCTTGTGTGGGAGTAGTGCCTCTGAAAAGATACTTCCTGAGACCAAGAGCAGCCCGGAAGGATTGAATACAGCTGGGATGTGTATACAGAAGACTGTTACTAGTGGAACTCTTAGATGATGTCCTAATGACTCTCCCTGCCTTCTATGAGGGACCATCAACAGGCCTGATACTGTTGAGGGTCTCCTGTGGGTAATCAATACTACTTTGATTAAAATGGCATTGGCTACCTTATGCCCACAGAACAGTGTTTTGCAAGGAGGCTTTGCTCTCTTTCTTCTTTGGACTCATATGATTACCCCTTCTCTCCCAGCACTTCGTATTACCCCCTTTCTCATGGGGTTTCCCATCAAAGTTTAAGTCTACTTGACACTTCCCACCTTAAGAAATCTTTTCTTAACCCTGCTGTGGACTGAGTTGTGACTGGGACACCGCACCCTCATTATGGTGTCATGGCATTTAGAAATGTGAGTATGAGGTGGTGATTAAGTTTAGGTGAGGTCATGGGGCTCCCATGGCAGGATTGGTGCCATTGATAAAAGGAAGAGGGGGCTTTGGTGGATAAAGGCACCTGCCACTAAAGCTGAAAACTTGAGTTAGATCCTTGGAACCCATGTCGTAGGAGAAGAAAGCTGACTCCTCCAAGTTGTCCTCTGACTGATTGATCATGTGTACACAAGATAAATGTAATTCAGAACCAAAAAAAAAAAATCAACAGCCCAGAGCCCTCCCTTCCAAGCTGAGGGGACACAATGAGAAAGTGATCATCTAAAACTTAACAAGGGAGCTCTTGGGATGGCCAGTCACACTGCCACTGTGGTCTGGGCCATATGCCCTCAAGAGTGAGAACCATATTTCTATGGTTTGATTCAGTCAGCCTTGTTATTATTTAGTTACATCAGCACAAGCTTGCCAGTATAACTCCATATACCTCTGACTTCAGCCTTAATTCTTGTTACCCTTTATAAACAAAGCAGTTGAGGTATGTAGTCTCCTCTTTCAGTCTACATACATATAATTCTCCCAGTATTGTTTAATAAAAATAGTCCTGAAGAGTAGAAGCAGACACCCACAACTAATCACTGAACTGAACTGGAATCCAGTTGCAGAGAAGGACAAGTGAAGAGCAAAGGGGTGCAGACCAGGCAGGTGAAACCCACAGAAACAGCTGATCCGAACATCTGGGAACTCTTGCTCCCCAGATTGATAGCTGGGATACCAGCATGGGACTGATCCAGACCCCAGGAACATGGATTTCATTGAGGACACTTCACAAATCTACAGGACCTCCTGTAGTAGTTCAGTAATTATCCCTAGCATAGGTGTGGACTTTGGGAGCCCATTCCACATAGAGGAATACTCCCTGAGCCAAGACACATGGGGGTGGACCTAGGCCCTATCCCAAAGGATACGATAGACTCTGATGACATGCTATGGAAGGCCTCACCATCCAGGGAGAGCAGAAAGGATATGTGATAGGTAGGGTTTTAGTTTGGGGGGGGTAGGGGAGGAGAGGAGGGAGAGGGAACTGGGATTGTCATGTAAAACAATCTTGTCTCTAATTGTAATAAAAAAAAATCTGCAGAAAAAAAATAGTCCTGAAGAAGAAAATGTTAGATGGTCACATAAGCCACCACAGTGCTATGACTGATGTGGTCTGTCCAATGAGGAAAATTAAGATTACACAAATAATTGCTCAATAGTTATTTAGTTATAATGGAATTGTGTGCCATAATAGAGAAGAGCTAGGTGATATACTGAGAAACTCTTATATTTACCCATTGTGCTACCTAGTTTTATGTCAACTTGACACAAGCTAGAGTCATCAGAGAGGAGGGAGCCTCAATTGAGAAAATGCCTCCATAAGATCAGGCTGTAGGCAAACCTGCAGGGCATTTTCTTAATTAGCAATTGATAAGGGAGGGCCCAGCCTATTGTGGGCAGTACCATCTCTGAGCTGGTGGTCCTGGGTTCTATAAGAAAGCAGGCTGAGCAAGTCATGAGGAGCAAGCCAGTAAGTAGCTCCCTCAGTGGCCTTGGTATCAGCTCCTGCCTCTAGGTTCCTGCTCTGCTTGGGTTCCTATCCTGACTTCCTTCAGTAATGGACTAAGATGTGGAGGTGTAAGCCAAATAAACCCTTTCCTCCTGAAGCTTTTAGTTATGGTGTTTCATCTCAGCAATAGAAATCCTGACTAAGACACCCAGCTTTTTTTAAGTAAAAAACAGAGAAGGGTATCCTTTGAGAGGTGACACTTTACACAATGTGAAGGGTGAGTGACTGAGGAAGGAGTGCAATTCCAGAACTGACCTGCAGCATGAAAGGTGTGAGTCAGAGGGGAACATATTTCTGAGTTGTTGATACATATCAGAAGGCTGGAACAAGTGGGAGTGGCTGAATGAGGACACTGCTGCAGAAATGGGCCCAAAAGATAATGTTAAGACTTTGATCATGATCTTTTTGTTTTTGTTTTGAGACAGGATCTCACTATGTAGTCCCTCCAGGCCTGGAACTCACTATTTAGACCAGAATGAACTCAAAGTTACAGAGATCCCCCTGCCTCTGCCTCCCAAGTACTTTGATTAAAAAGGTGTGCCACTGTACCTGGTCTGGTCATTATCTGGAGATCAGGGTAGAGCCAACAAAGACTGAGAATAGGAGTCAAGAGATAATATTTGTATAGAAAGGCTATCCTCCTGCCGGGCGTTGGTGGTGCATGCTTTTAATCCCAGCACTCGGGAGGCAGAGGCAGGCAGATCTCTGTGAGTTCGAGACCAGCCTGGTCTACAAGAGCTAGTTCCAGGACAGCCTCCAAAAAAAAAAGAAAAAGAAAGAAAGGCTATCCTCCATCAGTCAGTGGGGTGGGGTTACAGATAATGGAGCAGATGACAAAAATCCTCATCAACAATAACTAAGGGCTTCTCTAGGGAAGTCTTTGAGACAATAAAACCATACTGTCTGACCAGAAACTTGGGCAAAGGAAGTAACTTAGCAGCCTGTGCTCGCATACATGAGACCCCACCATGGAGAGTGAAAAGTCCCAGCATTCCTGAAGACAAGTGATAAAGAGGATTCCTCCCCACATCAGGGTCTCTGAATAATCTTGTGTTGGTATCAGTGAATCTCTGGCTTCCTAGGCCATCCTTATTGAATCTTTCCCCATGACAGTCATGCTGGGAAGGTCATACAATCAGTCAGTTACATTTGTTTTAGTGTATATCTGAAAAATTACCACTGTGAAGGTTCTGCGACCACCATTCTAGATATTTATCTCTATATACATTGTCCTTCCATACAAATGTTTATATCAAGAAAATTATACATTTGCCTGTTTTGACTCAAGAAGTTATTAAGGAAATCTTCCCAGCATCTGAGTCCTATCAGAAATTAAGCTAAGGTGAAGAATATTTATCCTGTAAATTCATTGGCTTAAATGTACTTAACCTTCTTTGATGAGCCTGTAGGTTATTTTCTTTCCTGTTCTCTTTTCCCAACCTGAGAAAGCTCTCTTGGTTATGAACAGATATTCACATGCCCTTAAACCTCACTTGCTTTATGCATGTGTTCAAATATAAGAAAAGCTCTGCCAAGGAACCCTTATTTACCATCGGTGGGAAGGTAAACTTGTATAGCCTCGGTGGAAAATCAGTGTGGAGCTTCCTCAAAAAGCAAAAATGCAGCCACCATATGACCTAGCCTAAAATCGGAGGTTTTTCTCCTGCTGGCCAATTCCCGAATAACCACTCAGAGGCTTAATATTACTTACAAATGTTTGGCAGGTAGCTAAGGCTTACCACTAGCTAGCTCTTACATTTACATTAACCCATTTCTATTAATCTGTCTATGGTCTGTGGCTTACCAATGGTGCTCTGGGATATTTCTCCTTGGGAGGTACTGGTATCTTCCTAACCCTGCCCTTCTTCATCTCTCTGCTTGGATTTTCATCCTGGATCTATCCTGCCTTACCATAGGACAAAGCAGCTTTATTTATCAACCAATGAAAGCAACACATATTCACAGTATGCAGAAAGACACCTCACATCATTTCCCCTTTTCTGTCTAATCAGAAAGGGAGATTATTACTTTAACATAGTAATATTACATGTAACAAAACAGTTATCAAGCAAGAATTACAGTTACAATATTTAGTCTATTTGTATTTGACAAAATTAAAATACTTTATCACCTATACTATCTTAGTGAGTCTGAAGTTTCATATATAATTTATCTTTTATCATAACTAAAGAAAACTATAATTATAACTTTCTAGTTCCAACTCCATCAAAGACCCCCCAGAAGGATATAATATTACCTGAGTAAACAGGAAGTGCATTGCAAGCAACTTCCAAAACTCTAGAAATGACAGACTTCTGGCTGCCTGGACAGTCACCCAAAGTTCTTCTGTAACATTGGGACATCCATCTTCAGCCTATAGGCCTAGAGTATCTGGCAGACTTTTTAGTGAAGGAGGAAATTTGAAGGACTGTTTCCCTTGTCTTGGCAAAGTTTAACAGTCACTTTCTTTTGTGTCCTGCATGTCCAGTTTGGACAGCATATTGTCAGCAGTCAAGGCAAGGGCACTTTCTTGCCCAGTGGCTAACTTTCACCACAAAGTAAGTAAACTCCATATGGAGTTTCTTCAATGCCCATCATCTTCTCTGAAGTAGATAGGTGCTGTCAGGAGCAGAAATGTCTTGTTGTCATTGAAAAAAATGAATATATGTTATTAAAGCATCTTAAATGTCATATTCTATAGATCTCTGAAGTGTAGGAGGATGACCTGTCTATCTAAAATATATGTTTGTTTGACCTTGAAAACATACTAATATGACTATAAGTTCAATATGTAATATGTAATAGGTGACTAATTACTAACCTGTATTGCCTTATTATCTTAAATAGTTGATAATAATAACTTTCAAGGACTAGAAAGTTCAATTACCTTGTTAAATGAGCTGTATAGGTACAATACCTTGAACAAGATTAGAAATTTATAGTATGTTCTAACAAAAATAATCTTAACTTTGTATCAATATACAAAAATCCATATTAATGTAAAATATTTAAGACTATAAGTTATTTTTTGGTAGAATAAAAAAATATTTTCTTTAATTTTGTCAAATACAAATAGACTAAATATTATGACTTTAATTCTTGCTTGATACTTGTTTTGTTATATGTAATGCTACAATGTTAAAGTTAAAACCTTCCTTTTTAATTAGACAGAAAAGGGGAGATGATATGGGAAGCCCTTCTGTATGCTGTGAATATGTTTTATTACCATTGATTAATAAAGAGGCTGATTTGGCTAATGGCCATGCAGAATAGAGCCAGGCAGGAAACCCAAGTAAAGGTACAGGGAAAAAGAAGGCAGAGTCTGGGAGATGCCAGCTGCTGCTGGAGAAGCAATACGTGAGATACTGCCATGGCCATACGGAAATATATACAATAATAGAAATGGGTTTATTTAAGTTGTAAGAGCTGGTTAATGATAAGCATGAGCTAATAGGCCAAACAGTTTGTAGTTAATATTAAGCCTCTCAGTGATTATTAAGCCTCTGCAGGACCAGGTGGGACAACAGAAAAGCTTATGGCTACACCAGCCATATCACTCCTGGGCATACACTAAAAATGACTCTATAACCTATTTTGGAGATACCTGCACGGCTGTATGTGTTGCACCTCTATTCACAATAGTGAAGAAGTAGAACCAGCCTAGATGGCCATCAACTGATGAGTCAATAAGGAAAATACAGGACACAATGGAATTTTATAGTGCCATAAAGAAAAGTGAAATCATGATATTTGCTATAAACTGGGTACTAATGGAAATCATTATAGTAAAAGAAATACGACAGAATTAGAAAGACGAACACTGAATACTTTTCCTTACACATGGCACTGAGATTTAAAATTACATATTTGTGTGTTTTTACAGGTACACATGTAGGTCATGAACCTAGAAAGAAGATGAGAAGGGAGGTAGAGATCTCAAGTGAAATAGAAGAAAGGGGACAGTGTGCATGGGAAAGCACAGAGGACAGTAGAGAGGGAGAAAATGAGAAATGACTCACCTGTGTGAAGAGTCCATGATGCGACCCATGACTTTGTAAACTAGCCTACAAAAAAGTTTGGAGGTTTAGTAAAATGATAAAAATAGAACCACCATAAACCCCTGGCTATTTAAACACTGTCAATATACCCAGAGAACTCCACACCCTACCATAAAGATATTTGCATCCCCATGCTTATTGCTGCTCACCATGGTAAGAAACTGGAATCCACCTGGGTGCCCAACCAATGTGAAAACTTGATATCTATGTATATGAATACTATTTGGCTGTAAAGAAAAATGCAATCACAAAATTTGCAGGAAAAATGGATGGGCAGAATGTATAATATTAAGTGTGGTCACACAATTGTAAATAAAAAAAAAAACTGCATGGTCTCTGTCATGTGTGGAACTTAGTTAATAGTATCCGTATAGAAGCAGTAAATGCATGTGTGGCACAGACTCACAAGTAGAAAAGAGAAACAAAAGGCTAAATAGTAGAAGATGAGGAAGGACTGAGTTTGGGTAATGGGCAGGAGGCTGCGGAAGAGGATATAAAGTGAATTGTTTCTCTAGTTCTAACTCTCAAGTGGGTTAGGGAATGTATGAAATATATTTGGTAATGAAAGTGTAAAATCCACTGGGAAGCTCCACAATGTCCATCACAAATGTCTATCCTAACGGTATAGATGTTACTGAGAGATATAGACTTTGGATCTGGTTAATTTCAGTGAGTGATGCTTTTTATTGCTAAGTTATTTTTAATGATAAAGTTTTTGATTGTTTTGAGACAAGGTCTCACTGTGTGGGTTTGGTTGGCCTGGAACTCACTATGTAGACTAGGCTGGCCCCGAACTCACAAAGATCCACATGCCTCTATCTTCAGAAAGCTGGGTTTAAAGGTATGTGTCACCATGCCTAGACTAATAAAGGTGATTTTTTAAAATCAATAGGAAGAAAGAAAAGTATTCTCTAAATACATTCCACTCTGGTAAATAGGTTTTCAGATTTGACCTCAGAAATTCAAGGTCATTTCCAGTTACATAGCATGAGGCAAGCTTTCGTGTGTGCGTGTGTGTGTGGTGCTGGGGCCCAATCTTAGGACTTTGTGCGTGCTAGTCTAGCACTGTGGCACTGATCTGGGTTCTCAGCCCTTAATCAACACAGTATATAACAAGTACTAACATAGACGGTACACTGTACTAAGTGTTACAAGCAATCTGGAGTTAGTTTGGAGCAGAGGGTAAATATGCATGGGTTTTATGCAGTTATGTGTAGTTATGTGCAGACTGCATCACATTATATAGTGGAATTAGGTACCTGGATTTGGGTATCCTTGGAGGTCCTGGAACCAATTCTGCTGAGACATCATAGTATGGCTTGATACATATAACATGGTATCACTTTGTCCAATATGCAGTTATAACGTGCCAATACCCTATGTAAAAAATAGAAAAAAGAAAAGCCTCCCTGGAGCACCATGGGCAATATATCCTTTTCCCACACCCTTGCTGTGTTTCCATTCTTCAAACTGCAGACCTGAACAGAGTAGGAAAGGGCAGGGCATTGTGGCACACATCTTTAAATCTGAGCACTTTGGAGGCAGAGGCAGGTGGATCTCTGTAGTTCAAGGGCAGCCTGGACTACATAGCAAATCACAGGATAGCCATGGTTACACCAATCCTGATTCCATTTTACTGTATTCTCTCCACCCTCAACAGATTCCTTCTTAATACCTTCAAAATCAAATGATGGTAATTCCTCTGCAGAATCTTTTATTTATTCCTCTGGACATATACACTGCCGGTATGGCTGCCCATCTCATCAAGGATGAATCCCTAGTTTCATCTCTTAATTAAAAATTGAGCATTGCTACCTATGTCATCCTTTTCACAGCACTATCACACTTCCTCTCTGTCCTACAATGACCTGGTGAAGCAGGATGCCTCCTTACAGTGAAAGTGAAACCCAGCACAGCTCTGTAAGGCAAGGTGACTGACGAGGGTCTACAGGTGTGTCACTGAGGAACCAGGGTTAGAATCTGGGATTAGAGCTTAGTTGTTATGTAAGAAAAACAACCCCATATAGGGGAAGAAATCTAGAAACAAGAACCAATGGCAAGGGGAAAGAGCTGCTGTTACTGCCCTGCTGTACCTTTCTCCTGACTCCTGTAACTCTCAGCTATCCAGCATGAAGATGCTCCAGTTATTCAGTGCTATGTTGTAGTTCAAATTCACCCAAGTTCATAAACCTTGATGCTATTCCCTCAATCCAAGAGCCGGTTGTTAAAACCAAAACAAGTTGAGGGGGCATTCTCTGCCAACCTGGACCTCAAAATTTAGTAAAGTTAGTTGGTAATAGATACATAAAAATTATTGCACAAGAATCAGTGCTCATATATAAATTTCCTTATTCATTAGCTTTTGGGTAGCTAATGCCCACTATGTTCTAGGCAGTGTTCTGAGTGTAGGACATACAGAGATAAAAAACCTTTGCTTCAACACCGTCCTTGTTTTATTGGAAAGGATAAAGACACGTGTGGTAATGCAGCTTCAGATAATTGTATGTGGTATACATAGTGATACTTACCTGTAATCCTAGCACTTGGAAGGTAGAATCACAGAGAACTGAACCTTTGAGGCCAGCCTGGGCTACACACTACACTGTAGCCCAAGTTGGCCCCAAACTCTAGGTCCTCTTGCTTCACCCTTACACCTGTGGCATTACAAGGTTGGTACTATATGCTGGCTTCATGAAAATAGGTCCTGAAGAAGGAAAAAAAAAGACTAGATTAAAATGACATAATAGCATTTTTTTTGGCTATGGTGAAATTAATGAGAAATCATACATTACTTACAGGGAAGTTTGAGAAATCCACACAAACATGGAAATTAATAAAATATTCTGAAATAAACAACAGGCTGAAGAAGAAATCAGAGTAATCTAGGATGTGCCTGGAAATGAAAGTAAAAACACAATTTATGAAGCCATTCAAGCTGTACAGAGGCTGTTCTCTATCCTAATGACATTAAGTTAGGAATCAATTGCATAAAGCTACCCAGAAATACATTGAATAACTCATAGTTCAAAGAAGTCAAAAGAAAAAGCAGCAAAATATGTTAAACTAAATAAAAATCAAGGCATCTTGGACTTAGGAGAGATGCTCAGTGGGCAAGAGACCTTGCTGCTCTTGCAGAGGCTCAAAACTGCCTGTAACTCCAGTCCCAGGGCTTCCGATGCCTTTTTCTGGCCCCCATGGGTGCCAGGCACATACATCATGCACAGACAAAAACTAGCCAGTAAAATTCGTAGGCTAGCCGGGCGTTGGTGGTGCACGCCTTTAATCCCAGCTCTTGGGAGGCAGAGGCAGGCAGATCTCTGTGAGCTCGAGGCCAGCTGGGTCTCCAGAGCAAGTGCAAGGATAGGCTCCAAAGCTACACAGGGAAACCCTTTCTAGAAAAACCGAAAAAAAAGAAAAAGAAAAAAAAAAAGAAAATGCATAGGCTAGACAATCAGAATTCTAAATCATAACCTCTGCTTTAGAAACTAGAACAAAGGGCAAGTTAGTAGAATGAATCGCAACAGAGAATAATGAGACAAAAGTTAAAAAAAAAAGGTAAACTATGAGAAAAGAAAAAGAAAAACCCTGGAAAGCCCCAGGCATACTGAGTCAAAGAAAAGGAACCAAGAGAATAAATTGCTGGGTTAAGAAGGAGAGGGATGACATCATTACAGTCTTTACAAGTATTAATTGGGGAATAACAAGGCTTCATGAATGTAACTTCAACTTAGATTCATTAGACAAAATTCTTGAAAGACACTTTATTAACAGTAACTAGATAAGAAACAGGTAGGACAGATATATACTTACCGAAGAAAACTAGAGTTAAAAGCTACTTTTAAAAAGAAATTTGCAGGTCCAAATGCTTTTAGGTTAAATAATATTTAACAAATACCATTTTTTACACAATTTCTTCCAGAGGGACAAGACAACAGATTAATTCTCAACCCTTAAGTCTTTATTAATCAATTTTAACACCAAAGATGTCTTCAACAACTCACATATTTCAATGGCTTGCTGGGATAAAACTTTGCTGTTCACACATGAAAATTCCATTTCCAAGTCAGGTGGCTAGCCTCTAAATGATAACATGAGATGCTGCTTTCTGAGAGCCACTGGTTTTCCAGGACCGACCCCCTCCTCTTCACCAGCCATCACTCAAAGAGACTCAATAGGTTTATATGACAAACTTCATTGCCAAGCCTGGCAGGGGCCCATTCTTATCACCTCCAGGTGGCCAGTCCCAGGACTCCAGCTACTTGCAACATTGTCAGGAAGCAGCAGCAGGATTGGTGTGCCTCTATCTTCCCTACTGCATCTTCTCAAGTAACACCCAGAAATGACAGAGCAGTGTGACTCCATTCTCTGGCCTTTCATTGTCATCCTGTTCTCTTAAAACTCAGAATTCCAGAAGTAAAATAGGAAAGTTGATAAGCAGTTACCAAGAACACTTTGGGAGGAATGAAAGCAAGAACAAGACTGGTCTCAATATCACATTGTGATATTCTGTCCCCAAACCTTCAGCCAGGAAAGTAAACACCAGATCATAAAGATGTGAGATTTACAATTGTCTGCTGCTCTGCTGGGTTATCACGTGATGTATACTTGCTATCTTATAAACTGTGTCATGGCTCTATAGCCCATCAGCAAATCTACTATTCCATTCATCTTAGGACAAACTGCAGAAGGGGAAAGGAAAGAACAAGATTGGAGAATATGGGGAGGAGCTGGATGCTGTGGCTGACTTGCTAAGACCATTTTCCTGGACTCTCATGACTCTGGGGGTCACTAGACCTCGTCTCTTCAGGAGTAACCACTGCAGAAAAGAACACACACCGTGTCTGCACACACCAAGCTGACCAAGTATGACTCCTGTGGACAATGCTGGGAAAGAGCATAAAGATGTCAACATAAGGATGTAGTTTAGGATCATTGCAGAAAAGGATCTAGCGATGCAATAGTGTTGAGACGGTGGGGATTTTCAAGCTTGGCTCTTGTTCCTCCTCATATGAACTTCTCCAGGCTGGACTCCAGCCAGAGAGAAGGTAACAACACTAGCTAATGACAATGGAGTAACAAGCAAGCACTGTTTATTACAAATGACATTTAAATGCCACATGGCTCAAGGATAGCCTTGTTTATTAGGTCAGCAATAACAAGAGTGAGTTCTTTAGAGCTTAGGAAGAAAACACCCAACAGGCGCAGGCCTCTTGAGCTTGGAGTGGCTTAGGTTTCAATTCAGATGGGGTTTGCCACTTCACTGGATGGTGCTAATGAAACACAGGGCGCCACTACTCCTGTCTGCTTGACATTTAATTTGCTTCATGGTTCCTAGTATGCCCTGCTGTCTATTGTCACATGGCTTTCTGGGTGATAGTGCCCTTCTTATTTAAAGAGGTCACAATGGGTCAAAGAACAGAAAGAATGGAAGGTTTAGCTCTGTGAACACTGAAATTTTAAATTCTAATCACAGGTTTCTAAGTGTAACAGGCCATTTGTGCCCTCGATATCTATTGTGTTTTGGCCTCTTTAAACTTAATGTGGCTGTCAAAAAATCTTGGAGAGCAGTCCAGAGGCTCATCTTATACCTGACACCCTCTTCTGGCATCCATGGGCACTCACACATCACACACACACACACACACACACACACACACACACACACACACACACACACACACACACACACACACACGAGACAGAGGGAGAGAGAGACAGACAGAGACAGAGAGACAGAGAGACAGAGAGACAGAGAGACAGACAGAGATACACATAAGTGAAAAAAATAAACCAGGTCACACAGCTTTCATGAATCCTGGCTTATTCTTTAAAAAATTATTCATCTGTATTATTACTTTTACATATTATGTGTACTTGAGTGTGTGTGGGTTTATGTGTTCATATTAGTGCAGGTGCCTTGGAGTCCAAGGCATCAAATCTCCCTGGAGCTGTAGTAACAGGTTGTTGTAAGCTGCCTGATATGGGAGCTGTGGACCAAACTCAGATCAGTACCCAGAGTTACGTGCCCAGCTGAGCCTATACCTATTGCCAGCCCTTGGATATTTCTCCTCTGTTGGTCTGAGGCTATTCTGCATATATTTGCTGTTACACATAACCAAAATATTTGTGTAAGTTACTCTTTTCATTGCTGAGACAAAATACCAGACAAAAGCAATTTAAGGAAGGAAGGTTTATTTTGACTCAAGATTTGAGCATCATGGCAGGGAAGGTGGGGTGATGGGAGCTAGAGGCAGCTGGTCACATTTTATCCACAGAGAACACTGGTGCTCATCCTGTCTTCCCCCTTTTATTCCACTGTAGCCCCAAGTTCATGGAATGGTGCTGCCCACATTTCTTTTTTCTTTCTTTCTTTCTTTCTTTCTTTCTTTCTTTCTTTTTTTTTTTTCTCGAGACAGGGTTTCTCTGTGTAGCTTTGGAGCCTATCCTGGCACTCACTCTGGAGACCAGGCTGGCCTCGAACTCACAGAGATCCGCCTGCCTCTGCCTCCCGAGTGCTGGGATTAAAGGCGTGCACCACCAACGCCCGGCTTAAGTCTCACCTTTTTAGCTAAACCTTTCTTGAAATGCTAGGCTGTCCCCATGTCTAGAGGTTTGGTCTCCTAAGTGATTCTACAGCCAGTCTAGATGACAGAAAAGAGTCACTATCAAAATCATGTAGGGCAATGGATAAAAATGGTCTAATTTTATGATTTTTTCCAAGATATATCTAATATACTTTGAAATTAACCCTTTAAACATGCTACAAGCCTCTTGCTCTTCAACTTTAGCAAAGAACTCAGTCAAAGGACACAGACAGCTTTAGCTAAGTTATTTGGCAAGCACAGAAAAGCAAAGTGCATACTCAAGGGGGAGATTCTGTGGTTGCCCTAAGAGGGGAAACAGCCTGATGAGTTATGTTGTGCACTTAATTCTCATTAATGAAGTGGGTAGCATATTGCTGGGTTAAGGTGCCCCCTTTTCCTCCTGAATCATGGTGGACTGGATTCCCCTCTTAAGGCATTTCTTCCCATGATTCTTGAGCAAAGTGTACAAGGGGGCAGGGTTGAAGCTACAATGTATGTGATTTGGTAATGAAGTCAGCCTAAAGATGCAGGTGCTTCATTAGTGCATATATGTGATGATTGAGAAAATGTCCCAACACCTTAATTTCTTATATGGAGGCAACAACCCAACTATGGCTTCAAGGATGTTTAACCACAACAAGAATTCTGACCAGCAGGAGACACAGCTACCAAGGCAGAGCTGTTTCTTTTCTTGGTTATGTCTAGTTCCATGCCTATCTGGTATCACACAAATATGCTGTGAAATATTCCTTATCTGTGTGAAGATGTGTCACAGTGATTGGTTTAAAAAAAAAACACCAAAAAACCGAATGGCCATTAGCTAGGCAGAAAGAGGTTAAGTGGGACTTGGGGGACAGAGAGCTCTGGGAAGAAGAAAGGTGGAGTCACCAGCCAGATAGAGAGGAAGTAGGGTGGGTATTACAGAGTAACAGTAACTGAGCCACATAAAAGTATGTAGATTAATAGATATGGACTTATTTAAGTTATAAGAACTAATTAGGAACAAGCCTAAGGTAAGGCCAACCTTTCATTAATTCTGTGTCACTTTTTTGTGAGCTGGTGGCTCAAAGAAAAATCTATATATGGCATCCAAAGTAGGGACTTGAATATGCAAATGTAGGGCCCAGGAAAGCTAAGAAAAGTTCCGGACAAGGAGGCAGATATGGCTTTCTAGTCCTACAGTCTCTCGGATGGGTTGGTGCTTAGCATACAGAGGCACTGCTGTCTGCTGTCTGTAGGCTGGAGCCAGTCGCCAGTGCCATGCACTGGCAACATCTGCTGAGCTGAGCCACAGGCAGCTGACACAGCCACTTAAGATTTGTCTCATTTGATCAGAGAATGTTGCAGATGCCCAGTAAAGACAGATCCAGATTGGGGAAAAAACAACAACAACAACAAAAAACCTCTAAACAGGTTACAGTGTTTCTTAAAAAATGTGTGTAGGCTTAAAAGATAAAGAAAATGGATATAGACAGTCATAGAAAAATAGTTAATAAATAAGATAAAGTCTTTAAAGAGAAAATAAAAAATATAAAAAAGAGGCTACCTAAAGATAGAAAATACACAGAGAGTCTGGATCTTATATGGTGTCTTACTGATTTTGAATCTTTTGAATGCTAATGAACAGAAAAATGACAGCTGCATAGAGAAATTGGATTGTGGGACTGCTGAACTAAACCAGCCTAGGTACTCCAGGAATTCCTTAGCTTTAAAATGGAAGTAAGAAAATATATTGCTTTGTGCAAGAAGTTGTGTTTTGTTGCCACAGAAAACACAAAAGATTGTGGATTTGTTCATGGTTAAATTGATCAGAGCAGATCTGAAAATCCTGCCTTCAGGCATAAAGAAATAAACCTAAAAAAACCCTATAAGACAGGTAATACATATTTTTCCTACTCAAACATAAAACAAAAATAATCATCTTTGGCTGGCTTAAGTATAACACACAGCTCATACTTGTGTTAATACAAATAAATATGTATGTTACCTTTGAAAGTTTATGTATTTTCAGAGCAAGGGAACCAGACACCAACGAAAATGGGTGGCTCAGGTGCTCCAGCCTCTCAGTGCAGTTTCCTCAAAGTTCTACATCCAGAACAGCTTCAAGGCTGCTGGTTGAGATGGTCCAGCCTCACAGACTATTCTAGACATTGAACAGAGACTGGACAACAAATGTTACGATTAGCTCTCCCAGGACTTGACCACTATCCCAATTTTCAAAGATGTTGTTGTCTCCAGACAACAGGAAGCAATCTAAATTTAGAGTATGATGCCCACATTCCCAAGAGATGGGGTGGGTGGGTTTTGGTTGTTCAATGGATTGTGGATGTTTGCCATCACTAGGGATTGGCTACAAATTGTTATTGGTCATGTTCATGAAAAAAGGTAAAAAAAAAAAAAAAAGAGATTAGATTCAGGGATCTCTTTCTGAAGAGAAACAAATGGGTTATGGTATTAAAATGATGAGATAAAAGGTGGATTGTTGAGTCTACTTTTGAACAACCACTAGTCTCAAATGTTTTTACACTGGTATGGATTCTTGTATATTGGTACAAATTTAAGGTCATTTTTCCCCCCACTGGAAAAAATTTTATTGAGACCCCACCAGCTGTGCAAAGTGCTTCTAGCCTTAAGCACTTTCTTTCCTTGGCAATGTGGTCTTTCTTGAGTGGTCCCACAAATGCTTTCTTCTCCTCCATGGTCAGCAAATGATCATGGCCAAACTTGGAGGTAGTATCAATGAATCTCAGGTCAATTTTCTCTAGAGCTCGTCGTTTGGTCGGTACCAGCAAGGACTTGCAGAGAGTGAGCACTTGTTTCTTGGTTCCCCCAACACAACCTTTGAGCATGACAAAGTCATTGGTCATGTCACCATAATGGACAAAGTCACCCAGTGGGTTGATGCTCTTGTCAGGTCATAGTTAGTGGATGCATTATTCTTAATCAGCTTACCATCCTTGATGAGGTAGCCTTGATCAATCTTGTAAATCTTTTTGTTAACCTCTGTTAGGTGATGGTAGCCTTTCTGCCGAGCTCAAGCCACAGAGAAGGCCACACAGGCAGGGTGCCAGGTTCTATACAGGTAACCTTCACCAGCCCTTGACGTGTCTTGCAGGGCAGTTTCTTGTATGCCAACAACTAGTCATCCCTTTCTAGCCTTTGCCTTTTGTCACCCCAATGACATCGATCATCTTATCCTGTCCAAACACCTGGTTCACAGGAACCTGTTGCTCCAGCCTCTCTGGGCCCCGTCTAGCTTCTCAAGCCACAGTGCCCCAGTTCACCTGGATCTCCATCAAATGTGCCTTCTTCTGGCACAGAGGAAGCAGTTACATCTGAGTGTGACCAATTATGCAGACAACTTTGGCAGTATTTCTTCATGCTGTTGAAGTCCTTTACCTGCTGTTTCTTGCCCATGTCATCCTGCCATTTCTTAAACTATTTGGTGAAGGCCTTCTTAGATTTGTGCCAGATCTTGTAGAAACACCTCTTACAGTCATCACTGATGTGCTCAGCAAATACTGTCTTGAAGGTGCCGAGACCTCTGGGGGTTTCAACATATCCTATGATGCCCACAACTACCATGGGTGGTGTTTTCACAATAGTTACAACCTCCACAGCTTCTTTCTTGTTCACCTTGGATCTTGGCTTGTCAACTTTCTGGGCAATGTGGGTCACGACAGCCTTGTAGCCTAGAAAGGCTGTGAGGTGAACAGGCTTGGAAGGATCATCCTTGGGGAAGCTCTTCACAGTCCCACGATGCTGGCTACTGTGCTTCTGAAGCAAGAAGCCCAAGGACCCATGCCTCAGAGCAGAGAATTTCCTGTGAGACAATTCACCATCACACACTGCCAATAGAGCTTAAGGTTATTTTTTTATTCTGTACATATGTTCTATTCTTGTTTAAGGTATTGTACCTACACAGCTCACTTAAAAATGTAAAGTTTAGTCCTTGAAAGCTATTGAGCATAATAAAGAAATACAGATTAATAGGTTGCCATCTATAACAGTCAAACTTACAATCAGGTTAGGTATGTTTTCAAGATCATAGAGATACATTTTAGATAGGTGATTTTCAAACACTTCAAAGACCTATAAAATATGGCATTTAAAATGTTATATTATAAGGCTTTTCATGACAGCAAGACATATCTGTTCCTGGTAGCACCAATTTACTTCACAAAAGGATGATGGGCATTGAAGAACTCTCATATAGAGTTTGCTTTCTTTGTGGCAAAAGCTAGCCACTTGGGCAAGAAACTGCCCGTGCCTTGACTGCCGATAGTATGCTGCCCAAATGGACAAGAAGGACACAAAAGAAATGACTGCCAAACTTGCCAAGATAGGGTAGGACAGTCCTTCAAAAATTCCTTCATAAAAAGTCTATCAAATATCCTAGGCCCATAGGCTGAAGATGGGTGCCCTATCATTACAGAGGAACCTTGAAATGACTGTCCAGGCAGCCAAATGTCTCTGTCATTTCTTAAAGTTTTGCAAGTTCTGCACTTCCTGTTTATTCAGGTAATATTATATCCTTCTTGGGTCTTTGATGGGGTTGAAGACTAATTGTTATAGTAGTAGTTTTCCTTAGTCATGATAGAAAGTAAATTAGGTACAAAACTCTGGATTATCAAGAGAGGATAGTTAATGGAGTATTTTCTCTGAGTTTGACAAATACAAATGGACTGGACATTGTAAATATAATTTTTTCTTTTCTTAATTTAAATTAGAAACAAGCTTGTTTTACATGTCAATCCCAGTTCCCTCTTCTTCCCCTCCTCCCCTGCTCCCCACTGATTCCCTATCCCATCCCCTTTCTGTTTCCCATGGAGGGGGGAGGCCTTCCTTGGGGGATCTTCAATGTCTGTCATATCATTTGGAGCAGGGCCTAGGCCTTCCCCTGTGTGTCTAGGCTGAGAGAGTATCCCTCCATGTGGTATAGGCTCTCAAAGTCCATTCGTATACCAGGGATAAATACTGATCCACTACCAGAGGCCCCATAGATTTCCCAGGCCTCCTAACTGACACCCACGTTCTGGGGGTCTGGACTGGTCCTATGCTGCCTTCCCAGCTATCAGTCTGGGGTCCATGAGCTCCCCCTTGTTCAGGTCAGCTGTTTCTGTGGGTTTTTCCAGCCTGGTCTTGACGCCTTTGCTCATCACTCCTCCCTCTCTGCAACTGGATTCCAGGAATTCAGCTCAGTGTTTCGCTGTAGGTGTCTGCTTCTATTTCCATCAGCTCCTGGATGAAGGCTCTAGGATGGCATATAAGGTAGTCATCAATCTCATTATCAGGGAAAGGCATTTAAGGTAGCCTCTCCACTATTGCTTAGATTGTTAGTTGGGGTCATCCTTGTAGATCTCTGGACATTCCTCTTTAAACCTATAATGGCTCCCTCTATTATGGTATCTCTTTTCTTACTCTTCTCTGTTCTTCCCCCAACTCAATTTTTCTGCTCCCTCCTGTCCTCCTCTCCCCTCCTCTTCTCCCCTGCTCTTTCTCCTAACTCCCCCTCCCATCCCCCATGCTCCCAATTGAAATATACTTTTTTTTTTTTTTTTTTTTTTTTGGTTTTTCGAGACAGGGTTTCTCTGTGGCTTTGGAAACTGGCCTGGAACTAGCTCTTGTAGACCAGGCTGGTCTCCAACTCACAGAGATCCGCCTGCCTCTACCTCCCGAGTGCTGGGATTAAAGGCGTGCGCCACCAATGCCCGGCATAAATATAATTCTTAACTGATAATTGTTGTTATTGTATAACTGTGTTAGAGTTAAAACATTTCCTTTTTATTTAGACAAAAATGGGGAAATGTTGTGGAATATTCCTTCAATATGTCAAGATGTATCACTGATAGGTTTAATAAAAAGCTGAATGGACATTACCTAGTCAGGAAGAGGTTAGGTGGGACTTCTGGGGACAGAGAGCTCTGGGAAGAAGAAAGTCAGAGTCACCAACCAGATGGAGAGGAAGCAGGATAGGGAGTGCAGAGTAAAGGTACTTAGCTACATAAAAGAATGTAGATTAACAGATACGGGTTCATATAAGTGGAAAGTACTAGTTAGGAACAAACCTAAGCTAAGGCCCAGCTTTCATAATTATTAGTAAGTCTCTGTGTTATTATTTGGGATCTGATTGGAAGGACAAAGACTCATTTATCTGGAACGTTTTCATCAACCCCAAAGAAACCATGCACCCACTTAAGACTCACTCTCAATTTAACCTCACCCAGTCCCTGGCAATTTCTTTTCGTTTCTTGAGTTTCCCAGTCTAAGCATTTCATATAGATAAAATTACACACTATGTAGCTTTTTACCTGGCTTCTTTCATTTAGCATACTGTATTCGAGATTCGTCTGTAACATGTACCATGTAATAGTAATTTGCCATATGGTGTACTCATTCATACAACAAATATACCAAGTTTATTCATCTACTAATGAATAAACTTGGATATTATGACTGAGCACTGTTCTATATGTCTGTGAATGTATTTTGCATTTATAGATGATCTCTTTTGGGGATAAACCTGGGAGTGGAATGGCTGGGTGATATAATTATATGATTAACATTTTGAAGATTGGTTCAATTATTTTCCAAAGCAGTGGTTCTATTTGACATTCTCATGAA
Organism: Cricetulus griseus; assembly: GCF_003668045.3. NCBI lineage: Eukaryota > Metazoa > Chordata > Mammalia > Rodentia > Cricetidae > Cricetulus > Cricetulus griseus. The sequence goes on along the minus strand of NW_023276806.1, from coordinate 121,602,812 downwards.
CAAGAACAAGGGTGCTAATGCACATTTTCACGCTATGTCTTTTTGAATATTAAATATTTGGGGCTTTAGCTTACATATTGACATCTTTGGCCCACTTTGAATTAATCTTTTTATGGCATAAAGTAGAGATTGAAGTTCTTTCTCTTGCAAGTGGCCATCTGGTTGACCCATCATTGAAAGCTGTTCTTTTTCCTTGACTCATCTTAACAACTTCATCACAAAGCAATTGGAATTACAGGGGTTTATTTCTGGACTCCCAATTCCACTAAAGTTATCCTAGTTTTTGTTTTTATGATAGCACTAGGCTATCTCTATTATTTTATCTTTGTAGTGAGTTTTGAAATTAGGAAGTGTAACTCTTCCAATGTTATTGTTCTTTTTCAAGATGTTTTGACTGCTTTCAGGTTCATGAATACCAACAAGGATTTTAAAATCAGATTATCCATTTTCCATATGCATCAATTTTTCTACCTGACATTCTCACAGGGACTGTATTTCAGCCAATTTAGGAAGTTTAATCTTTGTGATTTTAAGGTTTCTAACTTATGAACAAAAATTTCTATTCCCATAAAGAGCTCTAATATTTCTTCTCAGTTTTGGTATAGAACTATTTGCATTTCTTTTTATTCAACTTATTAACAAACATTTATTATTTCACCCTGTTGTAAATAGATTTCTTTCCTCAGCTTTATATTTTTGTATAACTCATTACTAGCCTGGAGAAATGCAATCCATTTTTCTTATCAACATCATGTCTTGAAACCCTTGTACAACTTGTTTGACACCTTTTTGTACATTCTTTGAGATGTGCTACATTTATGTCAAGAGTAAACACTGTCCCCAGTATCCCTCTTCAGTCTGTAACCATTTCCTTTTTTAGTGCTGCTCCTAGTTGAACTCATTCATGCTTAACCTGTGCCTTTCACTTCTTATTGTTTCATCACCTCTACTAGAACACGCTGTACAATGTTGAAAAGGAAGCAAGAGTCAATACCCCTGACTTTTTCTTTGTGGGGAGGGGGGGGCTTTCAGTTGTTCTCTAGTACCATGTTTAACGTGGGCATGAGAGAGATGGTCTTTATCAGGCTGAGTATAAATGTTTTCTAGCTTGATAAATATTTCTATCATACATAAAATATCCTATGGCAAAACAATATGAGTTATGTTAGAAAAATGTATGGACTGTGATACTGCTATGTAAACTTGCCCCTGTCAAATCAGTTGAATTCAAGTCAACAAGCCTTTTGTGCCTTCTATTAGCTAAGCAGATGACATGTTATATGCTGCAATTAACAGGGGACTCATGCCCTGTTATTTGAAGTCCTCCCCAGCTCTTGAGGCACTCAACCTCTAATGGCCTTGAATCTCTGACCCTCCAGCCCACACCTCTAAAGTGAAAGTGTTGGCATTTACAGTCATATTTAGGGTGACTGGGAAAGAAAAAGGTTGGGAAAGTGAAAGTTGGATAACTCTATTTGCAGCAAAGGCCAAAGAGCAAAAAAGGGGCTTAGGGAGAAGTATGGGATGCCCCTTTTTTGCTTTATTCCATTACAGGCAGAGCATATACTGCAGAGACTCCCAGGGGAAGGGTCCGTTGGAAGCAAATCTGTGAGATATTGTACTTCTAAATGTCAGCTTCGCACTTCACACTGTTTGGCTAATGTGGGACATTCTATAGTCCTGAAGCAACCGTGGCTCTGCCATCTAGCTTCCAGTGTGGTTTTGGAGAAGTCTAAAGCCACTCATATCCTAATGCCTCCATGCGGCCAGATTTGCTGCATTGTTGGAGATTTCTCTGGCTCTATCGTTCTGAAATTTCTGGATGCCAGTTTGATGGAAGCCTCCCTTGTCTTTGTGATGAAAGCCTCATGTCTCATTCTGAAAACTCATGTATGGCATACTTTCCCTTCTACTTCCTATTTCTGGAGATGCTGAAATGTGCCCCTGGAATGTCCTGGTCTGATCCTTGCTCTGTTTTTCTTCATTTCATCTTCATTTTCATCTTTCTTTCTCCCCCTGGAAATCCTAATTTCCAGGAAGCCTTTTCTTGTTGCTCTTCAGCATATTTTTGCTGCTGTTCATTTTTATGTTAGACGTTATGCCTGTTCTCCTCTCTGGAGACAGTAATTCAGTTTTTTTTAATCTTCTCCATGATGGATTCTTCTGAGTTGCTGCTTAGGGTTTGTTCATTCATGCTAGAAGCTTCTACCAGATAACAGGTTGCCCTTGATTAAGACAGGACTAATAATAAAGCAGGCCCGACTGACAGCTTAAATGAGAAAGAGGGTTTCACTCCAGCCATGCAGTGCAATCAGTTGGAGAGCTTGGGAAACCATTGTGGCTGCAGACATCTCGAAAAGCTGCCCACGAATGTTATTATGAAGGTAAGATTGAAAAGTCACAGAGCTATTGTACGGAAGAATTTAGATCTCCCAACTCTGCCACGCTCTGTACGGCTCTGCTCACCAGGCTTCATTTCCCATGGATCGTCCCTCTCAGCTCTGGGTCATGACTCCTCAGGCAGGGATGGTCAAATTTAGCCTCCTTAGGATAGACTTCTGGGCTGAGGTGAGGGTAAGGAGGGGCAATGTAAAATGGTGGGGATATGATAGAGCTAAGCATCTTTCTACCCATTCTATTCTTCACTCTCACTTCTGGGGGAAGACAGACACAGCCATCAGTTTCTTAGCCTTCAGGACACTGCATTGAGAATTCTGCACTCATTTTCCATTGGCGCTCATTTTCCCTCTTGACAAATAGGCATTCTGGGTTCCCTGGTCAGCTTTCCAAATTTCTAGTGTCAATAACCTTTTATCCATGTTCCTGGTCTTGTGGAAAAACAAATCCTTTACTATATTTTCTGCAGTGTCAGTTCCATGTAAAGCTTGATTCTTGTACAACTTGTCATTTTTTTTCAGTCATGACACAGAAAGGGAGGTGTGAGTCACAAACACTTTCCCCATGGAGCAAGGAGAAGGGGCGCTTACTAGTGAAACAACCTAACCATAACAATGAACCCATCACCAGGTTCTGCCCCGCATAGGCTTACCCACTTAACTACTGTGATTTCTTTCCTGTAGTCTCATAGAAGAAGAGCACTAGTTCGTTCCTGTTGCTGAGTGAGACCCAAAGGAGGAAAGAGTTCAAAAGTGTATGGGTTCATTATGGGGCAGCAAACACTCAGTAATGGGTGACACAGGGAGACCTGTACTCCTGACTTCTAGCAGCAGATAAAGTATTAAGCTAATAACTAAGTATACACAGAGACTGACTAAAGAAGTAGCCTGGATTTGAGTTACTTTGGGATATCAGTGATGAGATTGAAGGGGGTGCTCCTGCAAGACCTCAACCACCATGAAACAGGTGACATCAAGCATCATGTACTATGTCACTTGCTTGGTCTCACCTCCTGTGGCTGCTAAAGACACTTATGCTGAAGCTTTTTGAGGTGTTGAGTGTTTAAAAGGAGCAACAATAAAAGTAATCCTACTCAAGGCTGAACAATCCTACTTAAGTCAGAAAGAATTAAAACATTTATTGGGCATAAATATATTACATATACACTACAGATACAGTTAGGTATTACATATAGCATAGTATTTGCAAAATCTATACATTAAAATTGATATGGCAGTTTTAATACAATGTATATGAAATAATCTAAAATTTACAAGACAGGAAAACATGATTATTCTTTCTTCTAAAGTTGAAAAGCTTGGAATGTATGTCCAACAGTGAGGTAAAACATCTCGTCTTTCAATGTAAAGAATTGTGCAAGGATAACATTCAAACACATTCTATTAGGGCACTTTTCAATTTTGACACAAATACTGAATGATTGTAGCCAAAGAAACAAGGCTAGAAAATGTCAACATCTCAAGTTCGATAAGAACAAGGCAGGTAATATGCAAAATATCCTTTAAAAAAGTTTTCCTGTTAAACATTTTCATTGAGGACAAAGGGCAGTTTGCTTCAGGTGACTGGAATTTCTGTGTCAGGGATGCGTGTGACATACAGAGAAGCATCAGAGCATCAGAAAGCCGCTCACTCACACCTACATATGGCAAAGGGCAAAGGGGAGGTTAATAGAACACTTTATCTTATTGTTCCTTTGTAATGACAATATATATATAGAGTTATATATCCACAGCACATATACAGACTTGTGATAGAAAATAGTGCCATGTAGAGGAATCATTTCCTGACTGAAGAGATTATAATGGAGAGCAATAGAATAAAGTGCTGTCTGCTCGTGTGTCACACACTTCAGCTTTCTGATGGTCATAGGGCATGGAAATCTCTGGAAGATCAAATGTTCATAGAGATTCTGGCTGGAAGTATTATTTCCTTTAAAACCTTTCAACCACGTCAGAGACTTCTGTACAGCAGCAGTGCTGAAGTGTTCCAAAAAGAAGACTCTCCCCACAGATAGCTTTCAAAATTATTCCACTCAATGTGCTCTCACCTGCTTTAACGGTCTCGGAAAGTGCAGATGTGATGTCACAGTGGGTCAAATGACACATTTAGATGAAAGGATGAGTTTCTGAAGGCCAGAGCTTTGGCAAAAATATATTTACCTTGATACCATCAGTTTACAAGTCTAATTACACTAATTATTATAGTCAATAACAAAATACAGAGCTCTCTAGGACTCGACTACATCAATATAGGCACACAATAATGCATTGATCTCAGCACTCTTCTGAGAGATGATTATGGTTTTCTGGGTACATGTAAACCTTTCAATCACTGATAATGGGATTTTATTTTTTTTTGGCATTTAATGAGTTAGATGTTCTTATTTTTAAAAACACAAGAAAATGTCAGAAGGTTAATACTCCAGATGCTGCCAAGGAACAAAACTGACCTAAAATTACAAAAGTATAAAACACACAAAATATAACATGCTACGAGGGCAAATTAGTACATAAGTACATTTTAAAAATTTTACAATAAATAAAGATTGCACTGTAATTGGCATTTAAAGTACTGTATGCAGAATATAGTATAAATAAACCCAAAACAAAATAATGTTGGTTTCCCCATGACTTTGGTATGGGAATATTATAAGCTAGTACAGGGTACTTACTGCATCATAGACAACATAGACCAAGCACATAACAGCTATGATCAAGAAAAACCAAGGAGCAAAAATATACAAAAAAAAAAAAAAAAAAAAAAAAAAAAAAAAAAAACAGGAACAGGGGGATCGGCTGTGTCTGTTGCACCCTTTTGGAATACAGTTGCACCTCCAACTCTTAAGTGTCCCTGAGGTACTCGAACATTGTGGACTTCATGAGTAATCCAATGACTTTGGGTTAGAACCGATTTTCTCATGACTACATGAACATGCGAGAGTAACACTTGCACTCCAATAGCACCAGTGGATCCAAGATCTCAATCTCAAAGCACTTACAGATACTGAACCGCCATTTGATTTGATTTGATTTCTCATGCATGGGAAAACAGGCACAGAGAGGTCACAAAGCAAGCTAGTGACAGATCCAGGGAGAGAATCTTACAAGCTCTTTGGCCCCAAACACACTGTGCTTACAGCCAGTTACCACTCCCTCTCTACATGTGGCCAGATCAAGCCCCCAGAAACAGAAGGACAAATGTAGATGGTTCCCTTGTGGGCTTTATCAGAAAGATTTGTATCTACTGCTGCATTAGCATTATGGGCACTGGAATAAGGTACTGAACTTCATTCATTTCAATGACACCCCAGAGGATAGCCAAAGGTAAATCTTTCAAAAATAATGGGCCAACATGTAAGACAGCTCACAATTATGAGGCATTCAACAGCCATGAGTTCTCATCACATAATTCTGGTGAAACATAACAGAATATAATAACCCTACTGATTAGATTAGAAGTAGTTATATACAAAGACAGACAGGCAAGTTAAAGCAGCTTTTAAAGTAGCTGAACAAGAAACAACTAACTATTGCACAATGCCCTCTTAAAGTTACTGCTATGGACTGACGTGGAAATCTACAATGCTCCATCATTTATAGGTGCATTTGGTTATGTGATTTCTTAGACAGGCAACTCATAGTGTTAAAATCATAGGGGATACAGAGTAGTAAAACATTTAGATTAAAGTACACACTTTGATTTAAATGAGCTACACAGTTCCATAACTGAGTGATGATAGGATGGTCTAGGTGGCCTCAGCCGAAGGCACACATGTTCTGTATGTTCTTGTGTGGCACTACTCTGACAACAGCGAAATCCCAGCCCTGAACTCCATACACTGTGATTCGGTTTACAGATATAGACGATCAAGAAGTGACTGTGAATATAAATTACTAAACTGGAACACACAAAAAAATCAATGGCCTGCAAAAGACATCAGTGGAAACAGAATAGAAGCATACTGGAAAGCTTGAAAACATAAGCTCACTGGGCACACTGGGTGTATTGGGCACACTCGGCACTGGGTGCACTGTGCTCACTGGGCATGGGGCACTCACTGGGCACAGGGCACACTGAGCACTGGGCACATTGGACTCACTGGGCACAATGAGCTCACTGGGTACACTGGCTCCTGGTGTCTGGTGCTTTCCTGCTTCTCCCTTCTCCTGTTATTTATTCCTTTATTTATTATTATTATTATTTTAAAAATCCAGTTTAACCTCTTCCTAGTTTTGCATCTCAAACAGGTGCAGGCAAACACTGACTGTTTCCCCTAGCTAAATCTGTAAAACAAGAAAAGTATATAAATCAAAGAACAAAAAGGCTCTGAGTAAATGTGTATTAAAATGTGTGGCGTTCCGTTCACACCTCTAGTGTGCTGGATTTATTTCATTAAGAAGTACTGCAATATAAAGGCAAATAAAATGGACAAGGTTGCGAAGCCAAGCACAATGAGGGCAGCAAACTGTTCATCAGTGGGCATCATGCCCTTCATTTTCGGATCGTCCATGCTTCCCATATCTCCTGTAAGCATGACCTCACGTTGTTGTAACACAAAGGCCACAGAGGGGCTGAAGGCTCCACTGAGCTCCTGGGAGGTGTCCACGCAGCGGCGACATGCACACACACGGAACCTGTAGTCTGTGTTGCTCTGGAGGCCTGAGATTTGGAATGTGGCTTCTTCTCCCTTGTACACCTTCAAAAAAAGGAAAAGTTACAGATAATTCAGAACATTGTGGCTGCCACAGAAAATATTGTGTGAACTCAGAGTATTGCTTAACAACAGCATTATGTTCTTATGGAATCACCCTGTGAACTTACTTGGAACAAAGTGCAATGTAAACTCTAGCGACTTGACTTTGCCAGAAGTAGATGTAGTTGATATGTTAAGTAATACAGATAGAGAGCTAAATTTCTACAGTGCAGGCCGCCTATTAGAAGAGGCTCAACACCAACAGCTCTATCTTTTCATCTCCAGACAAATTACTATTTTACACTGAAGCAAATACCACTGATACTGGTAACAAAACACAAAGTTTCTCATTACTCCCACTTTTTTTTTTTTTTTTGACAATAGGCTCATCCAATCTTCTGACATTGTGACACGAGATCTATGAAGTTCACACTCAAGAACCATACAATTAAGTTACAAAAAGCAAAACAAAACAAAAAACCACCCTCTCCAGCTCTTATGAAGTAGTAAGAAAGTTTGTGAGTTTGTGGTTTACCTTACTCTTGCTGTCCTCAACCCCTGGGCCACAGATTCACCACACCTACCACTCACATATGCAATGCAGCCCCAGTCAAGATAGCCCCCTCCCTCCAGGTAAGCGCCACATTGCCTTCCAGTTCTGCAACTTGCTTTGCCTGAGGGGTAAGTTCACACATGCATATGCACACACAGCGAGAAACACACACAGAGACAGAGAGAGAAACACACACAGAGACACAGAGAGATACTCACAGAGTGAAAGACACTTTCTTTCCTCGGTTACTCTGGACACGGTACTACATTGACTTTTTCAGGGACATTTGGGTTGCTGTGTGTGTGTGTGTGTGTGTGTGTGTGTGTGTGTGTGTGTGAGTGATATGGATATTTTTGTGTAGATCTGAGACTTAAGTTTCATCTTTTTAGGGTTGATACTGAAAAGCAGAAAGGCTGTGTCTCAAAGCGGGTCTACAACCATGGGAAGAACTAAAGCCTTGCATGCACAGCACCAGCCAGAGCCAGGTCCCAGCACCTGCCCTGCCGTTCCCACCTTCACTTTCACTAGTTCCTGTACATCCCTCATGGGTTGAGTTACTGCAGTGGTACAAATGACATCTCCTACAGTGGCTTTCTATACCCTTTCATGTGTGTATATGGCGCTTCTCTAGCCCCTTTGTTTAGAAATACACACATGCCCTCTGCTCTGATTTGTAGGCTCTTTCTAGAGCAGTGGTTGTCAACCTTCCTAATGCTGTGACCCTTTAATACAGTTCCTCATGTCATGGTGATGCCTGCTCTAGAATCTAGATCGAAGTTCTCTGGTAGATATATGTACTATGAAAATTTACTTCTCAGTAGTTTTGTGTTTTGCCTATCTGAAGATATCCTTTGATGCAGTTCAACATTAAAAATTAATATTGGCTGGGCATTGGTGGCACACGCCTTTAATCCCAGCACTAGGGAGGCAGAGACAGGGAGATCTCTGTGAGTTCGAGGCCAGCCTGGTCTACAGAGTGAGTGCCAGGATAAGCTCCAAAGCTACACAGAGAACCCTGTCTCAAAAGAACCAAAAAAAAAAAAAAATACTGAAGTCAGGTGTGGTGGCACAAGTCTTTAATTCTAGCCATCCAGGAGGCAGAGGCATGTGGGTGGATCTCTGTGAGTTTGAGGCCAGCCTGATCTCCATAGCCAGTTCCAGATGTCAGAGTTACACAGTAATAGGCTATTTCAAACAAACAAACAAACAAACAAACCAAAACACAAACAAACAGATGCATCTGACTGAGTGGTTTCTTTTAGTGTCCTATGAGTATAACCAATCTGCTCTCTCCCATTAAGGACCAGGGATATGCCCCACCTCTTAGACCCTAATATAATTATGGAGAGGCTTACTATTCCAGGGATTTGAAACTCAAGTTTATTTAGAAATGATCATGCTTCAAATTGGCTGAGCTAACAGGAGGCTCAGGAAACTGAGGTAGGAGGCTTCGTGGAGAGCCAGCCATTCGTGTGGTACTGATTCTTAGAAGATGTCAAAGAAATAATACATTAAAATTATATGAAAATTTATGGTTTGCATCAGGCTTAACAAATACAGATGGGGTGGGGTGGGCTGCAACTAAACCAAGTCTGTAACATGTTTGGCTAATAAGTGATTTAAAAACGAAGTGGTACTAACTGACCCCTTCCTAGGTGACCTTGCATCTCTTCTGATCTGCAGGACAATCACTTGCTACAGGGACTTTGGGGATCTAGTATACAGCACTTACAGCAATTAGCTGAAGAAAAGCTCAAAGACACTGACTTGGGGTGCACAGCATGTCTGTGGGCACCAATGCCAGCAGTTCTTATGAGCTGCCATAAAGGCTCACCAGGGCCTCAGGCTGTGCTTGTGCAGGGTGATTTCCCAAGGGGCTTTGAGAATCCACACAGGTGGCAGTGGCTGGTCATGTCTCATATCCATTTGTCCTTATTCATTCTCACAGGGGCCTCATTATGGGCCTCTTCTCCTGCCTCAACTCAATTTAAGAGCGATGCTCCATTTAAGATTTTTTTTTATTGAAGTCACCAATCATAATATTGTAAAAATAAGTTTAAATATGGAATTATTTGTTTTTTTCAAAGGTTATTTTTGCTCTTGATTTGGTGCTATATTTTAAACTCATTTTGAAATGTTTACTCCAAACAGGAGGGCATAAAGAAACACCCAGATAGCTGAAGTGAAGAATCCAAGAGTTTTCCTTTGGAGTAACAAGCTGTGAGGCTGAGATCCCTTAAACAATAGCTTTTAGGGGAGGGGCATCAAGTACAGTGCTTGCCAGATTGCTGTACATCTGCTTCCCCTCATGGTATAGCCACACATTTCCCTGGCATAACTGGATAGACAGGTCGCACACTGAAACAATTTGCAAGTATCTGGGTTATTAACTGAGGCTTGGCAAAATGAATTAATTCTCCCAAACCCTAGAATCATGGGAGGCAGGTGTGTCCTCATATATCCTGGCTCAAGAGAGAATCTGCTACCTGTAGACCTTTCCTGGGAGGGAGCAGTGGTGGGGGACCATCTATGCTGCAAAGTAGACAGTCACACCAAGGGTGCTGGGAAGATACTGTGATCTGCCTGGGGGTGTGCACTTCAATAATCAGTGCCAACCAATGGGGCAGCTCCACAATACAAGGCAACTAAGAGTATATCAACAACCCTGCCTCCATACCTGCACTCTGAGAAATAAAACAAATTCAGTTTATATGAAATTTCAAGCAGGTATATATCCAAGCATTGTTCTGGTTGAAGGGGAAGTGGTTTTTATGAGAAACTAATAGGGAACTGTAAACTTAAAAATTAGTAAAATAAATGATAGCTTTGAAAGATTTCTATTTTGTTCTTGTTTTGGGTTTGAAACATGGAAAACTTTAGGTGGTTAAAACATCTTTGCAGTTATGTGCCCAAAGTCATTGAGACATATGCTGGCCCTAGAATCTGCTCTAAAATGATGTTAGAATAGTACAGTCAACAGAAGATCCGCTTTCACCATGTCCCTTGTGACAACATGAACTATCAGCATCTACCCCAGTGCAGTATTCTGAAGATAATACAGGTCAACATACATTTATAGACATGTGTCAACTAACTGATAGAGAGACATGCCAACTAACTCAAGGTGGGCTCCACAGAATTTCCAGTGCCTCAGAGGTTTTCTAACTCCAAGAAATCTGAGCAATAATTATTAGTAGGAAATGTTTTCTTGTAATTTGTCAACTCTATTCTTGTCTTCAATGCTCACATGCACTATTTTTTGGTAAAGACTATTGATGTCTAAGTAGGGATCTATATACTTCTGCTTCATTTGTTTGTGTTATGCAAAGCTAAAAAATGAGTTGCATGTATGTAGAGAAATTTTCACCCTTTCAAGAATGTTCTGTAGTAATGCCATCAAGAAAGTGTAAATGTCTTGAAAAACACCTGGAATGTTTAAGTAGCAAAAGGACACACATATACACACATTTAAATGTAAAGTGAAGCATCAGTAAGGATTTGGTAATTAGTTAACATATGACTGTTTAGTTATTAAAACAGGCTGCCTGTACACATCATAATGCTAACAAAGGAGAGCGGAACAAAAGGGAAGCTAGAGCTAAACAGACTCAAGACAGGAAGGGCATTGGGCCTGCCTGTCTACTGGAATCAATATCACTATTCTTCCCATTACAAAGTAAACTCACCACTGCAGGTACAATTACCCAGCTCCCTGGACACTGCCTCTTCCATGTTTGCAGGAAGCATTTACTGAATGCCTGACTATGTGCCAGACTCAGAAAACAAAAATTGAATCACCCAAGCCCTCCTATTAATGGATCCTGTGATTAGCGCTGTAATGGAGGCATAAGCAGTACAGCACACGGGCCCTGGCTTGGCTGTGGTTGCTGTGCAGTAACAATTACCTCCCATTTGCTTTGGTTTGCCATTGTGAATTCAAAGCCTGCTGTCTATTATTCCACACATTATACAAATAGCCTTCATTCCCTCTCTCATGTCAGAGCAAGGAAAAGCAATACTCAAAATACCACATTCAAGTTCATGCTTACTGAATAGGGAAAGGAAAGGAAAAAAGAAAAAAAGAAAACAAGATCCCCAAACCCAGTACAAACTGTCCCTTATCAGCCATGTCAACTGTGGCTTCTCATGTCACTACTGCCCTTACTCATTTCTTGGTAAAGGTGGGAAATATGTGGACATCTCTACTGACGAAGCCTGTCTTAAAATGCTACATTCTGGATAATAAACAATTGTCTGTAGCTTTGAAGGTAATAGAAATATTCAATGGCAAATATATGACTGTACATCACATCAGTTCTTAGTACTCATACATCCATGGGTCTAACCTTGTAGCACTGAACAGTGGGTTCAGAAAGAACAATCTGATACAATCTAAATTACTGCATAGATTAGTCTCCATTCTGTCAGTGGTGGTCGCATACAGAAACTGAACACACAGTGCTGCCCTTTCTCTGAGAAGCGGCACTCACTGCACACTGAGAGGCAGAACATTCTTTTCCAAGAATACTTAGAAAGCATGGTATGTGGAACAAAAGGTTTTAAAAACACGGCAGCGAACATGTGATGAATGTCCTGTTAAGAAATGAACCACTGTTAAGTATGAAACAGGAAAGCAAGCCCTTTCCTAGCACCCTTGACACGGTGGATGGGGCAAGGCTTATAGCTAGACTACGCTGGAGAGAACTCTTCTGATTAGATGAGCAGTGACATGTGAGCTGACTAACTCTGAGATGCTAAGGGGAACAGAATGAGACGGGAAGGTGAAAGGGAAGCCCAGGGCCTTTGTTCCCTTGTGAGAGAAATGATGGAGGCCTTGGTGACATCATTGGCTCACGGGAATCACTATTGGCAGATGTCAGGCTGAAGATAAAGTTTGTGCAAGATGTGGTTAAAACAATTGTCATTATCTGATGCTCACATTAGCAAATGTATCAAAATGTCCAATAACTTCTTTGGTATTTTAAGCATATTTTGATTACAAGAATTTTAAAAATTATTACACAAAACACCAGCAAGCAATTTAAGGGAAATGCCAAGTCAGATTTTCTTCTCTTGTGTGCATCTGAAGACTCAAAAGGCTAAAACAGGAGCCTTTATCAACAATGCCAACATTTCCCAGGTGACAGTCAATGTCACTCTGATGAGTTCAATACAAATGGATTATGAAGAGTGCCAAGCATCACTTTCCTGATGGAATACACAGTCTTATGTCCCAGTTTCACTAAGCAGTTGCTATGTTCAAGGGGACTTCACAGAAACCCTAAAGTCTCTGAACCCATTACAGTCAGTGACCAGATAAGGATCACGGGGTGTGAAAAACAGTAAAAACAAAATCACTGCCTGGCAATGAGAATCATGTCTTCTCTTGAATAGGTTTGACCGTGATCTATTGACTTTGACACAGGCCATGTTACCAGGAGCCTGAATCCACATCTAGCCATCTCAAATCAGAACCTGAACTTTATCAGGTTTCCACGTAATGGATGTATACTAAAGGGTGACAAGAAGCAACCCAGAACTTCTGAGTCAGAGACCTCAAGGGTCTACTGGTCACCTCCCTTCCTTTCATTGTCACTTTTGTAACAGAGGCACAGAGGACACAGGTTTTGAAGGTTAGGTTAAGATGCCTTCCTCTAGGCCTCGGCACTCTATGGGGCCCTTGGTAGTGGATCAGTATTTTTCCCTGGTGTAAGAAGGGACTTTGAGAGCCCATCCCATGTGAAGGGATGCTCTCTCGGCCTGGACACATGGGGGAGGGCCTAGCTCTGGCCCAAGATGATGTGGTGGCCTTTAGGAAGCCCCCATGGAGGGCCTTACCCTCCCTGGGGAGCAGAGGGGGGATGAGGTGGAGAGCTGGTAGGGGGGTTGGGGGAGAGGGGAGGGAGAGGGAGAAGGGATTGACATGTGAAGCAAGCTTGTTCCTAATTTGAACTAACTAAAAAAAAAAAAAGATGCCTTCCTCTCTGGGGGTCACTTCAGTTTCCAATCACACGAAGACTGATACATGCAGATTTTATGATATTAAACAAATACATCACTTGAAACTCCACACAAGTTTATACTTGGGAACTAAGATAGGAAGAATACCACCAGATAAGAAATGAAATATAAATGATATAAATTGGTGTCAGGCTGTTTCAACCACTGACTCCTAACAAATCTGCAGCTCACTGCATCAAGGCAAGCATCCAGCCTGTTGCAGGTGAGCGGCTCATGCGCAGACACTGAGCCTTACCTGTTTGTACTCAGATTCTCTTCCGACCAATACCTGCAGAATGTAGTTAACAGGGTCGCCTTTCATCGGTGGTACTGTCTCCCATAAGATTTCACATGAATTTCCTTCTAACTGTGTCACTCGAGGTGCTGTAATACAAAACCATACACCCAAGCTCAAAACTCAAAAGTCTCACACCAGTAATCCATATTCTAGTTCTGTTTGTGAGACTCAGGGAGAATGCGATGGTGCTTTCATATAGCCTGACAGGGAGCAAATCCTGCTGGGAAAGGGGAGTTACTCCAGGACCAGGAAGCCCATTCACAGCATATCTTCTCACTAGCTCATTAATGAGTTGGTGGCCTGGGTTACAGCCCGCTTATTTATTAAACTATCTACCTACGGATAATGATCTACCTACCTACCTACCCACCCACCCACCTATCATCTCCTATGGCTCTTGATCTCTCCTCCCTCCCTCCCCTCTCCTCCCCATGGCTGTTGATCACCTTCAAAATGTTTAGGCACTTTCCATATGCCAGGTACTTTAGGGGTGTGGAAATAAAGATCAAGCTGTTTCTAAGGATACTAAGCTTAGGTAAAGAAGGGGAGAACACAGTATGGGGCAGGCACAGGAAGACATTGAGCATGTGATTGACTTAACACAGGAGGCATAGGTGGTGCCAAGCAAAGACTCAGACAGCAGGCAGCCCTGAGGCATTAAAACATTTTCCTACATTTATACCTTAGTTTGTTCACCTATGGGATCTATCATGAATATTTAAAGCTAAATTAGTCTGTAGTAAGGTACTTAAAGTCAACTGCCTCCCTCCGCTGCCCAGGCCCCTTTGCTGGAAATCTAAATAGGGAATCTCACCAGACTAAAAGACCTCCAGCCAAAAGAGCTATTTTGTGAATCTAGGAGCCAGAGGAAGAGCCTGGTCATGGGGTGTTTGAGGAGGACATTGCATGAGGTAAAAGCCCTATGGGATCCCTTATCCAAACTCTGTAGAGCAGCTTTTGGTAAGGATCACTCTGAGAGGCACTGGGAGCACTTCCAATGTCAGACAGACTCAAGGCTGGTAGTAATTGCCTCTGAAGCACTTGCTAGGAACCACCCAAAATCAGTGAGCCACAGCATGCTCAGGTTCTCTCTTTTCTTTTCTTTGGAATAGGGGGCTAACACAGAGTTTCTCTGTGTAGCCCTGGCTGTCCTGGAACTTGAGTTGTAGACCAGGCTGGCCTTGAACTCAGAGAGATCTGCCTGCCTCTGTCTCCCAAGTGCTGGGTTTACAGGCATGTACCACCAAACCTGGCAGGTTCTGTCTTTTATAAAGCCCAGAGGCAAAGGTGTACTCAATGGCTGGGCATTTACTGCCATAGTGGCCCAGCACAGCATCATAAAGTGCACATGACACACAGAGAAGCGGTCCAGGTGTCTGTGGGGCAGGGGAGCAGGGGAAGGCACATG
The DNA here is from genome assembly GCF_003668045.3 of Cricetulus griseus. NCBI lineage: Eukaryota > Metazoa > Chordata > Mammalia > Rodentia > Cricetidae > Cricetulus > Cricetulus griseus. Next base: position 121,587,442 of record NW_023276806.1, on the reverse strand, counting down.
CCATGAAGTAACCCTGGAAGGAGTTACAACAACCTAGCAGACCCCAAGCCAGACAGTGACCCAGGTCCTGATGGCCCCTTATTTTCTAACTGACTCTATGCTCTGGATATAGGGGGCATCAACTCCGTCACATGGAAGCTGTCCTAGGGGCAAATACGGAGGGGCCTTCTCCATAGAGAGTACCCCTGCCCCTCTACAACACACATCAGCATCAGGGCCATTTTGAGCAATGGCTGGAGGAGACAATGCTGCTTTGTTTAAGGGGACGTTCCAGGGCCCTGCATAAGAACATGACTTGTGGTGAAAGGGAAAAGGCTCAGGAGTCTGGGCTCTTATCACTATTGGCTCTACCATGCAAGTCTGCCACCTACTCATTCACAACTCTGTGACTGAAGATGTGGCAGACTTGGAGCCTTGGCCCAGCAATGGTGGCTCTGTCTACCCTCCTTGAGAAAGATGGGAGACTTATCTATTTGCTGTCTTAGCACTTCTGCAGGATCTGATTCCTCCAAGGATTAAAGCAGGAAACCTTGAAAACTTGAGGAGAAACACTGATGCTCACTCCCATGAGTTTTTAACAGTGCCCTCCATGGACAGGATATGTGTCCACAGGGAAATGCTGATGTTGCCTCATTTGGGGTCTAATTTCCAGACACCAAAGTCACCCAGAGATGAATGACAACCTCTGAATGTCTTTAGGAAAGGAGACGTGAAAAACCATATTTGGCAATTTTCTCTTAAACCATCTCTCACTGACTCCTAACAAACAGGCTGTCACTGTCATCAGTTCCTTGTCTATTATGCTTGGGGATGAGAATATACTACATTATTTCCAATAAACAAGTATGTAGGATACACCATACATGTAGGCATTTTCTCCTGATAACCCACCACACAGCTTTCTTTCTTTTCTTTTCTTCTTCTTTTTTTTTTTTTGAGAAACTTTGATTTCATCTCGCTACTTGAATTATGAAGAATGCATTTATAGTCAGAATTGGATTTCCTAGGTGTGATTTCAATGCATCTTTACCCTCCCGGGACAGTGCATCCGGGTCTACTTCCACACACCTTTGAGGGTGGGAGGGACACTTTTGGTTGTGCTGAAGGTATAGGTTTCTGAGAAAGGTCCCTCTCCTGCTTCACTCGATGCCTGGATTCGGAAGGAGTAGCAGGTGAATTCTGTCAGTCTTTGGACCTTATAAGTGTGGCTGGGTCCTCTGTAGATGGAGACAAACCTGGATAGAGAGAGGGGCAGAATCCATTAGCCACCTGGGTTTCTTGTGGTGATTGTGAGGCAGACTCATGAAAAGATGGGGCTAACTTGATAAATGCCTCCCACCACCTGAAGTGACCAGTTACTATGCTCAGTTCAGTTTAATGTTCAAGGAATATTTATATAAAACACACAGTAAAGCACATGTAAAGAGTAGAATCAACTTTCAGAAACATTAGTTGTTCACGTTCTTATTTACTAATAAAAAGCAGAATTTTCAAGAGTTTCATTATGGTTAGTAGTAACTCACCTTCTATTATGTATTTGGGCATGAAGTCACTGTTCAATGGGCATTTGAGAAATAAGATGCCTATTTACTCAGATATTTCAAATAATAGAAGTTTAGGAAACCTTTTAAATTTTGGTCTTTATTAATACAAGACCTAAGCTGGCAAAAAGACACCTATGATTACGTATCTTTGAGAAAATATACAAAAAGACAAAGGCAATGTGTTCACTAGGGTAATTAAAATAACAGAAAAAATGCCATGGGCCAGCCGGGCAGTTTTGGCTGGCAGATTTTGGTTTCTTCTACCATTTGTTCTGAAACTATTTCATACTTCTATGCTAATTAGAATATTTTTTTAAATCTCAATTCACTTTGTGTGTGTGCCTCATGTGTATGGGAGCACACACGGAAACCAAAGCTAAGTCTCAATTCTGTATAAATGGCTCTCCACAGCCTCCTTTATGTAGGTATGCTCAGCAAGTATGCCTACTGACTGAGCTATCTTACTGGCCCTTAATTACCCGAAGTATGAATTAAAAAAATAATGCTTGTGATTTAGGTATTTTCTCAGCATATCATGAAAACTTAACTTTTCCCCTCCAGTGAAACTGGGCTACCTAGAGCTACAAATATACTTTCATCACTTAGTAACTGTATGATTTTTTAAAAACAATGTGATTTTCCAAAAGTTCTCCAGTACTTAAGCATCACTGGCCCAGGACACCCTGAGAACCAACTCCAAGTAACTACAAACACATGGTCTTGGTCCACCCATGCCAAGAGGTGCCCCGAGTTGCCTTAGCACCCATGGATACCCCACTGTCTTCAGAAACCACTGGAAGGTACTCAGTGATAGAGTCATCATTCACAATGTCTGACTGGGGCTGGTTTGGCTCAGAGAGGAGGAGAACTCTTGCATTCATTTAGCAGTCATTCTTAACCTGATGTGCGCTGGGCTCTGATGTTGAATGAGAAGCAACCTGGTGTTAACAGGGTGTTAGCCCTGTGTGGGGGTAGGGAGTTCTGGAGGGCAGTAGCAAGTTTGCTCTGTGTGGAACAGTCCTAGATGGGAGGGTGGGGGTGGATCCATGGGGAGTGAGATATGGATAGATCAAACAACTTGAAAAGAAAAAAAAAACTTGTCAGTCAATACTCAGTGTTTAACATCCAGGCACTTGCCAGCCTTTGTAATTGAGTTCCTAAGCCCTGGCAGGTTTGCTTACTGTTCTGCATGTTTTGCTTCAGGAGGAAGTACCTTTTATTGAAGGCTGAACACCGTTAATTTTAAGGAAGCCAGAGTCCAGGTTGAAACCTACAAATAACCATAGCAACCGGCTTAGCACGCTCAACACATGACTACCTTAATGAAGACACCCCAGCTAATGTAGAGACAAGTGGCTACTTATTAACTCAGCTTCACCTGGGCCAGAATTGCCAGAGGGAGTAATTGCCCTTAATTGTATCACAAATGGAAGTCATGGTTTAAGAAGTGACACTGTTAAATCTCCATTATGGTGGCCAGCAAGCTGAAGAGTTTATAGAACTGTTTCCAGCTCTGCTGTACTCCACGGTTGGTATTCCCTTTAGAAAATAGGTTTGATAGATATTTATGTCAAAGTTCAATTACATACCTAGGTAGAAGCACTCATAGCCACTAAGAAAATCACTGAAGCAAATTTGGTAATCTGATTTCAGACTACGATCCAAACTGAGCAAGCAGGACACATGCAATTTTCAAGTGTTTCTAGAGTATTGGTCCCTTTCACTTCTTGTATTGCTCATGTACCAGCGTACTTAACTGATACTCCAACTTAAAAAAAGCACCGTGGGAATAGCTGATAGTGATGGCAAATTGATGAATGTGTCATTAACACACATTTGCTTAGGTTTGGAGACAGTGTTACCCACAGATGTGGGAAAGGCTGAATTAGTATAGAGAAAGCAACTGCAGAGTGAGGATGGTTTGAAGCCTGGAGTGCTGCAGGTCTAATGTTGAAGCATCTTGCTGTAGTGAAGACAGAAACAGGGAGCCACAAGAGGCCAACCTGGGACTGGTAGTTCTTTGGGGAGGACAAGCTGGGTGTGGGCAGCTCTTCCAAGTTCTTCAGAGCTCCAAAGCCAACATGTTCTAGCCAGCTGTGGGTTAACACACTGCCTACTCAGGCAACAGTGACTTTTTCTTTCATTTCTTAAAAATTTATTTTATGTGCATTGGTGTTTGTTTTTGCCTGTGTACATGTATGTAAGAGAGTGTCAGATCCTTTGGAACTGGAGTTACAGACAGTTGTGAGCTGCCATGTGAGTGTTGGGGATTGAACTCAGATCCTCTGAAAGAGCTGCCAGTGCTCTTAACCACTGAGCTATCTCTCCAGCCCAGTAACAGTAAGTGTTGGTTGGCTTGTTTATGGAAAGCCATCACTGCTTTGCTTGATCTTCATCCCACAAAAGGGTAAGGGAGATGTTCTGGGAGGAAGACTTCTTTTCCTTGGTTTTTAAAATGTTTATGGAAATGGCTGAACTAGATGGCAGCTAGTTCCTATGGCATATATTTAACCAGCTACAGAGACAGCCCATGCTTGGTTGACCCTGGGTGAAGTAGCTATGGTCCGGGGAAGAGAGACATCAGGAGTTTCAACATTAACAGCACCAGCGTCATACACAGGGTCAACTAAAGTAGATGTGCCCTCCTGTCCTCTGGGGGTGTGATTCACAGATCCAAGGTCAGGAGGCCTGAGAGACGAAGCATGAAGGGGTGGTCAATGCTTGCTGAGGATTTTCCTCCCCATCTTACTTGGGAGGTGTGGCCACACAGAGGTGTCACAGGCACACAGCAGGTCTTTGTCTTCACCAAAAGCCCACACTTCCCTCTCTCTGCAGGTTCTTCTAGCCCTTCCTTACTTCCAAAGGAGGAAGAGGTAGAGCCAATCTGCAAGGAGACTATGGGGTAAGCGTAGAGGAAGAAGGGGTGCTAGTACTGGCTAAGTCATATTTGTTCATGTCTGACTTTACATTCTTTTATTCTTTTCAGGAAAGAAATTCATCTAGTAAATGCATTCTAGTCCGCATCAAGTCAGCACAGAAACCAGAAAATAAAATCTTTTATAAAGTGCTTCCTCTCTATTTTGGTTTTCTGAAAATATGATATTGCTTTGACAACAGCCAATCTGATACTTTTTAAGGATTTTAATTTGAAAACTGTAAAGGGGCAACATGGCTTTATTTCTTTATACCTCTAAGACCCAGGCACTTGAGAGGACCCAGCAGTGCGGGCTCTAAGATGAGAATGGGTCCTGTGGACGATGAAACACTAGCAAGTGCCTCCCTGTGCCTCAGTGGGGTTTAAGTGGGTTATGAGACTCATTAGAACTAGTCTTGTTATGCAATAATCATTCCATCCATGTTAGTTACAACTGTGTGCATGTAACACCCACATATGCCAGAGGCCTACTTCCAGTGCCCTCTATTGCTTTCAACCTTACTCTTTGAAGCAGGGCACCTCACTGAACATGGAGTTCACCATGATGGCTGGCTTGGCTAAGATAGGGAAACAAGTTCACTTGTTTTCAGTCATTTCCTCTAGTGCTGGGAACCAAACCTGGGGTCTTAACTACTGAGCTAAACCCTGAATTCCAAGATGGATTGAGAAATGGTGCCACTTTATCTCCCAAGAGAACACCTTGGCCCTATGGGCAGCAACAGACTGACTTTTCTTTCTGTCGGTGCAAAGCTGGCTTTGAGAAAATTCTTGCCCAGACTACTGTGTTAGTCTCAGACAAGACCATGGGGCTTCATTAGTGATGCTGTAACCCTCTTCACGCTTAAGACTGCCAGGGAATGTGGGTAGGGACACTGTAACACTGTGGTGCCAGGAATGTGGACAGGGACACTGTAACACTGTGGTAGTATTAAACTTGAACAGCCATAACCAATGCCAGTGCCGGACGCACATCAGGCCTCAGGGAAGTGTCTCGCTAAGATCCTGAACATCTTCCTGGCAGCCTTAACATGTTGGCAATAACATCTGCTTCCCTGTACTCCTCAAATGCCGAGTGGGAAACACCAACCAATGTGTAAGAAGAAGAAATACATCAACCAACACACAAAAGGCAATGTTAGCCTTGCTGTCAGCCTGATTCTCTCATTTTCTCACTCAAGGAGGCAGGAGAAGACAGACTTTTTCAGAGCCAGGGACATATACTGGAGTTAGGACATATACAGGACAAATACAGGACAGCAAACCATGGACAGAAACATTCTGGGAGAAATTTAAAATACTCATCAAGTAGTTTTCTATTAGACTGACCGCATCTACTTCTTTCTTTTATACCCTTCTTGTAAAAGGTCAACTTCATTGATAAACAAGCCAGAGCCTCTATGTGATAGAACTAACAATACCAAACATCCCAAGATAAAAGACTGAAGACTTCCTATTTAAAGCAACCAGCTATAAGCAGGTGGCATGGTTCCTGCAATGCATGATGTTGTCAATCATGGTAGAGGCATACATTGCTCAAGTGTCAGCTTCAGTATCACAGCTCCTCAAAGGTGTCTCAGAAGGCCTGGTCGTACACTAGCCATAGCTCCACAGCCAGACCTTGTTGCCAGGATGAACCCCACAGGCAGCAGACCAAGGACACTTGAGGTGAGGATGTCAGTGTGGGAACACATGTGGGCCACTGCTGCATTGCTCTGCTAATCTGTTGGTCTACCAGCTCTCCTCCCTCTTTCCCTCCCTCTCTTTCCTCTTTCTCCTCTCTCTCCTCTCTTCCCCCTCTCTCTGTGTGTATAAAGCAGAATGGATAGCAAGGATGGAGTTCTACTGACCAGCTTGGGCTATCTAAGCAGGCAAGTTATTCTCTCCTCTGGGAAAGGAGTGACAGGATTCATTTTGTGGGGTTGCTATGAGAAAGAAATGAGATATGCCTTGTAATTATGAAGTATTCACTAAATACTACTGTCCAAAACTATTTAATGTTACCAATACTAATACTGTTGGTGGCAAGACACCAAAGCTAATGAATGATTCACCTTATTCTCCAAGTTGGAGACAATAAGATATCCCTGCAAGGGCACTCCTGTCACCTCAATTCTCTGAGGCTTTCTGGAGTGGAGTAGGTGAACACCTTGTACACTATAATTGACAAGTCCAACCAAAGGTGCCAAGATGAGAGCTAGAGGACACTATGTGGGATCTTGGGGTGCCACACCATTTGAGACAGGGTCACACTGTACAGTCCTCATGATCCTACTACTTCAGGCTGCCAGGTTCTGGGATTATAGGTTTGGGCACAATCTGGAGTGGGTAATTTACCCAAAGAGGGAGAAAACAGGGGGGAAATCTCTCCTGTATTTGACTTCTCAGTAGTTCTGTCTCCAACCTGGTTCAGTGTCACCAATCCAGGCTTTTTAAAATGAAGTAACTATATCGTAACAAACACATGTGGGACATAACAGTTGCCACGGTTCCAATGACTTAAAGATGGTTTGTCTCTCTGTGCTTAGGGTGATGACACAACTCTGTGGTAGTATACTGGTGAATACATGTCCTCATTCAATATCCAAACCCAGGGAGATATGTGAATGACAGTGAGAGTGAACCCAAAGGCAGGTCAGACTTCCTTGTGGCCTGCCAACTGAAACCACCCTGGTGGGCTGAGAATGGGAGAGGGTGTGGTTGGGTGATGAGGGGGGAAGACCTCTGCACTTGCCTTCTCAGTTTTGCAGGGAACCTAAAGTACTTCTAAAAATAAAAACTACAGAAAAGTACTCTGAGAAAGTTCTCCACTTCTGCGACTATAAAATACTGTTGCTTATTCTGTTTGTCTGTCACAGTCCTCCAGGGGCTAAGGGTGGGAGAATACTCCAGGGGCATGCAGAAACCCTGGCCTGAGAGCAGAACTGGTGAACTTCACCACGGACTTGAACAAGTCAGACAAAAAGTTCAATTTCCAGACAGTCACAACAATTGTGCTTACTTGACGGGAATTTTTATGAGATCTAAGTGAAAGAACCCAGAAAACCGTATGATAGAAAACACAGCATGAAGCAAACCAGCAGGTTCTGGACAGTCTCAGCAAAGCCCCAGCCAGAGCTATGCTCTTCACCTCAGAGTTTTCATCTTTAACATTCATTGGGAGAACTGATGTGTTTGCATCAAGTGCAGGTGATGGGGTAAGTTCAACCACATTGCATATTTATATCTTCTTTTATTTTAAATCATCGGGAGGCAAGAGAAAATTATATAGAAAGAATTTAGTTTTGACTATTTTCTTAAAACAGTATTCTTTTGGAAGAACTATCCAAGAATGCTCTGGATAACTTAGATCTTAAATTCTTTGTGAAAACAAATTTTAATGCTAAGGGTTTTTGTTCTAAGTGCTCCATTGCTCTTGTAATCTTTAGGCTCACGGCAGTTCATAGATATTAACTACTCAACATGACTAACCCGCTGGCCTAAAATGGCCTGTAGTTCACAAAAGGCTTCAAGTGGTACACTTCAAAACACATTTCACAATAGCGTAAGTCAACAGCTGCTCACAGAGCCAGGGCAGCCAAATTCATTAACATTATATCACCGACTTTCCCATTCTTTCTTATTTTCTTTGGGCTCCATGGAAGGAAGGAAGGAAGGAAGGAAAGAAGGAAGGAAGGAAGGAAGGAAGGAAGGAGTGTGTGTGTGTGTGTGTGTGTGTGTGTGTGTGTGTGTGGGTGGGTGTGTGTGTTTCCCATGTCACTCAAATCGTGTTTGGAAACAGAAAATATTAAAAACATGGATAGTAAATGCCCCCACTGTGCCAGGAACACAGAGTCCTACCATCTCTATGTAGAAGCAGATGGACACAGATGGTACTGTGTGGGCACACCTCAGGCAGGGAATCCATTTCCTAGACTGATGCTGACATTGGTGAGAGGCCCTGTTTATAAGAAAGTGCCAGAAGCTATTCCCAAGAGGACTAATGGGAAAATCGTTAATTACCTTCCTGCCTGCTGTTCCTGGTTGTCTACTGGTCTTTTGACTTGTGAATGAATTAGACTATAACATTTTTTTGGTTAATGAGCTGGATTTTTATGCTTTTCCCCCAAGAAATAAAATTTTATTATTCTTAATAACATACCAATTTAATTTTTTTCAGATTTACTTCATGTTTGCCCATATGAATGAATGTACACGATGTACACGCTTGGCATCCACAGAATCTAGAAGAGGGTAACACATCTCCTGGAACTTGAACTCTAGATGGTTGTAAACTGCTGTATGGGTGCTGGAAATCAAACCTGGGTCCTCTGAAAGAGTAGCCAGTAGTTATAGCTGCTCAGCCATCTTTTCAGCCCTTTTTACAAGTAAAAGAATAAACAGAAACCCTATGCTTGTTTTTTATTGTCAAAACTACATTTGAGACATTGATATACTCAAAAAGAAATTCATTTGCATTCATAGGAAGCTACCCTCCCCCAACTTTAGGATTCTTCTGAAAGCTTAATACCCCTAGTTTTCTAATTCATGGACTGAATCTTGCTTTTGAGGATATGAGTCCCAGAGCTTTCCAGACATCTGTCCCCTTCTGCTGAAGTGGCCTTGCTTCAATGCAGAAACATGCTATTTGTTTTCATCTTATTTATAAAGTAAATCAGAGGTAAAACCCATTATCTGGATTCTATTTCCAATCAGATCTCAAGTAGCTCCTTCACCATCCCTCAGCCCTGATTGCCCCAAGGCATTTGGCCTGAAGTTGAGCAAGCTAACAATGATTTTTATTTTTTATGATGACTTTTTATGATTTATTCTAAGACATTAAGATGTGTCTAAAATATGTGTCCTCTATTAATTAGGGACGGGAGCCCCAGGCATCACAATGCTACTTTGTAACCTGGGAAATGTAGGTGACATCTCAGGGCACCTGAAAAGTCAGTGTGGGTCTACGGTTAGGAGAGAGGTCTGATGTGGGTGTTGAGAACTGCAGGAAGTAAACACGAGCCATTTCCCGTGCAAGGACCATCAAGTGGACTGGAAATGTGAGGGAAAGGAATGTTGAGCACATGGGCTGGTTCGGAACCTCACAGCTAGTTACTGAAACCAGCACTGCAGTTTGAGAATGGAAGTGGAAGTTTGCTCCATAACAGAGAAACACCGAGACAGTTTACTCATGCTCTCTGGTCCCTTTCATTGTTCCCCACAGTGCATTCTTTTGGAGTTTAAAGAAACCTTGAAGCATAAAGACACAGCTAATAATACTGGAAGCATCAGAAAGGTCCACGGCCCCTGCTGCTGGGGAAGTGTCCAGTTAGGAAGGCTGATGAGAGGGAGCAAGTCGTGACTATCTGTTCCATTAGATGCCCATCTCCCTGTCCAATCCTCCTGGAGCCTCACTTTAAAAAACACTGCCTGACTGATCAAAACGTGGAGCAACAGATTATTCATAAACACATTCCTGGAATTTACAGTCTCCCTGTTTCAGTACTGTGCACAATTACCAAGAACATGGCTGTTGAGGGTCGGGCTCAACATCAACTCCAATTTCATTAGAAGAGGCATCATTTCATTTTGCAAACACAGACAAACATACATCTTCTGAATTGTCAGTGCAGCGCTATTACCTGGAGCCTGAGCACTGATCCTGCTACTCTAGTGAGCATATTAGCTTAGCTTTATGAGAATGTTTGCTCAAGGTGTGTATTTTTCTTGCATAACATGGCAACTAGAACCATTCAGTTTCTCTGTGCTGGATCTGTTAAGAATAATAGACCTAATCACCGCAAGGTCAAACTAACCTAATTTTTGCTTTTCTGTTGAAATTAAAATCCCTTGTACTGTCTGTTCACCATTTAATGCTAATTCGTTTTCTCAGCAAGATCAGCTCTTCCAGATAATGCCACATACCTCATAAGGCCTAGAACACAGTAGTAATTCAAGAAAAAATTCTTATAGTTGACTCATCATAATCAAACATTAGGCATAAATTTAGTCCTACAGACAGGCGCACAGCTGCAATGCTGTTCCATGAATATGGTCCTGGGACCTTGTAGATCACAAGCCTGAATATAGAGGAAATACATGTCCTAACTAAGAGGGAATGAACTTGCAGTCAGGTGAGCTATAGGAATTCTTGATGTACTTATTCCAAGGCAAGGCTTTGGGCCATGCTGACCTATAGGACTCCTTATGTTTATAGGACAGGAGTCCAGATGGGGAGGGAGAAAGAGAGTGTGTGTGGGGAAGGGATATGCTAGCATATTTCACATTTTGTTTAAAGAAATAAATGTAAACAAAGCTCTAGTGCCTGGTATGTTCTTTGCATGCTCTCAACACACAGAATTTTCCTTCAGAAAGCTTAAAATATGTATTTGAATTCCGGGTGTGTGTGTGTGTGTGTGTGTGTGTGTGTGTGTGTGTGTGTGTGTGTGTGTGTACGTACATGTAGAGGCTGTGTGTGTGTGTGTGTGTGTGTGTGTGTGTGTGTGTGTATGTATGTATGTATGTATGTGTGTGGACGTACATGTAGAGGCCAGAATTCAACATTGGTGCTGTCCTCACAATAGCTGTCAACCTTCCTTCTTTGCCACAGGGCCCTGTCACCGGGACCTGATAAGGCTCTACTTGCTGGATAGTGAGCTCTCGGGATCCTCTTGTCTACACCTCCCCTCCCTCACCCCCGTCCCTATATTGCATAAACCAAGTGTGGTGTATATGCCTATAATCTCAGCTCTTGGGAGGTTGAGGCAGGAAGATCAGAAGGATCATCCTAGCTACACAATGAATTGAAGGTCAGTCTGGGATACATGCAACTATCTCAAAGAAAGACAGATGGAAGGGAGGGAGGATGGACAGATACTATGCTAACAGAACTGTGACATATCAAGTCCAGTGTTTTGTCCTTGATCATGAGTCAAGAGCTGGTGTTAAAGACTTGGATTCAAAGGGCGCTCACTTCCAGACACCAAGGAAGGTCATCCTCACACTGAAGTCAGGCTGTCCTCATCCTGTTAAAGCCCAAGAAAACTATCCCACAAATAGAATAAGAATGGATTATGCCCAGCATCACATCACTTTAATAACTTTCTGAGAGCACTGACAAATTTAATTTAGAAAAGATAAATTTGGACTCCAGCTCATAAAATTAAGAAAAATATTGTTCCTAATGGTCAAATTTCTTAAATTGCCAGTTCTATTTAGGCAAGTGATTTATTTGATGAACAAGGCAAGCCTTAGCATCTCTCTGCCTCCATCCTTCTCCCTACCTCTCCTCTTCTCTCAAAGGAACAAGATTCTGCACTGTTTTCTGTCTGTCATATTGAAGTGTCTCACGATGGCCACACTCATTTGTACAAATGCTTCCACAGCTTCTGCTCTGTGCAGAGGAGCCACTCTCCACACAGTTTTCTATATGAGGTGCCCTGGGGTGGCTGTCTATGAGGTGCACCTGAGTGGCTGGCTGTCCTAACGGAACAGAACTATAGAAGAATAGGGACCCTTGCTGCCCAGGCTTTCCAGGTTTATGGACAGGTAAAGTGCAGGCTCCAGCCCTTCTGTGTTTTGTGTTCTGGGGGAACTACAAAATATCCCCAAGGCCTGGGAGAAAATGCAAAATACTGGCTCTCACAAGTATCATGACTCTTGTTAGTTCAGAATGCTTGTTTTTTGCTAGTCCTCTGTGGCTGAGAACTTCTTTCAAGGCAGAATAAAGATCCATTAAAAACAGATCCAAAGAAACATATTCAGCAAGATGAATGCTTTTGCATAAAAAAATGTTTTAGATCACCAACCAACTTATCAAAATCAACCTCACTATCTCTGTGCTTTCAGTCCTGGCAATGTTTCCAACAGGACAGTGGCTGTTTTATTTTCTTAATACCTGGTCTTCCCAAGAAGGCAAGTCAAGTTCAAATGTGTGGTTTGTGTGCACATGGTCCAAATTCCCAGAACACTTTTCCCCATGGCACTAAATTCTAGGATTTTCCATGAGTTAATAATATGTGCTTGTGAGTTTTTCCCTCCTTGCCCTCTTTCCATGAATACTGTATTTATTTCCATTCAGATGCCAACAAAACAGCTGTAACTCTACTGTTTGTTGTTGTTTGTTTTTGGCTATTAGGAAGTGTAACAGGGCTATTATTTTGTTAAGCTGCACAAGGACAGATAAAGATGAAGATATGAGAAGGGAAGAAGAGGAAGGATGCAGAGGTCACGAGGGAGCAGAAAGGTTGAGTCAGGTGAAGAACAGAAGAAAGGGTATGTGATTGGGGGGTGGTAGGAGAGGAAGGGAGGGAGAAGAGAACTGGGATTGTCATGTAAATCAATCTTGTTTCTAATTCAAATAAAAAAATGAAAAAAAAATGAAGATACGACCAACTGTGCTGAGGGTCAAGATCTCGCTTTCAGTCTCCATATCAATCCTACATCTATCTTGTAACAGGGAGATTAGTGTCAGCGGCTCCTGAAGATACTGCAAGACACTTACTTGTTGGCTGGGCTAAATGAGGTGTTGTGCAATTTGAAAACACGTCTTATGCAGCCTCACATTTCCACTCTTTTCTTAAGGTCTGAGGTGTGTAAAATAGGCTAAAAACCATAGAAACTGAGCTGGTCTCAACCTCATCACCATCATCTTGGTCTCCATTATTTTCCTGTTCTCCATCTTTCCCTTGATCTATGTCTTGCTTTCATTAGCATCAGTGATTCCCCTTTATGCTGCCTCAGGCTCTCCTTTAGTGTAGTGTGCAGCCATGTCCTTTGCATGCTTCTCATTCCTTCAGGCTGCTGTCACCTCCCATGTCTCCAGTGTCTCTGGAACAGTATCAGTGGGTAGGCAGGCTGTGTGATGACATTCAGAACAGAGCAGGAAGGCCAGAGCAGGCATGATGGATGCTCTGGACCTCTGAATGGCTGTCTTTACCATGTCTTCACCTGTTTCTTTCTTCTTAGCAGACATGGTTGCTCACCTCTGCCACTAAGAAGCTGATGGAAGCCCATGGGTGCTTTTGTCCCTGCTCCTCCTGGTACAGTAGACACAAATGATAGTATTTGCCACTGGGTTTCTTAGGGTCTCCTTGGCCTAGGTTTGGTTGTTTTTCCTCAGCTGAACATCCACTTGGTACCTATCTGGTTATCACTGGCCCTGACATTGTCTCCACAGAGTCCAATGTATAGCTATGGTGCCTTTTCCCTGGTACTTCTCTGGATCTTGGTCTCCACTGAAGACCAACAGAACTCCACTCAGTAAAGTCAGTCTAATCCCCTGACTGCAAAGCAGTGGGCCAAGAATGTGTGTGTGGGAGGGGAAGCCCAGGTACTAGAATAGAATGTGGTAATATAGCCAGGGATGCAACAGAGGCAATCATCATGGTAGCACTGGTTTCATGCTTCCAGGAACATGTCTAGTCTTGGTGTGTCCAACCTGCAGCATATACATTTCTCATGGCGGCTGTGAATGTGGCCCAACACATTTGCTAACATCATGTCATACTGTTAAGAAGTTGAACATACCTAGTAGTTCACCTCTGCCTTGCTTTTATGATAATCCTTCCTTCTACCTGACTGATCAGAACCTCTGCTAAGAGAACATTCTGTCACCACTAACTTCTGCTCAGCATTGAATTATTCCTAAATACTGCTTGGCTGCTGTCTTCTGATTGGCCATTTTCTGAGGAAATAAAATTAGGTTAAGAAAACGTGAAAGCCTGGATTTGATTTTGACATCTCCAAGTGTCTTCCGGGCCTGAAGTTTTATAAAAAACAAATCTCTTATTTGCTCTGGTTAATTTGCTATCACAGCATCCATAGTTGGAGAGTACATTCCCCATCTGTACATCACCCACAGCAATTTCAGAGTGGTAAACATGTTTGTCCTGATGGTTACTGAATATTTAAAGAGGTACCATTTTCCTTAGCTCTCATTTTCCTCTGCACTTGTGACTAATATAATATTATTATATTATTATATAGTGAAGACTTGAATCTGACAATTTTCTATTTTGATAATTTCTCTCCATCATCTGACTTTATAAAGGGGAAAAAAAAACATGCATCTATTGTCATGCAGGGAGATCAGGATCTTTCAAATGCTTAAGAACAGAGGGTACAATGTTGGGTAAAATGCAAGAGTCAAATATCTGTTTCAACAATGAGGAAGAGGGTTTGAGAGGAAGGAGGAGGAGGAGATGAGCACCAAGGCTGTGATGTGCCAGGGATGCACTCGCCCACCTCACCTCTTATTCCTGTCCTCCAACTGCAGTGTGAACACCATGTCATCAGCAGCGTGTGTCTTGGAGTTACTGTCTCCCCACTTCAGCTTCAGGCTCTGTGGACCAGATGCAGCACATTCCAGCCTAGGAGGCAAGGGTGGTAAAGGCCGAGTCTTTGCTTTAATGAACTGACTAAATGGTCCAACTCCAATTTCGTTGATGGCCTGAATTCTGATCCTAGAGGGTGGGGGAGAAAGACAGCATAGATTTAGGAAGCTGAATTTTCTGCATTCAAAACGAACATTTTGCTGGAACATTTACTACCTGTCCATAAAGCAAAGCTGTGGAAGAGCAGCTAGAGTAAACACTGGACAGCTCAGGAGAGGTCCTAGGCTGTTTCTACACATAGTAAAACAGGGCATTAGCAAATGTCCCTTAGGGTTTTAACTGGGAAAAAAAAGCAAGTTTGCTGTCTGAAGGACACCTGCAGACATGATCTTATACTCTGGTCTAGCCACTGATGACTACCTTGAATTCAGTGTTGGAATTAGACTATGCATAAAGAACTCATTAGAAGGTGAATAAATTCCCAACAATCCTCTAACAGGACATTTGGCGTCTTCCCTTACCAATGGCTTTGCAAGTCCTTAGCCAGAGCCAGGAGATCACCTGCTGATAGTAGCAGGGTGTCACTTAGTTGTATGAGCTTTTAACTGGATGCTTACTGTGTGCAGTGAGATTTATCAATCCTGCTGGAATTTAAAATCTAATAAGTTAAAATGTGTACACAGAACCTTACACAGTGTGGATACTACCCTTATTTTCCATTTTCTTCTACTTCTCAACTTTCTGGTTAGCCACAGTTCTCCAAAGTCACCAAACAATGTGTTGATGGCACTGTCCACTCATGCTGCACACTGCTCTGCAGTGTGTGCTACTAAGGCTTGCCCCCACCCATCCACTCTGGGGGTGTTTCTCCTCTAGTGCTCTGAACAGAGGGCTTCTCTACTCTACTCTTTCCTCTTCTTTTTTCTATATAAGCATTCATTTACTAACAGATTTCTCAGCCTCATGTCTTCATGGTGTCACCCATGTTAAGTACACTTAGATCCATGGCTTCCAGTTTCCTCATGACTCCTAACTGCCACTCCAATGGTACACCCTCTCAAGAGTCCTTGCTAGGTTCAGAGGAACCTGAACTCAAAATCACTGAGTTGACGGAGAAGGTAGTGTTAATAGCTCAAAAAGTTTAAATTTTGAAACTTGATTTGAATTCATAACATAGCTTTTCAAAACACATTATAATGGATAATATAGTCTAAGGAGAAATATTTGGAGAGCAGATCATTTGTACATATTCCTGTGATTTAGTTACTTTATATTACACTTAAAGCTGTTTCATTTTTTGTTTTTACAGACAGGGTTTCTCTTTACAGCCCTGACTGTGTTAGAACTCACTCTGTAGACCACGCTGGCCTCAAACTCAGAGATTCACTGGCCAGACCACAGCATGCATGCCTGGCGTGTACACCCTCCTATTTAACAGTATTCGTTAGGAATACCAATCAGTACTGCGAACAAAAGGTATAGAGAGTTAGAGAAAAAAAAAAAAGAAGAAATGGAACCCACAAGATGCTGATGAAGATGTTATAAAGAACCTACCCAAACAGAGAGGCTAGAGACTTCACAGATGTGACACTTCACAGTAAATGTGTCAGTTCTCCCAGAATTGACCTACAGACACAATGTCCCAGCCCTTGGGGAAGCTGAAGCAGGAGGATGGAGCACTTAAGGCCAGCCCCAGGTGCAGTGTAGGGCCTTGTCTCCAAAACTAAATAAATACATAAAAGAATAAAGTCAAAAGTCCTGGCAGAATTCTTAGGAGATAAAGACAAGCTAATTTTAAAAGTGATATGGAAAGGAAGTAAATTAGCCAACACAAATATGAACAATAGAGTAAAAGTAGATGAATAGAACCACCTGACTTTAGGACTCATTGTAAAGCTACAGTGACCAAGACAGTGTGGTAAAGAGACAGACATGTAGATCAATGGGACAGGATAGAGGCTCCAGAAATAGACCTACACAAATATGGCCAATTGATTTCTGGCAAAGGTGTGAAGGCAGCTCAAGGGATGAAGGATAGTCTTTTCAACAAATGGTGCTGAGAGCAATTGGATGTCAACAGAAAAAAAAAATAAAAACATCAACTTAAACTTCACAACTGAAAAAAAAATGAAGTAAACAAACAAACAACCACAACTTAGCTTAAACATTGACCAAAGACCTAAATGCAGAATATAAAATTTTTAGAAGAAAACACAGGAGAACATTGTCGTTACCTAGAACTTGGAAAAGAGTTTTCATATGTAACATAGAATGCATGTGTGTGACTAGAGAAAAGAAAATCTGGGTTTTATTCAAATTAAAATCTTCCTAAGATTTTACACACTAATCTTTCACACTAAGAGGATGAAAATGAGCTAGAGACGGAGAGAGAAGACTGCACACTGGACATCTGATATCAGTGACCTCCTCAGAGCTCAAAAGGAAGGTGGAAGATGTGCTTCAGTCCAGTACCACACATGTCTCACCCTTTCTCTATCTATCCCTACACACACACAAACACTGTAATGAGAGGAGACAGGGAGGGGGAAGGAGGAAGGAAGGAAACACCATCAAACAACACAAAATACATGGAAGAATAGAACAGACACCAAAGAGGACACACAAGCTGATAAATAAGCAAGGAAATGCTCCACATTGGTCACTTGAAAAATGTGAATAAAAAACACCAAGACACTATTATACATTTGTATGTTAATACATGTATGTATGTATGTATGTATGTATGTATGTATGTATGCATGTATGTTTGTGCGCATGAATGAAACAATGAGCTGCACTGTTTCTTGAAAAATCCAAACATAGAGACTGGAAAGATGGCTCAGTGGTTAAGAACACACTGACTGCTCTTCCAGAGGACCTGGGTTCAATTTCCAGCATCCACATGGCAGCTAACAACTGTCTGTAACTTCAAGATCTGACATCCTCACACAGACATACATGTAGGAAAACCACTAATGCAAATAAAAAATATAAAAAAAGAAAATACAAGCATATATCAAACATGTATGCTCTTAGTTGTTTATTCCAGAGAAATCAACACCAATACTTCACACAGAAGCTCATCAGTTTTATTCATTGCACCTGCAACTAGATGAGGTTTGGGTACAGCAAACCCTCAATCCCCTGGAGATGACAGAAAAGCCACCAGCCATCAAGAAGGGCCTTACTTCTCTTATTTCTAGTATACAAGGAGAAATCACCCAAAATAACAAGAAAAGGCTAGAAGTTTCTTTGCTTCTCACAGGAGCCCTTAGAAAAGCATCACAGTATTAGTGGCTGTCCCCTTCTCCACACCCAGGCCTGAAGTGCAACCAAGGCTTTTGCAACCAGAGAGGGGAAATCCTTGAAAAGCTGTCACGCTGTTGGAAGTCATGATGACCACTCTCTTCTCAGGAAGAGAAGGCAGACATTAAGCCTAGCTCTCCATCACTGCATCTTCACCTATGAGATTTAGCCGAAGGTCTTTGCAGTGTCCAAGTCATGGCTTCTTCCCTTTCATTGAGGACAGGGTTTATCTACAGTCCCTAGCTAAGACACTTCCTGCCACTGCTGGCCCACAGTCCTTCAGAGCCAAGCTCCCCATGTATTCCAAGGAAGACCTTTATCTTTTCTTGTGATCTGTGCCGCCCAGCAGTTGTTGGTACACAAAAGTTATTGGGTGGCTTAGGACTGCTGTTCTGCTGTCCTCAAAAGAAGATGAAATGGAAAACAACAACAGCAAACCTAAGAGATGAGACTCATTTATCAGAACAAAAAATGGTTTACAAAGACTCAAGTTTGTAGATAGTATAATTACATTCACTTCCTCAGAGCCTCTATAGCAGTGCTTCTCAACCTGTGCGTCGCGGCCCCTTTGGCAGGGTCAGACGGCCCTTTCAGAATGGTCACAAATCAGTTACCCTGCACAGCAGATGTCTGCATCACGATTCCTAACAGTACCAAAACTATGTTATGAAGTAGCAATGAAAACAATTTTGTGGTTGGGGGTCACCACAACACATGCTAGGCATGGCAGCCTTGGGAAGGTTGAGAACCACCGCGACAGTACTTTGGTGCATATGGAGCTCCTCACATCTCTATGCCTATGGCTTTCTAATTGCTTACATTTGCTGGCACCTAATCTTCCACCAGTGCCAGCAAGAATAGTATGGTGGCATGTGACTGTCATTAGCTGGGCATGCGATCTCCCCCCCCCAGAAAACACTGAGCATCAGTCACCAGCACCAGCAGGAACACTGTGGTGATGGCTTCTTTGAGAGCCTGCTCATCCTTTTGCTCTTTAAAATAAGTCATCTAACACCTGTAAGCAATGGTTTCCTCATTAGTGAATGAGGATGGCGCCACCTTTGCTGAACTGGCTAATGATTAATTAAGAGGAGGGAAATGGGACATATGTTTTAATTTTCAATATCTTTCCGATTCAACCAGAAAAGTATTTGAAATGGCCAAAAGCACATTGGTGGACTCCAAAGTGAGACTTTACGGAGTTCTTCACACAATGGCTACAATAGCAGAAGCCTGACATCGATCAAGACGCCACGAGTCATTCTAACTACAAGGCCAGAACCTTTGTCAATCTGACAGTGCAGAGAACCTTACGTAGCTCAGCTGTGTTCAGTGGCTCAAACTGACCCTTGTGTGGATGTGTAAAGTGTGCTCAGATGTGGGTGTGTGTAGCTTGCACTGACCCACATGTGGGGTGTACTCAGCTGTGTTCAGTGGCTCACATTGACCCATGTGTGGGGTGTGCTCAGATGTGGGTGTGTACTGGGTCCCTTTGGCTCAGCATCTTCCTGTATTCCCTATTTTGTTGCCAAAATTTGGACCTAACATGGCTGTGAACTCAACAAAAGGGTAATTTTTACTTAAACCACACATTCAGGTCACCAAGTACTCTCTGCCAGTAAGAGCCAGGACGTTTATTTTCACTTCACTCAGCATTTTATCCTGAAATCATCTCCCGAGCCCTCAGAACACTCACTCCAACTACCCACATCTTTACAGGGGTACACTGTGTGTCAGTGTAAACAACCAGCTGGATCACGGATGCATCGAGCCAACATTGATTAATTAATTAGTTGACATTGGGCTGAAGAGCTGACAAAAGGAAGCTGCCTTACTCTCCAGGGAAATGCTACATGAGGAACAGAGGTGGCTTGGAAGCCTGGGAGGGATGAAGGCAGCTACTATACTGTTTTTAGGGACGTGGAAATAATTCCCAATTTCTAAGTTCCTGTGGAAGAATAGTGAGCACAATATACCGGATAACAACACTAAAAATTCACTTACAGATTTATCTTCCAAAACTGTGCATTATATCAGTTTTTGAAATTTGGAGTAATTAATATGAAACATATAGGAAGCAGAATGTTGCTTCCAAATTAGGAAAGTGATGTAATCCTGATCTAACAGTATCTTGGCCAGATTACTGTGAAACATTTTAACTTTCCACAAGTCTGTAACATTCATTAGTATGCTAATATTACTGATTAAGCCCAATGAAGAAGCATGCATTTCAGACTGGATTGAAAATCCACTATTACAGTATCTTCTAGATGCCAAGTATTTCCTTGCTTCAGAAGGTCATTGAGAAAGCCTTCCACAATGTACTTTATACGCACTCGGTCAAACTTCCGATAGCAAATATATTAAAAGAAGAGTGACGTCCAAGACAAATTGTCCTTCAGGAGAAAGGGACTGTCCTTAATAGATCAGTCACCCAGGCCTCATGATGCTGTGAGTGTGGGATGCGGTGACTGAGATCAGGGCTTGGGAAGCCTGGGGTGGTGCAGACCCCTGAAGCAAAGGCTGCTTCTCACAAGATGTTTGCCATGCCCTACTGCCTACTCCAATAACTAAGAGAAAATGGCTACGGCCAGAAAAAATCTTCTAAAAAGACAACAGGAGAAACATGGAACATTCCTTTTATGAGGAAAAATGAACTCTGAGAATGGTTGTTTGGAGAGGTCTCTCTTGAATGGAAGCTGGGCTGGCCTAGGCCAAGTCCCTCCTGATGCCTCAGTGACAGCAATGCTACCAGCCCACCTCCAGACAAGGCAAACTATAATGTCACAACTGCCTCAATCCTGGCTCATTTCTTTCTGACCAAAACCATGCACAACCAGTAATCTACGGTATGCTTATGTCTAACCCAAGAAGGTAGCTGAAAGCTCTGCTAACACAGGCAACACTGACAGGTGACTGCAGTTTTAGCCCATTTCACAGATGAGGCAACAGAGGCATAAAGAATTTAAGTTACTTCCACAGGTGGTGAGACATGAGTGAGGGCCTGAGTCCATGGCTGACGACTCAGGATTTGGCTCTTCCCACAGACCCCCCCATCTCATTATGGTGAAGGGGTTATGATTCACTGTCAGCAGTGAAAGTGCTTATTACATAGTAAGAACTCAATAAACGCTATTTTCACCCCCTCTACTTAGCAAAAATGGGCATAAGCGAGTGTAACAAATAAACCTATTTTAATTTTTCGTTGTTCAGTAGCTCAGTGTGAGTCAGACATGTAATGAGGTTGTGATCTTAGGTGACCTCACTACCAGTTCTGGATGGAGAGAGACAGCTGCAGCTGCCCCACCACAAGTCAGAGAGATCACTGCTCTGCAGAGAGGCCACCAAGAGACAGCCTGTCAGAGAGGATAATGAAGGAGGCCACGCTAGGCAAGAGTGGGCTGATGAGGGCTGTGAAACAACACGTGCCTGCCATTATAAGGCTCCAGATGGGGCCCACCTTGGCACGGTTTACAGAAGTGGGGTTCAGACACACTTAAATATGCTTCTCATGGAAGCCTAATCAAACTAGAGTTCCCTGAGGTTCCACCCATAGACTGATTCCTTTTTATAGGTTATTGCTTTCATTAATAACTACCTCCAAGTTTTACCTATGACCCACCAATAACCAGTCACGAGTCCTGATTCTGTAGTTTGGTATAAGGAATTGGACAACAGGAAAGTTTCTGTAAGTGGAAGAAAGGAGGTTTGGATTCTAGTTTTAAGTCTGCCTCTACTCCTGCTGCCTGGGATCTGTGCACCTCGGTGTATTTACCATGGTGTCAATAATACCACTTAACTCTGAAGACAGCAAATGGTGGAGTTCAATCTCAGAGCCAAGCTTTATGACCAAGATGCATTTTTCTCTCTTCTTACAATTTTTTACCTAATCAATTTTTACCTTTATTTATCAAAGTGTGTGTTTGCAAGTATGCCACAGTAGAGGTGAGAGAACCATTCACTGGAGTCGGCTCCCTTCTTCATCACATTATTTCTGGGGGTTGAGCTGAGGTCTGCAGCCTTGGCAGCAAGCACCTTTACTTGCTTGGCCATATTGCAGATCCTAAACTTTATTTAAAATTCTTTTACGGACCTAATTTATTTCTTAACTTATGGGTATGCCACATGTCTGTGGGAGCCTGCAGAGTCCAGAAGAGTGCACTGGATCAGCTGAAGCTGAATTATATAGAATAGATGTTTGTGAACCACCTGATGTGGGAACTGGAACTGAACTTGTTAACTGCTGAGCCATTTCTTCAGCAACAATCTTATTTTACTCTATCCTTATTTATTTATTTATTTATTTATTTATTTATTTATTTATTTATTTATTTAGGCAAAGACTCATGAGGTAGCCCTGGCTGGCTTGGAACTTGTTACGTAGACCAGGCTGGCCTCCAACTCAGGGAGATCCACCTGTCTCCACCTCTAGACTGCTGAGATGAAAAGCATGTGCCACCATTTTTCACGTGCAGAGTAACAAGTTTCTCTCTGACATTTTCATGTACACTTATTTTTGCTTGTCTATCTTCCTGCACCCAAATTTTTGTCCTCCCAGTATCTTCCCTTTCACTTTTATCACATATTCTGTCTAGTCCCTTTCTCATATGGCTCATTTCTCCTGTATCATGGGCTCTTTCCAGTGAGCTGGGTTACCTCACTTATTTCCCAGGCCTGGGGTGGGGCCTGACCCTTTGCACCTTCTCATGGGTCTCCAGGAGCCACAAATGCTGCTGTCCCAGACAGCACTCTGAGAACCACTGCTTGAAAAGTGGCTTTAGATACAGAGTTTTGATAAATTTCAAGGGACAAGATGGACTGCCTGGTGAGCCAAAGCTGGACCACTGCCTTGGTCATGGAGTTGCTCATGCTCACGATAGGACGGGTGTCACCAGGTGACCCCAAGCCTCTTTCCGCTTATGACCAGTGACTCTACTTGGAAGGACATGTGCAAAGGAGAGCTGTTTCCATTTTTTTCTCTTTAATCCAAAGCGCAAATTCAATTTCAGATATAGTTCTAAACTTAAATGTAATACTTTTAGCAATTGCTTTTTAATTCCAGCCAAATTTCAAATACAGGTTGTGCCAGCAAACCATTACTGGGCAGTTCCGACAGTAGCGGGGAGACGGGTCTGCTAGAACACTGCTTTCTGTCCCAGGGGGTCACTACAGACCCACAGTCCAGAAAGAACGATGTGCAGCTCCTATACTCACAAACAAACAAAGGGAGCTGGAGAGATGGCCTGGTAGTTAAGATCATAGGCTGCTCTTCCAGAGGTCCAGGTTCTATTCTCAGCACCTACATGGAGAGTCACAGCTGTCTAAAACTCCAGGGGATCCTTGGGCACTGCATGCACATGGTACAGACATACATGGAGGCAAGGCACACATAAAAGTATTTTAAAAAATTAAAGACACAAGTTCATCTAAATGTCACACATGGTGATCATCTTCCTTGTATTTTAAACAATTCGGTGAGGGAAAACTGACCAGACCAAAAATAAGCCCTAAGATTTGTTTTGAAACAGTCATTGCCAGGGCTCATTATGATTGCTGCAATTGTTTTTGAAACACAGACTCACACCGCTAGCTGCTGACTAGACAGCTATACACAACATCCAAATGTGCTCCAGTGGTAAGCGTCTTTACCAGCTGAGCATCTCACCAGCTGTAAGTGTCCTTTTAATCTTCACGTGCTCTCTTAACCTGCGAGGCACACTGTGGCCAAGAGGGTGCTCAACACAATGAATGTGTATAAAACAAACAAAGAAAATTCTGTTGCTCTTCTGAAAAGCAAAACTGATTTTTTAATTACTCAGAAAAGAGGTATTTGGGAAAAGAGAGATGGATAATATGAAAGGCCAGGACAGAACATCTGGACCTCACAGCTGCTGAGCTGCCTCCTTCTTTAGCTTCTGGGGATTAAAAAGGAAGAGTGTAGGGCTGGGGAGAGAGCTTCCTCAGCAAATGGGTTGCCCTGCAAGCATCAGGAACTGAGTTCAAGTCTCAGAACTCATGTAAAAAACACTAAGTGTATGGCAATGCTTTGTAATCCCAGCAATGCGGAGGAGGAGACAGTAGTGGTCATGGATTCACTGGTCAGGAGGAGAATAAACAGCCAGCCCCAGGCTGGGGGAGGAGCAGCACTGGGCCGCTTTAATCCCAGCACTTGCAAGGCAGAGGCAGGAGGTGGAACTCTGAATTCAAGGCCAGCAGGCCTGCACACTGAGTTCCAGGCCAGCCAGGACTACATAGTCTCAAATCAAATTAAAACCAAAACAACAAAGAAAACCAACCAAATTGAAAAAAAAACCAACATGGGACCACAGGAGGAAGAACAGCATGGTAGATCCCTCTGGTCTCTATAAGCACACACACACTCATGCACATACATGTATACACACTATGTACACGTGCACAATACATGCACACATGTAATGTACACACACATACATACAAGTAAACCCACATGTGCACGAATTCCTGCGCTCACAAACTCAGACTAGAGAATGAGAAAGCATGCAGAAAACATAAAAGAGATGGCAGGTTTTCTAAAGCAGCAATCCTCCTCGCCTTCTACCATCCCCAGCCCTCAGGAAGCATACATCTTGTTGGAAGGGGATTTTGACATGAGCAGATTTTTGGACACCTGCAGTGCTACTGCTGGCTCAATTGTAAGTATTTAGTACCCACTTATTTATTCCTGACTAGACGCCTGCCTGGGACACAGAGAAAACCTGGCCAGAAGACAACCAGTACCAGAGCTGTCCTTCCCCCACCCAGGATAACCCAGAGTCTGAAGCAGAAGCCCTGCCGGGCCATCCTTCCTGGATCTCTCCCAGAGGTGTCCTGCTGGCTACAAGCTTTCCACTTCCCAGAGTTATGGTGACTGGGAGAGAGTGCTAAGTGTTTTCAAAGTATGAAGGGCCAGGTAGGAAAACCAGTGGCAAGCAGAAGGGTCCTCAGGTGAGGAACTCAGAGGGAGAAAGGATTACTCATGTTAGCTGATCTTACAGGGTGGTATATGATGTCACTTTTCTCTGTTCCACTGTGGAATCCCGAACGAACTGAGTATCCTGAATGTTCTGTGACCCCAGTGTCTGCTCTGGGGGAGTCAACAGAATGAGGGTGTCTCCCTTGAAGGTTGTCAGAAATGTGACTATGGATGGAGCCAGATGAATCACAGAGACAATACATGGAGACAAAAGGGAAACCAAGGGTACAGGTGCCAAAAGTGATTTCAAGTGTGAGTTGAGGTGAAATTCTCCCTCAGAAACTAGGAATTGTAGGAATTTATCACTTGCTGTGGGTAGAAAGCAATACAAGCTTTTAAGCTATATTTCATTTTGTACTTTTAAATATGTTAGAATGTGCACATGTTAGAACGTAGTAACTTAGGAAGGATTTTCAGTTCCAGAATGACACTGAGGGCCAGTTTTTATACATCAGTTTTTTTGTACTTGCCGGAATGTAGTCTCTGGAAGGATTTTCAGCCCTGGAACTGGCACCGTGGACCAGTTTTTTACACAAGGTTTTTGCACTCACCGGTATGTAGTTTCTGGAAGGAGGTCCTTTATCACACGTGTGGTAGTATTGCCCACAGTAATGCACGTGTCTCCGAGATCGATGTTGTAAGCAATGATTTCAGATCCATTATTGCACGGCTCTTCCCAGTTCAGTACAAGGCACACAGAGGGTGAGTCCAGGTGGGCATCGAGGGGCTCCTCCTCCAGGACACACAGCGAGGAGACAGGGTCGGGGGCAGAGGCAGGTGTCTGGCAATGGACAAGTTCGCTATACGGCCCTGCACCTGCTGGGTTAAAGGCCTGGGAAACACAAGAGTGTAGACAAGTCACATCACACCATCAGCACACGCCAGCACCTCCATGCTAGCAAGTGTTAACTTTTCTTGGTGTGTGTCTGTGCAGGCAGGCGCACATGTGTATGCATTTGCCTGTTGGGTCAGGGGTCATCCTTAAGTGGTCTCCACCTCCTCCCTGATGACTAGGGTGGCATGTGTACCCTCCTGCTCGTCAACACCTTGTAGGTTCCTCAGTCTCACTGCATTCCTCCTGGAAAACCCCATTGCATTTCCTGTCATCTTCCTTATCCTCCCAACTGTTAGGGTTGCATCCAGTGTTCCTGGGAACACCTGTGTCCCAGTCACCCATGTCCCACCTGTCAGAACAGCTGAGGTCACCCTAGCCCAAACCCCTTCTCTCTAGCTAATGTGAGAACCCTCTCTGGTATCTGCACTGGCCCTGCCCCCCCACCCCCCCAGTCTGTGCCCACAGTGATTAGAAAGGACATGATAACCCAGCAGCCAGGACTGACTTCGTTTTTAAATTTTATTTTTACTATGTGTATGTATCTGAGTATATGGCACATGTGTACAGGGGACAAACGTGGCCAGAGAAGGGAGTTGGATATCCTGGAGCTGCAGCTACAGGTGGCTGTGAGCAACCTGATAAGGGTGCTGGGAATCGAACCTTGGGTTCTCTGGAAGAACAACAGGACTTTCAGCTTGAATCCTTTGATGGACTCCATCTTATTCAAAATAAAGATGGCAGCCCTTTATTACAGAAGCATCAAGATTCTACTTGAGGCTCGTTACTGCACGCCAAAAGCACCCATTAGTACTCGGACTTCATTATTCACTGTTCTTATTTTGACTGGCTCTGCCAATCTCTTTGATGGTCTCCACGACATCCACCTCAGGACCTGTGCCCTTGTGACTTCTTATGTCCAGAGGCCTTTCTCCCAGACCCTGTACGTCTTAGACCCTCTCTGCGGGCTCTTGTTGAGCATCCTATGTCATCATCACACTTATCACTAGACAGATGGAGCTTATTTATTTGCATGCCTGGTTCAATGTAACGCCTCTGACAACTCAACAGAACCTGATATGGAAGACATGTTCCGTAAGTGTTTTAAATTATCGTTCTCTTTCAAAGGCTACAATATTTGACAACTTTCTTATAACAATAAGAAGCCCAGGGCTGGAGAGATGGCTCTGGGGTTGAGTGTGGTGATAAGAGTACTGGGTGCTTTTCCAGAGGACCAAGGTTTGATGCCCAGCACTCATTCCGCCTGCAACTCTGGTTTCAGAAGATCAGACACCCTCCTGGCCTTTGCAGATACGTGGTACTGAATATTTGTGGTGCATTTACATACACACACAGGCAAACCACCTATATACATAAAAAAATAAAATAATTTTTTCAAAAGAAAAGGAAGTGATAAATCAGTTCTCACTTACTTGTAAGAGTGAAGCAGTACAAACTGCAAAACTTTGGAGACAAATTTGAATTTCTAAGGCCTAAAGCAAAGCTTACAGCTTCTTCCTTTGTTAATTAAACAACAAATAGAATTCTCCAAATGAAAGGCAGGCTAAGGATATTTGCCTGCATGAATCACCATGGAGGACGTAGGATGTTCTGAGACAGTATGGCCCTTTTGTTCAGGAATTTTAACTTGAGGACTGAACTTGAAGCCTTGTGCATGCCACAGAGTTTATTTAGATATAAATTTATCACAAAGATAGGAAAAATTAGGTGGGGGGGGCAGCCAGGGACCTTCTCTGCAAAGGCTTTGTGTCACCGTGCAGCAGAAGGAAAGCAAGCTGACCCTTGAGTCAGAGTTCAGCTCAGATCTCCAGTCCCTCACTTAGTGGTCACAAGGGTTGGTAGCGTTGAGCCACTGAATGACTGTCCAGACAGTACTGGGGAAGTGGCGGTAAAGTCATATAGGCCAGCATTAGGCACCTTAGCTTCCAACTGGGAAAACCACAGACAGAATTGCAGTTCCTAGACCGTTTTTAAACTCTGGGCTAGCTCTGCACTCACAGGAGAGCTATAGGAAGACTAACTTTTGCACAGCTCTTACCATGCTTTTCCTCATACCTGTATTTCACATACTAGAGACTAATGACCAAAACCAGGCATCTGAGGCTGCATTTCCAGAGGACCTGTGTTCAATTGTCGGGGCCCATATGACAGCTCACAACCATCTGTAACTATAGTCCCTCTTCCAGCCTATGTGGGTACTGAATGCATGTGGTACACAGATAACCAACCATTCAGGCAAATACTCATGCACATGAAATAAAAACAAATAAATCTTTAAAAAATTAAAAAGGAAAAAAAACACAGAAACTATCCTTGGTACAGTACTATTAACCACACTAGACCTAATTAAGTCTTAGCACATTCCCCAGCAATGTTCTTTTTCCATCTCAGGGTTCTGTCCACTGCTCTACTTCCCTTTGCAGGCTTGGCTGTATAAAAAACTCTTTCTTGGTTTATACACTTCTGATTCAAACTTTTCAAAGGAAACTTAAAAGCATCTTTTACTGAGCAATACTACGGCCATGATATATAAATGCCTCTTGGGAATATTTATTCTTGTGTGTGTGTGTGTGTGTGTGTGTGTGTGTGTGTGTGTGTGTGTGTGTGTGCATTGTCAGAGATGGTTGGGGATTGACTCAAGGCCTAAACGGTAGTTCTACCACTGACCAAGACACTTAATTAAAATATCCCCAAGGAACAAGACAAAAATTCCTGAGTAAAACAAGAAAGGTTTTAAACCACTTTTTGAAAACAGTAGAGTTATGAAAAACAATTTTTTGGAATGTCAAATATTCAAAAGAATATTCAGAGTTGGTAATGTCAAGAGGCTGGAATATGCAATTTCTATGTGGCCCACAGATACCAAGAAGTTAGTAAGGATGGAAGAAACTTGTTCCTGGTGGGATTTTTTCATCCCAGCAATAGTGGTATGACAAGTGTTGACCCTCCTGTCAAAGGGTCTGGTTCATTTCATGACAAACAGACATTTAAAAGCATTTTCTACCCATGGCTGCCAACACAAGGACATGGGGCTAGTATGCAAGTTCTATTCTGTTCTGATCACTTTAAGAAACAGTTTGGGGAAGCCAATACTGAGGGACAATGTGTATCCCATAAGAAAAAGGGAGGACATGTTAACATAACAGCTAAGCTCAAGAAGCACAGGGCATGGGGCTCTAACGGGACAGCAGACATCTCTGTATTAGAATCTGGTCCTGTTCCAATGTGGTACTCAGAGTACCCTTTTCCAGTGCCTTGGCCTCACTGACACAAAGACCAGATGATGTGCAATAGCACAGATTCATTGACAAGGGGCTAATGATGTAATGGGTGACCCATTCACACAGGAATGAAGGAATAAACACCCAACAAAGGTGCTTAATGAGAAATATTTAAGATGAAGCAGGCTTCCAAAGTCAAGAGAAAAAGCCCTGGTTGACCTGGATAACTAACTTAGAATGAGGTTATCTTCTATAACAAGGCTAGGGATGTTAAGCATACATCTACCATGCCATTTGCTGTAGGGCTGAACACAGGCTGACATGTAAGTCTGCCATCTTTGCTTCTCTCTCTACTGAAATCTAAGTGTGCTCAGAGACAGGCTGCCTCAAGGCTTGCAACTTCGGCTAATGAACCTTCTCTCTCTCCTAATCATTCTTCTACTCCAAAGAAAACAAGTGTTCAAAAACCATTGAATAAATAGAAAAATGGGAGCCTAAAGACTCCATAGTATTAGGGTACTGAGAGTCTGTAGAGGGGAAAACCCCAGGGAATAAAGTAAAGGAAATCTGTGACAATTCACATTCTTAGTGTCAGGCTATGAATCTTGGTTCCTGTGTTACTCTGTGCTCCTAGACACAAGCTTAAAGGTAAGCA
Organism: Cricetulus griseus; assembly: GCF_003668045.3. NCBI lineage: Eukaryota > Metazoa > Chordata > Mammalia > Rodentia > Cricetidae > Cricetulus > Cricetulus griseus. Next base: position 121,557,624 of record NW_023276806.1, on the reverse strand, counting down.
GCCTTGTGTCTGGTCTCCTATGATGATCAACATAACAGACCCTACCTTACCTGGGCAATGTCCTCTGGGCATGTCTGTGGGGCCTGTCTAGATTTATGTTAATAAGTAGAGAGGGGCGGCCTGGGTGATGTTATCCCCTGGTGCTCTCCTAGACTGTATATGAGGAGAGGGAACTGAGCATCAGCGAGCATTCACCTCTCTGCTTTCTGACTGGAAGCCATTGTGACCAGCTGCTTCAAGGTCCCGAGGCCTCAACTCCCTGCCAAGCCACACCCACTGCACCTTTATACTCTGAGGCAGAATAAACCCCTTCTCCTTTACATCAGCAACAGGAAAGAAACTAAGGCAGAAGACTAGCCCAAATGACTGAAATACTCGTTTTAGGTTTACAGTCCAGCTTAACAGCTGGTATGTATATGAATTTCCTGTCTGTATGCCGGTTCTAAGCTGCTTTCCCACAGAGGTGGAATTCAAATGCACCTTTCTTAATGACTCAGGAGAGCTTCCCTTGTGGTCTAGGTCACATGTCCAGTGCACTGGAAAATAGTATGGAAGATACTGCTACTGAAGAGATGAGCAGAGAATCTGGTTTTGCTTTTACATGTTATAATCTCTTAGAAAAGATAAAATCAACTGTACAACATCAAAGCAAGCACCTGGTGTGTGTGTATAGAGCTGTGTATATGTGCAGATGTGCCCACTCTGTGTGTGTGTGTGTGTGTGTGTGTGTGTGTATGTGTGTACAGCTGTGTATATGTGCAGATGTGTCCACTCTCTGTGTGTGTGCACACGGATGTCTAGGGCACAGGTCAACATCAGGTGTCCTTTACTCTGTTTTCCATCTTATTTGCTGAGATGAAGGCTTTCACTGAAAGTAGAAATCACTAGTTTGGCTACTGGTTGCCCCACAAGCTCTTTGGACCCATCTGTATCTAGCCTATCCACCCCCAATGCTGGGGTTACAGACTACCTAACTTTTACATGACTGTGGGGAGGTTATGTCCTCATGTCTGTGTGGTAAACACTGTTCCAAAGGAGACTTTTCCCAGTCCACAGAGGATCTTTATCCTTGTGATCCCTCCCCCATAGCCTTGGGCTCAGAATGCCTGTCTTTGGGAATGGTGTCTAAATATTCACCTACCTGTAGTCTGCAGCAATACTGTGCAGCAGGCAACAGGTCTTGTATCTCAAAGCAGGTGTCTGGACCATGGTAAACAAGTTCTAAGGATTCTTCATCTTCTCCCCATTCCAACCTGTACTCAGAGATGTCGGCACCAGGGCTCTCAGGGCTCTGCGGAACACATGTTTGTCATTAGTCATTTCACTGAGAAGAGGGTGACACACTCCAAGGTGGCCCAATACACCTAAAGAAAAGGGTGACACTTGGCTTCCTCTCAATTCTAACCACTTCCACAATTGGAAGTGATGCAACCGATTGTCAACTTAGTCTTTTGGGGTGAAGGAAGAAGCAACGGAAACTGATGGACAACATGTACTCACTCACCTCCCAACCCACCAAGACGCATCCATCAGGCGTGAAGGAAATACATGGCGCTCTGCATTGCCCAGGGGGCCCGGTGGCGGTGGTGATTTCTGACACATCAGAATAGGGACCGTACTGAAAGAGAACATGTATGTTTGCATGTGAGGATGGTCTCTGCACGTTATGTGCATATACCGTCTTATAATTAAAGAAAAGCCAAGCAGTATAATTAATACAACTGAATAAAAGTATTGCCTAATGTTATTTTGTAATGGCAGCTGGAATCTGCCCTCCTTTTTGAGATAAGATCTTGCCATGCAGCTGAGGTTAGCCTTGAACCCATGATGCACCCGCCTGAATGCTGGGATTTATAGGTATGCCCATCATGCCCAAATAGTTACTTGTATTTTTGTTTTGAAGAGCAACACTGCTATAACATATTTTTGGAATGTCCTTGGTCTCACGTGCTCACGTGACATGTCTTTTCTTTGTATTGTCAACAGTCAACACATATTATCAATTGGTCTTTTTTCTTTTTAAATAAATTTCATCAATAATGAAATGCAACACTTTTCATGGAACTCATCTATACATAGTACTGAGGCTTTGGGAGCCTTTGGCATTAGCTTATTCTTTTACATTTCTGCTCATCTCTGATACTCTTTGTGGGCCACCTACCCCTCATTTCCAGCCTCCTGTGAGCCTCTTAAAATCTACATAACTCTACCACTTCAAAGAGAAAACCAACAATCCTTCTGTAGATCTAATGTAGACTTCTGACCCCCCAATACCAGATGAATGAGATTGCCAGGGGAAAAGACTTGCAAAGTTTTTAGAGGAATCAAAACAAACAAACAAACAAACAAAAAGCCAGAAAAACCCAAAAACAAACAAACAAACAACAAAACCCAGAACCAATAAGCTGCCTCCTCCTCAGGCCCGACCCCATTTGTCTAAAACTAAGTAACTTGCCGCATAGACAATATGTTATAATACTTTCTGGGCTATGTGTACAGTCATGCGTGTACAGTACATGTACATGTGTGTAGGTGTGGAAGACAGGAGACAACCTCTGTCTCCACTGTGTTTTCTAAGACAGGTCTGGACCTAAGTAGGCTAGGCTGGCTGGCCAGCAAGCCTCAGGGAGCCTCCTGTTTCTACCTTCCCAGTGCTGAGATTACAAGTTTGTTCCCACATTTCTAGCTTTTTAAGATGGAGGTTTTGGGCTCTAACTCAGTGTGTGCAAATGCTCTCCTGACTCAGTCTGCTCAGTTCCCCTACAGAACTTTTACTAGGACTAATTCCTACAGCTGATAAAGTTGCTGAGAGAATGAGAAATTCTTTCTTTCATGAATTATTAAAACACACACACACACACACACACACACACACACACACACACACTGACACACAAAAAAATCTTCATGGAAAGAAACTATAGGAAATTGTGACAGCATTGCTTCTCAAACAGGATCTATATACAGTGTAGTGACTGTCAGCGTAGGTGACTGAGAAACTTCAGGGGGCTGAAGAGGTACCTGTGCGCCAATTATAGGGGTGACCTCACACTCACCCCTCCATCATTCAGAGCCCGCACTCTGAAGCGATACACAGTTCCAGGAAGCAGGTTGCCGACAGTGCACTCCAGCTCAGGCCCGTGGTACACCTCTGAAGCTACGTCCTCAGGTTCTGTCATCTCTACACTGTACTCGGACACCTCACAGCCACTTTCAGATGCAGGGACATCTGAGGATGTAAAAATGTTTTCATCTTTGAGCATTTTTTTTTATTTCTTTTAATGTGTGTGTGTGTGCATGTGTGCGCATGTGTTTGGGCCTGCATTTATGAATATGTACCATGTGTAGAGGCCAGAGAGGGCAGTGAAACCTCTCAAACTCATGGTTGTGAGACACTGTGTGGGTTCTGAGAATGGAACCTGGGTCCTCTGCAATAGCAACAAGTGCTCTTAACCACAGAACCATCTCTTCAGCCTCAAGTTTGTAGCTTTCCAGTTGACTGAATTACATTTGATTTTCTAGCATTATTTAAAAAAAAAAATGTAGGCAGTGTGTCTGTTGAGTTTCTACAAGAACAGCTTCCCAATCAAAACAGTGAAAAATCTCCTGAATGATCCAAACTATCAAAAGCAAATGCATTTAACCATGTTTGATAAGATAAACAGGAATCCAGGAATAACAGGAGCACTAGGCAAACCTTTACACTCAACAGAGAGAAGGGAGGGGAGGAGGGGAAAAAAAAAACTTTAATGTCAGATGTCATGCTAAGTCTACATGACCCCAGATTGGCCTAATATTTTATTATACTCTAGACATAAGTGGTGACCAAATGTCTGCTGATGACACATTTACACTTGCAATGTGCACACTGGAAGCTGCGGGCACACTGGCAGCAGTGGAAGGCATGCCATGAAATTATCAGGACCTGCTACCAAGGAATTTGATGCTACTCTATGAACCATTTCTTGGTTTGATCTCTAAATTTTGCATGTTTTCACATATTGAACAATCCTTGGAAAAGGCAGGCTAGTCAGCAATTTCCTCTAGAAACATGACCTCTGAAAGGTGAGTAGCAACAGCAAGTGCAGCACCCCAGAATGGAAGCAGGGGCAGAGGGGTGTGGAGTGAGGGGACCAAGGTGCCCAGGTTAAGGAGAACACAGTTATGCCAACAGGGTGGCATGGCTTTCGAAGGAAGCCCTGCAGCCAAGTGACAAGGCACTGTGCCTTTATCTCCCACTGTCCTGGTCAATGCCAACATAAAGATTCATTCACTCACCCCACTCTAAGTGGACTTCTTTGTGCTTTGGTCTACCCAAAACCCTCGGAGGTCGGCACTGACCTGGTGCAAGGCTTAGTGTGCGAACAGGGAGACTTTCAGAACACTGTGGGAGAAACACCGGAAAGACCATTGCTTAGTTACTGTGAATTGCTCACACCTCATCCACCAGGCTAATTCTATCCCACAACTGTAAATGGGACCAAAAGGGAATTACACACTAGATGTGTGGGCCTGTCAAGCATTAAGCTCTTCAGGAGGGTCCATACCTGTCTCGTGTGTTATGTGTGGGCACTCATTGCATACAATGCTGGTTATAACAAGAGCGACTCACTCTGACGTCAGATTACTAGGACAGAGTCTTGGTCACCCTAAGCATACTTATTTTCCTTTACATCAACGTTACAAAGACCCCTCATGAGAGTGCAAGAGAACACAAAACAACAGCTAGATAAAATTAAGAAGGGTATCCTAAATGGCCAGCCAGCCCCCAAAAAACGGCAGAGGACAGTCAAAGGGATCACTCGTCCACCAAGTCGGACTTTTACAGTAGTTCTGTAAATGCTAAAATAACTCTGCCTCCCTTTTGTGGGATCTCTGTGTGCGAGGCTGGTGATATGAAAGCTTACTATCTTACAAGAATGGAGGAGACAGAGTGGAGCCAGACAGCTCCAATTCCTTCCAGAGCAGTGGTGTATGGGAAACGGACCCTATGTCTTCAAGTAACACATATGCTGTCTGGAACTGCCCCTCACATGGGAGGTGCCACTGAGGTGTTATGGCTTTGGTCTGGATATACTCCAGTGGAGGCATTCTGCACAGCCCCAGCACTGTAGAAGAGTGTGCTAACTGGACTTTTATCCCCCTGGGGGGGGACTGTCTAGATTGGAACTCTAGATACCGTGGAACTCCTATGCTGTGCATGGGTTCTGTGTGTGTGTGTGTGTGTGTGTGTGTGTGTGTGTAAAATTCAGGAAAATGTTGGACAGGGCAAGCCTTATATTTAATAATCAATCTGTTACTGGGTGACTAGGTACCATTTGTCTCTCTTATCATTAATGGTTTCAAATTATCTACAGTGAAAACACTTTTATCACATGAATGTCAACTTTACACCCACACTCTTATTTCAAGAGTACTTTGCATGCATTTATTAGATTATATTGAACCTCTGAGCACTGTATGTGGTAGAAACTGAGTCTCCTGACATGCCACCTGGCTGATCCACAGTCATACATGGCTGCTGCCTGCAGACCTATCCTGGGAATTACCCAACAGCAGAAGTGCCATTAGCTCCAGCATCAGATTTACGGTTCTTCCAATATTCTCCCAGCAGGTGGCAGTAAAGGACCTGCACAGCTGTGTTAACACACCAGCACAGCCGTGCAGGTCTTGATGCTACAGTCTACATTTTTCCCTCCTTGAAATGGCTGAGGTCTCCCTTATTTTGTTCATGCAAATCCTAACGAATTTCATCTATCTATCTATGAGATGTAACTATCTCAAAGTTATCCGAGAGAGAAATCAGTGACAAATGACCTGATCACATCAGAGTGCCACAGAGAATCATTTGGGCCTATGGTTTCTGTCCTGCAAGTGTAAGTCCAAAGACGATTTTCATATCCAGACGTGACACTAAGGCAGGCAGTGTGACCAAGATACATTTAAAACTGCAACATAGTCTGCTTTTAACTGCCATGGTGATTCCCAATTTGATCAAGAGTTCTGCTGTCACACACTGATTAACCAACCTGACTGTGCCCACCGGTGCTGATGCAGCATGCTCGCAGTTTGTACAAAGTGCCTGGTTTCAAGTGGGTGAAGACATACTCCGTGGCAGACCCACTGTAGGCCACTTCCCACTGCCCAGCTGTAAAATGAGATGTGTGTAAGTTTAAGCCTGTTGTAATAGCAATGATCCCGTTAGACACAGTATCTGAGACCCTACATGGCTTCCACAGAAGCCCAACATCACGTGACACTAATACATACATGATCAGTTTTTACGACCACTGTGACATTGCTGACTATAAGGTCAAGATGTGACGTGGGAATTGGCACAGGAGGAGGGTACAAAGACAGCACTGAGCAGCTGAGAAATGGCATGGTGAGGAGGCCATATGGCCAGCTATGCAGGTGCTGTCCACATGGCACAAGCTTCCAGAAAGTCTGGGTGCTGCTGAAGGTGGCATTCAGTCAAACTGTACCTTTACAGACCAAGAACTTTTGGTAAAGGTCTATTGTCTTCAAGAAGCCCACTTAGGAAGATGAGCCCGATGGTGAGAAATCGAAGGTGAAATGCTTGAGTGACTTATATGGTCCCAGTGCAGATGGAGTGGCTGAAGGGTGTCTCCCAGACTGATGCCCTTTGTGGAGAAGCACCTGGAAGCTATCCCATCACTACCTGCTCTAGCATCAGGCTTCTGGGGTATCTTCTCTCTGTTTTGTTTCCACTAGTGTGGTTTCCAGTTGACCACTCCACACAAGCCTTTTACTCCATGAGTTCTTTTAGGGAAGACATGCTCACACTATCCTATGGTGTTTTATAAAGCAACTTCTGCAAATCCCTTAGTTGCCTATCATGTTAGACTTTTATCCCTACCGGTGGTACTTGGTCTTATCAGGTCAGAGTTAGGATAAAGCTCCATGGGAACTTGGAATTGAGACAGCAGTGCTCCAATTATGGGGCAGACACCCTACACTGAGTGACAACTGGGATAATGACAAATGAAAAGATTCTATTAATTGCCCCCATGTATTGGCCAGCTGCCAATGTTAATAAAAAATAGCAGCCAGAGCCGGGCATTGGTGGTGCATGCCTTTAGTCCCAGCACTTGGGAGGCAGAGGCAGGTGAATCTCTGAGTTCGAGACCAGCCTGGTCTACAAGAGCTAGTTCCAGTACAGCCTCCAAAGCCACAGAGAAACCCTGTCTCAGAACCCCAGCGCCCCCCCCCCCAAAAAAAGCAGCCACTCTTGCATTGACTCAGTACTTGAGGGAGCCAGGACAATGGAGACTCACACTTTCTCAATAAGCAATTGGTGGACAATGACTTCTCTCCCAGTCTCATGTAAACCCTGAGTAAGCGCCTTAGTGCACAAACTGATTTCATCTTCCCATCTCCAAGAATTCTAGTTTTAGATAACATAGTACTTGGCGGGCTTAAAACAATAACAACAACAACCCCAACTCCAGGTAAATGTGGTATACAGAACAAAAGCCAAGACAGTCACTTGTCCCCAGTGACTCAGGCTTCTGTTTTTTGTCACAGGATGGTTGCAGCAGCCTTATCGGTAAATTAGGTTGTATCTTTTACTATTGAAGCCCAATGAGTTATTAGAGAGAAAGGCAAGAGCATTTCTTGGGGCTCTTAAGATTTTCTTTTCTTACACAGTCCCACTTAAATTCTTCTTTCCTCTGTGTGTGGTAGGGTTGCATGCACACACCCATGCATGTCACAGCCCACATGGGGTGCTGCTCAGAGGACGACTCTGTGGAGTTGGTTCTTGATATCTATCTTTGTGTGGGTGCCAGGGATTGACCTCAGGTCACTGGACTTGTTGGCAAGCCCCAGGGCCTCATTTTAATCCTCGTAGTGAGACTACCGATGAGAACTCTAACTCCAGAGTCACAATGGAGGTCAGATGTTAGAAAGTCTGATGCCTATCACTGACCACACTATGACTCAGCTGTCGCTGGACATGGCAGGATGCCAGAGAGACTGCTCCTGAACCTCTGCCCACAATTTCCAGAAGTGTGGCAGGTTAGGGGAGAAAGCCCCAGGTTTATTTAGCCTGTGAGAGAAAGTATGGCAGGTTAGGGGAGAAAGTCTCGAAGTTTATGTACCCCATGGTTTCATAACTGACATAGAAAATAGAAAAAAAGAAAAGAAAAAACCTAACATGTCAAAAATAGGCACTTCAAGCAGAATGAACTGGGGTGTCTGAAAGAGGAAACTGTACTCAGGGTACAGTTTGGTGCAGAGGGCTTGTTGAGGGTGCTTGAAAGAAAACAAAACAAAACAAAACAAAACAAAACTCAAGATCAAACCCTAGAGGGAAGGAGGGAGGGAAGCAGGGAGGGGAGATAACAGACAGACAGGCAGACAGGTAGGCAGATATGTCAATGCTTGGCATGGCTTGACTTTATCATTAGAACTAATGGCGGCCTGCTGCTGCGACCATAAAGGGTCTAACCACATCAGGATAAGAACTCAGGGGTGTGAATGCATTGTATAAAAGTTTCCAATGTCACCTTCAGAAGTTCCATCTGTGATCTCCAGCAGGTACTTAAGGATTTCGGAGCCACCACTGTCCTTTGGAGCATCTGGAGAGTAGGCAAATGTTTGTGAGGAGAGCACAGAGAACAAATGAATTTACTATTACATGGCCTTCAGTCTGGACTGGACTAAAAGGCATAATTCATTATCTTCATGACCCTTGCCCCTTTAATTTTTTTTTTTCTTGAGACATCATCTCATACTTTAGGCTGGCCTCAAAGTTTTTGGCAATTTTCATGCCTTAGCACTCCATCCCGGTACTGAGATTACAGGTATGAGTGTGTGTCTCCCCCTCCCGCACTGACTCCTTGGTGTCAAGAAACTGTGAATTTTATCAGGCTTCTATTTAAGGTTGTTGAAATGCAGAATGGAATGTAAGAGTTAGTATTTATTTAGAGAAACATGCACAAAACTTGAGAAGTGGAATGATTTCCATAAAAATGACTTTACTCTGGAGAATTCTGAAGTGGTTCTTTAAGAATTGGTATTTTTATGCAAAGCTGAAATGTTCAGATTTTTATTTTGTTTTATTATTTTTACTTCATATATATGAAGCAACTAGACTTTTGAAAAATGAGAAGGGGAGAGAAAAGAAAAATGCATTTACAAATAAATAAAATGTTGGAATGGAATAAATTCACTCCATCACACCCTCTACCAAGTGAACTTCATGTTGGCACTCAGGGAACCAGCCCCAGTCCCAGAGCTTTGATCAGCATGTGCCCCCAGGCAGCGTGGGAGGAGGGCTCTGTCAGTCACCAGAGCCCCCAAGTTACTCCACATAAATGGCCACAAATGCTGCCTGCAAGGGATTTTTTTTTCTCTGAGTAAAAAATTGCAAGACAGAATAACTTTGCCAAACTGTGAAGAACTCATGTCTGACAGCAGCCTGCCACCTCTACATGCTTGGTCACAGGGGAGACTTTCTAAGGTCTTGACTTTTCTCACATGCCTTGAGGAAGCTCACTTTCCCAGATCTTTGCATCACACATACTTCCATATTAACACTGACAACAGTGACGATTAGGACAAACCCAGCATAGAGCTGAGGAGAACCAGGGAGAGTTCAGGGGAACAGGAACACAGGAGGAAGGACCCACAAAGCCCAGAGTTCTTTCTCTTAACCAGACTTGTCCTCCATAATTCTTTGATAATTCAAGACAGCACGCTTGAGTGTAGTAGTCTTAGCGATGGTCTATGCTTCAAACTGCACCCCACATATGGTCCCTTTAGAACTCTCAATTTTTCTGTTTTGCCTTTCACTTGCTATTTATACATATTCTTATGTGACATTAGTATAAGGCACATATGTCTTAACCGCTTTACATGTAATCACAAATGTTATAGCCATGCAGTAATATGCATGTCCCTGAAATGATCCCCGCTGCAGAGATGAACGTCAATGTCAATGTCCTCCCAGGTTATCTCAGCCCCAAGTGAGAAACAGCTCGAAGTCAGGGTGGTGGCTTCACAACAAGCAACACAAACCAAAATTTTCCCTATTTTATTGCAACTTAAACACTATATGTTAAAAAATTACGTATCTAAATTTGAAATCCAATCTCTGTATTAATTAAAAATAGTTTTCTACTAAATTTTTTAAGGTGAGTCACTACAGGATGAATTATCTAATCATGGATTCTCAGACTCAAATCAACAATTCATCTCAAAAGGAGGAAAAATGTAATATAAGAAAATTATAGAATGAGTGAGATACTGTTAAAATTGTTCATTTAAGTAGTCCACGAAAGTCTGGCCAAACATTAAAATCCTATTGACTCCTCCAGACCTCAGGATGCTTCCCACACATGCATAACAAACACATGACACCCTCACACTCGATATTGTATGTTTGTGTCTGACATGTCTCCACTGAAATGAAAACAGGTCAAAAAGGAACAGCAGTAGCCGTGGCAGAAGACGTACCCCACTTGACGCTGAAGCCATGAGATGTAACCGGCCCTTTAATGAGGGGTCTGGTCGGAGGTCCAGGTCTGTCAGGACTGGTTGTACAAACCAGGACTTCACTGGGGCAGCTCCTCCCTTCCATGTTAGAAGCAGTCAGCTGGACAGGACCAAGAGAAGAACAGCACATGTAAGTTACAGGCTACGGTTAAGTCGATAGTGACTGTAGCACCGCAAAGTCAGATGTGGAGGCTGATGCAGAGCCACCCTCATGTCACGGTGCTTTCTTTCTTCAGACTGTCCATCTAAGTGTTTGTGATCACTTCTGCTTATATTTGGTAACTAACAATGAAACTCAAACTATAAGGCAGGTGTTAGCTAAGGATATTTGTATATCCTTACAAGAGGAAATATAAGCCTGGGGTAATGGTACATGCCTGTGATCCTAGCACATGGCAGGCTGAGTGAGGCAAGGTAGCTGTTTGAAACCATTCTAGGTTATGCAGCAAGTTTTAGTCTATCCTGGAATACAGATCAAGGTCATGTTTCAATAAAGGAGGAGGGAGAGGAGGCTGCAGTGGTAGCATGTATAAAATCAGTATGTTCCCACCCATTCTGTGCTGTTTGACGAAAAGAAAACATGGATAAACCAGACCAAAAAAAAAAAACCAAAAAAACCCAAAAAACTTTACTATGGAAGAGTCAGACAGTGCCACCTGGTGGAGAATGTCAGTAATACAGCTATGTTCTGGGAGCCAACACTGGTATTTTTAGCATACCAAAAACAATTATATTCCTCAAATAGTCAGTCACAACATTCCACTTGATAATTTGACAAATACTAGAGTGACTACATGCCAAATTAAATTACTTAGCCCTAAAATTAGAGAAGCGAGGGCGGAGAATCCTCACGGCATAGGAGGAAATGGGGTGCCATGCACAGAATCAACAGAAGATGCCGTAGGCTACAAGGAATCATTGCATGAGCCATGCAAAGCAGCGTTCACGTCTGTAGCCATGACACAGATCCCCACTGAACCTTTAGTTAGCAGTGGTTGTTTATAAGCCAGTGTTTCTCAACCTGTGGGTGGAAAGAACTTTTCACAGGGGTTGCCTATCAGACACCCTGCATATCAGACATTCGCATTACGATTCCTAACAGTTATGGAGTAGCAATGAAATAACTTTATGGTTGTGGGTCACCACCAGATGAGGAACTGTATTAAAGGGTCGCAGCATTAGGTAGGTGGAGAACCACTGGCCTAAGCTGAGGCAGGGATTGGGGTATAGGAGAGAAAAATAAAAACAGGCAAGGGAAGAGCAGAGGGCATCTGAAAGCCAGAGTGTGGTGATGACAAGCAGCTCAGGGAAGGAGTGGATCGTCAGTGAGTGCAGGGACACACAGCGCCGGGTTAGCACCTGCCCTCACTGTAACAGCATCTTCTTGGACGGCTTTCTGTCTAGAAACTAGATTTTCAACTGAAGGTACGGTGGTGCTTGAAAGTGTGCGCGCTCCTTTGAAGGCGCCATCCATTTGAGCACTGTTTTGGCCTGCAGACTCCACTTGAAGCGTAACTGGAGAGACACTAACATGGCAGTGTGAGCACTGAGGCCTTGAGACTTACCCTGAATTTGTACTGTGTGCTTCTTTTGAGATTTTTCACCGTACAGGTTAGATCTTCTCCACTGTACTTGGGGTGGAAATGGCTATCCTGAAAAGGCAAAGCCAGACGGAGACATCATCATATCATATCATATCATATCATATCATATCATATCATATCATACAGGTCTCAAATTCCGAAGGACCCAGGGCCTTTTACTGTAGCTTCCACCTGGGAGCCTGGAGGCTGGCAGTCATTGAGAAGTTGAGTATCAGGGGCCCATGGTGCCGTGGACAGCTTTCTAGCTTCTAGCCTCAAATTCAGGTCTCATTTGTCACACTGTAGTGTAGCCTGGCTCTGGCCACCTGTATTATGATTATGACAAAGCAGTAAGCACTTTAAACGTTGCTATTTAACGATTAATTTGTCAAGAGAAAAGCCTGTTGGTTGGGAGGCTGACACTCCAACGGGGCTGTGCAATAGCAGCAGGTAGGCAAGGTTCCTGAGTTCACAGTGCCCTCTTCTGGTGAAGAGAGGAAGCACAGCTTGGATGGCCAAGGACATCCCTTAGTGCTGTAGAGGAATACACTCAATTCATTCCAGAGTGTTCCTGTGTTCCCCATTCTCCCTCTTTTCCTCCCCCCTCCATCCTATTCTCCCTTTTCCCTCCCTCCCTCTGTGCATCAGGCTCCCTTTAGGCTCAAGAGATCAGCCCTGATAAAGGCATACAGAGCCTGGTCTATCCACAAGATGCTTACGTGTCAGCTGAAGAAGGCAATCAGAAAAAGAAAACTCTACACACACAGAAGGCATGCCATGTGGTGTTGTGGGCTATGAAGGCAAGTGGCTGGCTGGTGGAGCTCCTGAGATGTTGTCATAGCGACATGGGTTGAAGTACAGTAGCCACATGTGGCTCTTAGAATTCAAACTTAACACAATTAAAAACTCTGCTCCTTCAGTCAGCAGCCATATTTCAAATGCTCACAACCACATGTCCCACATAAACTATGGGCCCTCTGCAGAGAGCTCTACATGACAGAGATGTTCTAGAGTGGTCAGGCAAGGACTATCCTAGTAGGATATTTGTTGAGATGTAAGACACCCAAAGAAAACCAGGAAAGTGAGAAAGGTATGTTCAAGGAGCCAGCTCACAGGGACACAGGAAATGCAAGACCACAAGGCCAGGGCACAGCGGTATAAGGGGCAAGGACGGTGACAAAACCCAAACATATAGGGCCAGTTGGGGGTGGGTATTAGGAGAGCTGTGGCCCCTCTGCAAGAGGTTGTCTAGTGGCATGGGCTCTGTGACAGTGGTCATAGAACATAGGGGTAGTGTGGGCACACAGTTGAAGGGCCACTGCAGTCCTTCAAGGCAAGGGGAAGGCTGTGCCTTGTAGGCTTTCTTAGCTGTGGACATTTGTTAGGTTTCTGGGTCATTTTGAAGGACAATTTAAAAAGGTTTGCTGGTTGATTATATCTGGGGTTACTGGATGGCTCCAGCCAAAAGGTCCAGCAGCCCACAGCTTGATGTGCACTGCAATGATGGCAGTAGTAGAAACCAACAGTGTCCTTGAATTTGGGTGTAAGGTGTAGAGTCTGCAAGACCCACGTTTTCATCTTCCTGAATGTCCAGGGTGTAGGTTATCACTTCCTCAGGCGAGCAGCCTTCGGGCCTGGTCCACTGCAGTGTGATCCAGGTGACACCAGCTCGGACGAGCCTGGGTGCTGAAGGCATCTGTGGGATGTTCCCCAGAGTGTAGCACACGACCTCCTGGCTGTAGCCACTGCAGAGAGATGAACACAGGCGACAACTGAGAGCTGTGTTGGGAGCCCTGGCATTTTTCAAGAAGGGAGGGTATGCCTCTACCCAGCCCCACTGGCATGTGGTGGGAAAGGATTTTGTACACAGGACATTTCCACCACAGCTTTCTATTGTCCTAGTGTGCCTCTATAGCCTGCATTTGACAAGCACTTCAGTTGTAAGAAAACAGGCTCATGATTTTATTTCCCTCAAAAAGCATAGCATTTTTTTCAAGGTTTAAGAGTAGCGGCTACCAAGAGACTTGAGATGAATGTGTGTACAAATAAGTCACGTTGCTGAAGGAAGATGAGTTTTACAGTTTTCCAAGCCTGTGGTGCTTCTAATTCATTTAGAGATTATGAACCACTGAAACCTGTATCATTCCAACTTTTCCAGCTTAAGCTATACTGCTTTCTAGGCACTGGGAGCAGTTCTAAAACGTTGTGATGTTACTGAGGCTTCTCCAGGCTAGGGCCGCCAAGTGCTTAGCCTCAAAGATTCAGTCATGAAATGAGATTTGTTTCCCTTGATCAAGAGTTATCCAGCAAGAACAGACAGGGCCTTTGTTCAAAGCCTCTTAGTCAATGGGCTCCTTGGTTAGGTCCCCTTCTTCCTTTCCTCCTGAAGACAAGGCAGCCTGGTTTTCCCTGATTCTATAACTTGATGATAATGGCCACTCAGCAGTACTTTGTATCAGCAACAGTCACACAAATGAAAAGGAAAGACCTGGAGGACAGGTGCATTAAAAGTGATACGGAACAAGGAATAGGTCCTGGGGATGGGGTGGGAATGCTCAAGAGGAAGGCTTCCTTTACAAAGCTCAAATGCCACCTTCCTCTTGGTCCCCAGGAGGGACCTCTAGGGGGGCTGAGTAAGGCCAGAGTGCTCTGTCACCTCAGAGTCCTTCTTCCTCCTTAGAACTTCCTCTCAGAGTTGCTCAGTGTGAAGGAGGCATCCTTAAACCTTCAGGGAATGAGGGAGACAGCCAGAATCATGCCTTGAAGGCTGAAAGGCTGGAAGAGGAGGAGGTGCCATACCTGGTGCCGATGTCATTCCGAGCAGCAAGCCTGAACGTGTAGCCCATGGCGGGACAGAGTTTTGTCATCTTACAGTGCTTCTGGTTCCCGAAGAAACACTGTCTGAAGCCACTGTTCCTCTTTCCCTGGAAGGACACAGAGATGAGGCTGGCATTATTATCTAGCAGAAAGGCATCCAGCACATTGCACTCTTAGTTTTCCTGTTTATTATCAGTAGACTTGTCTATCCATTCATTTAAAAACTTTAAAATTATTATACAAATGAAAGGGGATTTGCTGTGACACTTCCAAATAGATGCAATTAAAAAAACAAATTACTATAAGAAAATAAAATATTTTAAACAGTTGCTGAAATTTCTAGTTTGAAGGAACTAATACCACAAGAAGGCACCTATGGAGGGACCCACATTGAACCTAAGGCATCCCACAGGGAAGCCTTGCCCCAAACACAAAAGCCACACAGGTCTGCCACCAAGGCCCAGAGCTCTTTGGACTTGCATTTCTAACAAGGTTTTAGTTAACAGTACCAGAAGGCCCTTTCTGACACAGGACAATGTGGCAGTTAAGGACCACACTGCTAAGATCTGGGTTGATGGTCATGGCCAGTTAAGCATGTGAGTTTCTGACAGAGCCAAGGATCACCACTTTGGAAGTGGCCTGGCCTTTCTCACGAGTCCTCACACACCCCCAAGGACCTGTTCCTGCAGCTGAACATCAGGCAAGTGTTTCTTATCACTTCTGTCATGGTGGCGCAAAACCCCTTGACACACACATTACAATGACAGTGAGCTGTTCGTTTATGGATCCCTAAATACTGGTCATAAGCCTTTGAATCATCCTGTCCACATTTGTTTTCTTCCCAAAAGAGTTCAGCCACTGCATATGGACTTGAACTTTAATGTCTGAGAAGCCTTGGATCACTGGTTGAAATCCTATATACACCCCAGCCACCCACCCTTCACTGCATTCATTCTAAGTTTCTTATGAATATGTTTCAAGTTTGCTGGAATACATTGCTCGCTGGTTAGAGGCCCTAGACTGTCATGGCCTGGCAGCTTTCTCTAAGCTAGGCAATATGGAAACTCCCTCCCTCCCCAGCAGGGCTTCCTGCTCTCTACCTGCCCTTATCTGGAGAATATCCCTGGGCCTGGAGGACTGACCTTATCTGAAAGCTGTCTCTAAACCAGATGCCTGATTCATCTTTAGCTTGACCCTTGGCACAGATTCCTGCTAAGATTTAGACTGGGGCTCTGCTATAGGACCCTACTGCCGCATAGCAAGCATTGTCCTGAGTGTTCCACTTAATGCAAATTAGGGTTTGTCCCCAGGCTCTCCAATACTATATAGTCCTTTATACTCTGGAATAAAATTGAGCTGATTCACCAAACTCTGATCCTGGAGGGCTGTCTCCTTTCGTACTCATTGGCCATGTACAAAGCTTTCTGTTGCTCCATCTGCCTCTTTCCCCTCTCAGATTGATAGCTGACAGGCCAAGGGGGAAAGAGGACCCCCACACAAGTTCTTTCATGAAAAAAGCAAAACATGTAGGGTATCATCTGTCTTCTGTCCTGGGAACTGAACCCAGGTTCTCATACACGACAGGCAAATATTTATCATACTCACTCCCAATCTCCTCACTCCATTTTATTCTAAGACAGTGTTTCCACAGTTCCTCCAGCTGTCCTTGAACTTGTGACCCTTCCTCACTACTAGGCTGAGTCCTCCTGAGGGGGGGTCATAGTGCCACATTTAAGGAAAAGGATCATTTAAACTGGGCCATGTCTGGAGATACAGAAAATTCAAATAAACAGTTTTCTAGAACAGTATTTCTACCTATAATGCATACTGTTTTATCAATCAACCATGAAAACAGACAAGCAAACACACTAGTCTGGCATGGTAGGGTACACATGCAATCCCAAATACATGAGACACAGGCAAGATGATCACCATAAATTTGGGACCAGCCGGGTTTACATATTGAGTCTGAGGTCAGCTGGGGCTACACCGTAAGTAAGACTCTGTTTCAAACAACACAAAACAAGCTTGAGTATTAACTAACAAACAAATCCACAGCAGAGCAAACATTCTCATCAAGTCTGCAGACTCCAGGAATATGTCTGGAACTCTTAAATTACTTCCTAAAGCACGAAGCTGGCAATTTTCTTCTAAGCCAATTTAAGCATCTCCGTTTGGGAAGCAGGCTCTGAGCACAAACTGTGAGGAAATATTCTAGGTGACATGTAATTAAAAACAAACACACTAGAGTAGACAGACTAAACACAACAGTGTAAACCACACTGCTTATACCCCAATTGTCCATCTCTTCCCCAAGCAAGATGGCACCAGCTCTGACAGAAGCCCTGATGGTCCTAAGATTCAAAGTTCATTTTGTCAAGGATTCAAAATACATTCAAGTTCAACTATGGACAGGCAGAGGATAAAAAGGGGAGATTTTCCATCATGGACAGAGTGAAATCATTGTGCTAGCACACTGCAGAAGTACACCGTCACCTTGATTGCTGAAGCTGGTGCAGTAGATTTATTTACAGGAAGACTGTGTATGTGCCTATTTGCCTAACTCTGGCCAGTGTCTGATTACACCACATGAGCACCCTCGTGTGTGTATTCATTTTAGTAGTGACTGGATCTGCCTTTCTTCTGCCTCTACTTCTGAACTCAAAAAGGCACACCCTGCCAATGAAGCTGTTAATCCATTCCAAACCTTGGCTCCCCTTCATTGCCTCACTTTTCCTTTTCCATTACCCATTTCTGGTACTTAGAATGTCAGCCAGTAAATAAAAGTCAATTTGCTTTAATATGTAAAAGCCATACTGTCTATGACTTAAATAAGCAGGAATGCAGAGTTGTCAACAGCAGATGCTAGCATTCTCTTTTCAAAGGGGCGTGGCTGCAGTGTTCACTGGAGATCTGGGGATGGAAACATCCTACACCCTTTAAGACATCTCTCTGACTCTAAAGAGCAGAACCTGACATCTTAAGACACAGTATCCAAACTATAGTATCCAAACTTTCCGTCTTATTTATTTTCCTTTTACATTATGTGTGTTGGGGGGGGGAGGGGTTGTGTATGTGAGTGCAGTTCTTGTTAGGGCCAGAAGAGGGCATCGGATCTCCTGGGACTGGAGTTAAAGGCAGATGGGAGGCATCCAGTGTGGGGGCTGGGACTCAAACTCAAGTCTTGAGCAGTACATACTCTTTAACTGCTGAGCTGTCTCTCTCTAGCTGCCAAGCTTTCCTTTAATAACAACCCCGGAGATGTGCTATGATGCAGCTATAACTCAGGAATATGTAGGATGATTCAGAGTAGGTTGGACCTTGGAACTGAATTTTAGAAACAGTATTTGTTGAGTTTGAGCAGGTAATTAAGCTTCCAGGGTTAAAGAATCAAAGCTTGTCAGAAGTCCCCGAATATAAAGCAAATCCAAGAGCAGGCAGGCTATCAAAGTATTTCAGACAATAGACAAGTTTTGAATAAAAGAAAACATTCATGCATGGCAGGCTTCATATTAAAGAGGTATTGGGAAGAAAAGAAAAACGGACGTTCACAAAAGCTATTGTTGTTCCAAAAGGGGCTACCAGGTAAGAGGTTAGGAAGTGGAGATGCAGCAATACATTGGCCTGGAGACCAAAAGAGACCAAATGCAGTGACACACACACACACACACACAGACACACACACACACACACACACACACACACACACACACACACACACACACCTAGCTAGTCTGTCCACCAGCCTGGCTTCAACCCAGTACTTAAGAAGTGGGGTAAGTAGTGTTGTAAAGTGCAGTAGTAAAAAGAGAAACCAGCAAATACGATACATTAGTGAAAGACCTCCCCCTCCGTAGTATACAGGAGGTTTGGGGAATGTTTATATGCCAAGTAGGATCCTGGGTTCATCTATAGATGAACCATTACTGTTTTCTGCTGGCAGCCATAGACAGGACAAAAAGACCAGCTAATACTTAAGACAAAAGACTGAAAGATTCCTATGAATTGACAGGAAGGATAATAGGAATTCAATCTGTAAAAGCTGTTCCAGTCAGTGAAAGTTCACATGGTGCAGATCATGGCTTTCATGTTTAACAGGATTCTCAGTGAGAAGCTATGGCATGTTCTCTCTTCTCACAGAATCTATTGGAAGGAGGTGTTTAGGCTTGGACACCTCTTTCAGATGACTTTAGGGTTTAATTAAAATAGACATAGTTAGGATGTGACATGTATCTTTTTGTATTTCACCCTTATGATTGATAATTATGGATACTTTACACTGTTAAGTTTTAATCCTCTTTTAGACTAGAAGGGGAATTGTAGGGGATACCATAACCATGCCTGCTGGGGCTGGCTACAGGTGTACCTGGCAACACCCCCTAGGGCATAGGCAAGGTATGAGATAGAGAAACATTTAGAGAAACATCTCTAAACGTAAGAGATGTTTAAGAGTGAGGGGATGCACATGGTAGCCCCTTCTTTGTCCCTGCTTCATTGGCTTGCACTACTTACTATGTTTCTGCCAGCTACGTATTGATAATTTATCGTTATAGTACATAGGTTTGCCGAGCTGTGTTTCACCTAGAACACTTAGTTTCTCTCTCTCTCTCTCTCTCTCTCTCTCTCTCTCTCTCTCTCTCTCTCTCTCTCTCTCTCTGTGTGTGTGTGTGTGTGTGTGTGTGTGTGTGTGTGTGTGTGTGTGTGTGTGTACAGCTGCACATATGCGAATGTGAATACAGACCTAGAGGTCAATTTTGGGTGTTGATCCTTAGGCACTGTCTACCCCCCTTTAAAGACAGTTTCTCACTGGGCCTAGACCTCATTGACTTGTCTAGGCTCTCTGCCTCCTTACCCCTGGAGCTATGTATATCATGTTTTTAACGTGGTTTGGGGAGTTGAACTCAGGTCCTTATACTTATATAGCAAGCATTTAACCTCCTTGGCCTAGGCAACTTTTCCCTCTGTAACTGAAGTCAACCACTGCAAAGTTCTCTGCTACAATGGTGTATAGAAATGGGTAAGACCCTGGGTATTTTATTCCTGCCTTCATCAATAATCTGGTAACCCACAGGCAGCAGGACAGCTGTGGCCAGGCATAGTTCTGATCGGTTACTACTGCTGGGCTCCATGGTGTAGTGCACAGGACAGAGTCAGGTCCCCAGCAGCACCAGAACTGTGGCTTGGTGCACCAGGTACACTGAACACATGAAATCTGGAGTAGCAGATTTGAAGATAGGTTCTGCACTGTCCATGGTGAAAAATGAATAACAAGCTTATCCCAATTGGAGAAATGAGTAAGAGTAGCCAAGCACACACCCCTGATCATTTTGAGACAGACCTGGCTATTAGGCTACTGACCTACTTTGACATGAACTGAAATAACCCCAGCCATGTTCTGACCTGACTTCTCTGTCAGAGCCTGTGAGTCCAAAAGAAAGGCCGCCTCTCAGGGTTCATTGGCTTGCTTCCGTTCCTAAGCTGCGGTATGCACCTATGCATGTTTCCACAGCTCACCCGAGTTCATCCGAGGGCAGCGCTAATCTTTACCAGAATGCGAGAGTGCAAACTGGGTGCAGACCAGCCTTGAGGTGTTTCATGTCCAAACCTGGGTGGCTTCCTTTTCCAAGTTGCAGGATTCCCACCCCTTCTAGCCCAGTGGTGCCAGTTTAGCACCCTGGGAGCTATTTTCTGACCAGCGCCCAGGTGCTGCCCTCACTTCACAAACTCCTGGTCAAAACTGCTCTCGAGGAAAAGGACTTGGACTTGCCAGACGGCTGGCTTGTGTTCATGGCATCTTCAGATCTTCCCACTCCTTATATCCCATCGCTGCTCCTTTTTCCTCTTCTCATGGAAGAAAAACACCCTCAGCTTACCCCCTCAACCCTGCAGGTATCTGTGGAAGTCATGGTTCACCTGGTCTAGGCTGCACACCTCAGCTGAACTGGGCAAGCAATTGCTTCTCTTTATTTCTACTTGCACATTCTAAAGGAGCCCGCCATCTTCAGCGAGGGTAGTCACAGCCTTCTAACAGAACTGAACACACGTGGTCCACATCTGCCTCCACTCACTCCTCACTTTTGGTTGCAAGTCTTAATGATGGTGCACATGCTACACTGCATTCTCTGGGGCTCTCGATCTCAGAAGAATGGCAAGAACTGGCAACTTTTTTTCTGGCCTGGAAAAGTGTTCAAGCATGGACAGGCAAGGGGAGTTCAAGGAGATGCCTATGTGGATACATAGCAGAGTAGGACTACTTCTGCAAACACTTTTAGGGTGGGAAGGTCACTCTAGGGACAAAGATGGTTTCCCCAAGGAATACAGGTGCCTTACTCCACACTTTATCTTAAAATGAAATCTGGGGATAATTTATACATGGAGAAGATTTTGAAGATTTTAAAAATTAGATTACATCTTTTCTCTTACCCTTTTACTGCCTATTTAAATATTTCTATCTTTCTAATCTATAGTTAAAAATTAAAGTTGGTTATTGAATAAGCTTGTACCTTTAGAAAAGCAATTTATTCCCCTGCCCTTCCCCAAAGTGAATACTTTGGTGAATTGTGGTGAGTCACCCACTTCTCAGGAGCAGTGGACAGTCACTGGTGGGGTGTGACACCTCCAGAGAGAAGGCTCAGTGCCTTTCTTCCTGGGGCAGAGAAGCACTGAGACACACTCCTGCAGCCTGCTGAACTGTGCTGAGGACCTCATCCTGCCCTCTTAACAAATGCTCATTTGCCGCTCTCTCCCTCCATTCTGTCTCTCTCTCTCTCTGGCCTGGACCTTGCATGGGGTGCCCTCCCTGCCTCTTGGCTCTCTGACTACATTTCAATATCCCTTTCTCCTGCATTTCCTTCTTGCCTGAACACACAACAGAAAATCAGGAGTAGAAAAAAAGTGTCCAAAAGTCTGTGATCTTGTATCTAACAGCTGAGGGTACAGACCTAAACATCTGGTGGTGTCTATCACGACTTGAAGCAGCCAAGAGAAGCAAATGTCACAAGGGGGTGATATGGGACATGGGATGCTTTCATGCCCTGTCTCCAGGCCTTAAATACACACGGGCTATGTCTCTTAGAACCAAGGGAAAGGAGTGAGTGACACACATGGTATGTCACCATCCTGGAAGCCATGCCTCTTTGTAGGGGCATTCACTCTGCAGTCATGACCACCCTGGTGAGGAATTCCAGAGCCAGAAATGGTCTCTACACCAGAGGACTCAGAGGACTTCCACTCAGTCAGTGAGCTCTCCCAGCTGAAGCGAGGGTTCCACAGAACGAACTATCTAATCCCTGAGCCCAGTCCAATCCTTACTCCAGAATCCATGAACACAAGAAAGGGATTGTAGGGATGGGGTGTTGCCAGTTGGCAGAGTGCTCACCTATCAAACACAAAGTTAGAACAACCCAAAATCTTGCATTCTTTTTTTATAGTCCTGAGGATAGAACTCAGAGGCTCAGGCAGGACAGACAAGCACTGCACAACCGAGCTACATTCGCAGTCCCTGGGTTAAGACTTTCTAGCATGCCACTCCAAGATTTGAGCACAAATCAGCTTTTCCCAGGCCCTCCACCCCTAAGTGGGCTTCCAGCTCTCTGAGAGTACACAATGGAAAAGAGATCCAGGAGAAAAGCCAATTTACAGGAGTGTCACCCTGTTTGAAAACTGGTAAGGAGGTACATAAAAAAGTACTTGATTCTGTTTATAGGATCTGACTAATTTTTAAAGTTAAAATTCATTTAAAAAACAGCATGTTATTGCTCGTGTTAATTTGTCAAAGAATGTTACAGAAAGATTGAAAACAGTAAAAAAAAAAAAATACTATTTCAAGTAGTTTTCCTCTACTGAATACCCTCCGAGCAGCTGTCTTCAGTACGTGGGAAGATGGACTTTCTACAAGGGCTGGCTTCTGCTTCAGGAACTTAACACTTCTGGGCTAATTCTACACACATAATTCACAAGCATCCCAATTAATTCAGGCTCGTGTTTGTCTGCCAGAGTAATTCTGTACACTGTGGGGGCTGTGGTGCCCTGGCTAACATTCCCAATTAGCTTGGCACCACCAATGCTGGAAGAGAGTATGTCCAACAAAACTGGCACCAACAGATGAAGTTGGCTGGTATTTTCAATTGCCTTGAAATTAATAGATTAGAAATGTCCACTTGTTTATTTTCCACAGCATCTTCATTCTTGGCACACAAGAATGGGGGTGGATGGCTGAGTTGGCAAAATGCTTGCCATGCAAAGCATGAGGACCAGAGCCGTATCTGTATCTGTACAGAAAAAATGGGTGTGGTGGCACATGCTCATAATCCCAGAGCTGGACACGAAGACACACACATTGCCAGGGCTGCTGGTCCGGTCTCAAAAACACAAACAAAACAAGGTAGACAGTGCCTGAGTGTGACACCTGCCTCCACACACAATCACACGAACCCATACAACCAAGGATGGTTGAGACGAGGGTGCTAGAGCCCATGGTGAACAGCTCTCTCTGGCCACATACCTGTGTCCTCCTGGTACCAACTCTTTCCACTGTCCTTCTGACTGTACTTCCAAGGGTGACATACATGCTCGCTAAGTATGTTACATGAAGCTGACTGTGGCATGTCACCTACTTTGACCATGGCTATATATGGGGTGGAGACATTGGCCAAGTAACTGAGCTGGGCACTCTCTGCAGGAGTATAGTTTAATGTGGTAGCAATGCAATTGAAAATCAAAGAAGGGTGCACTGGCCAAATGAACTACTGCCAGGTTCTATGCTATGGTTTAGTCTGCTTATGCATCTATATTTAGATGTTATTCCAGTACTGGCAGACCCTAGACAACATCAAAGATAAATACTGGCTTGAGATGTGTTCAGCAAGCTATATATAATGGGGGGGGGCTCATAAGGGGAGCTAGGGACACTCCACATCTGGGTAGATTTATAAATTTTCTAGAGCCAGACCCCTCTCTACCCTTGTACTGGTACAGCAGACCTTTCCAAGACAAGCAGGAGTGGAGTGGTTTGTGGCTACACACACTTCATCCTCAGGAACACTGGATATTTACTTCACAGGAGAGGCTTGGCTACCTGAAACAGGCAGGGATGATTCCCAGGTACCTAGCTGACATGCATGGCTTTGCTACAAATCTCTCCACATACTGGTGTGGTCAAGGGCTTTGATGACTTCTGGAAACGTGTTGAGAATGTCTTGAAAGGGGAAGGAAAGCAGCAGTCTCCGGAGGCTGGGGAATGGCTCAGTCCTACAGCACTTGAGGTAGCATGTACCCATTATACCAGTGTTGGAAAGGTGGGGGCAAGAGGTTACCTGGAGCTTGCTGGCCAGTCTAGCTGAACTGGTAAGTGCTAAAGTTCAGTGAGAGCTCATGGATCAAAAAGTAAGGTGAGGAGAATGGAGGAAGACATCTGACATCAACCTCTGACCTCCACATCTTCACAACGCGCACGCGCGCGCGGGCACACACACACACACACACACAGAGAGAGAGAGAGAGAGAGAGAGAGAGAGAGAGAGAGAGAGAGAGAGAGAGAGAGAGAGAGAGAGAGAGAGAGAGATGCCTGTATAACTGACATCTGAACTGCTGAACTGAAGGATAGAAGGATAGATGGGCTTGGCCTGCTATACAGGCAAGGTTACAGTGGCTGCCTTCCATCTGGCAGCCAGGAGGAACAACAGATACAGCCGACAGAGTAGGTGCTAGGGACTGCGATGAGTATCTGAGAATTCAGGCAGAACCTTCCCCACAGTCCACAGCCTCATTCTGTACATGCAACAAATAAAGAGACTGTAAGGATTCAGGCATTATGCTGGCCTGCTCCCGTCACTTGGTAGAATGCACTCAGGCAGTACCCTGGTCAGCCCAGGTGCAAAGGACCCCTTTAAAACAAAGACCTCCTCCCACTTACACTCTCCTTCCCTCTCTTTCCCGCTGTTCCCCTGGGGCAGACAGAACTTTTCCTGCCTCCCTCTTCTGTCCTCTCTCTGTCTCTGTCTTTACCTCTTTTTTCTTTCCTTCCCGATTCCCTTCCCTTTCTAATAAAACTTCTCACTAAGCTCTGTCTGTCTGGCATGTTTGTGTCTGCCCTCCACCCCCCAGTAACCCTTGCCTGCCTGCCATGGAATCAGCCAAGGTCTCCCACATGCATTATCATAAACAGAGAGGATTTGCCTTGGGGGCCAAGGTCCTAAAACGGGGGTTCCTCTCTTTTCATCCTTGCTTAAGACCTTCATGCAGAATAGTTTTTTGTTTGTTTGTTTTTGTCCCGTTCCTGCCCCCGCCCAAGACAGGGTTTCCTCTGTGTAATAGTCCTGGCTGTCTTGGAACTCACTTTGTAGACCAAGTTGACCTCAAACTCATTGAGATCTGCCTGCCTCTGCCTCCTAAGTGCTGGGGTTAAAGGCATGTGCCACCGCTGACACAAGCTAAAATCATCCGAAAGAAGGGAACTTCAAGCAGGAAAATGCCTCTGAGTGAGTGATGCCATCCCTGGGCTGGTGTTCCCAGGTTCTAGAAGAAAGCAGGTTGAGCAAGTCACAAGGAACAAGCCGGTAAGCAGCACCCCTCCATGGCCTCTGCATCAGCTCCTGCCCCCAGTTCCCTGTCCTCCTTGAGTGCTTGTCCTGACTTCCTTCAGTGGTGAACTGTGATGTGTAATCTTCAGCCAAATAAACCCCTTCTTCCCCAGCTTGCTTTGGTCATGGTGTTGCATCACAGCAATGGTAACCCTAAGACAACCCTCTGCCGGGTTTCTTCATCTGCATCTCTGGTCAGAGAAGCTACTCCCTGGCTCTCTGCCAGTTCTGGCTGTGGTGGTAAAGACCCATGATATGGTGAAACACTGCCACTTCACCAGGTGAGGTTTGGCTTACTGCACTGGAGCTAAAGAACAACTGTGAAGGATGTATGCCCAGTGAGACTTCGACCCCACTCCAATCCCCATAGGAACAGTCACTGGAAAAGAACCAGGACCACATGGGCGTGGACAAGCAGGACTTCAATCATCTCAACCCACAGAACTTTTTTCTTATTCTTCCACATATTCCCTATGTGTCCCAGGCAAAAACTAAGCCAACAGCATCTGAACATCTATCGTGTTTAAACTCCTGGCAGAAGATGTTCTATTCCCATATAGTCATTCTCACAGCTGGAAGATGTTCTATTCCCATATAGTCATCCTCACAGCTGGAAGATGTTCTATTCCCATATAGTCATCCTCACAGCTGGAAGATGTTCTATTCCCATATAGTCATCCTCACAGCTGGAAGAGGAGGGTCTATTCCCATATGGTCATTCTCACAGCTGGCAGAAGAGGGTCTATTCCCATATAGTCATTCTTGCAGCTGGCAGAAGATGGTCTATTCCCATATGGTCATCCTCACAGCTGGAAGAAGAGGGTCTACTCCTGTATGGTCATTCTCACAGCTGGCAGAAGATGGTTTATTCCCATATAGTCATTCTCACGGCTGGCTTTCCTACTTAGATCCCAACATTAGCAAGGGAATTTACACACAGAGGGGTCAGCACACTGAATTTGCTGTTGCTAAGTCACCTTATCCAGTCCTAATGTAGCCATAAGATAGCAGACATTATCTTTCCACCACAGAGACCGAGGCTCAGGGATACGACTGATTGCTGAGGTACCATGACCTACAATCAGACAACACAGACCCCTCCCAATCCAGGTCTGTAGTTCCCCCTAGAGAACACATTCATACACAGGGGACTCAGGAGACCTTCAATTGCTCTGGATGACTACTGAGTGACAGGACCCTCAAGTATGCACCCATGCCCAGCATTGAAGAGTGTACCTTACAAGCTAAGTTTCCAATAATGCTTCCTGAGCCGGGCGGTGGTGGCACACGCCTTTAATCCCAGCACTCGGGAGGTAGAGGCAGGCAGATCTCTATGAGTTCAAGGCCAGCCTGGTCTACAAGATCTAGTTGGGAAACCCTGTCTGGAAAAACCAAAAAAAAAAAAACAAAAAACAAAAAACAAGAAGAAAAACCAATAATGCTTCCTTTACAGAACTCTTTTTTTCTAAAATAGAAAAAGCACTTATTTAACCACAAAATATACAACCTTTTAAAAAAGTGTTTTTTTTTTTTTTTTTTTTTTTTTTTTTTTTTTTTTTTTTTTTTAGAAACAGGCTAGTTCTCCATCCATTTAGAATGGGTAGGCTGAGAAGCATGTACAAGGTGTGAATCCAAAGGCTCTCACTGCTTTGTTCCCTAACCTAGAGACCTCTATAATCTCTCAGTCTACAGTCAACCATTCCATGTGGGTTTAAGTGTATGGGGTAATCATGTTACCTGTTAGATAAATACAAGAAGCTAGCCCTAAAATTTTCTGTGAGTCAGTCAATCCACCATGGAGTTCTTCGGGAGAACTCCCTCCTATCTTCACTCCAGGATGCTGGGAGCTCGTCAAGCAGGAAGCAACACAAGGGAGCCCAAGGAGATGGGCACCGACCACCACAAAAGAAAGACATTCACCAGGTAGGGCACAGGAACAGTGAAGTCTAGCTCTACTTCCCTCTCCCACTGTCTCCCTTGGGAAGGATGCTTTGTGCTGAGAAAACCACTGCCTGAAACACTGCTTTGCCTGCTGTTCAGTAGAAAGGCTGAGGGGCCCTGGGGAGATGGCTCTGTAGGTGAAGTTCCTACCACACGAGCATGAGGACCTGAGTTCAGATCCTTAGAGACCATATGAAAATCAGGTGACAACTGGGGAGAAGTGAGAGGGAGTGAAAAGGCCGATCTTAAGCTCACTGCCAATCATCCAATAGAGACCCGCCCTGAAAATGACCTCTGCCTTCACCTCCTGACAGGGTTGTTCCTGTAGGGGGTTTCTGGTTGGAGACCTCTCTGCATACAGGTAGGATGAGTTCTCAAAGCCCAAGGGTCACATGAGCCACAGTGGCAGGACCCTTGTTTGCTCAGGAAAAACCACACCAATTCAAGTAATGAAAACCAACCTGTGTCAAGAAAAAAAAAAAAAAAAAAAAACTGATTTCCCAGCTAAGACAAGGATTCCAGAATGTTTCATTCTTAGATGCTCATTCCCATCACATAGTTGGTTATTCCACATGGGTTTAAAAACTGAGGAGTTACCAACTTAGTTATTAAGGGCAGAAAAACAACTAAGTCTATTATTGAAGCCCCTTGAGTAACTTTCAAATGAACTCTATGCAATGAGAAAGTAATGGCCACAGGCTTGAATAAGAGCTGTCTGGCTACTGTTCTGTCTACTTCTGGTCCTCACTGAGTCCTCCCCTCCCCCAGCATTGTAGACCCAACAGAGCCAAAGGCCTGGCTTTATTTAAAGAAGGCTTCATTGGAGAGGCTTCAGGTCCTGCACCCAAAATTTACCAATACTTTCAACATGTTTCACTCTTCGCCTTATTGGAGTCGAGATTACAAACGGAGTTTCTCAGAGCAGGAAACACAGTTCTGTGCTGTGTACAAAGCCTGGGCTCCAGCGGACACCTAGACACATGGTACACATGTGGACAGGAACACTTATCTCAAAGTTATGACCCACAGCCCAGGGGAAAGACGTGGGCCAGGTGAGCTTTCTCAGTACAACTTTGAGACTCAATCATCTTTAAAAAAGGTGTTAACTATTTGTTTATTGACTTGGTGTGTGGGCATGCATACAAGGCATGCATGTGGAGGTCAGAGGAGACCTTGAAGGTGTCAGTTATCTCCTTCCACCATGTGGGGTTCAGGGCTTGAATTCAGACTGTCAGGCCCGGCAGAGAGCACTTTTACTCTCTATGACTTTTTTGCTTTTACATTTTTCGCCCATTTTATTCTTGTTAGTGATCTGTCACTCATACCGTACAATTTTTTCTCTACCCAGGTTTCTTTCTGCAGCCCATGGACAGCCAAGAGGTTTTGGATGTGTGGCTGAGGCAGACAACTGTGGAGAGGCAATGGGAAGCATGGTTCCTGGAAGGGTACAGTAGGCAGGAGCTGCAGCACAACACCCCCCACCCCCAGTCTCTTGCCCCACCACACTGTACTGGCACAGAGTCTAGAAACAGGCCCCTCACCCAGTGCACTGGCTCTAGAAACTACCAGAAGGTTTCAGAGGGCAGCCAGGGCTTCATGGGTCCTCACTTCCTGCAGACCAGATGCTGCTTTCCATCTCTGAACACCTATCTTCCTTCTTTGTAGCCAAGACCTGGGCAACATGGGAACACAGACTCAAGGGAGCCACTCTAAGGAGGGCTGCTGAACCTTTGGTCCCACTGAGAAACAAAACTACTAGATTATTTTGTTAAAAATTCCACTTCTAAAATAATAAACTGGGCACCAACGAGCAAGTTACTATTGCACGTAGTCTCACTGCCCAGAACTCTATGGAACCATTGTTCAACCTTTTTAGGTAGACTGGAGGAGAGACTTGGGGTATGAAGCAAAGTAACTGGCTGGAAAAATGAGGAACACTTGGCCAGGTTTGCTTTATTTACATATCATTTGCATATGTTCAACCAGTACACAGGAGAAGCACCTCAAGCTTGTTCAGTTAGCATGGAGGGCAGTATCTTCCTTAGCATTCTTCCCTCATAGGACAGTATGCCATGTGGAGGCAGTAGGGGCCTATGCCAAGAATGTTTAAGTAATAAATGACTACATCAAATAATACTGAAAGCAATCCCCATACACTTTCTGACCAGAAAAGTCAGATTATCTACTTGTGGCACACAAATCATCTACTTGTGGCAGCTGGATGCTTGCAAGCTGACGACTGTCCTTGGTGCCACTTCAAAGATGGGATAAGGGAAGGCCTAGAAGTTAACTGCACAATGTAAGCTAGGACAGAGCCTCCATGTTCTAGTCTGTGTTCTTGTGATCCCCTGCTGCCAAGGGTTCTGACAGCCTTCCAGGGCAAATGGTAAGCTACAGAGCACAAGAAGAACCCTTTGTTGGCTTTAGGTAAGGGGCAGCCTGGTTCTCCTGCAAAAGTCAGCAGAGCCAACACCAGCAGGAGTTGGAAGGTGAGTGAGGAGAGATAGGAAGCATAAAGAAGGCAGAGGAGTAAGGAAGGGTGGGGGAGAGAGAAAGGAGGAGACTATGCAGGGAAGGCGTAAGGCCCCAGGCTGACCACCGAGCTCTTTGTGATGACTAGTCCATGGTGGCACCACACAACACACTCCTATTTGCATCCTACAGGAAGGAGTGAGCTGCCCTTCCACTGCTGGTTCCATCAGTGGCTGACCTAGGAGACTTTCCACTCAAGCACTCAACTTCTCTGACTTTCCAGACCTTAGATTGTCACTATCCTAAGAAGACAAACAGCAAAAGGCACAGGACAAAAAGCCACACATGGGGACTGAGGAGGTGGTTTAGCTGGTGAAGTACTGACATCATCATGAAGACCTGAGTCTGATCACCACAACCCACAAAAGCATCCCAGGCACAGTGGTATATGTCCCTAACCTCAGCACTGGGGAGGCAGAGACGGCCAGGTCCCTGGGCTTAAGGAACGGCTAGTTCAGTTCAATTGTTGAGCTCAAGACTATGAGATACCCTGTCTCTAGAAGCAGGGTGGATGGCCCTGAGGTACAATATCCCGGTCTCTACTGGCACACATACAGGGCTATATGTATAGCCCAGGGCTATAGCAGTCTCCATTGTCCAGTGAAAGCACTTTGCAATGTGCACCTATAAAGTGTTTATAAGATTCTAAAGCTGCCATAGCAATTGTCGTTAGTTACTCAAAGCTGTTAAGATGAAACCCAAATGCAAATACACTCTACAGAAAGTAGTGAAGGTCACTTCAAATGTCACTGTTAACTATTTTATCCATGTAAAATGTTCCATTTTTAACAGTTTTCCATACCTGACAAGTCACGTTTTTGCTGGAGAATACATTCTGAATTTTTTAATCTCTTCCAATTTAAGTCACAAAGATTAGTTAACTTGAACTATTCCCTACCCCCCCTTTTTTTTTTTTTTTAACATTTTCTATTTTCAAGTCCTTAGCCCCTTTTCCAAACACAGAAAGGGAGACTGCAGCAATAACGAAGGGATACAGCAGAGGTCTACAGGAACAAAAGACACAGGGGCCTTTTGGAAGCAAGAACCTGCTGTGTGTGGTATCTCCCGCATGAGGTTGTGTGTGTAATGTGTGAGAGTGAGGATGGAGAGGCCTTGGGCACTGGCTTGCAGCAGAGTAGCTTTGAGGACAGGCTCACTCCATCATGGCACTGTTCCTATCACATGATAGTCTAATCCACAGGGACTCATGCATGGCACGAATGAGACTCCATGTGGGGTTCCACTCCCAGACAGACATAAGGAGGACCACCATGTCATACTCCAAAAAAAGAAAACTAAAGCATGCTTCCCAAACAGCAGGCTTTGCCTCATCTAAACCACCCATGTAGTGGAGATGAAAATGCAACCAACTGCTAATACAAATTAATGTCTGGGGAGGCAGTGGGAATTTGGGATAGATAAAACCTGTCTGTTTCCAGTAGCACTGCTTGAATACTGCAGGCAATTTTATTTTAGCACACAATCCACTGTACTGCTTCAATCTAACTGCTTTTCCATAGTCCATAGCTACTGAGCTAAATGTCTGTATTGATGTGCATTTCCTCTGTTTGACATGCCCCAGGAAAAGACCAGTATCTTCAAAATGACATTTTGGATGGAGGAATGTGAAAGAGGCTTACCTCATCCCATTCTAAAAGGTAGCTGGTGATTTTTGAACCATTATCAATTGGAGCCTAAAAAAGAAAACAATGAAATGAGGTTGGAGAAAGCTGTTCAGAAACAAGCTAGCACCTTGGTCAAAGACAGTGGCTGTCACAGCTCTGTGCTTTCCCCTGAGAGAGGGAACCAGCAGCTGTCACAAGGCCATGGTAGATGCAATTACCTATTAACCTCCCACAACTCAGGTGTAAGAGCGGCCTCGTTGCTGGCAGGCCTCCCTGGACAGGGAGGCCCACCTGCTTCCACCCTACCACACTCCTGACCCATGTACCCTGCTTCCTCTTGGATAAAACTCTCAAGAGTCATTTTAGGTTCACTGCAGCAAGAGACAAAAGACCTAATGTGTAAGACACACTGCTTGGGGCTGGGAGCAGGCACAGTCATGCCTGCCTTTGTGTGACTTCCTCTCACAGCTTTGGATTTTTGTTTTGTTCTACTTTTTCCTTTAAGTACTTAGGATTAGAGAACCGGTTGTGGCATTAGGGTACCCCATCCCCCACCCCACCTCCTCCCACTCTACCCTCCTGTATACATGCACGCATGAACGAAGGCACAGAGAGGTTCCATCCTCTAGATAGACTACTAGAGGGTACTAGCCCTTCACACGTTAGCAAAAAGAGGCTTCATCATTTCTTGCACTCATAAAAGAAAGCTGATACCAATGCCACCGAGAAGACAAGGTTCAACAAGGCAAGTAGAACTTTCTAGAAAAGAGGACTTTACAGAGCTTTTATTAGAAGGGGTGACACCATGGGGTTATTGCAGCACTCGGCATAGAAAGTTCTAGAAAGACAGAGAAAATAAGAGGCAAGCAGTAGGAGTCTATCTTGTCTCAAAAAATATGGTATGTTTGGGTTTGGTTCTTCCTCAGAGAGAGAGGGGGGCCCAGTGAACTGCACCACACCCTTGCAGAAGGAATCCCAGTCCAACTGTCTGCTTGCCAATGGTCTGTGAGCTGTTTAATATCAACATGGAAATTTTATTTCCAAGAATGAAGATCCATGATGGATAACCAGGAGACTATATGTAAATCACCCATGATTATACCCAGCTTTATAAGAAGCACTCAGCTAATGGCAGCTGCTGTTTTATCACTGTTGATAATAAAACATCATCAGGGCCTGTAAGAGCCACAGGCCTGTTTTTCCCTCCTCCCTCTCCTCGCTTGAGCCAGCTTGCAGGTGAGCTGGGAACTGAAGTTTAGAGCTTTGGTGGGTCTGGGCTGGGGGCAAGGGAGGGGGCGGGTGAACTTTTAGGTAACTGGCAAAGCTTTCAGGAGAATCCAATTCTTTGGCTTTCTTGGTTTCTTTGTGGAGTCAAGAACAGGCAGCAGCTAGAAGTCTCTGGTGCACATGCCTTTGCCCAGTGTGCTACCAGGGAGCCTACACAGCACACTTAAATAGACGCTGAGCTGATTCCAGGACCTTCAGCCCTTTGCAGATGACTGAATGGATCAGGGTAGTTTTGGTCCCCAAGTGACCTCTCTGGAAGCTGCTGGTCCATCCACATGAGACCCCCAAATTCGACCCAAGCTCAGAGCAGACACATATCAGTGATTCCCAACTTTAAGTTTGTAAGACCCCGGGGTCCCTCTGGTAATCTTCAGATTTCTTGTATTTTTTTTTTTCAAAAGAAATCTATTTTAAATCTTTCCTTCAGAAAAGATTCATATTATCTCACATGAACTTATTTTTAAATGGATGTATATTTGCCAAGGAATTAAACGATGATGAGCAGTTGGGTGCTAAAACTCTGAAAAGGTGGGAAATCACTGACCTGGATTATCCCTGGAAGCCAGGAAGGAAAATAAAAAAGTTCAGTCTAAGCCAGTTGAAACTTTGCCTCTGTCCCAACAATACAGTCAGTGTCAGCCACTGACTATGAACACATGGCTACCTACACCAGGACGCAGAGAAGCCTGGTAACACTGATAATGCCACTCTCTCTCCCCGGACCACTTACCCCCTCCTGCACTCTGGAACCATAAGCCTCCATCATTTCCATCTATCTGACACTTTCTAACTACATTTTAAGACATCAAGACAGAGAAATAATGATTGCAAAGGGTAATAATGATATGTTTTCTTGCAAACATGAAACTGGGATTAACAGGCGAATGTCATACTTTAAAGAAGGGGCACACTCTAAGATTGCTTGCTAGGCAGTGGCTAGTTTTAGACAGTACACTATAGTTTATGAAAACCACTACATAGTTCAGGCTGTTAAAAATAGGAATCCTGATTGAGCTAATGACTAATTAGTGAAAATTAATTAAGTCTTAATGGAATACAGAACACAATATATTCTGGGAAGCTTTAACTAGTATTTCATTTTACTTAGGAGGAAGCTATAAGAACTCAACCCCACTTATCTCTAACCCTTCAAAATGCATGCTGAAGTTTCCAGATGTTTGCAGAAATGAACTCGAGTAGAAAGTGATGGGATTGAGGAATTTTTGGTCCTTATATCACCGATGTTGCACTGGGAGACCCACCGAGCTCCTGAGAAGGTGCTCACACTGGATCCTGCTGGTCCTTCCTCCCACTTCCTCTGCTTGTCATGCAAACGGCAACTTCTGATACCTCATAACTGGGTTCATGTAGTGATTACACAGAAAACCTTATCCCAGGGCAAACGGAGTACTTCAAGTGGCCACTGACTGCCTTGCCACCACCATGAACATATTCTTGGCATTTTGAGCTACTCACCTTCCACTGCAAGGTGAGTGAACTTCTGCTCCTGTGTGCCAGCTTTGGGGGGAAGGGGCACTCCGGTGCACAGCTGTGGGTGGTGAAGCTAACTGCTTCAGAGCAGGCACCCTTGACAGAATTGTACATGGCGTACACCCTGCAAAGGAAACAGACAGGCAGACTGAGCAGCAGTGATTGAGATCCAAGATCCACCTATGAGATGAGCCTCGCTTCATCCATGGCCTTTCCATAGCTGAGCAGAAGTCCTTACACGGGAGAACACTGTGCTCTTGTTTTTAGCTAGCTCTGGTCACTCATTACAGGGACAGCCAGGTCATTAGGTGTGCCTTCCTGTAAGTTCCCACTCAGCCCCACTGGACAGAGGTAACTCTGTGGACTGGAGAAGAGCATCCTACATAAGGAAGTGGAGGCAGCTTCACTCCCCAAGTGGTCTCCATATATACATTCTAAAAACCAATAGGCTTGGCTGTCTAGAAAAAAGGTGGAAGTACACTTGCAAGGAGTTAGTGACAAAGAATGTGACCAGAGTTCACAGGTTGCAGAGAATGTACAAAAGAACAGCAAGGTAGATGACACCTCAGCACTAATAAGTGAAACATATTATATCTATATCTATATATATCTATATCTCTCTATATCTCTCTATATCTCTATATCTCTATATCTATATCTATATCTATATATATATGGACATCCCCCATCATAGCACTACTCAGAGCACCATGTACATTTAGGTAAAAATATGGATGCTTTGCCTGAGAAAACTGCGGGCTAGTGCCAAATGCATCTCTCTGAAATCCAACAAAGACAGCATTCCATCACAGTCCATCCACATGCATATCTAATGCCCCGCCCCCAGCACCAAGATTAATGATTTTCTCTGCTCTCTAAAGCACTTGGCTCAGCACTTAATGTATGCGCCTAACTTTAAGGTATGTAACTCAAAAAGTGCTCAGCACAACTGCACACTTCATCCCAAAAGGCAACTTAAGAGTCCATCTTGTATTGTGTTATTTGCCTCATGGGAAGGCAGACATCCCAGCATTTGAGGCAAAGAAATGATACTGAATTCAAGCATGTGCTCTGCCCAACCCAACTGAGAAAAGGCTCCTCTGTGTACACAGTGTGACGATGAATGTGACAATGCTAAACCGAAGGCAGTGATGTGGCACATCTGGCGCATCCATGTGTTAGGATGGACTCAATGAACCATACAATGTTGCAGACATGGTCAGATTCAAGCTTAAATTTTATATCACAATTCTCCAACTGAAGTCTTATGGGCTGTACCTAGACCAGGATCTACATGTGTTGGGGA
Source organism: Cricetulus griseus (assembly GCF_003668045.3). Classification (NCBI taxonomy): domain Eukaryota; kingdom Metazoa; phylum Chordata; class Mammalia; order Rodentia; family Cricetidae; genus Cricetulus; species Cricetulus griseus. Next base: position 121,521,941 of record NW_023276806.1, on the reverse strand, counting down.
AGGAAACCTGGGGTCTTCAAATATCAGAGCCACCTATAAATTTTAAGATTTAGCCTAAGATCACCACAAAGGAGATAACCAGATTCTGTGTGTTCCCAATACATTATGATGCCTGCATGAAGGAGGCTGAAGCAGGGGGATTGTGACTTCAAAAGTGCCTCGAGCTACTACTATCCTGGTCAGTTTTTTTTGACAATGTAACACAAGCTAGAGTCATTTGAGAAAAGGGAATCTCATGGAGAAAATCCCACTATCAGACAAACTGACTTGCAAACAAGCCTGTGGGGCATTCACTAGACTGATGATTAATGTGGTGGGTTCCCATTAATTAAAAATCAAAGACCACAGTGGGCAGAGCCATTCCTGAGTACCTAGTTATGGTACCTAGATGGTATAAGAAAACAGGCTGAGCAAGCCAGGAAGGAGGTGCAAACCACAGGCAGTCTTTCTCAATGGCCTCTGCTTCAGTTCCTCCTCCTTTCAGGTTACTGTCTTGAGTTCCTGCCTTGACTTCCCTCAGGGCTGAAGTGTGACCTGAGAGTTGTAAACTTGAGCCAGGTGTGGTCGTGCATGCCTTCAATCCCAGCACTCCAGAAGTAGAAGCAGACTGAGTTTTAAATTCAAGGCCAAATTCCAGGACAACTGCGACTACACAGTGAAACCCTACCCCTAACAGTTTGAAGCAGAAATAAACTCCTCGCTTTTGAAGTTGTTTTTGGTTATGATGTTTCATCACATCAACAGAAATCTTAACTAAGAATTACAAAATGAGTTCTAGGCTAGCCTATGCTGCATAGTAAGATATACAAACAAAAATAAATGAAAAGGACAAGCCATTGTCTATGAATCTATGTGTAAATCTGATTATATGTCACTGCCACCTTCCTGTAAATTCAGAGGACAGAGAAGCATATTAAGCAATCAGAGAAACTATAGTCAGCTAAACTGACGAGTATGAAATATTCTACAGGACATAAAAATAATCCTGATAAAGACATTAAGACCTAAGGAAAATCTATGGAGTTAAAGAAATTTGAGACCCATTAACCAAATAGCATATTCAGGCTACATCTGAATTTTCATAACAACAAACTAAAGAAAGGAAACCCTTCATTTTTAGGACAACTGAGGAAAAGTGAGCAATCTCCGAGTTTTGAAGACATTAAGAATTGCTATTGTGTTTTATGTGGCATGTAAAGATGGTAACGTTATTTAAACGTGAAATATATAATATCTAAATTTGACATCAAGGTCTTTGATAAAACAGAGTTTGGCAGAGAAAGAACCAGAGGAGAGTAGTAAAAGTCTGATATGGTTAATGGGTCACATGGAGCTACTCTGCTCATCTGTAATTGTGGAGACTGTTAAGAGTTTGGTCCCAGCACTCAGGAGGCAGAGGCAGGCGGATCTCTGTGAGTTCAAGGCCAGCCTGGTCTACAGAGTAAGTACCAGGACAGCCAAGGCTACACAGAGAAACCCTGTCTCAAAAAGTCAAACCAAACCAAACCAAACAAGCCCCCCACCCCCAAACCAAACCAAACCAACCAAACAAACAAAAAAAAAGAGTTTGGTATAAAATTTGGTAGTAGAGTATATATTCAGCATGCATGAGGGCCTGAGCTTAATCTCCAGCAAACCCCTCTCCCAAGTCATTTAAATGAGAAGTTCAGAGATTTCACACATAAAAGCTGGTCAGCAAGGAAAACTAGGTTAATTTTAAAGCACACTCTGTCTTCTAGTCAGTGAAATTTGATACATTATCCAATCACATCAGGATTATTTATTAATTAAAACTGTTCAGTAAATAAACTATCCTGCAGTAGCTTGCTACATTCTTACCCATGATGTCTATAAAAAGGTAGAAATCTTTGAAAATGACACTTATATTAAATATTCCAGGAGCCAGCAAGATGGTTCAGTGGTTAAAGGCACCTGTCACCAAGCCTGATGACCTGAGTTTGATCCCTGGAACTCACATGATAGTGAGCACCCACCCCTGTAAGTTGTCCTCTGATCTCCATATGCAATCTTCCCCCAAATAAACTAATAAACACATAAATAAAATAATCCAAAATCCCTCCCCCATGATGGGTTTTCCCTACTATCCTGTAACAGGAAGCTTAGGATCATTTTCTTTGGTGAAGTCAATCAATTGGATTTTATTTGCACTTAACCCCCGAAACCAGAACATTTTCCTGCATAATTAATTTTCTGTTGGGGTTCCACATTGGTTTCCATGTCAATGCCAGCCAAACACTTGGGAAGCAGATGCTCCAAGATATCATCAACAGGCTTGCAGCTCCTTCCACACATCTGGGACATCCCAGAAGCCACAGGCTTCTGTGATTAGCACCTATTTCATAACTCTGGACTGGTCAACTAGGTTTTTAGAAATGCTTCAGCACATCTTTTTTTCTGGGAAATGTCATCCATGATGTCACTTCTGGGCAAACTGCTTACATTGGTGACTAAAAATGTGCTGCCAAGTTTGTCATGTCTGGAATGCTACACACCTATCTTTCAGACAGGGTATCTTACTGGCTGGAGTTCACCCATTATATTAGGTTGACTGGCAGCGAGCCCCAAGGACCAGCCTTCTCAGCACTGAGGACTGCAAGCATGTACTATGGTGGCTGGCTTTTTAACATGTGTTCTAGGGGTCACATTGAGGCCCTTACTGACTAAACCATTTTTCAAGAAAAACACAGATTTGTTTTCCTCCCATATAACATATAATCTCAATGTCTTTGTTTTCCTTTCTCTTCAGCAACTACACTAGATTTAATTTTAATGGTTTTATACAACACATAACATTATATCCCCAATGGAAAGACTAATTACACTTTGATAATTATAAATTGATTCTTTTAAAACATTATATCAGTTAATTAAAATGATCATTTTAACAAAACTCTAAGAAAAGACCTAAATTTTACAATTCAATGCATACATTACATAAAGATCTTTTGCTTCAATCACAATAGTAATAGCAACAGCAACATGGTGGAATAGAATTGCAGAAATACCACATATATGTTTATAGGAAAAACAAAGAAGAAACATTTTTTAAACTTGAAATGAGTTTGGACGTAATTTTCCACATGGCAACTGGCTTAGATGGCAGATGTCAATAAAAATAACACATGATTGACAGCATGGCCTAGAGGATGTCCTGGTCCCAGGCAACCCCACTGATTTGAGGGCTGACCAAAGACAATAGTTGTTCCAGGCCAGGTAACCAAAACCAACCACCAGGCAGTTTGTGCTAAGATTCCATCTGGAGAGGAACTCATTATGTAGGAAACAGGCTTGTTGTGTCCTATCAGTACTCACATGTGGAGGGAACCGAAAGTAAGGAAAAGCAGTATGCAAAGACATCAGACAATCTGTGGGTAGGATAAAGCCAGAGCAGAAAAAGGAAATCCAAGGAAGAAGAAGAGAACCAGTGAGAAGACATGGGAACTGGAGAAGGGAATGGGGCTGAATATGAACAAAGTACAATGATAATTGAAAATATCAAAATGAAGCCCATAATTCTGCACATTAAAACAAAGCAACAAGAGGGCCTACATGTAACTTCAGCAAGTAATTTAAGAATGAAATATTTATGTGCCAAGATTCCTGTAGGTCTCAATCAAAATTGCAATATTAAGAACTGGAAGGGGGTGTGTGGCTCAGTATGCTGGGCACTACATAAACTGGGTGTGGTGGCTCACACCTGTCATCCCATCACTTGGGAGGTATCAAGTAGAAAAGCAGAAGGTCAACCCACCCATGGCTACAGAGACCCTTTCTCCAAACAGCAAACAAAAAACTAACAGGAAAGGAAAGTGTAGCCTATTTTGTGCTGTTAGGAGAAATATCCTGGTTGTCTCAGCTCCATGGGCATGTAGCAGGGTGGCATTTCAAAATTCCTAATGAAAGGGGCAGGGGCTTAGCTCTCCTTTTGTGGCTGCTGGGTGATACAGGTTTTCCACAGCAAATGCATTTCCACACAGCCCTCGGTAGTGAGTACTGAATTTGCTACTGACACATATTCCTGGAACTCTGAAAGTATGATGTATCATTACAGAACATTACAGAAAACCACAACTGATGAAAATGCAGAGAACAAGAGATCATGTGATGGCCAGGCCCAAATGATACATCGAACAACACAATTCCTGAACCTTAGGGCTCAGGAAATCAGCTCAGAAGGACAGCATGGGGGACACTGCAAGAGCCAGGGGAACAGAGAGTTTCTCATTAGACTGTCCTCTAGAAATGTCAGGGATGCTAGACCCCTGAAGACTCACAACATGGCTTCCTAAACAAGACTTCAAGCAGGGAGACATCAACAGACACGCAATTGTGGAGGCATGGAAACTAAAGACGCCTCAACCCTAGACAAAGACCTATGAGCAACTAAAGAAGCTCTAAGAGCCAGACTTAATCTTTCCCAGGGAATGGCCTCCCACTTGGCATTGGATGGCCACTACGATGATACAGAATAACCAAGTGTAGAGCACATGTGTCCCTAATGAATACATTGCAAACTCAACTTTTTTCCCTCTTTTCCCCATTTGAAATAGGGTGTCATTTGCCAGGCTGGCCTCCAATTCCCTATGTAGCCCAGGATGACCTTGAATGCCTGTACTTCTCAAGTGCTGAGATTGTATGTGTATGATACATGTAGACAGCATGCCCCCCCTCCATTTCCACATTTAATTAATTGATTAATCTCTCTTTGCACATGTGTATACGTGCATGTGCTATGTGTCAGAGGACAGCTCGTGAGAGTCAGTTCCTCCTTCCTGCATGTGGAATTGAATTCAGGATGTCAGGTTTGGCACCTATCACATTCACATCACTTCTGTTAAAGAGAAAACTGGGTCATAGAATTTTACTGATGTTGACATTTAAACAGCCAATTTATGGCAGAACTAAACTAGGACTTGATGGGGGATGTCCTTCTGTTTATATGTTTCTCTTATTGGTTGATGAATAAAACATTGACGCAGAAAGATAGGCAGGACTAGGAGACTTGGAGAATGTTGGGGAGAGAAGAGAGAGGCCTTGAAGAGACCAGGCAGATAGGACATGCTAGGCTTTCTCCAGTTAGATAAGGCCATGTAGAAACACATAGATTATAGTTATGGGTTAATACTTAAGAGAGAGTTAGCCAGTAAGTGGCCTAGCCATTGGCCAACAGTTTATAATTAATATAGCATATTATTTGGGGCTAATCGGCTGAGAGACCAGGCTAGAAAGAAACTCCAGCAACAGAACTCCAGCTTCCTACCAGGCTACTCTGTCTTCACGCCATCACAGGGCTTTGTTTATTTTCTGCTCAACTTGGAAACTAGGTAAAATAGGAACATTTAGAAGTCTGACAAGTTGGATGGATAGCTGCACCATTAAATACTAAGATGGGCTCCAAGCAATTTGGATCTTAGGGTGCTCTATCAGGATGGCCGGGCTTTGCCTAAACCAGCTAGCCCTGTCTGCTGGGGTCACATCATAGGCCTCAGAACAACCACAGAGGAGTTCTAAACTATAGGTCACTCTACAAGGGTTTTTGCTTGGTCAAAATGGGTTTACTCACTTCAGAGATAATTTGATCTCTGCATTATTTGCCTATTTCAAAGTCTACTGGCTTTTAAGACCCAAAATTGTTCTAACATGTGAAAGCCTACTCCTGTCATTGGGTCTGAACACAGAGGTTCCATCTATGATGAGCAACTGATATCTCTATGGTAAAGAAAAAGCAGACCCTTGACGGATATATCTATGTATGTATGTATGTATGTATGTATGTATATATATACACACACCAAAGAAAACATTATATGCTAGGCCAAGTCATCCAATAGATCTTAGAAGCTCTTATAAAATCATTGTTATTGTTTGTGGGGTGAGGGGAACCCAGAGATGGATGTTGGGCATTTACCTGAATTGTCTTCTGCCTTACTCTTTGAGACAAGGTAGTTCACTTTACTGACTGAGCCAGCTCCCCATCCCTAAAAATTATTTTTTAAAGATAAACATGCTGTTCAGAATACCTCCCTTATTTATCCCAGAGCAGCCCTGGGTCCTTAAAAGTGCTGTGCTCCATGTACAGAATGTGAACAAATGGCCACGGCTCTGGGCCCACACCTTCCATGGGGGTAGTGTCATTCAATCCATTGAACAGGAGGCATGGGATGCACAGTGGCGACCTGGGCTCTGCAGCTACATCCAGGGCTGGTTCCAAACTTACCTCACGTGGTAATCAGTGGCAGGCCTGAGATCTTTCAGGTTGCATTCCAATTCTTCTCCACTGCAAAGACAAAGGATTTGTTAGTTTAGTATACTGGTCTCAAAGGCAAAGCAGCTTTGGGACTGGGTTTCACAGTCATTCACCAATAGTAATACTACTATGTCTGCATTCACCAAAACCCAGAAATAAACCCTATTTGGTGGCTGTCTTTTTTATTTTTTTTAATTGAAAATCAGACTCCTTTGAATGACACCACTCAGATCTAAGAAACAACAAAGTCAATTAAGTTTTAAATGTCTTATGATTCCCTAAACCAGGACATCAAAGCAAATAAGTACCCAGACAGGCAAGTCTGCAAGAAAACATGCCAGCTGTCCGGCAAATGTGGCTCCCAGGCATTCTCTGACCCCCAATGCCCTCAGCAAGCCCCTCCCCAATGAATTTATAGTCCATCCCAGGCCCCCAACATCTCTCTGACATAAGTAAAACCACTTCTGTGAGCCAAAGCGGAAAGAGCCTCAACCTTAGTGATAAGGAAACTACCGGTACAAAATAAGGCATATTCTGTTTAATTGTGGCCAAAAGGCCAGACGTGGTAACACACATCCAGAACTAGGGTGTTGAGGCAGGATAAACATAAGTTCAAGGACAGGCAAGGGAACTACACAGCAAAACTGGGATTTAATTTTTCTAAAGACAGAGGGTATGTGTGTGTCCATACCTTATTCCTCATTCTTCAAAACTATCAAGTGACACATTAAAAGAGACTGGACAACTAAGTGAATTCACTAGAACTATCCTGAAGGAATAACAACACTAACTTGGTTTTCAGTACAAGCGATTCATAAAGTCAGCTGGCAAAACTGGAATTAGTTCTGATAATTAACAAAACTGGTAATTACAACAAGGTTATCTAAAAAAAAAAACAAAAAAAAAACAAAAAAAAAAAAAACAAAAAAACCAAAAAACATCCTTGTGCTAGAAAACATGAAATACCTAGTGGTAAAGGATTGTGATGTATGAAACTAAGTGAAGAAATTCATGTAGAAGAGAAAAAGACACAGCTAGAAAGGTTAATAGGATAAAAGATTAGTGTCAGAAACATATATACAGAACACACCTCCACATATCCATCTTTATACCAAATGTTTGCTACATCTGAACTTCTCCCAAATAAAGTTGTTTTAAGTTTCACACCAGAAGCTATGTTCATACCCAGCTGCAGCTTGACCTGCATTGCAACTGAAAACGTTCTGTGATTTGCAGAACTAGATTGACATGACAAAAACAACACAGTCATTGAGACTTTTAGCATCTGTTGGGGGGAAAAAACCCCTAAAGAATCAACAAATGCCAACAATTGAAGTTGAGGGGCAAGTGCTCCCTTCTAGCAGACAGGCTTGCAACCATAAACAGCAGCCTGCACTGTATCATGTACCTAGCTCCTGAGGGTACCTGGGACTCTAGCTGTTAGCACCAGTGTTTATCTCAAATCAATAGGATGTAGCTAGTCAGGGGCAGTGGTATGTATCTGTACTCTACCCCAGTAGTTCCAGCTCCTGGGGAGCCCGAGGGACGAAGATCATATCAGTTCTTCACCAGCCTGGGCAAAAAAGCAAGATGCCTTTCCAGTCTCTAATTCCTGAGTGAGGAGCTGGAGGCTCTATTCTCTTCCAATGTGTATCTAGATGTATCTTTTTTTAAAAAAAAATAGGATAAAATGATTAAAAGACAGATCACCAAACTGAGGTTTTATTCCAAACAAACATGGCAATCTCTAGAGTGTTCTTGCAAAGGAGTGATGGCATGGTTCTGGTGTGGCTCTACAGGGAAGACATCTGATGATTCAGGGTGAGAGCAGGTGCAGAAAAGTCAGGAGACACAGCAGGGACCAAGGAAGAGACAACAGAGAAGAGTGGGAGGAAGAGAAGGGTCAGCACTGGAATGGCTCTTTATTTATGTCTTTTTCTCTACTTGTTCACAAGTCGGCTTATCTGGGTAGGACATCATGAAAGCAGAAGAGAAAGTGGGCAACACTGCATGGCACTGATGGAAAGAGAAATGAAGAGAAACAAAGGCTTTTGGATGAGATACAAATGGGATTTGTGTGAGCTGAGTTATACTGCCGTGCACAGTCCATCAGGGCCACCCACAGGGAGGTCCAACAAGGAGTTCAAATAAAACTGACTTTCTGATTTCTTGGTCTGCAAACGTGAACCATACAAAGGAGAAAGGACTTGACCCTAACGTTTTTATCACATTTAGAAAACAGCTATAAACCACCAGATCAGCTGATGTGTGGGACTCTGTATTGTCCTCGGTGTGCTCAACTCAGAACCATTTAATAAAGCTTCTTAATGTTTTAAAGAAACCTTCAATACATTATAGAGGGTAAAAGGCAGTGTGAAATGGAAACCAAAGATACTGTAGCTTTCAAATAACAGGCTGTGGTAGTATGAACATATTTGGGTCCCATAAGCTCATAGGGAGTGGCACTATTAGGAGGTCTGGCTTTGTTGGGGTAGGTGTGGTCTTGTTGCAGGAAGTGTGTCACTGTGGAGGCAGGTTTTGAAATCTTTATGCTCAAAATACTGTCCAGTGTCACAGCACACTTCTTGTTGCCTTTTGATTGAGATGTAGCCAGCACCATTTCTGCCTGCATGCCACCATGTTCCCCGCCATGAAGATAATGGACTAAACCTCTGAAACTGTAAGCTGCCACCTCAATTAAATCTTTTCCTTTAGAAGAGTTGCCATGGCCATGTTGTCTCTTCATGGCAATAGAAACCCTAACTAAGACACAGGCCTACAAAAAGAAGTGGCTCTAATGTAATTCACTTTATAGCCATTTGGTGTATATAGCTACTGAAAAATTTAGTCACTTTCTGTCCTGACAGACCTTGGTAGAAATTTTTTATTGATACTATATTGACAATTAGCATATAATCAATTTATTTATTTATTTATTTATTTATTTATTTATTTATTTATTTATTTATTTTTTGGTTTTTCAAGACAGGGTTTCTCTGTGTAGCTTTAGAACCTATCCTGGCACTCACTCTGGAGACCAGACTGGCCTCGAATTCACAGAGATCTGCCTGCCTCTGCCTCCCGAGTACTGGGATTAAAGGCGTGCACCACCAATGCCTGGCAAATCAAAAGGTTTATTTCACTATATAGCCCTATATTATTAATTTCTGATGAATAATTAATTTAACAAATTAATTAATTCCTGGTACTATAATTACTATCCCTCTTCCCAGTACTGAGACTTGAACCCAGGGCCTCATGCATGCTAGGCAAGTGCTCTGGCAGTAAGCTATACCCTCAGCCCCGTGATTACTAATGTTTAAAATTACTGACTTAAAAAGGAAATTGGCATAGTCTGAATTTCCCATTTTTTTTCTTCAATGATACAATTTAGTAGCAAAGAAAACCATGTAGAAATATACATTACCTGTAAATGATCTTGTATTTCCCATCTCTCCCTTTGTCAGATAAGGCAACCTCATAGCTGTAAGGAAAGGAGAGACCACCATGGGGTCCACAGGACAGTCCAACAGGGGGTGCCCAGGACAACACAACTGCTCGTGCCTGGATATTAGACACCTGAAAAAAAAAAGGGGGGGGGAGTTAACAGTGTCCACATGCATTCCACAATTCCATATGATTCTGGCACAGCTGCCTTGAGTTATGGATTTGTTATCAATAACAGTGACACAAAGTTAATCCAAGGCAGCTTTAATTTTAACCAAAGTCCTATCTGTTGCTCTTTTGTTAAAGGCCTGATGTCCAAAGGATGCTCAGCTCCTGTAGCATCGTCCTCAGTGCGCAGACTCACTGAGTCTGACAAACACTCATGCTACTCACTACCTGATAATTTCAAGGTAAACAAAGGTGTTTCCTAGAACCTTCCAACTTTTCTGGGTGTTAACCTGTCTTGTGAAGGTAACATTGGTCCCATGGAGACCCTGAAATCCTATGTATTTCCAGGAAACAGCAAATGCCTTGATTCTCACCACTGCTGCGTTGTTCTACATGCCCTCTTCAGGCACCGCTGGACACTCCCTGCTGTCCACAGCTCCAATCTGCTCATTTAGAACATGTCTAGCCTTGGTTTCCTTCTCTGCCTGGTCTCAGCTACCCTTCTGTCTCAGGCTCTCTAAGTCATCTCCCAAATAACTATCTGTATGAGTTCCTGTTTTAGCGCCTGCTTCTAGAGAAACCTAACTTGATGATGCATAAGGCTTAATCTTTAATAGAAATCTAACAATGGAACTTTCAAACTTTAATTTTCTAAAGACCATTATTTACAACCCGTCTCCTGGTCTGTATACCTCATTAAAATGAACAAAGGAGTGGGATTCAATACAAATGCTAAAGCTTAGTGTTCACCTGTTCACCCTGTCTTTATTGTTGACTATTTCAGCTCTAGGTGAAAGGAATACACAACCAGGCAGTCCCTAGAGTGTTCTCCTATTTTTGCCACTATCTGATCAATATAAATTATGGAAATCTATATACTCACAATAATTTGAAAGCACAAATAGTGGATAGGGAGATAAATGCTGAGCACTGTTATTCGCTCTGCTACTTACTTCAATTTTAGCAGACATTCCTTTGATAAAATTTCTGTTCCATATAGGTATAGCACCATGGCACATTTAGCCAGATTCCTCTTCATCCTTCGAGACCTCATGAGAAGTTCACCTCACTGCCACCACATAGCCTCAACTGAAGTGCTCCACTCAGCATCACACCTCTGCTCAGTAGGGACTGCCACCACATCCTCAACCTGACAGACTCTAATGATGAGGATGTCTTCTGTATGTTTGTCTTATTGGTTGATGAACAAAGCACTGTTGGCCAATAGGGAAACAAGATAGGTGGGGCTAGGAGATGAGGAGGATTGTGGGAAACTTAGGCAGAGTGAGTCACAATGTAGGACTCGACAGCAGTAACAGGTCCAGACTCGTTCTCCGGTAAAAGAAGACCATGTACATATGTATAGATTAGTAGTTATGGGTTAATAACGAAGGCAGAGCTATCCAATAAGAAGCCCTAGTCACTGGCCAATAGTATTCATTACTAATATAGTGTTTGAGTGTTTATTTGGGGCTCTGAGGTGGTTGCAGAACTTGGCAGGAAATCTCATAACACTCTATCTCTTCCAAAGAGCACAAACTAAGTCGTATTCAATGATGAGCAGTGGCTGCTAAGTAAGTGTTTGCTGAGCAAAAACTAAATCAGAGAGAATATGGTACATTTAGTTTCTTTGTTGTTTTGTTTTGTGTCCCTGGCTGTCCTGGAACTCACTCTGTAGTGAGTGAGTTCCTCTGGTGGCCTCAAACTCACAGAGATCTGCCTGCAAAGGCGTATACCAATACCACCTGGCTACATTGTTTTCATAGAGGCAGCACAATAGACAGATGTGTAATGTCTCCATATCCTTGGACACATGAGAGGTCATTAAAGGACCAGTCTCCAGCCCTCCAGCTGGGGCTCCAGACTCCAGCTCTCCTGCTGCCAACCTTGCAATGAACTACACCATCTAATGGGCCAGAATGTGGGATCAGGATCCACCCTGGCCTCTGATCTGCAGACTGACCATCCACACCTTTCATGGTCCGTTCCTGCCCCAAACAGCTTTTGTCTTTCCCACTGCCCTGGGCTTAATAAGCTTTTAAATGCAGGTCAAACCCTGCCTTTGTTTCCGCAGGAGTAATCACAGTGCCCTTATGAGGAGCTCTGGAGAGATGATTAGGACACAGTGTCCAGGCTCACAGAGCCCGGGAGTGTGTAATTATGACCAACTGTGAAATTGACAGGCTTTACAAAGAGACAAATAAGCCTCTGGCATGTTTGTTCAGGTTTATCTAGATCAGGTTCATGGAGGTGGGACGAACCTGAATGTGGGTGGCACCAATCAATGGGCCAGGGTCCCAGACCGGATAAAAATCAGGAAATGAGTCAAGTACCAGCATTCATCATCCCTCCTTCCTAACTGGGAAGGTACTCTGACCAGCTGCCTCATGCTCCTGCCATCAACATGTCCCATCTTCCAAGTGTGAGCCACTATGAACCCTTCCTCCCTTATGCTGCCTTTCTCAGGCATTTTGTCATACAACATGACGAGCAGCTAATACAAGGGGCACTGGGGTAGACAGGCACTGTAGAATCCTGGGACAGACCAGGACAGTCTACGAATGGTCCTCACAGTCTGCTGGTCAGTATGCTCTGGCCACACTTTCCGTCTCCTGGGTGCTCATTTCACTGCTGGAGCATCGATCTGTTGGTGGTTGATTTCTTTGCTCTTTAGTTTCTCATACACAGCAGGGTATATGCTGGATTCTTCCACATACCTGCTCTCGTAACCCTGAGCTATTGAGTAATTTTAATTTCAAAGGTGCTGTTTCACTATGAAAGGTTCAGCTTCCATTAAAAAAGGAGGCTCCCTCACTGGGCAGACATTTGCTGAGGTGCTAAGTGACTGCCTTGCACCATTCCATGATCCAAACAGGTAGTGACACCGATTCTATGATAAGAGGTGTGAACTCACACGTCTCTCCGAATAGTCTGGTGAAAGCCAGGCCTTCAGATACCAAGCACACATTCATAAATTCACACCCTTCAAACTTCATCTTTCCTAGCAACTGCTAAAAACACATTTCTCCTTGTAGATTTATTTATTTAAATGAGCAAAGGCATGTGCTCCTAGAAGTACCAGCTAAAATAGTGTTTACTTCTCCCTAGACTATGAGCCAGCCTTGAGGATACATAGATACTTGTGGAAAAGCAACCTTACCAAGGGCCTTCCCAACACAAGTGCACTCTGGGAAATCAGCACTGCTTCCTAAGGACAAATGCCCCTAGGAATTCCACCCTTAAGCTCTGATGGCCACTGGCATCCTATGGGAAAGAGTGGTGGGCCTCCCTTTGGACTTGGAAGTCACTTCTACCTCAAGGTAGAAACACAGCTTTTGTCTTTCAACACAATGCCACCCAGGGGCCAACCCTCAGCCCCAGATGTATTTACATCAAATGGGTCAGGACTAGAGTGGTAAGATGAGATGGGAACTGGGGGGGGTCAAGCCTAAGTGACCGAATGGGTCCTGGAACTTCACACTGCCAACTCCTCTCTTTGTTTCCAACCTTTCTCACCAGTGCTGATCACTGAGTCACCTGGAATGCTGCTCTTTTGTTCACTTCAGTGATTGCCATGGCTACAGATAGTGTCTCAAAGTATACCGGCTTTATGGACATTTAAAGGGGTTGGCCACCACTAAAAGTCAATACCTTTAGAAGCAGTGATAGAAGTGGTGATTTCTAGTTCTGAATTACTGATGAAGGTAACATTGATACAAAGGGTCTTTGGGAAGTGTATGAACTAAGTCTGCATAGGGATTAGCCAACCATCTAAAAATGCCTTGAGGGCTTAGGAAACTACTTCTAACCAGCTCCTCATTGGTTACAGCCTGGTCTTTCCTATGTATTTAAAACTAGATTCTAACTGGAGAGTAGTTGCCTGTGTGAACTGTAAAGTGTACTAACTTGTAGCAATCCTTTATCCTTTCTCTTTGCCCCTTCTGGTCAGTGTTTGAAGTAGCCTGTAAAACTGCATTTGTTTACTTGTTACTCTCAGGATTTAGCTATGCTGGAGGCCCTCTAATCTGGTGAAGGCAGAAGCCTTCGTGATGACTAACCCAAAAGAAAAACACACGGGAGAGAAAAGGGTAAAGGACAGACATTCAGATCCACAACTCCCGGTTCATCTGCTTTTCCAGCTCCCGACGTGCTGTGCTTCAGCTCTGTTCCCAGACAGCTCTCAAAGAAGTGTTCCTCCTAGGTCTCCCTTCTGTACTGACAAACCAATTGTTTCTTCACACTCAACATTAGCCCATGGAAATGACACACGACCCAGCTTCAGATTATATGTCATTATTGTCCTGAGAACCAGGACACCGGGGGTAGGGAGATGGGGGTGGGGAGGGCTGCACTGAGCATCACCATCTGAGGAGATCGAACCAGTGAGGCAGCTAATTCCTAAACCACACAGAGGGCAGCATTTGAGATCCCACCTCAGGTAAAGCAGTGGGCCATGACTGCCAAGTCCCCAAGGCACCCAAGGGCAGAGCTGCAGGACAAATACCTTGTGTATCAGGAGATAGACCTTAGGAAACTGGCCAAGTATTTGGATCTCTTTCAGGGAACAGTAAATGACTCAGTTTGGTGAGCCCAAGGTTACATCAAGGTGACTGGGGTCTGCAAGCCCTAGATGCCATTTCTGCCCTTGCATGGTTAGCAGAAATCGCAAAGAAAAATCCCTGTCATTTAGAGTTGACATAGGATGCAGTGGAAAGGAAAAAGAAGGAAGAATGGCTCATGCCAATTATGGGCCCAACCTTCTTCTCAGCTCAGATTCATCAGGAGAGTAGCCTGGTGCGCTTCTCATCTGAGTGTAGTACACAGCTGCCCTCTCACCTAACTACACACTACAAACTGTAAGGAAAGCCTCTAACACAGCATGCAACTCCCCCCTCAGATTCCCATGTTGTTTTTATTAATTACATTTACTTTAAAAGATGAAGACACTGAGACACCTCATTTTACATCAGGAAGGGGCTAAACCTTGGCTAAGGTCAGGGAGATAGATAACAGCTGTACAGGGAAAAACCCAGAGACATGATTGTAAAACATGGCCACTCCCTCTCAACTGCTGCCTGGCACTGTGACATCCTCTGTCCCGGCCTTCCTCCACACTGGCCAGTCTTGGGGCATCTATTCTACCCACCAGAATCTAGATATGTCTGTCAGATATTTCTTCAGAAACAGTTGTCCAGGGTTCTGTATGTGTCAAGGACAGTGATAGCTAGGTTTTGAGAGCACAAAGACTAAGGGACAATCATACATAAGAACTTTAGTAAGAAGGGACAAGAGAAAGAAGACAGGAGAGAGAAAACTGTGCAAATGACTGGCTGGGCTGGGGAATGAGCAGTTGTCACCAGGACTAGGGGAAGTGTGCCGGCAGGCCGCATGCCTCCCGCCTCAGTCTGGGAAGCCACCTAGGTCCTGTGTAAGAGTAATTGGTACTCTTACTGCTGAGTTGTTTCTCCAGCCTTATGTTCTGAGACAGGTTCTCTCACTGAATTTGGAACTTACTGTTTCAGCTGTACCTGTCAGTCAGCAAGCCCTGGGAACCACTTGTGTCTGTCCACTTGTGCTTAGATTACAGGTGTTCCATCACACTTGGGTTGTTTGTTTTGTGTTTTTATGTGGGTGCTGAGATCCAAGCTCGGGTCGTCATATTTGCACAACAAGCATTTGCCCCTGGAGTCATCTCCCAGCCCCTTAATACTTTTCTAATCTCTCCCTGCTCTTTACCTCTATCCCCAACCCCAATCTGTTGTTGTGCCTACAATGTGAACTATGATTATAGTTGCCCATTCCTGCTCTTGGTCCTCCTGTTTCCACAGCATTGAGTCTACCAGACACTTCCAATTGTGTGCTGTATTCATTTTTCTGTATGATCTGCAAGTGAAACAGACCTAATATGTCCAGGAATGGCCATGAAGATACAAAAGGAGCCTAAAATGAACGTACAGAAGGCAGCTGGAAGAGACTTTCAGAAATACCTTGAGAGCTATGTGTTATGAGCAATGGCAGGGATACATCCAGGCCACAGCAAGACTAGAGGCACTACCAGAGGTACTGAACACCATGAGGCCAACCCACTTAATGGCAAGGGCAGCAACGGGGAAAGCAGTTGAACTGGGATGCTCTGATGCTAAAAGCCCAGCTACTCTGACATTTGGTATCAAATGGGTAATAATTTAATCAATTTATCTTTAGAACTGACCTAATATCTGGCCTTCCTTGCCACATTGGACATGACCACCTAATCTGACTCCTGTACCCCATCCTATGGACAATGAGGAGTGTGAGGATTCCTAACCTTCCCCAACCCCCCACGGGGCCCACCCTTTTGTTCCAACTCATCTGCCAACTTAGATCAGTCTGTAAATGTAGCCCTGGTTACTTAGCACCTCTGCCTAGGAACTCACAATGACTGCTTGACCTATGCAGAGTGACCTCAGACTCCTCAAGTCTCCAGCAAGGTCCCTCACAAATGCCTGTAACGTCCACCTTCCAACACACCCATGCTCCTAGGTTTAGTCCAATGGAGTCTGATTTTAAAAAGCCCCAGTCTTTGTAACACCAAGAATCAAGATTTTCCAATTCAGCCAGAAAAACACTCCCTCAAAACTTTGGCTATAGCTCAGACAAAAAGGTTGAATCAACATTATAAATTTCTAGCTGAATTTCAAAACACCTGGCAAATGAAACCTAAATCTCACAACATTACCACTCCCACCATCTTTTTCTTTCCATTGTGCCCAATTTCCTCTAATGTACTAATACTGTTCTGAAATCTACCTAGGGAAATACCTGGGATTTCTAAATGTATTATTCTTTCCTTTACAAAGGTAACCAGAAATTACCAAGAACAAACTGCTCTGTAGACCCATGACAATGTAGATGCATCAGAACGTTTGCACAAAGGTGGCATTTCAGTAGGTGTCTACACAGAAGCCTGTTCTAGATTTTCGTGGTCTGTTAATAACTGACTACTATTTCAAGCTTATCAAAATTTGCAATGGGAAGGGGTCCTTCTGCTTACTGGTGGTGTGGCAAAATAAAAGCACATTAGGAATACTTAAGAACATGTTGTTCTTGCCGCGAGGTCCAGAAGACATACCTGTGGTTTCTCTATTCCGGAAAGAATGTCTTGCACCCTCTTTACTTCCAACTCATATTCTGCAAAGACAAGAAGGGGACAAAATGTTACAAGGCAGGAAGGCTGTCAGTTTCCTTCTCCATGCCTTAGTCACAGAGATCATCAAATCAGTCAATTACCTGGTACTACACATTGCCAGTGCCACCTTGAACATTGCTAAGAACATCACTGTGCTTGTGTTAGCTTGCCAGTGTATTTGTAAGTATTCACCAGGTCAGCTTGATTTAGTCCTACTTTGTTCAACACACACCAGGGAATAAGGGGTCATAAGAAGGGCCACCAGGAGACCCTTACAACTGGAAATATACAGAACACCTTCTAAGAGAAGGTGAACTTGAGTGACAAAGGCATGAGTTAAAACTTTTCTTCAGGATGTATGTATGTACATATGTATCCGTGTATTCATTTGTTTGTAGTTTATAGTAAAACCCTTATATAGCTTGGGTTTTACATTTGAACTGCAGTGTTTAAGTAGAAGGACTTACACAACTCAGCTGGAACTTGAAGAAACACTAGACCTCTGCATCAATAATTGATATAAGGAAGGTGTGTGGTGGGTTAATCCATTGCTGCACTGGTACAGGCAAAGGACAGTGCTACCTTCAGTTAGAGTTGGTGGCAAACAGAGTGAAAACATAACTCTGCTGGGAGACACAGCAGTTTCAAAACTGGATGTGACAGACATGAGCAAGGGCACACGAGCAGTGATATTCTAGTCTTCATCAACTAGATGGGTGATGGTGTCTTCAATAAGATGAGGAAAGGGACATTTTCATAGTGTGGTAAAACCCACACCTTAGAAATACAAGGAAGAAAATGCTTTGGCATACAGAGATGGGAAAGATAGATAGCCAAATAAAAGCAAGTAACAGAATTCAAACTGCTTCACTTCCAGGAGGCCTGGAGTCTAAATCTGAGTTGTGATGGATTCCACAACTATTTGTTCTGGTTTATAAGCCCAATGCTAGAAAGACATGATTCCCAGGGCATAAGTCCTTGTCTCCCACTATTTGCAGGTTAGTGGGGAGAAGGTGGAGGAAAACGAAACGGTAATTGCAACATCAGAGGATGAAGCTGTCCTCAAGGCAACCTGGAGGAGGGCAGTGGGAAAGCTCTAGATCAACCTAGATTAAGGGAGCCCTGTGGGGAAGCAGACATGTGGCAACAAAACTGGGGCAAAGTTGGTTAGCCAGCCCCACATTTCATAAGGACCTGTGTTTACTACTCGGGTGTAATCTCAGTCACCTGCTCAAGGACTGTCTCACTGACTTCCCACTCTGTCACTCAAATCCCACTGATTGCTATGTACTAACAATATCTGAAAATAATGACCCTGCTGAGTTCTTTCATACTCTTGTTTGGTCTGGCAGGTACACATTTTAGTAGGAAAGGCCTACAGTACCTGGTTTGTTTCCTATTAAAAACAAAACAAAAACAAAGCCCTGTAATCTCAACACCTGGGAGGTGGAAAGCTGAGGATCTGGAGTTCCAGGCTAGCCTAGGCTACACTGCAAGAAGATAAACTCCCAACTGATAATACAAATAGATGAATTAAATAAAGACAGTAACACCATATATGGGGCTGATGGGGAGGATGGAAGAAAAACTCAATCTGAAATGCTGGAAATGTCAACCCAGTGGTTAAGTAAAAAGCTCCTGGGCCAGGCGTTGGTGGCGCACACCTTTAATCCCAGCACTTGGGAGTCAGAGGCAGGTGGATCTCTGTGAGTTTGAGGCCAGCCTGGTCTCCAGAGCGAGTGCCAGGATAGGCTCCAAAGCTACACAGAGAAACCCTGTCTTGAAAAACAAAAACAAACAAACAAACAAACAAACAAAAAGAACAGTTAGAAGGTACAGTGGGAACCTCAGGATATATGTATGCCCTGGAAAGACCACATCTGCCAGCAAAAAATACAAAGGAAAAGAAAGTAATTTTAAAAGCATGGAAACACTTTTGTGGAATCACAAGAGAGACTCCTTTTTTTTCCCCCTTTGTTGTTGGTTCAAGTCTCACCATCCCAAAGCATCTCTCTTCCCAAGAACATACAGTATCTTTAGCAAAGTGAAGGTTAAATCAAAAACACACAATAAAGTGAATAGTTTAAAAAAAAAAAGAACACCACACACCGAGGGAGCATGTGTTAAGTGAAATTTAAACTTTCCATAAATAATGGTTTTCATGTTTGCTCCAAAAAACGTAAGTTCAGACTGTTTGAAAAACTGCACAGGCTAAACTAATTTAAACAGCCCCCTTTATAAACACAATTTCTCTTTGGTTTGCTTCACATTTTCTTTCCTTCTTAGAGAAGAAACTCAGGTCCATGATTGGCTGTAGCTGTAAAAAGTGTTTATGTTCATTCCAATTGAACAACATCAGGACGAGTTTTCTCTGTACTTTCCCCCTAGTCTCAGAGCAGCTCATGTGTAGATGCCCCTCTGGACATCAGAGTCCTCCCAATGACCTGCTATGGCTGCCCTTTAAGAGAGATATACCAATTAAACCAGAGGGATGAAAATACAGGATCCAATCATTTAGATGCAAGAACTAGATAGCCAAATAATATTTTTAAATGAAAAGAAAAATAGGCATCAATAATAAAAGCAAACTAGACACCCAGTCAAAGTTTGCTAATATCTGTGAGAATGAATATAGGCAAAGGAAGAAAATAGTATGCTCAAATAATTTTTTTTTATATAGAAAATCAACCTGGCTGTTACCAATTTGAAAAAAAATCACTCCTCTGAGAGGGAGGAAAAAGGAATCAAGTACATACAAAAGTTTAATTACTCAAGGACCTTCACTTAGTGGTTAGGATTTATTAAGTGTAAATACTATAGATAATTCTTCAGCCCTCTTTAGTGACTTCAGATAATGCTCTAAATGCATACTGCCTAAGCATGTGAACTGGGTACCCACATAAAACCTGTGCACCCTAGCACTACATTGGGTGGAAACAAGAGAATCACCAGGGCTTGCTGGATGCCACCTTTAGCCCCCAAAATGCAAACAGGAACTCTTGCTTCAGCAGAGAAGCAAGAAGGAAGAAGAAGGAAGGCAGAGTGTGACAGAAAATGGCACTGGATATCTTCATCTGGCCTCTGTGCATGTGCACATAAACATGTATAACACACACACACACAGACACACAGACACACAGACACACAGACACACACACAGACACACACACACACACACACACACACACCCTAAAAAAACCAAAAAAGATCACTGAAGAATACATTTTTAAAATATGAGGACAATACAACACTTAGCCCCTACAGAACAAACAAACAAACAAATAAACAAACAAAACATCGAGTGGCCACAGAGACAACTTTAGTAAGGAAAGTCCTTGCAGAATCTGAGTCTAGATTCCCAGCAAGCATACAGAAGCCAGGCACAGCAGTGTATGCTTGTAATCCCAGTGTTAAGGAGGCCGGGTCAGGAAGAACCCTGGGGTTTATACTAGTCTGAATTGGTGAGCCCCAGATTCAGTGAGATGCCCTGTCTCAAAAATATAAGGAGAGTGACTGAGAAACACAACCTCTGACCTTCACACATGTACCTGCATATACATGTGTACACAGATGAACATGGGTGGGCACACACATACAACCACAAAATTGACATCAAGTATTTTGATACAGAAATGCAAAACAGAAATCTTTTGAAAGGTTTAGTTGAGAAAGTGATTATATTCTTTGAAATTCTGAAAGATGGATGAACACTAGCCCATCAATGATGAAAGAGAAAAAAGCCAGCAAGCTGTATTTCAGAATGTGGCAGGTTGTATTCTGGTCTAGGAAAATATTTTCAAGGGTGGCCTGGGTTCCAAGAAAATTCTGGAATCAGAGAAAACTGGAAGGAAAGATGAATTCCTCTTGCAGGTGGAGTGACCAGCTGGTCTGAGAGTTAGCCACAGAATAGAAATGGGACAGCAGGGCCTAATGTTGCTAATTGTGGAATTCAGGAGTAAGAATCATTTCTTCCCTGGAGCAAGTTTTGAGGCAAAGTCCTCCAGACATTTTCACATTAATCCACCCTCAAGCCAACAGGCCCTTCCTGCAAAGGTTGCACCTGTGAAACCAGAGAACAACAGGCAGGGCTAGGTTTGGGACTTTGATGAGAAGTTGGGGAACAGGAAGGTACCCGAGAGTCTTCTCAACTCCCACAAACTCTACACATGTAACTCAAATACATTGCTTGTTGCAAGTACACTAGAGCCTGCTTGAAATACCAGAAGATTCAATTTGCAATTCTGTCAAATTCCCAAAGAAACAGACCTACGTTTGCTTCTCAGGGAACCCTATGTATGCATGGAATCACACAGAAGCAACTAGCATTTTTAAGTCCACCAAATAAAGCAGTGACAAAAATCTCACCAAACTGGATAAAGGTCCTAGGGAACTTCATGCCTTGTGAGCTTAACTCAGGCACCAGGTCTCGGCTCTGCATTTCTGTGGCTGGACTCTACTAGTGAGCCAAGCCTTCCCTGTGCCAGATACAGGTATTTTATTTGGGGAGACTAAACTCCACCATTATCCAGCCAGGGTTGTTGCCTCACTTGGAGGCATAATAGAAAGGCATTTGTTTAAAACAGGACAGAAAATACAAAGGTAATTAAAGTTTGCGCACCACTTTCACAGTAGCATCTAGATACCTTCCCTCGAATGTTTTTCCATTAAGATTTGGCAGAACTGGGCTGGAGAGATAGCTCAGAGGTTAAGAGCACTGACTGCTCTTTCAGAGGTCCTGAGTTCAATTTCCAGCAACCACATGGTGGCTCACAACCATCCGTTATGAGATCTGGTGCCCTCTTCTGGTGTGCAGATATACATGGAAGCAGAATGTTGTATACATAATAAATAAAATCTTAAAAAAAAAAAAGATTTGGCAGAACACAGTGAAAATTTTTCAATTAGCTTAGTCAATACTTTTGTAAGACCGAGGATGAATGGGCAGAATCCACAGCATGCAATTCTTTAATACAACTATCCAAGAGGGATTTCCAATGATTATATTATTTATACAGAAAAGTTTGAATTGTTTCAACAGCAGCATTTCCTTAACTATGTCTCCTATAACTAAACTGTTTGGAAACAAGGCTAGACATTTAGTCTACTGTCAAAATACACACGGAAGCTCAGCCACTGATATTAGAATCTCAGGTGCAATGTAGTGAAGCAATAGAATCTGGTACAGTGAAAAATGATTCCACTGGAGGAGACACTATCTCCCGCTGGAAATCCCCAAGTGTGACAAGTGCATCACAGTCACCAGGCAGGGAACATCAATGAGTGGAGGAATTGCTGTAAGGAAGAAGAAAAGTTAAGTACTTCACTCTAATGGGGCAGCCACCGGACAGTTTAGTTACTCATAGAGTAGCGCCATGGGTATGAACTGATAGGTATTCTCATTTTTCCAGACAATATGGAAATTCAATGTTTTATGGGAAATTTGCCCAAATCTGTAAAAATATATGCATTAAAGTAGTTTAAACATACAGGAATGTTGGAAGAGCACCATACCCACTGATGAGGTAGGATGTCTGTTCTCCCAAAATTAATGTTAGCTTGTTCCCGAATGTGGTGGTATTGGAGGCAGGGTCTCTGGAGGCAGCTGGGATTTGATGAGGCCTTGGGGATGGAGCCTCTGAATGGGATCTGTGTTTGAGAACACGGTAACAAGGTGTGCTTTAGGAAGCAAGAAGCGAGACCCTTGAATGTACCTGGTCCAGGATCCAGAGCTTTACACACAATTGTCACAGTCAATGTTAGTTCTTTAAGCCTAGGCTATGGTGTTTTGTTTTGTGTCCATGTAGAAACCAGATTTCAAGCCTCTGTGTCATTGCTCATGATGTTAGCCACTGTGGGACTTCCCAACTGGTTGAACTGGCTGACCAGAGCCCCAGAGATCTGCCTGTATCTGTCTATACAGGGTGGGGATTTCAAGTACAGGTGTGTATCACCATACCTGGCTTTTCCCCTGAGTTCTGGCGATCAAATTCAGGTCCTCATGTTTGCATTTCAAGGACTTTGCCCACTGAGCCCCCTTTCCAGCCTCATATCTTCTCCTTTAAGATACACTTGCAGTAAACAAAGCTGACCTTTGTTGGTCTGTATTGTTAAGTTGGTAGCTATAAGATAGTGTCTTCCTGATTCCAACAGTCTATGTGAATGAGAAGTTCTTTTCCTGTTTAAAATTATCAGTGAGTTCAGATGCTTTTTTTTGTTTTTATTTTAAAATCTGTTTACTTAGCACACACAATTATTAGGTTTCATGGTGGCATTTTCAAACGAACTTTGTTGTTTCTGTGGGTCCTTCTTCCCCTCCTCGAACCTTCTAGCCCTGTCCTGCCTGCTTTATACTTTCCCATTTTGTGTGTCCTACACTTTCTCCCTCAACATCTCTTTTCCACTCCTGTAGTTTCCTTTCCAGTTCTATAGGCTGTACCCACAATCACCCCCACTTATACAGAAACATGACAAGCTGGGCTGTGCATATGACAGACTTTTCTTTCTGAGTCTGAATTCCTTCCCTTCTAGAGTACTTCTTAGGAGACAGTTTTTAATGTCACTGTGTTAAAACTGGTAACAAAAAAAGATAAATCTGCCACAACTGTAGCCACCATTCTCCGGTCCCTTTTGTCCCTTGCTAATGGCTTCTGCTGTGGAACACATGTTAAGCACTCTTTTTAATATGATGTGACCCACACACTACAAAATACAAAGTGTCATCAGATCAGACCTATTTAAACATTTCCCATTCATGACACCTGTCATATGCTTCCAGGTCTGCAGGTATAAAAATCAAATATAAACAGACAATAATTCACAGAGAAATTCCTTTGAAAGCATTTTTTTGCCATACACACCTTTAAAAAAAACTATTAAGGATAAAAACAAACTTGTACACTACTAAGATTGTTATGCTTATTTATTTTTGCATAAAGAATTACATCTGGTCAACTATTTCCTGTGGCAGGACATGAGACGTCCTATGGGTTTCCAGAGTTGATCACTATTTTTATTTTATAACCATATCAATACTGGCAATGCACCTCTGCCTCAACACAAAGTATAAAATGGCAGAAGTATATTGAGAGTCATTTCAGAGTCTATCTTCATTCCAAATAAAAAAATTACTGAATGATTTTTTAAAAAATGAAACCAAGTCAGCAATTCAAATTGTAATTTTTAAAACCAAACATTCCATCACAACTCAATCCACAGATATGCTCATTTGAAACTTAAATGCAGAGGAATTACAAGGACAAATGAAAAGTCTGTTTTCTCCAATTACACCATTATATTTCCACAGGAGTGGACAACTTAGTGTACATAGTAAAAGGTTTCCTAAATAACTTACGACAGTCTCGAATCTGAGCCAGGGTACTCCAGGCAGCAATGGCCATTGGGATGCAGCGTGATAGCACAGGCAAAGCAATGCAAACTGTGTGTGGTCAAACCACAAAATCACATGATGCAACATGGCTGGTTCTGCCAGGAACGCTTCAGATTTATTACGAGTTGGTTTTGAATTAGTTAATGCCTGGTTATTGAGTGCTAAGGAGCCTTTTATTATTGACAAATTTTATCTGACTCCCACACTCAAGTTATATGAGCTCTCATGAGGGGTGTGGTCCTTGGCTTAAGAAGGTGGGCACTAGACTAAAGATGAGATACTCCAGTAACAAACTGGAGTATACACAACATTTTGATTTGTCAAAAGCCACTTCTGCTTAAGGATTTTATTTAACTGTGAGTAGAAAGAAAATCCCCAATGGTCAATGTTCCTGTATTTTTTTCACAGTACTGGGATTGAACCTTGGGCTTCATGTATGAGGGGCAACTGTCTTACCACTGAGCTACAATCCCAGCCCTGAGAAAATCAACTCAGCATTCCTAGCTCTGCACCTTTTAGAAAACAAAGTTGAAAGTAAACAAACTAATAATCCAAACTCCACCTTGAGTGACATTTTAGAGTATTTCAAATATGAACCAGAGTATACTTCATGTAGGAAACCATGGAGCATATCTGGCTCTCCTTGTGTGGTGTAATTTCTACTCTCAGTTTAATCAGATTGTGCTTCATTTCTAGTTCTTCCCAATCAACATTTCCCTTTAAGAACTAGATAATCAAAAGAGACAGCACCACCTGCCTCAACACCTAGAAGAAAATGGACTGTCTTCTCAATGCACTGAGGTGAAAAATGAATTAAAAAGAAGAGTTAAGATTTGGCAAGGAGGAAGGAATATGGACAGCCATTGTTAACTGGAGAGGTAGACCCAGATGGGAAGTATTCCAAGCATCAGAAGCCCTCTTCTCGTAAGATTTCCCACTTACTCTCTCAAATAGAAATGATAAAGAGACACCTGCAAATCCAAGTCACCATGAAGGAAGTCTTGACTTGTTCTCAAGCCTCCTACTCTGTATTGATTTTGCTGTCTCATTCTGCATTTATCGTAAAATCAAATTACTTGGAACTTAGACCCTCAGCTTTGTATCTAAAGGAGCCATCCGTCACGAGCCATGAAGATAGATCTCGATTGTCTAAATGAGATGCTCTTGTTTGAAAATATGATAGATGGCATAAAATGTCATTTGCACATATATCCACTCTCATTATAGTGGCACTAACATTCTCCTAAAATATCAAGAACTGAATACAACATTTTGCCTCCAAATCCACTCTGTAAATGGCATCATCTACACTAGCCATTTGTCAAAGTCTATAGATGCTATGGCACACTCACTTGGCTGCCATACCCTAATAATGGAGGTAGCCACATCCTGGACTCACTAGATTCAAAGGGTCCCTACAATGGAGGTAGCCACATCCTGAACTCACTTGATTCAAAAGATCCCTACAAGCAAAAAACAGCTATTTGGATTGTGACCTAAGCTGGGCGATAAATAAAAAAATGGACAAAAAGAAATTATAAGAAGAAAATTATGAAAGAGATGTCCTCAAGTAGAGGAGGGTAGATAGAAAAGGAATGATTGACAGATGAGAAGTTTCAAAATATGGCTTTCAATGAGTACCCTAAATCAACAATCTCTAGCGTAGGTAAATAATTTTAAATAATTTCTTTGATTTTAATAAAATTCTCATTAATACAAAATTGTATAACACAAAAAGCAATAGACAAAATTTAAGTTAACCAGGGTAGGGCAGTATTGAATGTGAAGGGGTAGCTATCCCTCCTCTCCTGCACAGTGGACCATTATCACACACCTCTGATGAATGCCAGTTCTCCTCCCAAGCATTGCCTTTATCTCCCAGGGCTACAATGCCTCTTTCTGGAGGGTTTCCTCTTAACATTCTGCCTTCCTCTCCATACATTAGTATAAATCACACTATATTTCAACTCCTCGCCCACAGTATTCTTCCAGCCCTCCTGTGAATTCAAGCTTCACAAGTTTAGTCATCAAATCTTTTCTGTGGACTACTAATACCCCAGGGCCTAACTGAGTGCTTGGCACAGGAATTCAAAACAAATGAGAAACACAACTCCCAAGACAGACCCTGAACTTCATTTTCTCCATGTGAGTAAACAAGCATGAGGACATCGTGATGAAGTGAGCTGTAAAGGAAGGTACCTGAGGAAATCATGGCATTGCATCAAATATCAGCAAGATAAAATTGTGCCAGAAATCTGTAAGTCTATATTGTCACATGAAATACAAACATACACAATCTAAATACATTCAGCAACTATCTCAAATCTCATGTAGACTAGAAATATGTCCCGAGCCAGAGTGAAGTCTGCTTAGCAGTACCCTCAAAGGCCATCACACCTGCTGTCATGTATGATGTTAAAAGCAATTTGGGGAATTACTGATGTAACGGAGAATTCCTGGATCTCACTGTTGAGGATAGCTGCTTCTTCTTCTTTTTTTTTTTTTTTTTTTGGTTTTTCGAGACAGGGTTTCTCTGTGTAGCTTTGGAGCCTATCCTGGCACTCACTCTGGAGACCAGGCTGGCCTCGAACTCACAGAGATCCACCTGCCTCTGCCTCCCAAGTGCTGGGATTAAAGGCGTGCGCCACCAACGCCCGGCTGAGGATAGCTTCTTAAACTGTGGGTTACAACCACAAGTGAGGTTGTATAACTAAATAGGGGTGCTCTGAAAAGTTGCACAACAGTAAAACAAAGCTTCCTAACTGAACAATGGTCAGAGATAAACTCAAGGTCGAGTTTGCAATGAATCTGAAGTACATATGGCAGTTTGCTCCCCATGATGACTTCCGTGACTTCATGCTATCTCTGGTGCTAAGGTGTGCACATGAAATGACGCCACAGGCTTGGGTGTTTACACATAGTGTCTCTCGCTGCTGGTGAGCTGGTGGGGCTGGTGCAGAGGGCTGTGGAGCTTTTAGAAGGTACGTCCTTGAGGGAAGAAGTGAATCTGTGGGGGTGGAGATGGGCCTGGAGGTTTTAGAGACTAGTCACATCTCCAGTCCTCTCTCTGTTTTCTAACTGCAGAGGCAATGTGACCAGCTACCAACTGCCACCATGGCTTCCCTAACAAGGGACTGTGAGCCACTGCCACCATGGCTTTCCTACCACAGCCACTATATCCCTTCCAGCCATGAGCCAAAATAAGATCCTTCCTCTCTCCAGTTACTAGACCCCACAGTATCAGAGTCACCAAGATTTAGTTCTTTATATGAAAATTAATAGTATATCTGACTCAGTAGTATGCAAATTGGCTTTGGTAAAATCATGATCCCCAACTAATTTCATTAAAATTCTTTATGATTTTTATTATTGGATACATCTGATTTGTAAATCTATCTTATATACCTGCATACTAGGACTGTACAAAGATGTCTCAGAGAAAAGGGGTCAAAAGACAGAAACAATTTAAGAAGCCCTGCTCTAGCAAATATCCTGGTAAGGATGGAACTTAACTAGAGATAGGTATAAAAATTATATATGTGCATGTGTATATCTGTATATACATATGTATACACACACATACATATATATATATATATATCATATACACATAATTTTCTTTTCCTTTTTTTTTTTTTCTCCACAGGGTTTCTCTGTGAAACCGTCCCAGCTGTACTGGAACTCTCTCTGTAGACCAGACTGGCCTCAAACTCATAGAGATCCACCTGCCTCTGCCTCTCAAGTTCTATGATCAAAGGTGTGCACCACCACCACCCAGATCACATAATTTTCTTGTACATACATTGTATATGGCTATATATGAGTTATATTTTAGAAAGTTACTTTAGAATGCAGAGTTGTTCTGAGATGCTAAAGAAGTTGGCTTGCTTTAGTGGTGAGCTGTTTTCCAGATATCCTATGCCATGGTGGTTGTATTATGCATACAAATTGTTCATCTATGAAGATCCAAGAGATGGCAATTTTACACCTATTTAACAACTGGAGATTCAACCAAGTCAAAAAGTGGGCTCTCTGAAGTATATGTCCCCGTCACAGCCTTCATGTCCACGCCTTCATGACCCATTTCTGCCTTTGTGCATGTGACACATAGTGTGGTGCCTTTGTTCCACACAGCAGTCAGACAGACAGAAGTCCTCAGTGAGTAACCCCATGCAGGAAAAGCTTCACGGGCCTCAATCAGGTGTCAGCTCACTGCTGTCTTCTTGTTCCTGACCCGCAATGTTCTACCTGACTTTGCTTTGGGATTCAAGTGAGATCTTCAACATATCACCCAACAGGCAGTTGAGTACAAAATAATTTCAGCAGGAGTTAAAGTACATCTATGCTGTTCCCATATCACATTCAATTATAGAAGCTCAGCTTAGCAATTCAAATTGATGCGATTGAGACTTATTTCAAAAGCTGGTCGCCAAAAGACCATTTCCTGGGATAATTCTGCAGACTATTTTGTGCCAATGTGCTAGAAACACAATATTCTCTCCCCTCCCCTCATGCATAGATATATAATACTCAGGTGGTTAGAGGCTAGAGCACTCAATATTGGGCAAAAATTACATGCTAGAGTGTTTTTGCAGCTGACTGTGGCTTGAGAGAAAAAGTGCACGCTGGTTCCAAGAGTACAGAAACGTGGTTGGCCCACAAACTAGAGCTGTCTTTGGTGTGCTGCACTGCCTGAAATGTCCAAGTGTTCCCCCTCAACACTTGAGTACAGAGTGTTTTCAAACTGTGTAACTTAGCTATGAGCCCAGCTGTTGTCCGATCACATTTGCAGAAGAAAGCAGTCGTCTCTGTGAAGTCTTTAGCAAAGATAAAGATCCCGTTCTTATATAAAGCACCAACCATCAAAATATGAATTATTCTGTATTAGTTGGATGGTGTTCCTAACAACCTCAGCAGCAAATGGGTACAAGTTTCTTCTGAGGAGAAAACACAAGTCTACAAGAAACTTGTCCCAGGCCTATGTTTCTGAGGATGCAAATAGTTACTCTGTATCATGCAAAGCCCTCCCCACCCCCACCCTGTGTTATTGCAGGCCAGAGCTAAGAAGGCAAAGGGAAGTGGGGTACACCAGGGGGAAGCAAGATACACAGGCAGAAAGGAACCTGCAACGAGACAATGGGGCCATTGGGGTGATTTGTATGTACCTTGGTACTCTAATTTATTAGATGTGGACACAAGCTGGAGGCAAGGATGGGTTAGCAGAATTCAGTAACAATAAGCTGAAATGTCTAGTCATGGCTAGCTGTGAACTAGTCTTTACTTTCAAACTTGAAAAATGCAAATGTTCATTTTAAAGGAAGTATAAAAGTCTTATTTTTCTTTCCTACTTATTACAGGATAAGTCCATTATTCAAAGTTGGCTATCAAGCTGAGATTTGGGGCAGAAAACCCCATTAATTATATCGATGCCACCTAAACAAGAGACCTATTAACATATATCAAATCCAGCAATTTAAAGATCATGTAAGACCAACCAGGGTTATGGTCCAGCAGCAGAAAGTGAAGTAACCCAGAGAAAATGCCCAGAAGCCTTGAGCTAAGATTCTGACTAGCTTCAACTGGGAAATTGCCGGCGTTCCATCTGCTCACCAGCTGTGGCCCCTAATCCTCTCCAATAACTTCAGCTTGCGCAATTCCATGAGAATCAAGATGTCTTCCAAATTTCATCTCACACTGGTTGCCAGGATTGATTTTTAGACATCAGCCTCCAGTGGAAAGCAACATAAACTAGATGTGAGCAGCAGGTGTTAACTGAGCGGTGAGAGGCAGCAAGACGGCAGACAGTGGAGAAGGAAAAGGCAGCTGCAAGAGGATATGGTGCTTTTAGGGGACTGTGCTCTCCGGTGGAGGGCTAGGGGCTTCAATAAAGACTCCCTGCTCCCTGGAATATGAAAATAAAATTTACGTAAGACAACACTTGTAGTTAAAAGGTGATGTCTTGCTGTGTCTAGCATGAGGCCATGTTCCGGGACTCTGAGCAGAAATGATTTCAGATCTCTGGGACTGTTTCTTGGCTGCTCACTGCCACCAAGCTCAGGGCTGGGTTCTTTAGGACTATATGGGATACTGAAGGGTGGCCATCACTCAAAGCTCATCTGCTAGAGAAAATACCAAGTTTGAAAGTTGCAGGCAGCTTCAGGGTGCTATGTTTTATTACTCTCAAACGCCA
This sequence comes from Cricetulus griseus, assembly GCF_003668045.3. Classification (NCBI taxonomy): domain Eukaryota; kingdom Metazoa; phylum Chordata; class Mammalia; order Rodentia; family Cricetidae; genus Cricetulus; species Cricetulus griseus. The sequence continues at coordinate 121,491,313 of NW_023276806.1, read as the reverse complement.
AAGTACCCTTCCATCCCTGCCCTGTGATACTTCTGTTTCTGATTTTTAGCTTACAATATATTTGTATTTAGTTGTTTATGTTTTGTTTTAAGCTCTTGCACTGTTAATGTATACTGCTGGGATTTCCTCCCCTAAAGCCAGAATTAAAAACCCCTGCGTAAACTCAGTGCTGACCTAGACCTAGGTGACAATACATAAGCATGAACTATAGGCCTTGCTTCTGCCCAAATGTACAGAAAAGCACAAGTCTATCCCAGGCTTTCTATCTCCAAAGTTTCCTCTTCTAGATGCGCTTATGAAAGAGATCACTGAACTATTCCATTCTGCTTTCAAAATGCCAGTGTACACACTACCCGATAGGATCTGCTTTCCTGGTGCTCCCACAAATAGTTCTGCATCTTGCACTCTTGCTAACATCTGGAAGGTGACGGCTCTCAAATTTTATTGCGTTTACTTTGTGAACACTTTTGTAAGAACGAAGGGAACAGTTGGTGCTGCCCTTGCCAACAGAGCCAAGTGGGCATGGAGGCAAAGACTCGTGTGTTAGGACAAAGTGACTAGCAAGTGAGGTTCCACAGTGCCTCCTAACACTTAGGAAGAGATATTTTTACTTCATTTTCCAGCAAAGTTAAAGAGACACAATCCGTTCTGAGTAGGAATGGTGCTGGCTAATAAAAGTTAGCGCATATATATATTCTTCATATATTATATATATATATATATATATATATATATATATATATGTGTGTGTGTGTGTGTGTGTGTCAATCATTCTTCTCCAAAGTGCTAATGGGCTCTAAGGGCAGCTGGCAATTGGAAGCACTCCCAAACTATGGAATGGAAAGGGTGAATGGATGGCAATGGAATGGTGCAGTTAAGAATGCATTCCTGGAAGTTTTTATTTCTTGGAATTACATGAAATATCACAAGAATTAGGAGAAAAGAGGGAGAACACAAAATTCAGATTAACGGTGGATAAAAGCTAATAATGCTAGAAGAAATAACATTGGGCAACAAAAGTCATCAAGGGAGGTTCATCCTTCCTTAGAAAACACACAGGAATGATGATGAAAATTTTCCACATTTATTTAGCAGAAGAAAATGCAAGGCTTAGTGTAGGGAAGGCCACCATCAGTGGGGGGTGGGTCAGGCTTAACAGTGAATTTTTACCCAGAATTCAGTTTGTCAAGAAAAAGCATTTCATCTCAGCTGTTTCTTATGCTGCCCAATTTTGGTGTTTTCATTAATAAACTATCTCATGATTCTTTCCAGCTACAATGGAATTATATATTTAAAAACCCCAGCCTTATAAAATAAAAAACAAAAATCTAAATAAAAAGCAAATTCAGCAATTTACGGTATCTATAAAAAATGTTTGGAAGTACCTTTGAGTGAACTTTGCACTTGAACTTCTGCCAACTTGATCTGTTTTAGATAGAGCCAAGGGGTGAACCACAGACAACATGCACATACACAAAGGAATAAATACCACAAGGTTAGCTAGTGGTGGGTGTCAGCAAGGCCATGTGGCTGGAGTCACCCAACATGGCTCATCTGACCATGAACCATTTGGTCTAAGAGAGGAAGGTAAAAAACAAAACAAACAAAAAGACCACTGTGCAAACAGCAGGACTCTCAAGGAGAGAGAAAGTCTAGGGGAGGAAGGGTGGGAATGTGAGAGTACCGAGAGGGAGGTGCTGGGGAGAGGCAGGCACAGTCCCATGCTGGGAAAAGGGACTCCACTCCATGCTAAGTTTGAAAGGAAAACATGGAAGATGAGTAAACGAGAGCTCTCTGGCTGTGTGTGTAGAAAGAACTGGCAGCAGAGAGACTGAGAAAATAAGAATGCCATTTCACACATGGAAGCTTTATGGAAGTGTTCATGTGTATACCCGCGTGCGCGTGCGCACGCGCTCGCGCACACACACACACACACACACACACACACACACACACACACAACAACAACAACAACAACAACAACAACAACAACAACAACCAACAATAAACACTATAAGGAAGTAGCACATTTTGGATATCTAAAAACGTGTTCCTTGTTTCACAAATTTCTACACCTAAGTTTTCATATATGACATTAACATGTAGGAGGAACTGCAAGAGTGCATATCTGATAAAATGTTCTGGGAAGTGGTGGCATGACTGCTCCACAGTCCAAAGGAGCTGAAAAGGGAACAAACTGACTCCCATCAGCACCCATCCCTTGTCTCAAAGCATCCTTGTTTCTAACGGCTGCCAGTCAGCAAGACATCAGAGAGTGGAACATCGCTCTACACAGCAAGCAATACCAAAAGCAGTAAGCCATACTGTCTACATTTAATATTTCAACATATTTCCACAAATGTGGCCCACAAGAAAAGGCAAATTCTACTAAATGGAAAATGCATTTCAGTCTCCAAAGCTGCTCTCAAATGGTAAAAAATGACTTAACCAGACACACTTGAACAGTTTTGTCCAAAGTCCTTTATTTTTCTCATTAAAATTGGTTCCAAAAGGAACTGGCAGGGCATCGTATATGCTGTGATTGATGCAGCTCTGGAAAGAACACGTAAGTAACCAAACTACCGGCTCACCAGGGCAGGCAGAGCAGTGCAGCTGAAATGGAGCTCCAGATTCATCAGAAGTTACAATGGAAAAGCTGATCCAGAGAGGCCATGCTGTCTAATGGCCAGATCCACCTGGCCCTTTACTAAGATTCTTGCAGCATCCTAAGCAGTGAGCGCACAACCAAGTGGGCTGAACCTGAGCCAGGCTACAGGGCTCTACTTACTTCTGCCTTCTCTTTCCCCAGCTGTAGACAGCCATGCTTTCATATCTGTGTCCTGACATTATTGGTCATGGCTATGGCTGGTAACTGCATAATCTAGCTGAGTCTGGTCAAAACTCTCTTCCTCTACATAGTTTATTCTTGATTTGAAGAACCTAGGCTCTGCACTGGCCTTCATCATTCTCATTAACCTCCTTTTTAGAGCATTCTATAGTTTTTCAAACTCACAGAGGATGAGAGCACTGACTAATTCGATCATCCATTTGATGACACAGAAGCAATATTATGATGCCTGCCTGACATCGATGTGTATGTATGTATGTGTGTGTGTGCATGCATGCCCATGAATATCAATATAGATACATGTATATACACACATACATATCTCACCAAATCTGACAAAATCATATAATTCTGGAAGAAAAGGGACAGGTATAAAATACTATCTCACACAGTTTAAAATTTTCTGTTTTTCCAAGTTAGGCAAAATTCCTGCCCAAAGGTAAAAAATAAAAATTCATAAAACCTAAGTTCATTGTAACAAGCAACAATTACTAAGACTACAACAAGGCACTTAGACTTGTATGTACTGCCCAGATTACACTTAAAACTTGAGGGACTGGTAACTCTTTTTCAGGATTAGGCCAAACAGATCTGGAAATAGATGGTAATTCTCAGGAAGACACTGGGACCATCCATGATGTCATCCAGCTTGGCTGCTATGGAGAATATCCACTCCACTGCACACTTGCCCCTGAGCTTGACTGGGGTCTGCTCCTAAGCAGTGGATTCTAGAGATGGTGTCCACAGATCCCAGTCTGAAAATGCCCCTGTAGGACTCAGGAAACTGAATAAAGTGGAAAAATTACATGCAAGTGTTCCCACAAAACATTCAGTCCTCTCATAACTCAAATTTCTCTTGAGTAAGAGTAATTTTCCAGGAATGAAACCTGAATCTAAATAGAGTATAATTAACATAACTGTCACCTACAACCTCTTATGAAAGGTTTATTGCCACAGTGGTGTCCTCACCAGGACTGATTAATAGCATTCTAGTCATGTGTCAAGTAAACAGTGGAAGCTCCTTCTTCATTTTATTCCTTGGTATCTTTTGAAGACAAGGTGCCATGTAGCCCAGGTTAGGCTAGAGCTCCTTATACAGACAAGGACAGTCTTAAACTCTTGATTCTCCTGCTTTTATATTCCAAATGCTAAGATTCTGGGCATATCCTACCATGCCAGGCCTCCCTCTTTGAATTCACTATAAAATCCAGTGCAGCCTTAAATAGGTTACTGTCCCCACTCCTGACTCAAAATAGAGCATTAACAAAAATTATGCTGGTTGCCAAAGCGACAGCATTAGTGAACAATTACCCTAGTTCCTTGTGTCCAATGTTCTTGGTCCCAAGCCTTTCAATTAGTTTTTGACACTGAAAATAGATGGAAGTTAACTAACTGGCATAGCAGCAGATGAGGAGCAGAGCAGAAGATACTTTGTTTGGAGGTCTACTAATTGTCAGTCACATTGGAGGTCTGGATATGGTCGAATTTTCAATATTTGATTATTACTGACCTATTGAAATAATAATATCCTTGTGCCTACCCAGTATTATAAATGGGTCCTAGAGGTAAATTATGAGCAATTCATGTTTTAGCTTTCCTAGGTAGGCAAACTTTACTTCAATTCTTAGCATCAGCCACTGAAATACTCTCTTTTCTAGGCAGCTTACCTTGCTACTAAGGAGATTATTAAAGATAGAAATAGATAAAGGGAAGCCAGATCCAAACCAGGCTGAGGCGAGAAGGTCTTTTGCCCAAGACCAGCAAGATCCTGTCTTAGAATCAAAGTTAAAAAATAACAACAGTGAAAATAGACAGAAGGGAAAAGCAGAAGGCTGTAGAAATAAGTGGATCATTCGCCTCTTAAGCAAGGGCCACGAACTTATCTAAATGCCATCCTAGTCCACAGATGAACTCATAAGCATGTGATGAATTTAATGCAAGAACAGTTGAACTTGGATGTGTGGTGACAGCTGTGATTTTTTTTCCAAATCAGTACTAAAAGTATTCCTTAACATTCATTTCACTCTTTTTGATGCACTCTAAAACGGAAAAATATCTTGGACGAGCAATTTAATAAAGATAAAATCCAGTCGTGTTATAAGTGATAACAAATACATCAAGTCTCACAAGTTAGATGTACAGAATGAAGAAATATAAAGAATGAAGAAAAATATAAAAGAGAAGAAGAGAACCCTAATTTCTGTGTGCAAAGCATCTGATACATTATCCAGTTTAGAAAACCAAAGTGTTGTCATTGTAAGTACAGACACTAATATGGAGAACATTACACTCCAATCATGAAGCGGCCTGGTCATGGAACTGTACCCAAATGGCTTAATCATTATCTTTAAAAGGTGATGCAGAAAGCAAGTATGTACACTTGACAAATCAGGCAACTGACAAGTCAAATGTTATGGTGCATGTGTTATAGTAACCACAGAGCTTTCTTTGGGGAAATGTTAGTGTGGTGGGACTTCCTAACTCAAAAGGGACAGTTTTGCTTTCATGCATGAGGCTACAACAGCCAGAGGTTAAAACATGACAACAATGCTTCGCATATGTGTAACTCTTCTCTGAGCAGAAAACACCCTTTTAAAGTCAATGGCATTGTGCACATTTGAGCTCCTGTCACATGGTGTGTGTAAGCAGTAAATGATGCTGTCAATATACTTAAGCACAGACACACACACACACACACACTAGTTGAATAACACAGCCCCATTTCACTTAAGTAATATAATTTTCTCAAGAGAGTGTCTAAGAGACCTTGATCTTTTATGAGGCTCTTTGGAGCAATATTGCACAAAAAGATAAATTGTCCCAAAGGACTACATATTAATTTCTTAAATGTGCTTGGCAAGGCCCTCAAATAGTTTTCAGGAACTCAGTGAACCTAAAATATGGTGGTTTCCCTAGCCCTCTTACTCTAAGAATCTTACTGTTCCATCTCACATCTTTTCAAGTAATAGGGAGAGGTGAATGGAAGTTCACCATGTGAATTAGGTCATAAATGCACATATGAAAGACTGGTTCAATAAAACATTGGTAGATCTGGTTCTTCCACACAGTTTCTACATGTCCCTTTCATGGGGTTTCTGATAAATCTACAAAGCAAGAATGGGTTTCATGGAAGTACTACACAAATTCCTTTTACTATATGGAATGGTGAACTGAGAGTGACTTCAGGTTTCAGAGACTTAAGATAATTATGCCAACTAAAGCCGATTGCTCTTAAGAACAAAATAACCCAGGGATAAAGGAGATGTGGTTGTCTCTTCTTTAAGTCTAATTTTCAACTTAAAACCCAAAATTAGAAAAATTCTGATTCTAGGTTTTAAAAATAACAGAACTCTAAACCATGATATAAACAAAATTAGATAGCCATTCTGAACATGCTACTATTCTTAAATTCTACTGAAGAATTGTTTGTTTGTTTGTTTTAGGCAGGGTCTCAGCAGTCCAGACTGGCCCTCAACTAACCACATGTCAGAGGACAATCTTAAACTGATTTTTCTGCCTCTACCTCCGAGAGCTGTGATCACAGCATATACCATCATGCTCGATTTATGCTGGAGGCTCAAACCCAGAGTTTCATCCACACTAGGCAATTACACTATCCCTTGAGTTGCTTTTCCAGCCCCAAGAATGGACTGTAAATTGTTGTGAAATCAATGTATCCTGGAACACAAAACAGGAAAACCCAAGAGAGAAAAGTGGTTTTATTCACACTCATTGCTACAAGCGGGCCTTCTGGTAAAAGGCTCTTGGGTTAGAACAGGGCAAAAGGTCTTCCACTATCTTCCTGGCTTACCCCATGCCTCACAGGAAAGAAGAAATGCACAGCATGGAACTACAAAACCTCTCTGTTTTCCAAATTACCTTTCTGTCCACAGTCTAACCTTCCTGGGCACTGTGTGGGCCCCTCCTGCCACTCCTACTTTTAGGACTCTCTCTTACTCAATTGCTACTGCTCTGAGGCCCTCTCCTTCACTCCTTCCTCCTGACTGTTGAGTCCATCTGAGCCACCCATTTTCTTTTGTGCTTAGGGCACACCATCCCCACCAAAGCCAGCACATGATTATTTCTGCCCTCTTCTGAAAACACTTTAACATGGAAAGACCCAGTGCTAGAGAGAAGCAATTCCAGAACCAATGAGGCAGCTCAGTAATACACTTGCCCTGGACTTTACTGGAGCATGAATGAAATCACTAGGACCCAAGTCACAAACAAACAAACAAAACTGGAGCTAGTGGCCCACATGTCTCTGGGGAACCAGAGACAAGCAGATTTCTGGAGCCAGCCTAGCAATCAGTGAGGTCTGGGCCAGTGGGAGACCTGTCTCAGCAAACTAAAACACACTCCAAACAATAACAACAACAAAAAAGTACACAGGTGGATGACACTCTGTACTCCACCAGCACACATGTATGCACACACACCCCCACACCCACCCACACACACCCACACCCACACACACACCCACACCCACCCACCCACCCACACACACACACACCCCCACACACACACCCCCACACCCACACATTACGATCTAGGAGGGTGAGGGGGGAAGATAGGGGTGTTTGTAAAATGAAAGTTCCACACCAGAGAAAAAGCATGGATTCAGAGTTTAGTACCGGGCACCAGGACTCACTACTTTGCAAAGCTGCACAATAAGGGAGTGTTGCTGTTATTTTCCAGGGACCTTTTCTAGTTCATACCTTGTGTTGTCTACTTCACAGCATTTCAGGGCCATACCACACCACCAAAAGTTGAAGCAAAGTAACAGCCTGCTTGCACTGTGTGTCTGGCTGGACAAATTCAATGAAAGCCAAGGCTGATCATGGCAGGAAATGTGACTACAAGGGCATATCTGCAGTGTTCACTGCGGTTGTCACACTGTGATACTGACCATCAAATCCAGCAGGCTGGTTTACATGGTGATCCCAGAACCCTACTCAATGGGAGGAGACAGTAACAAAGACAATGGTGACCTAACAGTAGGAAATCTGCCAGAACACTTGCTCCACATGGGATACTAACAGAAATGGCTTCCGAGTCTACATGCCATGTGGTCCTTCAGCCCCCATGATGTTGCACCCCACCCTGCAGATACCACCTCCATCCTGGATATGCCATAGACCCGTATGTCTATGCAGAATCCCAAAGTAGCTCAGATGGTGTCCATAGTAACGTTTTTGAGCTTTAACCTATCTAGTTAGCTTACTGTGCTAGAGCATCTCAGATGCCATATCCATTGGCTCAGCATCACAGAGGAAGTTAGTAAAAGACAAGATGCTAACGCTCAGGTTATATCCAGTTAATCCCTCTACCCAGCATTTCTAACCAACAGCAAAGTCATCTAGAACATTCACTAGGCTGAGTGGGCTTGGACACAGAGTCAGTGGTCTGTCCTAAATCCCTCTTAAGGCCCAGACAATCCAGATGGGTAGGAGACAGAAGAAACAGAGAGCATCTGGAATGTTAGCCATCGGCCTGTGTGGTGTGGGTGGGTGGCCCTCTGAAGCTCCTCCCTTACTTGTCCTTGGCCTTCACTGCCTTGTCATTGTGACCCAGACAGCAGGAGGTCTGGCTTCTCTATACTCCAACAGGAAGCAATTCTTATACACAGGAAAATGTCAGGTCTTTTTTCAAACCCCTTGGTAAGTGTCTGCAATTACACTGAGAATTCATGACAACCCCTTGAGCAGCTGCTGTTACCCACCCTGTTTTATCCATGTAAGATGAAAGTGAAGCTATAAGAGATTAGCTTTCCTACTGAAGGGTGCATGGCTCCTCCATGACAGTGACAGGACTGGAAGGAAATCTGAATCTGTGAAATGCCAATGGTAAGTGATTTTGCTTCTATGTATATCACATTGATGAAGATGATGACCTCTACCTCAGTTAAACAAAGAATAAACTTTAGCAAAATGAATGTGCCAATCAATCAAATTGAATGTTACACATATACCAGAAACACACCATATCATTGCATCTACATGCTGTTTAAAGGGTTCTTGAGGACAGCATGCAGTCTGCCAAAATGGGTTACGACATCATCTAAATGCTGCTCTGATCAGTGCCCAAGAAAGTAAAAAGGCAGAGAAAATAACATGGTTCTGCAGAGCTTAGTAGTATGGGTGGGGAAAACTCCTCCAAACTCTGCCCTCAGACTTCCCTGAACACCGACTTCCAGAGAAGAAGCAGAGTCTGTCTGTACCTCCAGACCTCCATGGTTTGCTAGTGGCAAGCTCCATCTCCATCCTCTGATCTTCAGACAGGTCTCATTTGTACAAGTTTAAGGTATCACCACACTTGTACATTGTCTTCTTGCATTTAGGTTAGAAACTATCAAGCTCTAAGCATGATTTAGTGGGTTAAGATTCTGAAACTGACATGACAAAAGGATCAGTGTCATGCCTGTTAGGAGTCAGATGGTGCCCGTCAGTGGTGGCACACAGCTTTACCCAGCATTCGGGACGACAGAGGCAGGTAGATCTCTGTGAGTTTGAGGCCAGCCAGGTCTACAGAGTGAGTTCACAGAGGAACCTTGCCTAGAATTAAAACAAAACAAAACAAAATAAAACAGAGTTACACTGTTAGCATCTTTAAAATTTTACATTGTAACAAAATACAGGAAGAAGGCTAAAGGCAAAAGAACATGACAATATAACAAGGACAGCATACCAGCTACTGAGTTTGGGCTGCCATTCTTGTCTCTGCCGAGCTACCAAGCTTGTCTTCCTAGTAGTAAGGTTAGCACCCCCGTAATGGTGGGGGATGGGCAAGCAGAGGAGTCATTCATAGTTTGGTCCCTGCCCTCTTGGACCTCTGAGAAAACTGGCCCAGTCACAAAGCTCACAGGTCCTCCTGATGAACCTTTTGTCCCTTAATCTTCTTTCCCATCCCATGAAGATAGGACCTAAGTTAGCTGGGTCCTCATCCGAGCCTGCCCAAGGCCACCCTGGCTGATGGACTGGAGCTGGCCACCAACACTAGATGGAAGTGGTGGTGCCAACTGCTGTCTCCTGCTGAGAATGCCTTTCACTGTGTTCCAGGGATGTACCCTGTCCTCTGAAGGACTAAAAGCTACTCCGGCTTGTTCAGACTATTTTTACTTTCCAAATTCTACTTGGCAGATCGAATGGGAGGATTCCAGGGACCTGAGCTCACTTTTAATGCTTTTTCATGTTTTCTTGGTATCTTTGCCATGTTCATGATTTACAGGCAGCAGAAAGCAAGCAAACACTCAGGATTTTCATCAACAACAGAGGCATGCATGAAGCAATCCAGAAAAGCTACAGTACCAATGCAGAGGGGGGTACATGTCCTCCCTGCTCCTCTTCTATATGTGTGTGGAGTACATGTCTGTATGCACAGCCACATGTGTGTGTGGGGGGGCAAAGATGATGTTAATGTCTTCCTTAATTACTATCTACTTTATATACTGAAGAAGGTGTTTCCCAGTTGAACCTGGAGTTCACAGACTGGCTAGCCTAGCTAGTAAGTACTCTTGGAAAGCCCTGTCTCTGTCTCCTCCCCTCCCATTACAATGCTGAGACTAAAGATGGCAGCCAAACCTGCCTGGCTTTTTTCTCTGTGGTGTCTGCACTCAAATTTGTGCAGCAAGTTCCTTATCCACTGAGCCATTTCTCTAGTCCTTGATATTTCTTATTACTAGGAAATCAACTTTCATGGTAATTGGGGGTAAACAGACCCTTCCCCTCTGTGTGTATGTGTGTGTGTGTGTGTGTGTGTGTGTGTGTGTGTGTGTGTGTGTGTGTGTATGTGTCTGTCTGTCTGTCTGTCTGTCTGTCAGAATCTGCTCTGAAGCCTGAGTCTTTGTATTCTTAATTATCCCAAGGTCAAATGCTGAAAGTGTGAGGCCTGGGTTTTGACTCCTGTGTTTGAAACTCTTACCACTGTGTCTCTATCTTCCCCAGGGACACTGCAAGGTCTAGAGGTGACAATGTTAGCTGCCACTTCTATATTATTGGCACAAAAGGAACTCTCCACCACCGGGGTACCATTAATGCCTATCATCACACAGAATATATTTCAATTGAAATCATGAATTTTAACTGAATGACTCCCTCTTCTCTCTTCTTTCTCTCTCTCTCTCTCTCTCTCTCTCTCTCTCTCTCTCTCTCTCTCTCTCCATTCCCACTTTCTTACTCTCACCACTTAAAATCATGATTCAAACTGGGATGGCATTCATTAAGCCACTATTTGTCAAATGCTACAGTGCTGACCATAGCTTGGACTGCCCACTGAGTACAGTACAGGCAAGGACAGGTGATCACTATAGGTGTGTGAAGGCAATCTGGTCTACATATCGAGTTCCAAGCCACTCTCAAAAAAGAGTGGCTTGGAACTGTCTCAAAAAAAAAAAAAAAAAAAAAAAAAAAAGAAAGAAAGAAAGAAAGAAAGAAAGAAAATGTTATCTAGAAAAACATCTGATTACTGATAAGAATGACTCTAATGTCACTTGCTATAACACATCTGCTTATTATACACACCAAATGACACATGATTAAACAGTCTCTCCACCCTAATACCTTTCAACAGTGTACGGGCAATGCATGAGAAGCCACCCTCATTCACGGGTCAGGGATGAATAAAGCTGCTGTTATAGCAACTGCACACATCACATATATTGTGCCACACAGGAGACACCAATTGGTATCACCTCCATTTTTCTCTCTCCTTACCTCCTCCCTATTCTGGAGTGGACTTTTAAAACATTGAGGGTATTTTAATTTTTTATGTATACAAGTATTATTTGTTTTTTTTTTTGCATGTATGTATGTACACCACATGCATGCAGTGCCCACAGGGGCTAGAAAGGGCTGGATGCCTATAGACGGAATTATAGAGTTGTGAGGTACCATGCAAGTGCTAGGAACTAAACCTGGGTCCCCTGGCAAGAGCAGCAAACATACTGAACCACTGAGCCATCTCTCTACCTCCTCCCACCCCCTACCTCTCTCTCTTTCAAGTCAAGCTCTCCCTATGCAGGCTAGGCTGGCCTTGAATGAGCAATCCTCCTGACTCAACTTTGGGATTAGAAGCACATGCCACTATACCTGGCAGAGACTTTTATGTTACTGATAACAGATCTTCATCAAAGCTATTAGATTTTTTTATTTATTTATTGCTTTTTTTGTTTGTTTTTTCTTCAAGGCAGGGTTTCTCACTGGTAACTGCCCTGGATGTTGTGGAACTCACTCTGCAGATCAGGCTGGCCTAGAACTCACAGAGGTCTACCTCCCTCTGCCTCCCAAGTGTCGGGATTAAAGGTGTGCATCCCCACTGCACAGCTTTATTTTGTTTTTATTTTAGATTTATTAACTTTAACTTCATTTGTGTGGGTTTTTGCCTCATGTATATCTGTGCATCACATGCATGTCCTTCCGTACAGCTGAGAAGAGGGAGTTGGATCCTCTTGGAACTGTAGTTACAGATGTTTGGGAGCCACCATGTAGGTGATGGGGATCAAGTCTGGATCCTCTAAAACAGTGCCAATGCTCTTAACCACTGAGCCATCTCTGCAGCCCAAAGCTTTCATTTTTTAACTCTTAACTTATATAATCTTCCTAGACTCACCCGAGCGGATCCCCTTACTTTGGAAGAACATGACAATTCTGGCTGAGAACTGGCTCTCACGGAGGAACTGCTTACTCTCCTAATACATTATGCTTTGGTTTCTGCCGTGAACTGAGTGGAAAGAACAAGACTTACTCTCACTGAGGAGTGAGGCTGGCTTCAGCCTTTGGGGTGAGCACTCAAGACTTTTTCAGCAGGGCATTGGCCTCAGGGCAAGCTCAAGGCCCTAGCTCTTGCACAATCATCTGCATTTAAAAACACAATGTTTCCACTCCTACTCTGGAAGATCTGTATTCAATATACAAGCACCAATATAAAAATCAAATGCTTCAAGAATACAAAAGAGAATCAATGTAATCCTGTGCTGTCTGTTTTTACTAACTTATCTGCTACCTAACACCCTGAGGAGAGACTTCACACTGACCTATCTTCTACCTGACATTTTGAGGAGGGAGGCTTCACACTGACCTATCTTCTACCTAACATTTTGAGGAAGGAGGCTTCACAGAGAAGGGGACTTCTGAACTGGTTCTGGAAGAACTGAGTTGGAATTTACTAGTCAGAGGAGTTAGAAAAACAGGGCAGGAAAAGATCACAAACACACTGATGGAATGGGATCAATCACAGTGTATCTGGTGGGACCTCTGACAGACGACAAATGGCAGAAGATTGCATTTCAGGCGGTTTAGATTCTGCAGACAATTGGGTGCCTCAGAGGCTTGGTAGGGAACAGCATGTTCAGATCTGATTTAGCTGTAGCCATAACATGGAGAATAGGATTGCCAGACTCTAAGAAACAGAAGGAGGCAGGGGAAGCCTAAATGGAGCTTAAGAAACACACGCAGAGACACCAAGGACAGGGCATATGAGAAAAGAGGTCCAGAGTTCCTTCCTCCTACACTGAGGCCATTAGAAGCTTACAAGTCTTTGTACAACTTGTACCAATGGCCCCGGGCCTGGGGTGCTTCTCTACCCCAGTATCAACCTCTCTCAGGAGAACCTGGACGGAAGTTTCAGGGCAGTGGTCCAGATGTTAGGGTGAACCTCCATAACACAAGGGTGCAAGCTAAGGAACCCTGTCTGACTTTAAGAGAAGAAATGTGAGGGACGGGATATGGAGAAAAAAAAAAGAGGGGTGGAGATGTAGCTCAGTCAGTAGAGTGCTTGCCTAGCAAGGATGAGGACCTGGGTTCAATACCCAGAACCCCACAAACAGGAGTCAGGTGCCTATCTGTGATCTTAGTATTTAAAGGGGGGGGGGTAATCAGTAATCTGAGAAAGAAGGTTGCAGGGAAAGGGAAAGGCCATCAGAGAAGATGGAGGGATACCTGCCTTGGTGAAATAAAGAGTCCCAAACATCCAAGAAAAATGAATGCTCAAATCCTAAGGGCTAACATTACATTGAGGGATTAAAAAAAGTAAGTTAAATATTTTAACTCACTTTTAAATATTCAGCCATGAGGATTGAAATATCCACTGTACAAATGATGAAACAAATTTAGGGAATGATGAAGGCAAATCATTAGTGAGTGACAATGAAGCCTAGCATGTCTAATACCGATGTCCCAACTGTTCTAGGCCCATTGCCTATCACCAGCTCCAAGGAACTGTAAGGAATTCTGACCGTTGCTGAAGGTGTGATGGGTTTTGGACCATTGAGCTGTTTTCCTGGAAGCAAAAGCAAAGACAGGAGGATGGAGATATGAGTTTAGAGTGCTCCTTGGGCAGTGTAGCAGTTAGTTCCCGGAAGAGGGAATGGTCCTGTGGCTGCACCTGTTCAAAGAGAAGCTCGCTCTGGAAAACAAAGCTGTTCAAAACTCTGAGTTACTTACAATATGTGAACATCATTGTGTACTGTGTACTTACTATGAGCTAAGCACAGTAGTGGGGAGGTGGGGAATGAAGAGGACAAAGCTGCTCCTGGACCCTACTCGTACTCTGTGAACTCTCTGTTCTCTAGCAGTCCTTCACCTTACAATAGCTGCCTTCTGCCTTGATTGAGCATTAGCCCAACTCGGGGGCTGAGGGGAGAGGGCATGAAGCCAAAATCACTGAGTAGATGAAATGAGGTTCAGGCATCTCCCGTTCAAGGTCCTATCTGTGCTTCTGAAGCAGTTAACTAACAACCTTTTCTTTTAAAGGCTGTCAGTCACACCCATGTGTCTTTCTGGCAATGCCAGCTTTTTACTCTTTTAGGAGTAGTTAGTTTTATTATACAAATCACATGAATTGAAAGTTTAGTCCAGTTTAGTTCTAAGACTGGACTGAGGTCTCAAGCATGCTTGGGCATACACTCTGGCACTGAGTTGCATCCCTGGTCCCTACCTCTCCCTTTAAAAATCACTTGCTTAATGTGACAATAAACAGGTAAATGACTAATGCTGACTCCCTGAAAAGCAAGCAAATTATGAAGCAATGAGATTGGTATTCTCTGGAGATGCAAATGACATAGCAGAAGCAGAATATGGAAAGATACCATAAGTCACGTGCTGGGATTAAGGACACATCCTGGTCTTGAACAAACCACACATGAAAATCATAATAGCATTAACTGCAGTTTAATATTAATTAGGTGGTGCTGAGAGGTTAAGAGTGATCAAAAGCACTAATGGTCCAGTTACCTGCTGAGCCATCTCACCAGCCCCTGTGATTTTCATTTCATGGTTAAACCATGTGGAGAGAAGGACCCGGTGATTCTGGAGGTGAAAGCTAATGTAATGAGTAAAGGGTCCCAGGACAAGTGGACTGATCTCGTTCTGCCCCTGTTCCTTGTAAAATGCTGGGTTCTTCAGGTCCAAAGCAAATGTGAGCTCACCACCATTTTAGCAAAATAACTGCTTTCTATACAACAGCCAAGGCCACAGGCTTCCCAACAATCCCTCCCACTTTCTCTCATATGAGATAAAACATGAAAATTTTCAGAGACCCAGGAATGTGCATTCCATATAGATGCCAATGTAAAGCCAGCTCTTTCCCAAAGGTGACAATATTAAAATACAGAATGGAGAGCGCACTTAGGTACATGAGCTGCTATTTGTCTTGACAAAGTGAATCTACAGCTGCATTAATTTTTGCACTAACTTCAACACTACTTCACCTAATCTACCTTCCTGTATTATCTTTGCTCATGATCCTTCACTTAAATTTACTTCTAGTCTAAGTACCTACATTACTTCCTTTAAATCTAGAGACCATGAACATTCCCTTTCCATATTTGGGTGACATCTTCCTTTGAATAATCTATGCCTATTTGTGTGTGTGTGTGTGTGTGTGTGTGTGTGTGTGAGAGAGAGAGAGAGAGAGAGAGAGAGAGAGAGAGAGAGAGAATAAGAATTCTCTTCTATGGTTAAATTCAAATATTGTTAATAAATAATCCATCTTATATTTAATATGACATTATTTCACAAGCATGATCAAATAATGTGCCAATCAGGACATAAAATATTTTAAAATAGGAAAACCAATTCCAAACAGCTGTCCTGTGTTTAGACTTCAGTGATTTTAACACAGTGATGTGAGTCTAAACTCCACAAAAATGGGTGGATGAGGTAGGAAGACAGCTTGTGCCTTAGAAGATTTAAGTACATTTTGAGCCTCATACCTCAGAGAGAAAAATATTTATTTCCTACAGCAGACACAGCACCTTTACTTAGGAGTTGCTTCAAAGACTCAACTCTGAGTCCTTTTCACACACTATCTGTTTGTGTTTTGTTGAATAATTGTCCAAGCGCAATGACTGCAGGAAATAGGGACAACACAAAAGACAATAAAGGACAACATCAGAAGAAACCACACTGCCCTCACAGGTCACTGTGTCACCACTGCCCTTTGGTTATACTGTAACTTATGAATTGTGAATAGACTACAAGGAAATTCCATCTACAAGCCTGTCAGATGCCAATCTTCCACAGACATGCAAATATCCATTTTCCAATCACAAATATCCTGACAGTCAGTTACTGTTTTATGAACATGTAATTAAAGATAAGCCTGCCCCCTCAGCCCCACCGATCTATCCCCACAAGATTAACCTACAAAGTGTACACTACATGGCCTTCTGAGCTGCTGCCTCTGCTCACAGTGAGCCTGACTCTCTACCCATTTCCATCTGTGAGCAGCTTGAAGATGCCAAAGGACATTCAGGCCCACCCTTGCCTGAAGCTAAACTTCAGTTCTGGCCATGCACTACCAACTTAACTACAACATCAAATAACTACAGCTGTTTTCATGAGGTGTAATTACTTCAGATTAGAATTAGCCCATGCTTGCCAGAAAAACATTCAATTTGCTAGCTTCCATATCTCTCAATGTAGCATGAAAACAGCAGAAGCAGGCCAATGTGAAAACAATTTCCAATACTGTTTCTGAGACGAAATGTGATGAAAAATTTACATAAAATGCTACCGTAGTCTTTCCTTTCTAACAAAGGGATAAGGCTGACCCAACCCTGTAAAAGATGGTGCCATCAAAATGCCCACATCTATAGCATTTACCTTGCAAGTCTGAATCACTGGACTTCGGGCTGCTTCTTGCTCTTCGCTCTGACTTTTTGCTCCCAGGGCCACCTCCACTTCCACCTCCAACTCCTCCACTGCTTCCGCCACTGTGGCCTTTCCCGTAGCCATTGTACACTGTTGCACAGTTGCTCTTGTAGATGGTGGAAGGTGGGCTGTTTAGGCGGTTCTGGCGGTCAATCTGGCGGTCCTTCAGTTTTTTGTGTGGTGGCTTGCTATACTGGTCTTCTCGGGTGATGTAGCTCGACATTCCATACAGTGGGATAATTTCTAAAAATCAATTTGTGTGATAAATACAAGTTCAGTAAACATCTGCCACAGCAAGTGATTAAAAGGTCAAATAACCTGACCGCTGCAGGAAGCAATGGGAAGCAGTACTGCATACATTATAAAATATACTTTAAAACACTGTATGTTCATAGGATTTGCATTCCTTTCCAACTATTCAAGGGATCATCAATTATTAAAAGCAAAACAGTATGTATAGAATTTCCCAAAAATAATGGAGAAAAATGAAGACAACAAGGTTATCCCCCAAAGACTTCACTGGCTGGTGAATTTATATATAAATTTGATCTTTCCTTTCTCAATGTCTTTTGTAGATGCAATAAATATACGAGAACAAATGAAATACCCCTTTACATATATGTTTATCAACTCAAAACATTTAAAAGTATAATTAATCTTAGAGATACAACATTTCTATTGAAAAGTACAGAATTAGTATAATATGAAAAGTTATATTGGGCATAAAGAAGCCAACAATTGTAGAAAATTATTAAGTAGAATAAAATGACAAATCGATTGTTAAAAGTAACCAAAGATATAGAATGAGGGGGAAAAGAAGTGTGAAAAAGAAGAGCCATCTTTTGCCATCTGTAGCTAAACTCAGCAGATGCCATTTCAACCCTCTCTTTTAGAGTGAGGTGGGAGACACAGTGGGTGGCTTCTCCCTCACTGTGCATACTTCTAACTGGGAAAGGAGAGACAGGAACTCTCAACTGTTCTGAGGATCTTAGCAGAGAGATTATACTTTACACATTTAAGTTTTGGAAATTTAATTTATGTGTCTGACTATTTTGCCTGCGTATATGTTTGTGCACCATGGGTGTACCCATGGAGTCCAGAAGTGTGGAGTTCCCTGGACTTGGAGGTGCAGACAATTGGTGAGTCACCATGTAGGTGCTGAGAATTCAATCTAGGACCAGTGTTCTTAACTGCTGATCCAACTCTCTGCCCCTTACTCATTTTTAAGATTTATTGTTTTTCATGTGTGTGCCTCATGGGTGCAGGTGCCATGGAGGCCAGAAGACAATGCTGGATCATCTGGAACTGGATGTCAATGAAGGTGCTGGGAACTGAACCCAGGTCCTCTACAAGAACAGGAAGTGCTCTGAACCACAGGGCGTCCTCTCCAGCCTCAGGAAATTTTAAATGTGATGTTTTTAAATTATATTTTGGCATCAGCAGAAAATGACAACATATAACACAGATAATATATCCTTATCTCTTTTCAGGAATAAAAGGACTTCTCAAATATACAGTGACTATATAAATTATGTGTCACTTGTGGGCATAAAAAGAGAGAACTAACCATACTTTCTAGGAATGAGCAACCTAAAGCAAGACCGTGATGAGCAGAAATGCACAGGAAACAACATAATTTAACTAATATTTCTGTCCTTCAAAGATAAACGCCTGCTATTCATGTCCTTTCTGTTCACACAGATTATTTACATGCTTTTAAGACAGCCAGTGTGGACAAGAGAATGTGAGAAAACAAGTACAGCTATATTCAGAAAGAATGTGGTTAAATTAACTATAATGACATACGTCAGTTGCTGGCAACTGTCCTAAAGGAGTCACCGTGGACGCCAATGTAAGAACCATTTAAGACATGGTGAGAATTTTCTAACTTTCATGGTTCCATGAGTTAACGTTTGATTGCTTTTAGGTGTACACACTGAAAAATCAGGAAAGGAAGCTTCACATATGGAGATTTTATTGTATTACCATCTTTAATTTGAAGCTAAAGGTGGCAGTTTCATTATTTGTATGTTACTGTTCAGTGTTATTTTAGTGAAATTACATCAAAGTACACTGTGAAATGAAGAATGGACAGTGCTGACTTAATTCTAATTGATGGTTTAAATAACAGTTTTACCTTGCCTAAGATTATAAAGCCATCATTTATACAAGAGTAACTACCAGGCACCCTAGAGTGCCACTGCTAGAGTAAGGCAGGTCAGAGAGCATCGCCAGACTGAGTCAGGGGCCAGAACTCTGCAGCGTGTCAGTGAATCACAGTCAACCAGGCACTCTGACCAATTCTCAAGTATTTGATATAGATTATGACAAAGCACCAAATACCTTTTCACAAATTAATTACCTGAGGGGTACATGCCTACAATCTCAATACCTGGCAGGCAGAGGCAGGAGGATTGCTATGAGTTTATAATGACTTGGCTCCAGAATGAGACCATGTATAAAAAAAGTTAACAAAAATTTTTTCTAAACGTCTTCATACCATTTTTTTTGGCTTATGTCATTAAGAAAATAAAGACCAAATTAAAATTAGTAAATGATTGATGTGGGTGGTGATATTTACCTCATGTTTGGCTATGACCTTCCTACACCCTTTTATGAAAGCATGTTGAATTTCTCCTGACTACCAAAACAAACAAAATAATCAAATTTTATTCCTAAGTTACAACAGGATATTTAATTAAAATACTCATCTCAGATTTCTCTTTTGTTTATAATAAAAAGGAAGCTAAATGACAACGTGAGATGAATAGAAAGGAGAAAACGGGTAAGAGAAGTGGTACTGTAGTAAAAGAACACAAGGAGAAACTTGCTTGAAGACTATGCCGTGTAAGAGGAATTCCTCTGAACCAAAACAATAAATGTTTAAAGGAGTAAAATGCTCCAATTCAAAGTGAAAGTAGCCTTTTGCAAAGTACTAGAGTTGAAGTCAAATTTCTGCCTCCCTTGGTGTCCAGCTTCTGAGCATCCATTCTGATGGTCAGAGCTTCAGACTGAACCCACATCAGAACTTGAAAAGACACAATGCTCAAAACTCAGAGACACTCATTCATTTCAATGTAAGTATCTGCCTAACAACCAGTGACAGTGTAGCTGAGGTAATGGCTAGTCTCAAGCTAAAAACAGCTGCAAGACGGCCACACCAACAGCAAGATGATTGTTGAGTTCTGCCAAGATCTATCTTTCAGAAAACCCAAAGGATATTGAGACTTCATAATCTTCTAACATTTGAAGTAGGGCACGAATCTTTTAATTTCCCTTCTCCTGGCAGACCATGATGATGCCAAAGAAATAATGGGGCCCAGCTCTGCCTGAGGCTACTACTGCATAAACATATATCAACAGGCAGAGGACACAGAACAGATGGCTGCCTCACTTCCAAAATAAAGATGAGCTATCCTA
Source organism: Cricetulus griseus (assembly GCF_003668045.3). Taxonomy (NCBI): domain Eukaryota; kingdom Metazoa; phylum Chordata; class Mammalia; order Rodentia; family Cricetidae; genus Cricetulus; species Cricetulus griseus. Next base: position 121,470,898 of record NW_023276806.1, on the reverse strand, counting down.
CTCCTTGCTCTTGGTGGGGTGGAAGCAAGAAAGAGCTGTGACCAACCAAGTCAAAGGACTCATTTGAGGCAGAAGCCAAGGCAGGAAGCTTGGTGCAGCCCGTGAGTTTCATCTCTTTCTACCTTGTTTATTGCATAGGAGACAAAGCGTGGAGGCCTCACAAGTTCTTGGAGTATAGCCATTTTCAACAAACCTTGAAGCCAGCTGCAACAGACTCACCTTGCTCACTATATATTGTGGGGGGAAGATGATGCTGAGGGAAAAACTGCGGTGGCATATCTCCAGGCACGGTGACAGGTGGGTAATAAGCGGTGTGCGAGTTCTGAATGAAGTGTGGGTGGTGAGTCAGATAAGGGGGCAGGTGATGGGTTGGAGACATGGCTGAGGGATAGCTTGGTGGGTAACACTCAGGAGACTGGGGCGTGACCACCACCCGGCGGACTCCAGTACTGTCTTCAATCACCTAAAAAAAAAAAAAAGGACTGGATATAACATATGCTATTAACAAGCACACCCATGGATACGAAAGTATCAACTTCCCTGTTAATTACACAAAGGAATTAGTCACTTCCCCATTAATTGAAATGATTCCAACTCCAACATTTTAGAAAGACCATTATCTTGCTAGTAAATCTGGGGTTAATCATATGAGATTCATGATCATAATAATTTTACTGGATAAGTAAATTGAATGTATGTTTAAACTAATATTAGGAATAAATATATGTATATTTTTTGGTTTTTCAGGAAGAGGCTCCATGGGCCACGTAAGAATGTTTCCAGGGCTGGGCTTCCAGACTGATACGAGAACATCTACTCTATTTCTGCTTTAGTCCACACAAGTCCATGGATATTAGTAAACACGGGGACACCGATGACAAGAGCCATGGAAGTATACTAAAATACCATTCACCTGGACTAGGGTTGAGGGAAAAAATGAAGGGACTCTGACCAATAGCAATTTCAAGTCAGATGGTCAAATGTGTACACAGCTGCCCTGATTTCACCAGGAACTCTGGCAGACGACACCAGGCAGGACAACCTAGCCTAGGCAACCTCTCATCTCTAGGAAGGCAACCAGGGAAGAACACTGTGACAGTTAGTGCCTACCTGGCCAGTGCCGTGCTACTGTTTTAACACCAGTCTTGATACAACACAAGAAAGGATGTGCATAGCCCATAAGGCAGACACCACAATGACAAAGCAAAGCTATGAGGTGCCACAGGGAGTGAAAGCATGAAATGATAGTTACAGAAGGCTCCAGGGGCTCCAGAGACCTGCAGGGCTGAAACAGCAGATGGAATTAACTCTAGGATGGGGTCTTTGAGGGAGAAGACAAGAAACTCCGAGAGCTGAGGCTATGGCTCAGCTATAAAGAAAGGGACCTGACTTTGGTCAAATTAAAGAAAACAAAATATACAAGAGCACATACACTCACACACACTGTTAAACTGGGAATCCCAGACCAGACTCACCAACACTTGGTCAAACCAATTACTTGAGAAAATGAGATGCACACTCTGACAGGCTTTACTTTTGGTTTCTTTTTCTTTTTAATGCTTGAAATTGAATCTGTATATCGAAATGGATTTTTGTATTGCATCTCTGGAGATTGATAACACGACAAAATAATTTAATTGTGTCTAACAACAAAAACATACCTTATGCTTAGCTTCATGAAAAACAAAACAACAACATGTATTGCTAAAGTAAAACTGGCAAGTGTCTAAGTGTTTAGTCTACAATTTAGTGTATGAAGTAATTCTGACTTGAATTATCAGCAACAAGCCAGTGTTTATGTTAAGCAAACAGGAGGCTGGAGAGATGGCTGGGTGGTTAAGGGCACTTGCTGCTTTCCAGAGGTCCCAGGTTTACTACCTAGTGCTTCATGGTGGCTCACAAGAGTCCAGCCCTGTAGGCATTACATGCTGTCTTTGGAACCTGTGGGCACCTGCACCCATATGGTGCACATAAACACACACAGGCACACATGTATGAACATAAATTAACATGACAATGTCTACTGTACCAATATTTCATTAAACTCAACATTCATTCACTGAAATTGAGGCTCTAAATAATTCTCTACTGGAACTCAGGGCAGCCTTTGCTTTCCTTATGGTTCTGAATAAAGCTAAGTACTTTCTGGGGTTGGCAGCTACTCATATCAAGCTACTTCTGAGCATGCAGCTGGTATTTACAAGTCCATGTGCAGCAGTATTTAAGGCAAGACCCTGGAAATTGCAGGCACAAGCCAACACGATCTCATCCTCTATCTAAAACACAGAGCACAAACACACTTGTCTAGATCATACTTCCTACAACTGCAGTACCAATGTTGTGGGTGTTTCCTACCAGTGATACAAAAATGGCTACCCCAGGGTTCTCCATCCTTCTCTACCTTCCACTAGCTATTAGGAAAAGGGGAAGGCGTATTCCAGGTGTTCCATATTCATAAGATATTCACTTAAATCCCCAAAGTTCAAAGAAGCAAAGAACTTCCCAACAGCTCCACATGTCCTCCAGGGCCAGCCACATAGACTTCCCTGATGTAGTAAAGCATACAGAGGCCACTTTCCAGGGCAATGATTGTAATGAAAATAATTTATTCTCAGCATTTTATAATTTCTGGCTTGCTCTAAACATATTTTTTCTAACGTCTGTCAAAAAACTAAATGACACACAGGGCTGAAAAACTGTCTTCTCACTACTTTTATAAGAACATTTGTCCTTAAAAAAATTGTTCCTAAAAATTAATAAAGTAAGAGGCTGGAGAGATGGCTCAGAGTTTAAGAGGCCTTGCTGCTCTTCCAGAGGTCCCAAGTTCAATTCCCAGCAACCACATGGTGGCTCACAGCTATCTGTAATGAGATCTAGTGCCCTCTTCTGACCTGCAGGCAGAATGCTGTATACATAATAAATACAGAAATCTTTAAGAAATAATAATAGTAAAATAAATATACTTTGAAGAGTCAATTATCTTTATATACATACACAGGAGGTTCCAAGGCAGAAAATTAAGCAGGCTTATGAAGCTGCAAATTGATGTGCATATAAAAAGTGCCCAAAGCCCTGTTCTAATTATCCTGAGTTATTCTGTGGTATTTGTGAAAGATATTTACATGTACATACATAATAAGACACTTTCATAAACATGTTCTTATCCAAACCAGGCCTGTCTTTTATCCTTCAAAAAAGAAGTATTAATTCTAAACTAAGTATATAAAAGAAACATAATGAGAATTTGCCTACTGCTGTTTTATAGCAAATAATAGCACACTTTACTTATCAAATTCAATTGTGAACTCTACCTAAGGAAATTATTCTCAGGTTTCCCTAAAGAATAACCAGGGCTGAAGCTTAGTCAGAATTCAAGTTCAGAAGTGGAGGTAATTATATCCTTTGTTTAATAAAAGTAACACACACACACACACACACACACACACACACACACACACACACACACAAATTCTAGTAGAAGAAATCCGAGAAGTTCAGTTCAAACTACCCAAGGCAACAAAATATGCCTTCAATCTCCATAGATAACTACTGGAAAAACAAATTCATTTCCTTTTGGGGTGAATGAAATTATGGCAATGTCTGGAGGCAGACAAATCACATATTCAATTCAGCAGTGACTTCCTGACACATACCACTGCTGACCACTGAATATTCAAAGGTGAGGGGGAAACAGCCTGGGTTCTAGTCAGTGCTCTTACAAAAGCCCAAATACAATGATTTCAGGAATCAGAACAAAGTATGCTTTGTCCAAATTTATCCCTAACTCTGTGGCTCAACCGAAGTGCTACTCACATGTTCCCCAGGGAAGCATCGAACTCTGGGAAAGGTAGGTGTGCTCTCTCTCAGATGACACCTACTGTGAGCTTCATTATGCACTCCACCAAGACCCTCTCTTAACTCCCTATGCTGAAGTGTTCATTTTCATGGCCTCAGAACGTGTCTGTGTGCTGGTAGACTCTAATCCAAACTGAGATTAGGTCCCGGAGGTGGACCTTGTGAAGCCACCAAGGAATTCATTTAAAGGGCAGAAACAGCAGCCTTGGAAGGCATTCTGTCTTCTTGGACATTTAGCTTCCAGAACTGTAGAAATGCACATTATGTTACACAGGCCACACACCTATGGTACTTTTGGGGGCAGCATTAGGAAAGTAACAGTACCTAAAGGAGTCTTAGGGCAGGGTGGCTGAATCCAAGTTTCCTTTACCTTAAGTCTATAATCCTTCCCTGATATGAAAAACAAAGGGAAGTAAAACAAGTAAGGGATCCATTTGGTTTTCATACACACCAGCCCTCTTCCTCAGTCCACTAGAGAAAGCCAACTTAATGGCCAAAAGTGCCCAGATCTTACTGTCATATATCATGTGAACTTAGGCACCGCATGACTCTCACCAGGTGGGCCTCACCTCTCTGTGCCCACCCTCACCTTGCTGAACAGCTGTTAGGGCCCCACCATCTGCCTCCAGAAGGAGCAGGTGAAGGACTAGAGAGCTAGACAAGTGAGAGGTGCTAGGTGCTGTGCATACTCGCTGTCCTGTGCCAAAGACAAAGTGGTTGGCATAGGTGCACCACATTATTTGGGAGAACCCGTTTCCTACTTACACAAGTGTTTGAATACATACAACCAAAAGAACCACATACACATACACACAAACAAACAAGAAAACAGACTAGTCCTGAGACAACAGCTGAGGGGAACTAGTGCAGGCAGTGTGCAGGGTGGGGTGAGGTTAAGAGAGAAAGTCCCAGACCAATCCCAGCTGTACCATATAAGCTCCTTGTCCACTGAGAATTAGACTTAAGCTTGCTGTCTTAGACAAAGGGAGACAGAACACAGACTGTGATTTAAATGCAGCTAGTGACGTTGTCAAGTTGGGATCATTGCAGTTGTTAATACATCATTTCATCATATGTAGAGTTTCACAGTTTACAATGGCTGATAAGTCAATATGCAAACAGTCAACGATTTAGAGTTAGGACACATACGTTCTTAAGAGACATAGAAGGCTTCAAAGACACAGCCAAATGTACTAAGTACCTGCGTTGCTGTGCTTTAATGTCCTCAACCTGAAAAGAGCTAGGGCACCTTTAGTTTCTGGAACAGGGTGTGACATACACCATTGTCAAAACCTTGTCACCATCATCATTACTCCTGTCCATCACCTCACTAATCCTGAGACATAGAGCTATAACACAGAGGTATAGAAAGCAGGAGGTACTTAAGGGAAGTCAACATACCTCACCCAAACATAGAACTTTCAGGACCAAAAATCAATTTTGGTTTCAAGAGTTAGAATGGGTCTTGTAAAACAAATGCACAGTTTAAGTGTCTTTTCTGTTAAAAGAAAAATGCTTAACTGGAATGCTCCCTGTGAATTTGAATACATTCCTTTGTTCTCAAAATGCTTTCTTTCTACCCCCACCAACCTGCAAAGGTACAAGAATAAAAAGAAGCTTGAAGAGCAGGAGGCAGAAAGCAAAACAAAAGCCTGCTTTCATGGTCAGGCAGGATCTAGGGAGTGAACAGGGCACAAATATGGACAGACATGGGTTGCTCCACAGCCAGACTGGGGGACAAAGGAACACTCTGAGCTGCTTAGACACAGAAGCCTGGGACAAAGTGGGAAAGGAAAGTAAATTAATTGACTATAACAATTAAAGGCAATGACAATGACTTCTGCAATTTCTGTATCAATTTATAATTCACAGAGTGATTGGAACAGAACCTAACTCACAGAAATAAGAAGATGATCATAGTCTTAAATTTTATATGAAAATATTCCAGTGAGATTAAGTAATTTAATATAAGATGAGTAGAGTAGTTGCTAAAGTCCACAGCTAAGGCTGACTAGATACATCACTCCATTTCTATGACAAAAAAAAGTCAGATCAAATTCATTCCACAGGTATGGCATACCAAAGCACTGGTTTCATGTAGATAAAATGACATATTAAATTTCCAGTCACTCCTGGGTTTCTGTAAGGAAACCTCAGAAATCTATGGGACCTCCTGTAGAAGCCCAGTATTTATCCCTAGCATAGGTGTGGACTTTGGGAGCCCATTCCATATAGAGGCATACTCTCTGAGTCAAGATACACGGGGGTGGGCCTAGGCCCTATCCTAAAGGATACGAAATACTCTGATGACACCCTATGGAAGGCCTCACCATCCAGGGGGAGCAGAAAAGATATGTGACAGATAAGGTTTTAGTTGGGGGTGGCTGGGTAGGGGAGGACGGGTGGGAGAAGGGAATAGGGATTGTCATGTAAAACAATCCTGTTTCTAATTCAAATAAAAAAAGTTGGAAAAAAATTTCCAATCACTCCTAAAACAGAGTGATTCTTTTTAGACTTAACAGTGCTTTAAGGAACAAAGTCCTATGGTTTAAGTGTTTCTGATATTAAAGCAACCCTCTCCAGCCACCCAGGCATGTTCCTGTCCTCAGGACATCGGCAGACTGTTCTGGAGGTACCAGTACACAGAACCAAGTCTTCTGCAGCCAATTCAATAGGCAAATAGCATCCTCACAATGGTGTTTCCCTCCTTCAAGTACTCACTCATGGCCATGCAGTCAGGGAAGAACACAGATAGGCCTTCAAGACTGAGGCTGCCATCTGACACAGATTACTAAACCAGCAGAGGTGAGCCAGCGTCTGGAATACTCTGACTCCTCCTGCACTATCCCACTAGGATTTAGGGACCAGGCATCAGGAAATGGGGAAACAGAGCTGTTCTATTTCCAATGATGGACAGTGCCAAGCTCCAAATGCACACTCCACTATGACTTGCCAAGTACCGGATCCCAGTCCTTAAACAGGACCTCTCCCAAAGTGAGATGGCAGCACCAGAGGACCCTGGCTTCAAAAAGCACTCTGTTTCTTTCCTAGCTGATCTTTTTTCTGTTTACAGTGTTGCTAGGGATCAAATCCTGGAGCTTGCTTGTGCTAGACAAGTAGTCTACCACTGAGCTACAACTCCAGACCACTTTCCCCAACTGTAAATTTTTATTTTCTTTGATTACGAATATACACACAACTAACAATGGTATTGCTACTTATCAAAACCTTTATGTTCCCATACCATAACAGCATTATAGAGATGTTAACAATATTGATGCTTACCACAACTACAAAATGATTGTGATGAACAAAATCATGCTACACATTGTTATTTAATTTGTTAAGACAGCAACAGAAACTACTGTATCATCTTTTAAAAATTATCTGGCCATTCTATTTTGGAACAGCATGCCTTCATCTCTGGAAGTTTTATATTTCACATTTTAAAATGCTCCAGCACCTGCCAACAAATTCCTTAGATCACAGGGTGATTAAGAATCCATTTGAGGGCCGGGCAGTGGTGTTGCACACCTTTTATCCCAGCATTCGGGTGGCAGAGGCAGGTAGACCTCTGTGAGTTTGAGGCCAGCTTGGCCTACTAAACAAATTCCAGGACAGCCAGAGCTATCTCCAAAAGGCAAAACCAAAAAACCAAACCAAAACAATGGGATTCATTTGGGATCAGTGAGATGGCCCAGCAAGTAAAGGTGTTTGCTCCAAGCCTGTGGAGCCGAGCATTAACCCTAAGACCTGCACGGAAGAAGGAGAGAACTGACTCCCACAGGCTGTCCTCTGGTTGCCACACATGTGCGGGTGCATGAAAATGATAAGTACACATAAAACATTTTTAAAGAAATCTACTCTGATGATACCCAGACAGTAAAGTAACTACAGATCATTGGAGTTGCCTGAGAAATACAGCCTCAAAGAGTGTGTAGCACCCAAGAGTTACCTAACCTCAGCTAATTTTTCTCACTTAAAGGGTTGAAAAAGTACATTTTGCTTTAAAACAAAAAATTATCAGATGGAGGATGGCTCAGTGGTTAAGGGCATTGGCTGCTCCTCCAGAGGACCAGGGTTTGATTCCCAGCATCCATGTAGTATCTCTCAATCCTTTGTAACTGTAGTTTCAGTAGACCTGATGACCTCTTACAGCCTCTGTGGACACTTCATACTCATGGCGTACATACAGACAAGCAAGGACACACTGGTACACATAACTAAAAATAAGTTTAAAAAATCAGATATGGCAGAGGAGTTATTTTTGGAAAGAATACTGTAGTAAATGAGTGATAAAATCAAATGCAGTGTGTGTAGTATAACAAATAATTCAGAAAACAGTTTCTGAGTATGATGCTGTTTCCATGTCAACACTACCATGAACATGAACTATGGTTCTTGAGTGTAAGCACAGTGAATGCCAAACAGCTGTGCCCCGTGTGTGAGGGTGGCTTCAGAGACTTCATTAGGCTCTCAGGTAATCATCATTGTGAAGTACAAAATAAATAGGAGAACTGCCTCATTTCAGGTTATAAGGGACTCAAGATGCCCTCAAATTCTTTCCTCCCTTGTAAGGTAGAAATGACGCTACCACCCAGGAAGTGTTGACAATGCCTGTGACAAGCCAGGCACCTCTCAGAGAACTGGGTACCAATCCACTGATGAACGGAAATGACAATGTGCCATCTCTATGGAGCTTTAGTGTTAAAATACAGCAATGACAAATGAGCAAGAAAGAGAACAAACAAACAAGTAACTGCTGGCGTAGTTTTTCTCTGTGTCTCCTCCTGCTGACCTTGTATTCTACAATCCCATGATGCCAGGATCACAGAAACAAAAGATGGAAACAGGAGGGGAGATACCGGGCAGGGAGATGGAAAGGAGGCGCAGAGAAAAGCAAACTACACACCACTTTGTGCCAAGGGACTGTTTGGGGCACACTCCCTTAGTTCTGCAATTGTTCCTCATATAAATAGAGCATAAATGAAGGATGAAATAGCTGCAGTGCACTAAGAATGGGAAGGGAATACCCAGGCAGGCGCCCCTCTCTTTTCCAGGCACATGCACTGCTGTAGAACAGCCCTCTCGCTTCTTACAGAACAGCGTCTTCAGCAGACCCAAGACTTGAAAGATGGTAGCCAAGAGGGTCAGGGCAGAGGGCGACATCTACACTTTCTTCTGCTCATAGCTATCACATATCACCATAGCTCAATGCTAATGGTGGAACCAAGGACTGGCTCCCCCATGGGCTATGGTTATAAAAGAGAGGCAGCCTGGGCTAATGCTTACATATTAGCTAATTACTCTGTGACTTTACCTAATCTGTCCGTGGCTTCTCCACAGAGGCTCCGATTGCTGACCAAGTATGGAGAGCAACCAAATAAAAAATTTCATCAAATTTTATTACATTTACTTGTGTGTGTGTGTATGTGTGTGTGTGTGTGTGTGTGTGTGGTACACACGCACACATACATACATGAGAGCCCATGTGCCACAATGTATATGTGGATACTAGAGGACAAATTGCAGAAGCTGATTGTCTCCTTCTCTCATGAGGATTCCAGGGATCTAACTGGCTGTCAGGATTTCTGGTGAGCACATTTCCCACTGAGCCATCTTTGCTGGTCCACAAATCAAATTTAAATGCATTTTCAAAGGACAGGACACCCACTTGGATGGTCAAGTCTTTCCGTATGCTTTTCAGATCCTTGTGTCAGCATGAAGCTTCCCTACGACACTTCAACAAGCCATCATAAATTATTAGTTTGAAAGGTAGAAAATAAGACTCAGGGAATAGGCTTAAGACATTTACACACATAAACTGTCCCGAAAGCTAATGAAGGAATCACAGAACCACAGCTCATGTCTGACGGAAGAAAACTGCTTCAGTCTGTGCTACGCACACTGAGCAAGGTGAACCCTGTCAGACTCTGGGTTAACCAGAGCAGTCTTTCTTATTATAATGCCTGTACCGAATGCCACAACTTCTAGAACATCATGTAGGCATTTATGTACACAGCAAAAGAAAATGGGAAAGTTAAGTGGGAAGTGATCACAAATCTGAACAGAGGCCTCCATTGATGGCCACATTATTTCCAAATGAACTACTAGTCACTGTCTGAAATGCTGCAACCTTTTAATACAGTTACTCATGTGGTGGTGACCCCAACCATAAAATTATTTTCATTGCTACTTCATAACTATACTTTTGCTACTGTTATAAACTGTAATGTACACATCTGTTGTCTGACTGTCTTAGGTGACCCCTGTGAAGGAGACATGACCTACAGGTTGAGCACTTCTCTGGATGTTTTTAGGTTAGGAAGATGATAGTAGTAACCATGAAAGGACTAAGTTCCCTTTCTAAATCTTACTCTTCACTGCCAAGCCTGTAGTGAATTGGAATCACTATGGAAACAAAGCTCTGGTATGTCTGTGAGGCAGTTTCTATATCTGGTTAATTAAGGAAGCCCTCTCGTAAATGAGGGCCACACCATTTCATAGGCTGGAGTCCTAGGCTAAACAGAAGAGGAGAGAAAGAGTCAGCAGCAACATTCATCTCCTCCTGCTTCCTGAGTGTGGGCGCAATGTCAACAGCTGCCTCATGCCTCCCTGCCTCCTCTGCCATGACAGACTCATGCTTTTGTCAAATACTTTGTCAGACCAAAAAGGGAAATCGTGAACATGCTGTCTTATATGTGTACTTTCCAGCAGTTGAGCTTTCTCTCATTAAAAAGATTAGGTCAGTTTTTTCTCAAATCTTCCTCAACTCCATAATCCAATCAACTGTGTGAAGTCCTGCTTTATCAGAGGCCACCAAGTCAAATGATAAGATCCCCGGTGCTCAGGCCACAGTGGCTCGTGGGTCCTGGGGGCAGTCTTCCTCGCCTGAACAAATTCAGGCTGTGCCACCAACAGCACTTTTACAACCGCCAATCACTGTGCCTGTCAGTCTGTCCTCCCTGAGATTATCTTCACATGACTGACACCAGCATTTCACACATGTATTTACTGTATATCAGTTTGTGTTTTTAAAGGGTTTCAGCTCCTCAATAACAATACTACTACTACTATACTACAATACTACTACTACTATACTAACAATTGCTACTATATGCAAGAAGTCTTCTATCTACCCTGAGGTGTTCATGTCATAACGCTTCTGTATCTGCTATGCCTCTGTCCTCAGTTTTCTTACACCAATAGACCATCCTCTTACAAGTAGCAGGTCCTTGCATATTGGAGACAACTACCCAATGACACTCACACTAGGCAGGAGCGCCTCCATCAAGGCAGGCTGTACACTGACTTAAAGATGGCAGGCAAAAGAAAAGAATCCAGTATATTCAGAAATGCCTGAGATGCAACCTGGCCCTCAGGCTCCTCGTATGTAGTCAGATGGTGAAAATTATAGGCATTAACTAAATCACTCGGCACAGTGTACAATGTCACAGAAACTCCTAGCACCACTGCCACACCGAAAGCACCAAGGGGCAGAGTTTTCCCCAGCTACCATTATTATTTGCTTTTTCATAGCACAGTAAGTTTATCACTGCCTCCCCTCTCCATTGAATATGATTTACACAGCAGAAAGTCCATCCTTTGAAAGCATCTGATTTAGTATATTTTCACACAGTCACCAGCTTGAACACCATCACTACTCTATACTTTCTGAATGGTTTCATTACCCAAACACATACTACCCCACCCGCCAGCAGTTAGTCACTCCCCATTCCTCCCTCCCCAGGCCCACAATCACTGGGTCTCTGTGGATTTGCTAACTGTGGATATTTTCCATAACTATGATGGTGCAGTATGCAGCTTTGTGCCCAGCTTCTTTTCAATTACCTATCATATTACGGTCATTAGCCATTCATAAGCTGACAGACATGTGGGTTGTTCTCACCTTGAGGTCACTGTGATCAGCTGTTAAGAACTTTTGTGAATATGTGTTTGTATGGTCATGTGTTTTCCAGTCTCTGCCTACACACTTCAGGATGCTGATGCTGGGTCATATGGTAACCCTAATTCATCAGTTGAGACTGTTATACAGGGTGGGTCAACTATCTGACTCTACCATATACAGCAGATGAGTGTTCCCTGGTTCTTTGGAGTTACTAATTCTTGATGCTATCTCTCTCTCTCTCTCTCTCTCTCTCTCTCTCTCTCTCTCTCTCTCTCTCTCTCTCCTCTCTCTCTCTTTACAACAGCCACCTCAGAGTATGCAATGTATGCTGAACACCTTTTCAAATCCTAGCTGGTCTTGTATGTCACCACAATGGAGAATGTCTAAGCCCTTAGCCTTTATATTTTGTTTGGTTGACTGGTTATTTTGCAGTGCTGGATATGAATCCAGGGCCTTGGCTGTATAAGGCAAAATCTCTGCCATTGAGCTACAACTCCGGTATTTGGTTTATTCAGACAGTGTATTGCTATGTGGCCCAGGTGAGTTACTTAAAAACTCTAAATTGTCATGGCTCACTTTTGGATTTGTTGCCCGTTCATTCTTGAGTCATTTGGAGGTCTTCACACTTCATAGATACATGTCACTTCTTTTGACCCCCCCCCCAGCTGCTTTGAACTTTTCTTTCAATTTCTTGTAAAACACACACAAATTCAATTTATAAACAGTTAATATTACTTTTTCTCTTTTTACTTTATGGTTCATGTTGTCATATCTAAAAATCCATTGTAAATAATAAGGTTATGAACATCTGTTCCCAAGATTTTGGTTTTAGTTTTTACCTTTGCTTTCAACCCATTGTGAGTTGATGTTTGTGCAGGGTGTGAGACGAAGGTTCAGTGTCATTAATTTTATACGTCTGAATACCTAGTCATCTCAGCAACAATGGTGGAAATGATTGTTTTGTTTCTCCACTGGATTATCTTGCTATTACCTGTATTCCCTTCCTTCTTACACGTTTAGAATGCTTCATTACTTGTAGATATAGACCACTCTGATACTGCTATTTTTCAGTTATTAGGTGCTCTATTACTCTACTTGAACCTCTCATATAATTATACCTCACTTACCAAATGGGATGTGTTCTGAGAAATGCAGCAAGCACTAGGCAGTGCTACTATCTGAATACCACAGAGGGTGTGTATAAAAACAAAGTCGGTTACAAGACCACTGGGGGATAAACTCTTCCAGAATCATCATTAGATGTGAAGTCTGTCACTGACCCAAATGACATGTGGTGTGGCATCTTGCCAACTGAGCTACCTCCACAGGCCCTATTTCATTTATATACTCATTAAGAGTCTGAATCCACATGAAGCAATGACAGTTCTTGAGGATATATATAAAATGTACTATGTCCTGTGACAGAGACAGGACAAGTGTTTGGGAGAACAGAATGACTATTTCTTAAAGAATTACCTTTACCAGGAAGGCCACTGGGTAAGAAAGGGTGGCTAAAGTACTACACAAACAAAAGCTCAGAGTATTTCAAATGGCAAAATAACGAGCACAAATACACACAATTATGAAGTGAAAAGAAATTGTCTGGAAACAGATGTTTATCATGTGGAGATGTGGTTGACAGAACACCATGAATGTGAGCAAGGCTGAGTGACAATGGTCTTACCCACCAACCTACATAACTCTAGTTGGAAGTGGGCTCTAGACCTGAGTAAGACACAAATGTGTGCTTTGGGATTGGACACTGGGGAGAAAACAGAACTGAACAGTTCTAATTAGCCCTGCAAACATCTAGCTGAAGTGGGACTTCTCTTTGTTTTTATTATGTCAACATGACACACGAATTAGAGTTAGCTCAAAGAAGGGAAACTTAATTGAGGAAATGCCTCCATAAGATCAGGCTATAAGTCATTTTATTAATTAGTGATCATGGAGGAGGGCCAAGCCCATTGCGGGTGGAGCCATCACTGGGCTGGTGGTCCTGGGTCTTCAAGACAGCATTAAGCAAGCCATGGAGAGCAAGCCAGTAAGCAACATTCCTCCATGGCCTCTGCTTCAGCTCCAGCCTCCAGGATCCTGACCTGTTTGAGTTCCAATCTTGACTTCTGTTTGATGATAAACAGTAATATGGAAGTGTAATCAAATAAAACCATTTACTCCCAACTTGTTTTTGGTCACAGTGTTTCATTACAGCAACAGAAACCCTGACTAAGACACACTCTTCCCACAACTTCATGACAACTATGGTTTTTTCCTTAGATCTCTTGCTGATAACAAGTTTGCCCAGACATTTTTCACTGGGTTCCACCCTCCTTGTTCCTTTGAAGTGTGGAATTTGTCCAGTCCTGGAAGATGAACATATATTCTACTGCCTTTTTTTTTTTTTTTTCTGAGACAGGGTTTCTCTGTATAGCTTTGGAGCCTATCCTGGCACTCGCTCTGGAAACCAGGCTGGCCTTGAACTCACAAAGATCCGCCTGCCTCTGCCTCCCAAGTGCTGGGATTAAAGGTGTGCACCACCAACGCCCGGCTTCTACTGCCTTTTAAATTCAAATTTTTCATACTAACAACAACCTGTTTTTCTCAGACATTTCACCACAGCATTCTGTTGAAGATATAATCTACTGCTGAAGGTTAATAAGATCTGGGCACACCCTGTGCTCCAAAGCCCAACTGAAATAGCTCCAGCTGACGGACAGCTCTCTGATAGAGATCTTGCCTTGCTGATTTCAATTCCAGGCCCTGAAAAAAAAAGTCTACACAGGTGGTCTCAAGCCTCACAACTGTGTCTTCCTCTTCCTTTTCAATCCTAAATCACAGTTATTCCATTCGTACTATATACTTCCAGAATCTTCTAGCATTCTCTGACAGAACTGTCAGCTGAGAAGAACTGTCAATGTGCTTCAATAACAAGTTTGCAGCTATGCTTTTACCTTCCTACTTTAATTTTAATAGAAGGTTTTAGAATTGGAAATATCCTAAGATAGAAAATTTCTCCCTTTTTTCACTCCTAGGATTCTCCATAAATACTCTGTATTTAACATAACAAACCAACACCAACAGCAAGAAGAGGCAGGCTTTTACACACAGTTTCTCCCCCATTCCAGGGTCCAATCTTAACTAGTTGTTCCTTATTGTCCTTTAGCATAAAGGGAGGTATTATTTTTGCTGTCATAATGATGAGAACCATACTGTGCTCAATAGAGTAAAACACTTTCTCAAAATAAATAAGACAGGGGACAGAGCAGAACTCTGACTTTACTTGTTCCTCATGTCTGGTGACATGACTGTCCTCCATTACTGCCACCCCATCAAGAGGCTGGTCTGCACCCTTTCTTTGTTTACTGATTCTTAAGGACAGAGACCTGTGTAAAACAAGTCATTTATTTACAGCAGCTGGAAAACTGTCCAACAAACTGGCAACTCAAAAAATGTCAAATTGGCTCCCATGAAAGTAAGGGTGGAAAAAGATGAAATTGTAGCATTTGTAGTATGCCTTGCATGGTGAAGAAATGGCTCTGTTTTTCACATTAAAGGAAGATAAATCTTCACTGATTCTTGCCTGAGCTTCAACAATTTTCCTAAGTAAGTGCCATTTTTTTTATTTCTATAAAAGACCAACTCCCCCCCCAATATTAATAATGGAAAATTGCTGATTTTTAATTATTTTTAAGGTATAGGCACCAAGGAAAAATTTGTTAAAAGAGGAGGGTATGAGATTATCATCTCTTATCAGTAAACCTGTAAATATTTTCTTTTCCAATTCTTCTGAAGCTTTCTCCTAATTTTTCTAGCATATTACGATGTTTTTATAGTTACAAACAACCAACAAGAGAACAAAATGAGAAAAATGTTTAGTAATGAGAAATGATGAGGTATAAAGATTGTCTGAGCCTTGGACAAAACTCAAAATATACAGACACTCACTGGATCTCAGGCATCCCCAAACTTCCAGGCACCCTAAACCTTTAACTCTAAACCTCTACTACTTATCCAGGCAGAAAAATTTTATCTTTTAAAACTTTTGTTTTGAACTGGATATGGTAATGTATGTCTGTAACCCAGCTTTCAAGAGATGGAGGCAAGAGGATCAGGAGGAGAAGACTAGAAGTTCAAGGCTATCCTGGGCTACACAGTGTGTTAAACCTGAGCTATCTGAGTTATAGGACAGATGGAAGGAAAATTCTAAAACAGAAGGTTCCACAGAGGAATTTCACACAGACATTAGGCATGTAACTAAGCTTATAGGTAGGCAGTCTACTGGCCCTTCTGTTCCCCTCTCACTTACTCTGGTACTTCAGGCTGCAAAATCTGGGAAGTGTCAAGCAGTGCCATAAAAATCACAGCACTCTCCTGGTCATATTTGTTATCAACTTGACACAGAAGAGGAGGGAATCTCAGAAGAACTGCATCCAGTAGGTAGCCTATGGCATGTCTGTGGGACAATTCTGATTACTGACTGATGCAGGAGGGCCCAGCACACTGTAGGAGGTACCATCCCCCAAGCAGGCAGGCCTGGGATATATAAGAAAGATAGCTGAGTTGTGAGCCTGGGAGCAAGCCAGTTATTAGTCCCTTCCCTGAGTTTCTGCCTTGGCTTCCCTCCATGATCCACTGTAACTTGTAGGCTAAAATAAACCTTTTCTTCCCCAAGTTGGTTTGGTAGGTGTTTTTATCACAGCAACAGAAAGCAAACAAGGACACAATCCTAGTGTTACTGTAACTAAATTAACTCCTGAAGGATGTTAAGTCTTGACATGTGTTTTGCTGGAACAGTAACAGTGTACTAGTGAGTGGAGATGCCAGTCAAATGTCATACCTGTGAGATATAACCTGGAGGCACATGGATGGGAGGAATGGACCCATTGGGTGACATCATGGGAACCTCAGCAGGTCCTGAAAGATATAAGAGCAAAATATTAATAATGGAGAGACACATAATTCAATGTAATCACTGAGATTTTTAACATTCCATAACTACTTGAATCCATGGGTGAAGTAATTTCCTGGCTATACAAGTCAAGGAAACAAACAAAATATATACAAAAGCAGCAATAATAATAAGGTTATAACCGTATCTATTAATATTTAACAGTTCTCTAAAGGCCACAAATTCCATAAACCAAAGCTATGCTGGTAAAGCCAGCCTAACAGAAAGGAACAAAAGCTTTTCCTACTGATGTTTAAATGACATATTAGAATAGTTCAAATCTCCTCCTAACAAACTTCAACTTTACTTTAAAAAGTGTATTGTAATTAATATACATAAACACATTTTTGAAGTGAATTTTTTTAGGTTCAGAAGCTCCTATAGGCTTTGGATTTAAGATTTTATATGATTTTTATTTTCAGTAATTTGTTATAACACACCATTAATGTGAAATCTTGAAAATACTCCAAACTTGCTGGACCTGGTAGTACAGTCCTATAACCCTAACCAGTTAAGCAGCTAGAACAGGAAAAAAATTGTAAGTTCAAGGCCTGCCTGGGCAACTTCATAAGATCCTACTTCAAAATAAAAAAGTTGAGTTTTTGTTTTTTTGTTTTTTTTTTAAAGGGTTTGGGGTATGGCTCAGCAATAGAACACTTGTTTAATATGTGTAAGATCCTAGGTTTAATCCCCAATATCATAAATAAACAACAAAATCAATCACCTGTTTGTTCTATTTCTCATTAAGTAGGGCTGGTCTAGAACTGCCACCATGCCAAGTTTCATGCAATACTGGGGATCCTACCAGGGCTTTGTTCATGCTATCTAAGCACTCTACCAAGGAATGCTAATCACATGATTAAGGCAATCTGATGAATTGCAAGGTTAACAGTTACCTAAAATGTAGTTTGGGTTAATGTTTCATCACAAACTAACTGCCATATACCAAAAACAACTTGATGCCCTTCAAAGGAGCCTACCATTCAACAATTTCCCTCCAAGTGAAGGAACCTTAGAACTTACCTTCCATTGCTAGCTCTCATTTGCTGTTAGCAACTCACACTCAAATGTTACCCAACGCTATGAGTTTCACTATGAGTTGCGACTTTCTGGCTCCAAGCACTGTATTGTTTATTTGCTTTCTCCTGGTGGGTATTGTACTGCTGGCAGTAAAAACTGCCCAGCTGGAACAAACCCAGGAGAAATCTGCCACTTTACTTAGCAAAAGGAGGCAATCCTGTCACCCAATCACTTCATGTACAAGTAAACAGAGTGAGTCTTTCACGTCACAAGTGTTGCAACCATGATAGGAGAGGTCATAGTGGGGTGGGGACGACTGGCATGAGCATGAGCAGGTCTCCAAGTTCAGGGGCAAATAGCAGAAGGGCAGAAAGGGTGAAGGACATCACAGGAAACTCCAAAGGAGAGATCACTGCACATTGATGGATAACACATCAAGTGAGAGATCACTGCACATTCATGGCTAACACATCAAGTGAGAGACCACTGCACATTCATGGATAACACATCAAGTCAGAGTCCCCTGCACATTCATGGATAACACATCAAGTGAGAGATCACTGCACATTCATGGATAACACATCAAGTGAGAGATCACTGCATGTTCATGGATAACACATCAAGTCAGAGTCCCCTGCATGTTCATGGATAACACATCAAGCCACTGAACTCTGACCATCCCTAAACTCACAAACTCTGTGGTCTCATGTGTGTCGTTAGCCAAAAGCAAAAAGAGGGTTAGCACACAGGCTTAGCATTTTCAAATCCCCGAGTTTCATTGCCACCATGCCCCTTACCAAAACAATGGATCATCGTATGACACCATTTTATTTTTAAGTTAGAATTAAACTTCCATGGCAACCGCTAAAGGTGTTGGTTTCCAAGTCTATCTTCCTCACTGGCTTCAGCATCTTTAACACAGCCATCAAGACATTTCCCTTGTATCCTAATTTGAATTGATTTATTTAAAAGAATCATGCTATCTTTGAAATCCAAAGGTCAACGCACTTGGCTCCAAATAACAGGTTCTAGGAGCATGCTCTCCCCCTTGTTTTATACCTGTGTGCCCTTGGACAATGAACTCATTTAGCCTCTTGGAGTCTCATTTCTTAAGATTTGTAACTGAAAATAAGAATGGCTACTTCATAACGTCAGGCTTAAAGATGAAATTTATTAATACCTGCAAAAGTAGCATGAGTATAATAAGCACATATCTCATCACCATTCTGCAAGGCTTCTGATAATGTTCTAAAACCTGTATTTTTATTTTACATGTATGTTTTGCCTACATCTACAGCTGTGTATTATGTGTGTGCAGTATCCAAGGATCTCCTAAAACTTGACTTACAGATGGCTGTGAGCCACGTTATAGATGCTGGAACTTGAACCCAGGTCCTCTGGAAGAGCAACGAGAAGCTCTTAACCACTAAGCCATCTCTCCAGCAATCTTCTTGATTGATATTTGTTGCACTCTCTTTTTTTGTTAAAATTAAATTATAAGGAATATATTTTTAAAATATCATATAAAACCACAAGTGTATACAATGTACATTATTTGCATAATGGGCAACTCTTCCTTAACAGGCAAAATATCAAGTAGTTCACAGTACAACAAGCCAATGAAGTATGATTTTTTGGGGGTGTATGGAGGGTTCAAGACAGTTTCTCTGTATAGCCCTAGCTGTCTTGGAACTCACTCTGGAGATCAGGCTAGCCTTGAATCACAGAGATCTGCTTGCCTTTGCCACCTGAGTGCTGGAATTAAAGGTGCGTGCTACCACCAAACGTCGAGGGATGGCTTTTTAATTATCAAAATGTATACCAAGCTAATGGTCTCTTAACCCTAAGTATGACCCTGAAAACTTTGTGAGACATGCTTAAGGAGTGTAGGGCTAGCAAGAGATTTACAGCTAGAAATGCTTTCTTCCTGCTCTTCATTTCAAGAGTTGCTAGAAAATTCCACATGCATGGCCTCAACAAAGCCATTAAAAGGCCATTTCAGAAACAGTACAGTGGCTTCTTAACTGCAACTGTGCTGTGGAACCTCAGGGTTACTCTAGCTCCTGAAGTAACCCAGGCCCCACCAGCTAAGGAAACAAAGCCTCCTACACAGTGGCAGTATAAGCACCACTGTCCTCCTTAACACTAGTCCCCAGCAAGTTCACCATCTCTGCCTGATCATCTGTGTTGGGAATGCCCCCATCCACAGTCAGCGTTCCCTAAGAGGCACAGATTTCCTTTCTCATCTAGAGATCAGGTTCTCCTACTACTTTATCTACATCCTCACCAAAAATAATACCTAAAGGATATGGGGGGGGGTTGTTCACGCCACCATCACTGGCTAAATTCATAGGAGGAAAATGTCTCTCAAACAATAGATTTGTTCCTTGCCTATACTAGGAGCATTTTCAATTATTTTAAAGCAATCTTGTAATGTTTCTGAAACCTTATTCAATACACTAGTTATATACCGGCCCATCTATGCAGACACATAGAGATATGCACACATAAATTAAGACAGATGCCTATAGGATACAGTGAAGCTCTGGTTTGTAAGAACTAAGAAGTGTAGCTAGAGAGACAGAAATTATTCTGCAGACATATGAAAGCTGTTGCATGTACAGCTTCTAGAACTGGAACCAGAATGTTTATTGAGCCTAGTAGCTAAATCTGATTTCGGGCTTAGGCTGTGACTTCAATATCAACATTTCCTTATTGTCACCTAATATCATGTGAGACCATGACTCTCGGATTGGTGTCTATCATTTTATCATCAAACTTGAACAAAGAACTATACAATCTGAGAACTTCAAAGTCAGCTACCATTTGTTAGTGCATGTTCACTTATGTGTAGCAAACCTGGATCCAGAAAAGTTAGAGGGCAGCTTAACTATCCAATTGTGTCACAGAGGCTAAAGAAAGACTCCAGCCCCACTATTCCTTAGGAGCCACACAATCATGGCAAGCTCCAGAGCTCATCTCCAAGGTTAACGGCTAGTCTCTATAGGGCTCCAGACCTTAACACAACTGACTCCATGATGAAAATACCATCCAGGACACAAAACTCAGCAGGTAGACAGTACCACCTGCCAAAATGAAAAGCAATACCTAATCTATCAAAGTCCAAACTCCTGGGAAAGTCTCTAAACCTAAGGACCATGTTTTTTGGCTTCTGTAACTCTTCTGGCTAACTGTTTTTAACTGAAGTATGTCAACCCAGGACATTAAGTTTGTTCTTAAAAGCTCTCCCTGAGAAAGATTTGAACACCCCAGTATAGTCACCAATCAGCTAATAAAGACTTTCTATTGGCTTAAATCCCTGTCTAGTCAGTCTTCTCTGGTGATTAGCCCACAATGCAGTCTGCCTTAACCTCTGGTTCTGTCTTGTGACTAGGGATCTCAAGAATTCGGGAGCCTAGACAATGCTTGCTTGACACTGTCTTCAGAAGCCTCATCTCATACGGAAGCAAAAATAGCTATATTGACTAGAGGAAGGGCATCGTTAGTGACATTGAGGAATCCCTAAGGGGTGCAAACTGGCAGTCTAGGACAAGTCACCACTAAAATCAGCCCCAGCTATAAATAAATCAGTTGTACTATATAAGATTTTGCCATTTTAAGAGATATTTTTAAAAAGTTGAGTAGTCACCATAAGTAACAAGTAGTAAACAATTCACTGTTGTAGTTTTCTCTAAATTGGCACTTGGATTTTCATATGACTATCAATAAATAGTGCTTAGTGCCACACATCACATTCTGCCTTGATTAAGTTCAGTATTGTCTTACTCATAAAGGGACTTAAGAAGGCCGAAATACTTGGTGAGATCAAGGGTGAAAAGTGAAAAAACTCAATACATACTAAGAAAGTAACCTTTGAGTCTAAATAGCTGAAGGGGAATTCTCGAAGGAATAGACAGAGCCCTTAGGTAAGGTCACAGCCAAATGGCAAAGAGATACTCATGGGAAAGTAATTATCACACCAAATGGTCAAAACAAAAGCACCTATACTGTTTGCATCCTGACCAAGACTGAATACAAAATGTGGGGTTCTAAAGAATATCAGTGATGTCTGATGATAAGACCAACACTATTCCTGATGGCCTAAGACTCTAACACAAACCAAGAAGTCAGGTAGGCACTCTGGTTACCCTTGACATTAAGAAAGAATACTCGTAATAATCCTACTATGGAAGAACATAAGGTGCCTAGGAATGAATTTAAGCATGGGGTGAAAGACGGGTAATGGGACCACAGAATATGCTGAACTAGTTAAAGAAGACACATTAAGACACAGAATGGAGCCAGGCATTGGTGGCGCACACCTTTAATCCCAGCACTCAGGAGGCAGAGGCAGGCGGATCTCTGTGAGCTCGAGGCCAGCCTGGTCTACAGAATGGGTTCCGTGACAACCTCCAAAGCAATACAGAGAAACCCTATCTTGAAAAACAAACAAAACACAAAAACAAAAACAAAGAAACACACACAGAGAATGGAAGATTTACTATTACTTACATGGCAATAATATTCCAAGTGATCTACAGAATGAATTTAATTCCCATCAATATTCTAGATTTTGTGCCATGTGGCACAAAAACAATATTGAATTTTATAATATTTTATAAAGCAGTAAAGAAAATTATGCCATATTCAGGAAAATGGATGGAACTGGGAAATATTATATGATATAACCTATCTTCAAATAGACAAATATTGCATATGCAGCTCTTATCTTCTAACATCTATCTATCTATCTATCTATCTATCTATCTATCTATCTATCATCCATCTATCCATCTATATTTCTGGAATGAGTATGGGTATAAGTAATGAAACTGAAAGGAAACCAAGAAAAGGGGGGAAAGAGGTCTCAATGACAAGGAGTGCAGAGGTGACAGAGCCCAAAGTGACAAAGCAGGAGGGAGGCCAGGTGAAGGAGAGATACCAAGCATGATGGATACTCTTGGATGTCAACTTGTCTACATCTGTCATTACCTAAAACCCCAAAATGGAGGTGTGTGCTGGCTAACTTTATGTCAATCTGACACAAACTAGAGTCACTGGAGAGAATGGAGTTTCAACTGAGAAAATGCCTCCATTAGATCAGGCTGTAAGCAAGCCAGTAGAGCATTTTCATAATTAGTGATTGATGGGGGAGAGCCTAGCCCATTGTGGGTGGAGCCAGCTCTGGTAGGGTGGTCCTGGGTTCTGTAAGAGATCAGGCTGAGCAGCATCCTTCCACGGCCTCTACATAAGCATCTGCCTTAGCTTCCTGCCTGTTTGAGTTCCTGTTCTGACTTCCTTCAATAATGGACTATGATATGGAAGTGTAAGTCAAATAAACCTTTTCCTCCCCAACATGCTTTTGGCCATGGTGTTTCATCACAGCAATAGTAACCCTAACTAATACAGGAGAACACACCTGTGAGGGACTTTTGCTTAAATTGAAGTAGAGAGATCTACTTCTAGTCTGGATATATGAAGTAGGAAAACAAACCTTAAATCCACATCTTTTGAGGTGGGAAAAATCCCACCTCTAATCTGTGCCATGCCTTCTGCTGGAAGCCTATATAAAGACACAGAAGAAGGAAGCCTTCACTGTTTGCCAGCTTGCTCTCCCCTTGCTAGCAAGTCCATTCCTTCACTTGCATTAAAGCCTACTTGTCAGGATTACAGCATATACTGAAGACCAGCTGGGACATGCAGCCATGTGGACTGAGCAACTTTGTTGGGTTACCTACAGCCTCTAAATCATTCTAATAAATTTCCTTTCTACATATAGAGAGTCATCCTATAAGTTCTGTTACCCTAGAGAAGCCTTACCAATCCACTAGGGAAAGGATTAACCAAGCAAAGTATGACAAAATGCCTTAAGGAAAACTGTTACTTGGTATGATAATTTTAAAAAATAACCCAACATTTAAATGTAAACAACAAAGTCCTGGAATCATACATCCAGGCATGTTAATGCCTATAATCCAGCATTTGTATAGAGGAATAGTGGGATAACTGGACTGCAGCCAGGTTGAGACCAATCTGGTTTACACAATGAGTTACAGGCCAAGCAGAGCTACCCAGCATGACATGACTGTCACAAAAAAACAAAAAAACAAAACAAAACAAAACAAAACAAAAAAACAAGCTAGGATCTGCAAAGATGCACAAAGAATGAACTTGGTCTTCTATTTGAGATCATATATAATGATCATAGAACTAAATAAATTCATTGAATATTAGGTCATGGACCTAATTTACATGGATGAAAATGGAACAGTCTTTGTGACATTGTACTGAAGTGAGTCAGGCATTATACCACAAGTATAGGAATAGAAGAAAAAACTGAACTCCATCAAAATAAAAACCTTTGTGAAGTAAAGTTATTACCAAGAAAATAAAAACTGTAGAACTGACAAAATGCAAATCCCATCTGTTAAGAGATTTCTCTCTAGAATATAAAGAATTCTTACATATCAACAAAAAAGGAAAAAATACAACTAACTTAAAAGATGGGCAGAGGAACTGAATAGGCATTTCTCAGAAGTATCATGAGTCACAAACAGAACCTGAAAATGGCTCAGCATCATCAGTCCATAGGGGGTTCAGATCAAAGCATGGTGGACAGCCTCCTGATACCCAGAAGAGTGGCTCTGATCACACAGATGGGGTGGAGAAGATATGTGTCAGTACAAACACAGAGAAACTGGGCCTTTGTATACTGCTGGGGAGAATTCAAAGAGAGAGCTGGAAAACTGAACTTCCTCATCAAGTTAAGCACAGTAACATCTTATGAACTGAGGCCTATTTGATGATAACTTGGTTTACACAGTGTTCCAAGCCAATCAGAGCTAGCTAACATGTTGATGGATTCCCCTACTGATTATATACCCCCAAAGAATTAAATTAGGTACTCAAATAAATACACACATGGGTGTGTTCACAGTACTACTGTTTACAAGAGACACAAACAGAATATCTGCTAGGGATGAATAGGCCAGTAAAATGTGTGGTGTCAAAACAATGCAATAACATCATCTATAAAAGGGAATACAGCACTGACACACACTGAGTGGATGCACTTCAGAAACATTACATTAAAGTCACCACTGTCACACTCAATGTGATTTTAATTATATGAAACATTAGGAAGAAGAAAATCAATCCATAGAGGGACATTGGTTCAGTTAGTGACTGCTTGCTGACCATGTGTGAGGCTCTGGGGATGATATGTAAGTAGTAACAATAATAATTAATCCACACAGGCAGAACTGATTGGTGTTTGCCAAGAGTAGCGGCAGGGTTGAGGGAAGCAGAAGAGGACTGGAGAGTTAGAGATAGGTAGAGATTTTCTCTACCAATAGGTAGAGTTTCTTCTGCATTGATGAAAATGTTCTAAAACAGAGATGGTAGTTACATAACACAGTGACTAGGTAAATGCCAAAAACTAAAATCTAAATATACATTTACTTCACTGAAAAACTAATATTAATAATAAAACATGCATATAACCAATGACAGGTAAGACAACAGAACTGAACATAAAAGAGAACATATTGGGGCAATGCTATTTCCAAACACTGCTATGCAGAGATGGGTAGATGCATCCCATCTGCAAGCAGCTAATAGCTTCAGGATGGGCATACAGATATGTAAACAAGGCCCCAATCACAGACGCACTCATGTCCCTTCAAGGTGCCATTTCAGATGCTAGGCACTAAGCACATCCCTTTGGCCCCACCAAAGTGAAGAAGGCATGCTCCTCTCCTCTCTCCAACATACAATTTCTTCCCAAGGACTAAAAGCTGACTTGCAGAATACAGCCCTATTCTTACAGAAGCCTGCATTTGTGTCTGGCCTCTGCTGCTACAGTTTCCCCAAGAGAGAGCACCTGATAATTCCAAGGGTTGCTCTGAGGATGCGATAGGCAGACTCAACAGCACCTCTACAAAAACGTGTAATTCAAAACTTTACCACTGCATCTAAGACAGGTACAAATGGTGTGAACAAAGAGGATTCCAGCAGTCACTGGCCATAGTAACCAAGAGAGCAAGTAACTTGTTTTGTCCTTCAGTTTTTTCTCTCAATATTTCTATCTTTTAGCTGCAAAATTATATCTTGTATGAAATATATAAAATATACAAATGTGTAAACTACAATTTAAACAACGAGAAAAAGAGGCAGTTGTTTTTCTTCATTTGCTATCTATCCCTCTGGCCCAAAATTCCCTGTTCTTGGTCCAGTTTGTAGGACACCTTTCTCAGTGTGCTGGGACAGCTGGATGTCAAAGGACCAGCCCTTGCTTTCTGAAAGTGGATCTCCTGCACTGCACACTGGCTTCAGGAAAGAATTTCTAATCTGATCCAACCACTGTCCTTAAAAGCAAACGACCATAACAGCAATGCCTTCCCGGGGCTTCCTCCTGAAGTAAATCACTACCAAGAACCAATGCTGAGCTGGGCAGGGAATTCATATATAGGCCACTGCCATCTTCTCCTCTCAGAAGACGGAGCTTGGGGTCTGTGATCTGTCCACCATCTTCTAAGAAGACAGGTCTCAGGGTCCGTGGTCTGCCTGCCCTGTCAGTTTTCTTTCAAAGCATTCCTCTAATAACTGAGTTGCAAAACAAGTTCAAAGGCAACAAAAGGCCAGGGTTGAGGGCTCACCTAAGACTTAGAGCTCAAATCCCAACCTCCTTCAGCTGAAATAAACTCAAAACCTCTATCTAAATAACTTACTATCAAGTGGCCTTAGACTTCAGTGTCTTAGAACAATCTACATAGTTACTGTGTGAATACATACTACTATAATACATTAGCTTTAATATTTTACTGGTTTCAATTCAATAAACTTTTATTTTGCAAGTTGTAGAAAGAAAAACCACCCAGATTCCACAACAGATCTATAAAAACAACCAACTACCACACAAGGCTCAGCAATTTTTATTTCTTTAAGAGGCAAAAAGCTTTGGGGCTGCAAGGTAGCAATTACTCTTACAGTAGTAGAGGAATACTAAAAACCCTCACACTGGCAGTGAACGAACAGTGTGCTGTTCACTGCATGCACACTGTGTTAACACAGGTTTGAAAGAACCAGATTTAAATTCAGAACTATGGATACAAAGCTTTAAGACTGTCAAAGAGATCAAGTCCCGGGTAGGAGCCTGTAATTGAATCTTGATCTCTAGTTTTTCAAATTCAGTTTGAAGCTTTGTTGAATTCAACACACCTTTGTTATGCCCAATGTAGGGGTCAGGCTATGCAGGAAGCCAAGGGAACAGCCACATTAAAGAGAAGGATCATTTCTATGCCTAACTGTGGAGAGAGAGGACTGAGAAATAAGCAAGGCACAAGTGCAAAGAGCCATGCAAGGAAGGAGGGGCCTGTCTGAGGCCCTCCTTTTGCCTTGAGGTTTGTGACTGACACTGTGTCTTAGCATGGACTGGGCTTATAGTCCAGATGTTTCAAGCAGATGGTCTTGGTATATCTAGACAACAGAAATGATGAACAAGTAAGGTAAAAGACCTAAGTGAAAAGGTACAGGTTGATTTTTGGAAAAATTAAAGTTCATTCTCAGTTCCAATCTAAATCAAGTAGGTTTCTGAGAGCTTGCAGGGGTGGTGGTGGTTAATGCTCTCTGAATTTGAGTTAGGAGCAAGATTCACCTGCACTATGCATGGAAAACACCTATGGTTGTTAACAGTACTGAAATTCAACTTTCTGGGTTAGTCTTCCATGTTAGACTGGGAGTAGAATATGTCCATGGGTGTACCTGTTTATACATGAGCCAGGACCCTGTAAGCAACAAATCTTAAGAGTGATACAAATGCAACTCAGTAATACTGAGGAAGGGCTTCAGATGAATACCTCACACCTAGAATCCCTGTAAGTAATAGCCACAACTGAGACAAAAGCATTTCAAAGCCATGCACATCTGTGCTTGAATGAGGTATGTGTGCATACAGAGCATATGGCTGTGTGGGCACACACATGTGGAGGCCAGAGACTGTCATTGGGTGCATTCCCTAATCACTCTCCACCTTAAATACTGAGTTGCAGTCTCTTACGTGATGGCTGATTCAGTTAGTTTAGCCAGACTGCCATTCCCTACTGTCACTGTTCAAATGTTGGGATTACAAGTGGTCTGTCATGTCTACCCTTCATCTATGAGTCTAGAGATCTGACGTGTGAGCCCCAGTTTAAAGCCATCCCTTCCCGGGGTGTTCTGTCTGCTGCCTATTGGGGTATCAGGTAGGTTAATGCTCCCCATACATCATGCAGTGTGGAGACTCCACTGTTAAGCTTATAGCAAACTCAAGGGAGGTTTCTGGGAAAGGTCAGAAGAAACAGGTGCCCTTAATTCTTAGTGGAACCCTCTAGTGATCTTACACAATGCAAAAACTTCTCAATATTGTCCCTACCAAGTAATAGTATTTAAATTACATTTGAATCACATCTTGGGATGAAATGCAAAGGATGTTGTTAAAGAATACTATTCAGGTTTATAATTTGGGTAGCAAAGAATAAAAAAAAAGACAGATTGTTCATCATAGGGCAACTCAGCGGAGCCATTAGAGACCACTCTGAGAGCAGAGCTCACCATGGCTCTGAGTGTTTGGAGACATTAGGGGAGTTATTGCCACATTCTCTCCTGCCAACTTTCTCCACTCTTTGGAAGGGTTACAAAAGGGAAGGATGAGCAGGGGCTTATGGCTTACATGGTAGAGTGCCTGCCCAGCATGAGAGAGGCCTTCGTTGGACCCTAGTACTGCAGAAACAAGGCATGGTAGTCCACTCTTGTAATCACAGCACTCAGGAAGCACACACGAAGCTTAGGAGTTCAAGGTTATCCTTGACTACATAGCAAGTTCCCAGGCCAACAAGGGTTATATGAAACCTTGTATCAAAAGAGAGAGGGAAGCCAGGTGGTGGAGGTGAATACCTTTAATCCGAGCACTCTTGTGAGTTTGAGGCCAGCCTGGTCTATAAAGCAGTTCTAGGACAGCCAGGGCTACACAGAGAAACCCTGTCTTGAAAAACTGAAGAAATAAAAAAGCCCCTTGCTTTGCTTGCATGCAAGCACCCACTGTTACTAATGGAAGCTGTCCATCAACCAAGGCCCAGTAATTTTCTAAAATGAACTTAAATTTTACAAAGGCATTTTGCTTGCTAATAATTTTCTGAGCCGACCAATGGCCATGACCTGATAATAATGGGCTTGTGATGACTAGTTGTGTGTAATTTGCATCTCTGCCTTCGCTAAGCCCCACAGAATAAGCCAGCAAGAAAATGAGAGTTCCTATAGTCAGGTCATGTTTACACAGCCATGTTTGCACTCTCTGAGTGTGTGTGTGTGTGTGGGGGGGTAACAAAGGGGGGGCCACAGCAGACTAAGGGCTGGATAACAAGGAAGAGCACTAACAAGGAGTCCGGACTCTGTCATCTCCTTAGTGCTTGAAGTCAGGTGCACACCTCCAGCACAGGTGGGAAGGCCTAGAGAGCTGAGCTAAGCTGGCACCTTCTCAGTGACAGGACGACTTTCTCATCTCGGCACACTGTTCCCTGGACCTCAGAAACAACTGGCAATAATTTCAAAAGCCACCCCCATCCCGCCCCCCACTCCCACCCCCACTGCCCCAGGTGTTTGACATGCCTGCATTAGCAGCACTTGGGAGCCTGAGACAGGACTCCATTGAGCCTGAGACAGAACTCAATTCAAAGTGTCTTCTTGATCACTTCCACCCTGGTTTTCTGAGAAAGGGAATCACTGAGCCTGACGCTCTCCCACTGGCTAGACCAGCTGGCCAATGAGCACCAGGGATCCACCTGTTTCCAGTCTCCCGTTACAGGCATATTTTACCAAACCTAGGGGTTTCTGTGCTTTCCCCTGGCTGACAGGCTTCTGAGCACTGGTCTAAGCTCCAAGGATTCTAGAATAGAGCTGTAGGCTGAGATTCCCTAAAATTGTGCTGTCACCCTAGGGGGCTTGTCACATCAGTATTTGAGCCCTTTAGAAAATGTTGACTACCAGATTCCTGGATCTGCTCCTTTTTTCATAAACTTCCCATCTACCCCTCCACCCCAACATGGCCAAATGTTCCACTAGTTTTGCTGTGGATGTTCCTGTATCAATTCAGAGGGGTGGGCAACAAAGAACACAATAATCTATGGCCAGGAGACAGCTTGGTGGTGGATAAAGTACCTGCCTGGTGACCTAGTCTGGATTCCTGGGGGCATATATAGAAGCAGGAACCACAGCTCCTAAGGAAAATGCAGGACAGATAGGGGAGAGTCCGGGAGTTTGGGGGCTAGAGATGGCAAAAAAGACCTTGTCTCCAAACAAGGTGGAGTGGGGAGGGCGAACACCTCGAAGCTGTCCTCTGCCCTCCACACACATCATATACACACACTAGCACAACACACATATAACAATGCATACACAAAAGAACAAACAGCACTAACGCTATGGAAAAAATGAGCACATTCAAGATCCTTTAAGTATAGTTTATTTGTAGTTACTTTAAGCCCAATAAGCTGAAACTTAATTTCAGTATAATATTTTAAAATGGAGAAGAAAAAGTAACAAGGCATTAGCAGAGTGCCATAAATTTTATCCTGTTAATGGATATTTAATATACTTCAACTAACAGAGATGACTATAATTTGTCTAAAAATAGTCCTACAGTTTTCCTCATAATAAATCAATTACTGTACTTCCATAGCAACAGAATGGGATTTTATATAATATAAAAATAAGCACTACATGAAGAAGTCTGTGCAGTTATTGCATTTCTTTCTATGATCATTAGCTCCTGTGATAGTTCAATACAAAACACTATGAGCCTAAGTGCAAAACAGACAGGCGATAAAAATCTTTCAGAAAAATATTTGTACATGTGTATATGAGCATGCGTGTATTCGTCTGTAGGATGTATTAATGTATTCATGTAGTTCTGTGCACATGCATATGTGCCAGTACAGAGGCCAGTAACTCAATTCAAAGTGTCTTCTTGATCACTTCCACCCTGGTTTTCTGAGAAAGGGAATCACTGAGCCTGACGCTCTCCCACTGGCTAGACCAGCTGGCCAAGGAGCACCAGGGATCCACCTGTTTCCAGTCTCCCGTTACAGGCATATTTTACCAAACTTGGCTGTTACTGGGTGCTGGGAATATGAACACAGCCTTTTATGCTTGTGTGGCAGGGACTATACTTAGTCTCATGAGTCCAGGATCAGTTAATAAAATCACAACATATATTTCTGTTGATAGCCAAGAAAACAGCAACAAGCTAGAAGCCTCATTACTCCTGAAATTGAAAGCTGGATCTGTGAATAGCTGCTTCATGTCCTGAAAGTACACACAGTGGGTCAGATCTCTTACCACAATAACTCCGCAAGAGGGGTTGATGTCTCTAGAAAGACTAGGTACAAATGATGCTAGGAAGATAGGGGTCCCCACTAGCCTGCAGTAGGCCTGACTAGCATCAAAATGTTACATGTTTTACAAACATGTGTGTAATTCCCAAAACTCTGACTCACAATAATAAAATTAACACAACTTTATTCCACACTTTAAGATATTCAATACTCCTTTTCATGCCACTGAATCTTGGAATGTAATTATCATTGAGTACTTTCCACTCGACAATACCATCTTCTCCACTGGCTTACCACTTGCATTAACCCAATATTCCCCCACTCTCTATGAGAGGCTTATATACAAGGGGCTTAAAATAGACACAAGTATTATTGCTGTTGGAAGGTGGACAGCATGAGCACCTAGTCTATGACAGCTCTAACTGCACAGTCATTAGTTCAGGCTACTACTGCCCTTCAGTGGTTGGGGGAAATGCTGGATTCTCTTAATTTGTGCTTCTTCACCCTCTCTGCTTCTCTTGATCCCCAGAGCCACATTGTTCTTATTAATGTCAGTCCCAGGAAGAAATGTTCTTCACAACAGATAGGCTTCAAAGGGAGTTAAACCTTCCTTACAGACTAGGGCACAGGGGTAGAGCAGTATATAGAGTTTTGTTAAGCTACCAGTGCTTCAAGTTTACTAAACTCATTACTTGTAAAATAACTTAATAGATCTGAGGAGGTACAGCTTATCAAAATCTAGTGAACAAAAGTAGACTGAAGCAACGGGAAACACACACAAATGTGTGTGTGTGTGTGTGTGTGTGTGTGTGTGTGTGTGTGTGTGTGTGTGTATGTGTGTGTGTGTGTGTGTGTTTTCAAACTTGATACATACACAGGCTGTTATGGTCACTCTTCTCCCCTTGCAAACAGTATTGCTTATTTCCCAGCATCTCTCATTGTGGGATGCAACACTGTGTGGGGCTGCATGAATGCACATAGGAGTGTAAACAAAAAAAAAAAAAAAAAAAAAAAAAACTGGGCAAGAGTAAAAGGCTTTCAAATGTTTGTTACCAAAAATTAACGTGAACACAAACACAATGAATCCTGGATGTTTCTGGTAGCTCTTGCTCATGCAGTATCATTGACTTCACTGCAGCCTTGGTTCTGAATACACAACTTTGCACTGAGCCAGGCCATCCAACTCCAACAAGCACTGCCTGGAGTGCCAGGGCTCAGATCAGAAACTAAAGTATATGAATAACTGCACTGCGGTGATTTCAATGAATGAACAAAGTTTTCTGCTCTTACAGAAACACAATGGTCTAATTATGGAGAAAAGGCTTTATGTTTTCCTACCAAACATCTTCAGCATGTAAGTATGGAATTAGCATGAATTTGGGTTGCACTGTGTTAGCATGTTTGATTTTTAAAACCCTTGAATTGCTGATTTGAATTTCATTGTTAAAATGTTGTTAAATTATGGTTTGGATTAGAACAGAACTTTCAACCATTTTTTCTGAGTTGGCTCTAAACACATTTCTGCCACTTGGTACTACATATTTATGTGGCATTGTTTGCACTGACAATTTTTAAAATAAAAGTATCAATCAACTATGAAAAGCCTTGAGGCATTATGTAAGACAGTGTCAAATATTCAGCCAGGCTAATTCTTTATTTGGGAAAAAAAAAACCCTAAGCATATCTATTTCATTAAATATGCACCTTTGCTTGTCTTTAATAAATGGTTAAATTATATGCAGACAAAAGAATTGTTTAAACAGATTTCACCTTTGCTAGTCTTTAATAAATGGCAAAATTATATGCAGACCAAAGAATTGTTTAAATAGATTTCTTACCAGTTAATTTCTGGTTTGTATCCCTGGTTTAAATACCTATGTACCCGAGGTTATGTAACACTTTCTGATAAAAAGGAATCAAGAGAGGGAAACATTAAAAAGCCCTGGTTTCTTTGTTACTCATTAGAGAGGAAACATCAATAATATCATGAAACATTTCCATTTCTACTTTTGAGTGCTATAATACAAAGTATTACTCAAGGAAACGCTTCCTATTTCTTCAGGTTTTCATGCAAATTAACATCCTGCTGCCTTTGCAGATGACACCCACATGTAGCCAGAAAGAGAACTACTCTAACAGCCCGGGGTGCAACTTAGAGAATTGGACCTGGTCTGTCTGATTGGTGAGGTTATCTCTTTGTCTGTCTGTCATTCAGAAACTGTTCCAAATGCACATAAGTAGGCCCAGAACATAAAATAAGAATAGAAACCAACAAAAGAAAGCTCTAAACAAAATTCCAGCATAAGATCATGGCTTCCTTCTATGCTATAATTTCTCTGTCAAAAGACAAAACTTGAAAATAAATCAGTTTAGTGTAAAACATCTGAAGAAGTTCTTTGTATTCAACAAATTTGCAAAACCAATTCAGATACCATGCTTATAAATTACATTTTAAAAAATCACAATATAATATGATCTAATTTTATTGTTTTACAGTGGATTTTTCTTTTGGACTAGATTACAGTAAATACATTCCACAACACTCTTCAGTTTCTGACGAACTCCTATAAATACATTAGTGTTTGACTTAAGTTTTCCATAGACAGCTATTTGGGAACCTAATCCCCTGCATTAGAGCCACAAGATTTCCTCTGACAGGTGTTCACAAGAATGCCTTGGACATCTCAGATGACTGGCACCACTTTCACACATGTAAGTCCTTCAGAGAGTCATCTCACACCAGCCAAGTTCAATTAGCCTTATGGTCCCTTGAGAGGAGCTAGTTACACTATCCAATAGTCATATGACTGTGCAGTAGTAAAAAAAGTCTGAAAATGCCATCTCTGTCTCTTTCTCTCCCCCCACAAACACACACATGCACACAGACAAAACTCAATATATATTATACTCTCATTCTATTATATAGAAATACATGGTTGCATAATTGACATATCATATATTACTATATGTGTGTACACACACTCATGCACACACATGCATAAACACACACATGTGCACACACACACACACCCCTCCTGACTTTACTTTATAAAGACTACTTTATTTGAAGCTCTAAACGAAACTACCAGTGAGTTCTGAGAAAAATGAAAAGATCAACTTTACCTATCAGACCGACCACAACACAATTCAATTAATTTGTAACAAAAGACAGGGAATGCGTTAAGCAGTAAACTTATTTCCATAATAAAAACAGAAAGATTGATTTACCTACTGAATACACTGAAGTGATCTTAGCTTCATAAATTCTGAGACAGCAGAGCTGAAACATATGATGGAATACACATTCTAAAAACGAGGGGCGATACATACAGTCTGGTTGAGAAAAGCACAGTAGTCTTTGCTGTGCTCCCACTGCACAGCTGCAGCACAAGTGGCAAGACCACGCCCCTACAGACATCACCTCAAAGT
This sequence comes from Cricetulus griseus, assembly GCF_003668045.3. Taxonomy (NCBI): domain Eukaryota; kingdom Metazoa; phylum Chordata; class Mammalia; order Rodentia; family Cricetidae; genus Cricetulus; species Cricetulus griseus. Next base: position 121,436,370 of record NW_023276806.1, on the reverse strand, counting down.
CCACCTTGGGCATGTTACTAAACCTCTCTCCACGCCTCAGTCTCCACCTAAAATGAAGCAACTAATACAGGTTAAGCATCCCTAATCCAAAGTGTTCTAAAGCCTAAAGTGTTCCAAAGTCAAAAATGTGTGAGCACTGAGGATGCTGTAAAAGCTCCAGACCCACGTTTCCAGATCAGGATGCTCAGTCAGGAAAGGGCTCACAATATTTAAGACTCGGATATTCCAAATATTTCTGGTCCCAAGCATTTCCGATGAGGACCCCCCCACACCCCGCGCCTTGTAGTATCTGCCTCTCAAGACTGTCCTGTTTAAGGGAATGAGTTGTCATGCAGCAAGTGCTCACATGCTCAGCTTGCCAGATCAGCTACCTGGTGTCATCACCATGGCCCCATAGCTGGAGCAGACCTTCCTCTACTGGCCTAATTGGTATAGACCAGATATAAACCATTACAGGTTTGGAACTGTCCATTTCCAGGTACAGGTAAGTAGTACATAAGGAGTAAGGTACAGACAACCAAAACAGTAAATGCTGTGTGTATGGAGTGAGCCAAGAACTCTGCTTACATCAGCTGAGCTCATCTATAGTCAGGACTCGCTGGTGAGACCAGGCAGGACTTTTTATTGTTGAATGAGATGCTCCTCTTCCACTCATAAAACATTTGGATCTTGCAGGCAACCACAGAAAGTTTCCTCACAAGGCCAAGCAAAGCTTGCCCAGTGCATAACAGCTACCTAGTAGCCTGTTCAAGTCAAAACAAATAGGCATCTTGTTGTGTGCTCCCAGATATAGTCATTAACAGTACTGTTGCTCCTTCCCCATTCAACAAGACTTCTCAATTTTAAAATCCAGAACAATGGCTAACCATCAGGGATGGCTACATTTTCCTACAATTTACCAGAACATACAATTACCACAGACTTCAGTACAGAATGTGACAACAGAAAATGGATTTCATCTTCACTCTTTTGTATACAATAAGTTTGAAATTCTGAAATATAATATGAAGGGTGTTTACACAGCCACAGGAAATCTTTCCTATCAGTTAGCCTTTACACCTGAGAATTACTCAGTGTGAAGAAAACTGATCACCTACTCAGTAGTGCATGACAAGTGTATTCCACGCTGTGGCAGGGTACTACTGTACTTTGGGGTGTGCCAGATACAAGTGAGCGGAAACACGCCATTCCTTGGAAGACCCCTGCAGGAAGTTTTATTTTGCCTAGGAGAAGTCAGGACTATTGTCACAATTCTATTTGCCAAAAGAGCCTGTTTACTTACAAAAACGGGCTACAGGGGACTAGAAGAAAGGCATTTCTATGGAGCTGTCTCTTGCTTTCTTCCTTTCTCTCCACTCCTTTCTTACTCCCCCTGAGAAGCGCCTCTGCTGCATGTTTGGCTTCTAAGGGCCTGATGAGACCCTGGATGCTACAGTGAATGCTGAGGCCTGAAAGAAGTATTTTTTCTCTTCCACTCTTTGACTCAGAAATTCTGAACACAAGAGGATCCATTCAAGGCATGATGGAGTGCCTCACAGATGCAGCAATATGTTCCCAGTTGGCAAACAGAGACCTGTTTGGACAGTGACTACAGCATCCACTCAGCAAACATCAGCTTTCCAAGGAGTTCACAGGAGAAAGACGGAGATGCTGTAGGCCCCTTTTTCAGACTCCAGCTCCAATTTGGGACAATCTTTCTAAACAAAAGGCCTTTGTTCCCAAAGTCACAATTCAGTGGGTCCCAACTGCTTTCCTAGAAACTATATCCATCTATTCACAACTGAATTTGGGCCAAAAATCATTTGTAAAGATCTGAAAGGACAAGAAAGTGATGGGAAACACCCCGGTTTCCATCGGTACAATAATAGAGGAGGAAATGACTAGGAAGCGCTATACACCAGGCAGCAAGGGGGCAGCTAGAGAGGAAGGCAGCACAGTGCCTTCTCAAGAGCAGGAGTGTTGGTAGGGCTGCAAGCTGAAGAACACAAGATCAGAGGAATTAATGAGCAAGTAAAACCACCAACTTCCAGTCAGGCTATGTTCCTCTGTGGAGGTAGTTCCTCTTTCCCTACAGGTTTTCAGAAGAAAACACTTACACAGTTTCATTAAAATTGTCAGTTCTGAAATATAGCAACACTGGTAAGAGTTCTATTCAGCCAAAATTTCACCAAATCCTCCATGACTCAAGAAAATGAACATGGAGCAGACACACTTGCCTGGGCTCTCTCCCGACTCTGGGCATGACTTGCTACCATGACCAATGTAGCCAACGATGGAAACCTTCACTGTGACATTTTTATTAGCCAAAATGCAAGGACTAAAATTCAGACAAACCTGGGACTTAGATCAGTGCGTGAGCATTTACCTAGCACTCACAAGGCTCTGGGTTCAGTCGCCAGCACTGCACACAAGCAAACAAGAATTTTAAAAGCTTTCATTTTGAAAACAGGGAATGTTAAAGGAGAAGGAGAGAAGAAAGGCCATATCTTACAGAATATGAGGGCACCCACAGTCCATACTATGTTCTCATCATTTGTTAAGGGTTGATTCTCCACCAATACAATGAATAAAGGGCAAATATCAGAACCCAGACAACTCCCCACAAATGTATTTCAAAGGGAACATTCTAATTGGGAAAATGACTGCAGTTCAGCGGCCTGCTTTTGTACAGATCACAAGCAAATAGTTTTCATATTTTTGTCTGTTTGTTTAGTTTTGGTTTTGTCTTTAGAGACAGGGTTTTCATATGTAGCTTTGGCTATCCTGGAACTCATTCTGTAGACCAGGCTGGCCTCAAACTCAGAGATTCACCCGCCTGGGCCTCAAGTGCTGGAATTAAAGGCCTGAACCCACCACCCAGCCTAGTTTTCATATTTTTAAAGAGCTACAAAAGAAATACAGAATATATGCATCAGAGAATACATGTCTACAAAGCAGGATGTTTTCTTGCCCTTCCTAGAATGATCTTGCCAATCCCTGTGCTAAGCCACTACAAAAGTCTTAAATAATTATTCCTGGTTCTGCTTGGGACAAATGAAGAATGTGTTTTCAAATAATGCCCATCAGGGTCAAATGTCTGAGCCCTAGAGAAGATGACATGCAAGAGTTAGAATGGCAGTGCCCAGCCTGGAATCCATTCACTCAATGACAAGCAGTTATTAAGACAACCCTAAGACTTTACAATAAGACAAACCCTTCATCCTCTGGAAAAAGACACGATAAATCCTACAACTTGCAGAATGCCTGACTTATATAACAGGCAGGGGAATAACCACTTTCCTTTACAAGAGAGTATTTGCTGACCTGAGAGTCAAGGCTGTGAAGAAAGTATACAGAGAGGTAGGAGGGGCTTTACTGTATCATCTGGATACAGTAAAGTTCACTAGTTTTCTTGGAGAAAATGCCAGAGGAAATACAGACCAAACAGGGAGACATCCAAGGAGATGTCAAATATGCTTTCTCCTCCTGTATGATGCTCTCAGGCATCCTCATGAAGACAGTCAATATTCTATTTTTAACATCAACTTATTTCCCTTTATGTATGTGCGCACATTTGAACATCTATGCATGTGAAGGCAGGCATAGAAATGTTATGTAGAAGACAGAAGTCAGGCTTGGGTACCTGTCCTTACCTTCGAATCACTTCAGAGGGGACCCTGTTGTCAGCGTGCTTCGTACACCCTGCTCGTCCTGCTAGCTTCCAGTCTCTGCCTGCTGGACCTGTCTCTGTTTCCCACCTCTGTGGGAAAGGCTCTAAGGTTACAGCATTTGTGTGGGCCCTGGAGTTTCAAACTCTGAACAAACTCTGATTTCAGGCAAATACTTTTACCTGCTGAAGCATCTCTCCATCACCAACAGTCAATTTTTTTTATCATTTTTTTATTTGAATTAGAAACAAGATTGAATTACACGACAACCCCAGCCATCCTCCCCTACCACATCCCCAACTAAAACCCTACCTATCACATATCCTTTCTTCTATTCTTCCCCTGACTCAACCTTTCTGCTCCCCATGACCTCTAGATCCTTCCTCTTCTTCCCTTCTCATTCTCGTAGCTCCCCCACCCCCTTTCCCATGCTCTCAATTTGCTCAGGGGATCTTGACCCTTTCCCTTTTTCCAGGGGACAATGTTTGTCTCTCTTAGGGTCCTCCTTGTTTACTAGTTTCTCTGGCAGTGTGGATTGTAGGCTGATAATCCTTTACTCTATGTCTAAAATCTACATATGAGTGAGTACATATCATGTTTGTCTTTTTGTGATTGGGTTACCTCGCTCAGAATGGTTTCTTCTAGTTTCATCAATTTTCCTGCAAATTTCAAGATTCCATTGTTTTTTTCTGCTGACTAGTACTCCATTGTGTAAATGTACCACATTTTCTTTATCCATTCTTCAGTAGACGGGCATCTAGGCTGCTTCCAGTTTCTGGCTATTAAAATAGTGCTGCTATTACAAACTAATCAGGTGTGTGTGTGTGTGTGTGTGTGTGTGTGTGTGTGTGTGTGTGTGCACATATATATGTATGTGTATATGTATATGAAATTCTAAATATAACTTCTAGCCAAGGTATTGATTGTATCATCAAAAACTCAGGGAAAGCTACCAGACAAAAGATAGGTTACACCCAGTTAGCACCAAGCTGCCAATACACGTCAAGGAGTTCACACCAGGATGTCCCAGACACTACATGAGAAATACACTAAGAAAATATTTCTTGCATATTTTAAAGTCAAGTTTGTCTGGGCATTCTGTGTATTTGCTGGTTAAATGGTACCTTTACCAGACACAAAGAAGACATTAACATCTGTTAAACAGCTGCCAGCACACACCTCTCCCAGACAGGAGGATGAGAAACTTGGGAGGACAAGGCTGCTCATTTCATCACAACTTTAGGCAAAGAATGGTACAGAATGAGGGTTCGTGACCCAGCTGGAGGTTGCTGTTGCCCAACTGCAGGGAAGGAAGGAGGCCAGTGCAGGGGAATCTGGGGGAGGTAGTCACTCAAAGACTGCTGCTCTGTCTCTGGAGGTCACTTACAAGATAACTGGTGATGACACTGCTGGGAGTTAAGCAAAGGGCCCACCCCATTGCATATGCTGTCTTCATGCCAAGTGTGGGTATTAGCAGTGCTACTTTCTCTTCTTTGTAAAGTAGAGAAAGAAAAGAAGGTTGGGGAGATGGCTTGGTTAGTGAAAAAAAAAAGCCCAAAAAAGAAGAAAAAAAGTGAATGAAATCTGAAGAACACTGAAGGTCAACCCCTGGTCCCCAGACACACACACATACATGTGCACCTGTACACATATTAGGGGGGAGGGTGGAGAAAAGAAAAGACTGACTGGCACTCCAGGGACATGGAGACTAGCTAAGATGGGACAGGAAAGCTCCATCCTGTGTTTCCCCATGGAGCCTTCCCTGAGAGGTGCCTTGTCAGGACACAGACTCTGGGCCAGGTTTCCATGGAATGTACCAACACTTCTTCCCTGTGCCAACTTCCAGGGACTGGCAGAAGCAATGGGCTCTAAGAACATGGCCAGAGTAAACGGCCACTCAAGGACATGGGCGTTAAGTGGAGCATTTGTGAAGTTCTGTTCATAGAAACCCACGAAGATGCTGGGTTTAGCTAACAAGGCTGTCCAGACTCAGACTCTGCCCATGTGTGCACAGTGTGGAGACTGTAGTGGCAACACCTGCCACCATAACAACCCTTTAATTGAAAGCATGAGTGTACTCAGGGAGAAAGCACTCAACACTTCTCCTAGCACCATCCACTTCTAGAACTTTATTTTCCTATTTCTTAAATTATTATTGGGGGTGGGGAGGCATGTGCCATGGTAGACATGTGACAACTTTCAGAAGTCAGTTCTCTCCTACCTTGAGTTCCAAGAATCAACCTGAGGTCATCAGGATTGATGACAGGTGCCTTGACCCACCAGCAGGCTAGTCCTGTTTTACTTTACAAACTAAGGGCATATGTACCACTGCAGTGATTCTTATTGGTGAAACAAATGAAATGTTCTCCATGGTGAGAACAGTGTGATGGTGTACCTGGGGCAGCTCCACCTACCCTCCCTTGGCATGCTAAAAACACAAACACTTCTTCCTCTTCCTGTTCCTTCTTCCCTACTGGGGATACCTAACATAGGGAATCTGAGTTGGAGTGGGATAAGGAGACATCTATATGGACATCAGAGGATGCTCACATACCAGAGTGGAAGGTGCAGAGTGCTGGACCTAGGAAAACCCATCTATGGCAGAGCTCTGGATCTAGGAACACAGCATCTATGGCAGAGCTCTGGATCTAGGAACATAGCATCAACAGCAGAGCTCTGGATCTAGGGACACAATGCCCATGGCAGAATGCTGAACCTAGATATACAGCATCTATGGCAGAGCTCTAGATCTAGGAACACAGTACCCATGGCTGAGTGCTGAACCTAGGAACACAGCATCTATGGCAGAGGCTGGACCTAGGAACGCAATGCCCATGGCAGAGCGCTGGACCTAGGAACACAGAATGCATGGCAGCAGCTTGACAATGGCGTCAGTCTAGATGGGGGTAAAGTGGAGGTCTGGGCAGAGGGATATAGGACAAGAACCAAGGGGTGAAGCTGAAGAAGCCCTGAGGTTGGTCACAGGGATAAAGGGCCATACATGTCCCTATCACAAATATTGTGGGAGTTTCAAAATCAAGCTTGGCACAATAAAAATAAAATGAAAACACTATGTGGTGTAGCATTTGTTATAAAGTGTTGGATCATTTCATAAAGACTGATATCAACTGACAAAAATAACTTCACACCACCTCACCACCTCCATCTGGACATTGCTCTCTCCACCCCAAATGTGCTCCTGAGAACCCCTAACAAACACAGACTGTGGGCACGGGGAGCATACTATTTAGCACACGTGTTGTTCGAAGTCATCACTAGCAAAAATGGCTTTGTATCTTGCAGCACAACATTTTTCTATCACTGATTTGACTTGTGAGTCATGATTTGACTTAAAATAACTTGGACTTTGCTTTCTGTCAGGTTTCACAAACTCAGGTTGGCTTCTCTTCTCAATCAAGATTTATTTGTGACCTGGGAAACAAATTCTGTAAGGCTCTTTCTTCATAGCTCTGATTAGCAACCAGCCAGCTAAGAAGTCTGAAGAAGTCATTACCTCACCAAGGCAACTCAATAGCATAAAAGGTTTCTTAGCAACAGGGTAGTCACAGTAACCATTCACCATGGTGTAAGAATTAGGTTGTCCACCCCGAGTTGAGACCTGAGCAATATTTTCAACTCATTAAATCTATAGGCTCAAGGTAACCCCCGAACTGGCAATGTCCCATGTTATCCATTTATGAACTCTTTTAGATTCTGTGGTGCTAGATTATGATGTGTTTACAAACAGTTCTAATTCCTCCAATGTTCTTGATGCCCTTCTCTCTAACAGGAAGCCAGGTTTGTGGTTCATAATTATATTCTTTCCATACAATAATCTTTCTACACAGTTACAAGTGCCTCAGATAATTCAGATTAGTGGACTTCAGAGAAGCCGTGAGGCATTATTCAGATACAACAAAATAAAACCTTTAGTGTGTGCATCAAGGATTCTAAATTCCATTTCACAAGCCAATCATTTCTTTTTTAAATTAAGTTATGATGGTTTCAAATTCACTCCAAATCCCCAAGAAACAAAAGAATGGTAGTTTGCTATGAAGGCAAATGTGTGCAGCCATTTGCCTACATATTACAGAAGACTAATAAACGTTCTCCATGCAAACAGGCACTAATCTAGAATTTGTATGAATGACAGTGTCAAAAATAAACAGCATATATTATATGTGCTGACAAATATCTATATTGAATCTCAATCAAGAATTCCATGAGCTATAGGCCTAGGTGGAGCTCTACCTCTGCTAAGAAGAGACCAAAGAAGGGGAACTAATGTCATGGGATCTCTAATTCATAAACCCAAGAAGGGGAATTAATGTCATGGGATCTCTAATTCATGAAAAGCATTGTTTTCCACAAATGTTATGGTTTCATGCTGGGAGCTTCTTCTCAGTCTGTCTCACACTGTGAAGTAATATCCTGAAGACACACAGGACTGATGACTCAATGTGACCATTGTCATGTGGGTGCCACCACACCTGCCCATGCCTTCGTTCTTGATGGGTAAGCCTGCTGCGACAAGAGCCACACCTTACATTTCCATTACTTCGGTAGGGTTCTCAAGTGGCCTCTGGAGCACCTGGCAAGCCCTGAACCTTCAGCAGTGGCTGCTGGTTAAACAAATGTATCCATCAGTGTTAAGCTACAAGTGTGTAGCTCTCAGCACAGTTGTAAACTTCTGTCTGTTCACCTGTAACCTGTCTTGACCCTAAAATGTAACCATTTTTTCCACTCCCTGTTTGGTGTATACTACAAATTTTTCAAAGGATGACAGTTTTGGAAAGACTGTATTGGTCTCCCTTTTGCAACAATAACTTGCTGCTATTTTCTTACATGGGGAAATTTTTAGAAATCAAAAACATCTTCCTTCCCAACCCAGAGTGCCAGCACAGGAGAAGCAAAGACTCCCCTGCCCCAGCAAGGCTGACAAATCAGGCTTCCCAAGTCAAAGTCACTGCCTCTCCCTGGTTGAGGCCAGGCAGAAGAGGTGCCAAACATAGCAGTCAATAATGTCATGGGGCCTGGGGAACAGGAAATGACCCCACGCAAAAGGTTCCAAGTCAAGCAAAATAAGAAGTCCGTCCACAGAAATGGCCTGCTAAGAACCGTATATGGGACCATCTGCCACACAGAAGCAGTGTCTTGCGACTCTTATACTTGAGACTAAGCAAACTAAACATTGACAAAAACTTCTGTGTATCCAAGCAGTTAGATGGCAGAAAAGAAACAGACAAGAACTGAGGCCCAGTACTCAACAGGAGTAATACCAAGTACAGAGCAGGAGAAAACAGCTGAGAGGGGCAGAAATAAGTGCACACAACCACAAGCAGACATGTAGACAGCTGGTCATTTGCAAATGAGCAGCATTCTTTATGACACCAAAATGATAAACAATGAAATCTCCATACACTTATCCGAGTTTGAGTTTTGGAGATACTGCTCTTTCTGGTCTAGACAGTCTGCACTGGCTAAGGCCACACTACCCAATCCTAAACAGAATTCCAGGGCCCTGCAATGAAATCCTTGGCAGTGAAGTCAACCCCAAAGCTTCAGCTGCTTTATGGGAGAATCCACAAAACTGATTGGCCCGGCCTGGACACCTGAGATGGTAAAAATCCACCTACACTGGAGCTAGCTCATCCTGATTTGGGTTAACACAGTGAGCTTTCCACTGCCCCACCTCCTCTTCCCTATAAACTCAAACTGAACTTCCTATCCCCTCCAAGTATGAACTAAGAAGGTAAGTGGGTAGAAGCTGGAGGTCTGATGATATCCGTGTCCCCTGGGCCATCCTGGATTCATCCCAGGACAGAGCAGGCTAATCTACACAGCACTGTCCCCTCTAGGACCTGAGCCCGCTGTGAATCCTCTCTGCAGCACACCAATCAGCCTCAGTACACTGCCTAGGAGCTGGCAGGGCTGTGCACACCTCACTTTTCCTGTGGAACAGACTATGCGGGGAAATTAGACAAAGTTTGCAGCAATAATGCAACCCTTTATTTTATATGCTAATTAAAAATAAAAACAGTAACACAAAGAAATTTCAAGCTGGATCCTTTGTTTAGATGGCCTGGCTAACTTGTGAGAAACTAGGCTCTCCTGCTGATGGAATGGGGACAAGGGTGACAAATAAGCATTGATATTAGTTAAACTAAAAGCAACCTCCCCTTCTCCCACCCTCCCTCTCTGACAGAGGCTCTAATCATCCATACTCTATAACCTTGGACAGATAGTTTATCTGGCTGCTCTGGGCCTTAGTTCCTTGATTTTGTACACAATGGGAGCTGATTTTACTGTAAGGTACCATTTCCTTCTAAAACCAGATGACAGCTTAAGTACCACAAGATAATCTGTGGTGAAAGCTACAAACTCATCAACAGCCTTTCTTTATGGTAAAGAACAAAGAGTAAATCAAACTAGAGGAAAACTTTCTCACCAAACCTTCTCTCTAGGATGTTACACCAAACAAGCTTAATTATTGCAGATGAATGAAACTGTCAATTCCTAGTAGCATTTGCCAGCACCAAATCTGAAGGTGGAGCCATGATAAAGGGATAGCTTCCCTCTTGAAACTGTGAAGATGCTGCTGCAATCAGATTTCCACTGTCCGAAGAACACCTCCCCTCACACTCTGAGAGCCAACCACCTTCTGGGTCACCTCAATGCAGTCTGCATTAAGAATATTAAAACTATCTAATTTGAAAGGTCAGTGGAAGAGCATTTGGCTAGTTGAATGTCTGGGTATTTCTACCTTGTGCCCTCTTCCATACCAGTATGGTGATCACCTGCTCTTCCAGTCTGTGTGCCCTGAGACACACAGTGTCTTACAATCACTTTTTGAAGGGTCAGAAATTCTCAGAGGAAGGCATCATAAAAGAGAACCTGCTCTAACGGGGCCCCACAGGGATGGTGGCATGGTTTAACATGGGGACCTAAAGGCAGGCTGCCTGGCATAGACTCCAATCCCCACTGCTACAAGCTCCAACAACCTGTTCTAGCTACTTAACTTCATTCAGTTTCTCTGTCTGCACAACAGGAGCATAGTTAGTGAGCAAGACTCAGAAGACCACTATCTATGTTAGTGAATAATGAAAGATTCCAAACATCAGTAATGTGACTATATTGCATAATCTTTAAAGAGACAAGGAAAAATAAATCTTCAAAACTCTTCTTTTCTGGAACTATCACTTATTATTAGAGATAAGAAGGCACTATTTTTATGCTCCAAAAATAGGAGAGAGTACCTTGTTGCCATGGTGATCACTGGTTGAGATAAGAACACCCTGCCATAGAAAATTTGGAATGGAAAGCAGCCAATTACCTATGAAGGTCATTGCAGGGGACAGAGATGAGCCAGCCATGAGGCCTCTACAACTTTATCCCAAATACAAAATAATTTCTTCCTCATTTTGACAACTAATATTACTACTATGACAATATTGTAATTAAACATTTCTGAATTCTTTCTTTTAAAACAGAACCATGATAGAAAAAATGAATTATGTTTAAAAAATTAGAAACCATGAACATCAGATTATTATGATCAAAATGTATCAATTATGCAAGGTTACTGCTAATCCACAGCAGTTGCAAAAGCACCACAAATATGTTTTAAATGCTCCCATGTCCTATATGGTCATTCATTCTAAGGCCCCTCTGAGGCCCCTCTTTCATCAGGTAAGGAAGGCATCCAGCAGAGAAACAGTGATGAATAGAATAAAACCAGGTCAAAAAGAAAGTGAGCACATGGCATTAAAGGACTATGAAGGAAGGAGGTGTGCAGGGTTTCACACTAATAGGATCTACTGGGCTTATGGGTTCTAGAACAAATGCCTAAATACAAACCATGCAGGGTGTACTCAGTATACAATCCTAGACCCTAAACCCACTGACTTCAGCAACTTCAGCCTCACCACTCTAAATATGAAAATCAAGGAGAAACTGCTAGGCTGGTCTGTATAAAATGTTGCTTCAAAATAAAAAAAGGAGGCTGCTGAGATGGCCCAGTAGGTAAAAGGTGTTTACTGCCAAGCCTGATAACCTGAGTTCAATCACTAAGAACCACATGGTAGAAAGAGACAAATGACTCCCACAAGTTATCCTCTGATCTCTAAGTGTGCACTATAACATTTGTTTGTACATATACATATAGACATATAGGCAAACACATAAACAAACATAAAATTAAAAGTGTGATAAAAACTAATAAAAACAGTATGTTAAGTATAACTCAATGTACATTGTTTAGGTTGAGTTCTAATTTTGTTATTTGTTTTGAGACAGGGTCGCTACAGGTATGTAGCCCTGCCTGTCCTGGAACTCAATATATAAACTAGGCTGGTCTCAAACTCACAGAACCTCTGCCTCCCGTGTGTGTGCCATCATGCCTCGTGAATTCTAATTAATGGTAATACATATAAAGAGGTAAATGGCAATACTATAAATATGAGACTAATGGTAATATGTGTAAAGAGTTTGGCCAAACATATCTGGAATCTATCATCAGACCAACATCCACCAGAGTTAACTTAAGAGTTATAAAAATAACAAGGTCTTAAATTTTTATTAGTATCCTTGTTGCTTCTACCAAATTATACTTGAGATAGCCAATCCATGCTATGTGTATTTAATTGTTTCTCTAATGTTTACCTATGACTGAGTGTCCGGCATCACAATGGAATAGTAGCAAACACAACATACAACATCCCTACTCAAATGAGGCCCAGATAGCCAATACATATGTAAATGAAGCAATTATTTTATTATTTGTCTATCCTGGTGCTGAAGACACACAAAGAGGTCAAGTGTTTTGTAATACATTTTCATTTTTTAAAAGAATTTTTAATAAAAAAGACATGATGCTTTTTTTTCCCCTTTTGGTGTTATCTAGCAAGGACTGGAGTCCATTTCTCTAAACCCAGTACCAGGGAGGCTGAGGCAGGAGAGTGGGATGCTCTGAACATGGAACAAGACCCTGTCTCGGAAACAAAAATTGAATTGCAATACTTAACATTTTCAAACAAAGAAATTTACAAAAACAATAACATATACATGGCCGATGCTTTTCATAAGATTTGCAGGAAATAAGTAAGGCCTATGTTTCTACTTTTGTCATGTTTTGTGGCAAGCCACTAGGCAGGGACAATGCATGCACCTGGAAGGGCTCTGTGCAGGGAGGGGCAAGTGTTACCCAAAATCCTTAAGCACAACTGGGCCAGGATTTCCCAGTTCCTCATTCCCTGCTGTATTAAAAGTAAGTTGGGTCATACTGGGTTTTGAAACCCAAGTCAAGAGGCTGGGTTACCTAATCCACTCTGATTACTGAAGGATGACATTGAGAAGCCACAGTGAGGTATTGGTTGGGAAGAAATGTCATCTCCACTGTGACTCACAGGAAGTGAAGAGAGGGCAGGGCGGTAGGAGCAACTGCAGAAATGGAAACTCTTCAACCTCAGCCCCACTCCACCTTCCCTGTGAAAGGCACTATGTTCAAAGGAGGATCTTAGGCCTTCCCACTCTTCTCCCCTGTACTTCTTTGCCCATACTGGGACAGGATTTGTAGAACAGGGGGAAAAACACAAAGATCAGGAAACTGGGGGAAAGGCATTTCCCCTCAGGTCAGGCTGTACACAGTCTGTCAAGACTTTGCAAGGCCACGGGGGCAGCCAAAGAGTCTGGGGACAGTTTCCTGTGAGATCACCCACATGTATCCTATCCATAAATCTTTAAATTCTTAACTGAACCAATAAGAGGAATGCTTTGGATGTTTTTACAAGGATGTCATCAAGCAGCTCAAATTCCAAACTTGGAAGGCTTTTTTTTTTTTTTTTAAAGGATTATCATGATGGTGAATCTCAGATTCATTTAGATAAAAAAGAAACAGATGAAGGGGTACAAAAAGGGCTTACTTTTTGGAGTTTCCATAAACAAAACAAACAAACAAACAAACAAAGCAAACTGACTACACCTCAGGAGGGAAGAAGGGAAGAGAGGAAGTGGTTTCAAGAATGCATGTTCATTCTTTAAGCTCCCAACCCTCACTCATCTTTTGTCCTCTCCCAGTCTTCACCTTTTTACATCTTAACTCCCTGGGGAAATGAAAGGCAAGCAGAGGCATACATACTTATGATGCATCTTTTGAGAAGCAAAGACAAGAATTCCCATCAAATTCACACAGTCTGATTATTTCCTTAGAATTAAAACATAAGGTAAATACATTGGATAAGCAATTTGTCTTGTAAATAAGTAAATTACCAAAGCCACATTCACTGATTCTATTGGTCCATTATTTAACAATAGTTAAATTTTCTCATAACTAGGATAAACATACTATAAATAAAAGTGCAAAGGACTGGCCATGCTTGGCCAAGTATGCCCTTAATCCTAGCTCTAGGGAAGCAGAGGCAGGCAGCTCTCTTTGAGTTCCAGGATAGCCTGGTCTACACAGTTAGTTCCAGGACAGCTAAGCCTGTTACACAGAGAAACCCTGTCTTGAAAAACCAAAAAGAAAAAAAGTGTACATACTATATGCACCAGGACTTTCAAAATGAATCCATTCCTTTCCAAATCTCAATTAAACAACACACACACACACACACACACACACACACACACACACACACACACAGAGAGAGAGAGAGACAGAGAGACAGAGAGACAGAGAGACAGAGAGACAGAGAGACAGAGAGACAGAGAGAGAGATCACTGCAAAAAACTTTAAATACTTGAAGCAGGTAAGTGAGCTTTGTGGATCTGAGTGTCTCCAGCCTTCTCATCAGAGGAACTGAAGTTTACAATGCTGTTTTATAACAGAAATGGCTTTTCAAAGGTGAAGCCCTATATGGGAAAGGGTGTCTTCCATGTCTACTTGGAGTGCTTGTCGCTAATCAATTTCCAGGTTATCTTTCCAATTAACAGGTGTGGTACAAGGAAAGTGAAGGGTGGAAAAAGGTCACGACATTTTTGGAGTCTACCTAGAAGATAAAAAAAATGGCAGATTCTTTCTCCAGCCTGTTATAAATGAAAAGGTTATGGGTTGTGTGGACAACATTTTGAACTTGACAGAACCTGGTTGAGAATGGGGAGCTAGGGTAGTTTTGTGCTCAAATAATGCCCATGGTAATGGTCTTTGATGAAATTGCATACCATCTAAGTGACAAAGTCCAACCGCTTCTCATCTACCCTCCTGAGAAACACTTAGACATCAACTCACAGAATCATCACAACAGCCCTGAATGTTTGAAGTGTGTGTGTGTGTGTGTGTGTGTGTGTGTGTGTGTGTGTGTGTGTGTGAGAGAGAGAGAGAGAGAGAGAGAGAGAGAGAGAGAGAGAGAACGTGTGTGCAGTGTATGCAGCCATGCGTATGCACAAGCCTACATGATGAATAAATGTCAGAGAAGTTGGGCATCCCCTCCCTCACTTTCCACTCAATTCCTTCATCACAGAGCATTTTACTAAACCTGGACTAGGCTGGCAGCTACCAGGTCACCAGGGAAGCTCTGCCTCTGCTCTCCACAGCTTTGTGGATACAGGCACATGGCCACATTAATATGGGTGCTGGGGCCCAAACTCAAACCCATATACTAAATGACAAACCAAGTCTCCAGTCAATATGGCATTAATGTTCAGCCACAAGGCAAAAATAGGAAACTAAAAAGTATCAAAGCTTTTTCTCACTGACAAAAGAAACCCAGTAAATATTGATAAGAGACTGAAGGCTCTCTCAACAGCTGCAGCTAGATTGTCTTTCCAAAGCTGCACATTTTTCAGCACACAATAAGGTCAATGGCCCCTTTCTAATAATTACTCTTTCAGTAACAGAGATCAGGGTCCAAACTGCAAACAAGCACACACAAAAGCTGAAAAGAGCAATTAACCATTTCCCTATAATATTTCCCCTCCCTTGCCAGGTGGTAGTGGCACAGACCTTTAATCCCAGCACTTGGGAGGCAGAGGCAGGTAGATCTCAGTGAGTTCAGGGCCAGTCTGGTCTACAGAATGAGTTCCAGGACAGCCAGGACTGTTACACAGAGAAACCCTGTCTCAAAAAACCATCTAAAAAAAGTTCCCCTCCTACCCATGACACAGGGCTGTAGAGTCCTAAGAAGCCATTCAGAAGAAGAGCTTGGAAATGTTCATAGAAGGAGCCCTTCCTCTCCACAGTCTGGGTCCTCTTCTCCAGAGCTTTGCTCAAATAATCAGTGACATTCTTTGTTACCAATCGGACATGTGAGAAACAAGTGGCAGCAGGAGACAAGAACTCTGGGCTGTTTGGAAAATGGGGAACACTCAGAGAAAGCAAAGCAGTGGTAGACAACACAGAGAAAAACAAAACGAGCCTAGCAGCTGAGCATCACCCCATACCCTCCATGAGGAAGGATGGGCAGAGAGGTGAATGAGGGCAGGGAACTTGATGGCCAGGCAGTTGAGGAGGAATGGCAGAGATATCCAGGGTCCAGGAAGAATCAGCAATTTGGCTGAAGCACTGTATGAATGGTTAGGAATTAACTATATACTCAAAAGCCTTCACCTCTCACCACAGCAGCTAGATAAATACAGGCTTAAGTTAAGAGGTAGCTCAGTTACAACCAAACCAAGACCATCTATCTGTCTTCATTCCTAACTAACACAATAAAACTCTACCATGCTTTCACCTTCCCCGTCTGTTCAAGGTGTCTCAGTGTTTGTTGGCTTGTTTGTTTGTTCGTTTGTTCTGATGAGGCCAATTTCACACTGCAAGACTGAAGTTTGAACAAGACAAGGCTTGATAAGTCCATATGTTTTTTTTCCTAAAAGTCTTTCACATTCACAGATTCCAGACATTCATACACACATATTCAGGAACCAGCTGTTGCAATTAGCAAACTGTTTAGATTTTTTTTTTCTTCCTTTGGCTTAGAAATACTAGAAGGAATTTCTAACAAGATGAAACTACCATTCAAATTTGGGAGTTTTTAAATAGATGGGTTTTGTGTTTCTCAGGCTAAAAATAATAGTACACACATTAAAGTCCAGGCTGTATAAATAAGTTTCAATTCACAAGACTCATTTAAATGGGGTCTGAGCAGGCAACAGAAGACAACGCTACAACAGGACTATTTCTGGAAAAAGGCTACATGCTCAGGAAGCTCTAACACTGAGAGTTTTCCAGTAGAAAACAGGCATAGTGTCCCTAACACACCCCAGGGCTCTCAATGCTTGCAAGGTGGAACATGAATGTGCTGTGGTTGGGGAGAATGGGAGCCATTCTGCACCCAGGGGGTGTCAAAGTGGCACCATGCTCCCAGCTCCCATCCTGAGGTGCCCTCATTCCTCTGGTCTGAGGAGGTGCCAAATTGTGGAAAAATTTCCCCAATGGCCATCTTTTACTGCACTGTGAATGGACCCTCAGTTCACTGGTAGAGTCCAAGTTTTGCTGGTAAATAACACATTCCTGAAACATACTATATCAACACTGAGCTGGCTTCACTGGAGGTTCCTCCCAAACTGCCTAGCACTCCTACCACAGTGAGGGCCTTCTAGTCTAGGTCAGCAGGAGGCTTCAACCTTCCCAACATGACTCAAGCAGCAGTTCTGTCAACTATGCAGCATTCTCCCCAAGAAGCAGCAAAATAACCAAGTGCAACGCTGAAGCACAGATGTTTCCCTCTTGGTATTTTTTTTGTAGTTTTGGCTAGCCTGAAACTTGCTGTGTAGAACAGGCTGGCCTCAAACTCAGATCTACCTGCCTCTCACTCCTCAGTACTGGGATTAAAAGTGTGGACTACCACAACTGGCCCTCACCTCTTATGTCATCTGTGGATTTTAACTTAAACATTTACAGTCAAATTTAGGACTCACAGGATAAAAAGAATTGGAGACACACTGTTTGTTTCTGGATGACAAGACCAGCAGAAGAGAACGTTTAAGGTCTCTTCAACACATCTCACAACAGCAAGGTCCCTACTTGTTTTACTTTATTGCTATCATCATTAACTAACTTCAGCTTCTTTTTCTCTTATTTCTGAAAGGGGGAAGGGAAAACTCTCTTCAATGCCTTAAGAAAAACTTTTCTATAAATCTTCTTAATGGAATTCTCTCTAAACGGCCTGAAGAATCATTTCAGTACCCATATAACACTCACAGGAAACGTGGAACTAGGACTAATCTGTAAGGCTGAGGGGAATAAAGGGACTTGCCACTGAAGTCTGAGGAACTGAGTTCTAATCTCTAATACCCACATAGAACTAGATACAGAATAATGAGCAGGTATAATCCCAGCACTCTTTCTGCAAGATAAACATGAGGGTGAGGCAGGAGAATGCCCATGAGCTCACAGGCTGGTTGGTTTGGTTTAGCAAAGTGAAAAGGAGTGAAACAAAGATGTCCCCTCTCAAATGAAGTGGCAAGTAGGGACTTACCTACCTGCCTGATATCCTCCGACATCCACATGTGTACAGGGGCACACAAGCTGTATGTATGTGTGTATATGTACACACATATATACATACATACACACACACACACACACACACACACACACACACACACACACATTGTGTTTAGCATTCATACACAAATGCATGCACATAGGGGCTGTCTGTTGTGACCAACTGGAAACCCACGATGGCATGTCGAGTGTGTTATACAGACTAGGTACTGAAACATCCAACCAGGGCAAATGAGCATATCAGCAAGCTGCTTCACCCATAAGGGTTCAAAGGGTCTGAGAATTCTCCAGAGAAGTTCTTAGAAACACATTTTCACTGTGTTTTTCTCAACACAAGTGAGGGAAAACAAGTTATTGGTGCTACCTCATCCCTTCCCCAGGATCAGTCAAGAATGTGCCTTCCCCCAGGAAATGGATTGCTTTGACAACAGTAGCTTACTTTATCAAACAAAAATAAGCCAGAAATTGGCAGACAGCTAATTCTAGTTCCCCCTACTTTGGGGAGAGAGGAAGCATATGCGTGTGTGGGGAGGGGTGGTGTTTGTGTGTGTGTGTGTGTGTGTGTGTGTGTGTGTGTGTGTGTGCGCGCGCATCTTTCTCAATCACTCTATCTTGTTTGCTGGACAGAGTCTCTAGCTGAACCTGGAGCTCACTACTCTGGTGAGATGGGCTGGCCAGTGACCCTAGGCTCCACTTGTCCATGTATGTATGTATGTATGTATGTATGTATGTATGTATGTATGTATGATGTATGATGTATTTTAGTGGTTCTGGTAACTATACTCAGGGTCTCATGCTTGTGCAGCACAGCTGTGACAACTGAAGCAGCCCCAGCCACAGAACTCTCACTATTAGATACCCTTATGCAGTCTCTATAAGAAGAAAACCTAGAACTCGACTCCTAGGTGAAAAAAAAAAACCTCACCCAGGAGCAACAAAGGAAGATGCCATTACAATCTGCTCAGAGGCTTGGGTGGCCTGATATGTGAACACTGAGAGCAGGCACATGAAGTTTCTTTTTATGAGAAGTAAAGGAGGGGGCATGAAATGGCTGATCGAGCACAAAGGCACTCTAAAAATAATAACCCTTCCAATGCTTCCTGTCAACCAGAACAGACGAATTTTGCTACAAACACATCTACTTTCACCATAGTCCATGTCTCCGGTGCAGTACCAGGCAGACATTGGTAAGCCACTAGGTCCTGGTGCTTACTGGGGAAATGTCTGTATGGAGTTTTATTTACTTTTCTTTCTTTCTCTCTCTCTCTCTCTCTCTCTCTCTCTCTCTCTCTCTCTCTCTCTCTCTCTCTCTCTAAGTCCTCTCATTAGTGACACAGCCAGCTGTTTTCTATTGGCTAATAGTAAGAAAGGCAAAATTCACACCTGCCCACCACTATATCAACCATTTGAACAGAGCTGCAGGAGCAGGACTTGTGAGTCAGGGGAAAGGCCCTGTACTCTGAAAAGAAAAAAAAAATTAATACAGCTGTTTTCCTTTCATGAGTGTCCAAAGAATGCAACTCCCAATTCCTCCCTTTAAACCTCCTCCAAAGCCACCTCACCAATATGGCATCATTTGAGCATTCTAGTGTCTGAACAAACTGTGACAAAGCTATCTTACGCGGTAATAAAAGGAATGAGGAGAGGAATGCTGTTTACATCAAAGTTTCCATTCCCAATGTGTGCCATATCAAAACCCAAAAATAATAGAGAATGTGCTGCTGAGTCAGTGATGTGACCCCTGACTACAGAGGTCACAAGCTAGCAAACGTCAGAGGGGCCAAAGCTGCGTTTGCAACAGGTGTTGTGAAGTGTACATCAGTACACTCTTAACATAAGTAGCCAAAATGCTGTTCTTGTCTGCTGTGATTACTTCTTAATAAAGAAGTAACTTCGCTGGGAAACTGGGATCAGGAGCCACCATGCTCCATTTCTGAAACATCCCCTCACTACCTGTGCAGGGTGAGAGACCCTGCACAAAGGGTCTCCATTCATACACCTCCGCCACTACCCTAATGCAGCCACAGGCAGTCAGTCCTCCAAGAATCTCCTTTCTTCTCTGACTGCCCACCAAGATTTAGCTCCCTGAAAACAGAGAAAACATTTAACATTAGAGCAACACACAGCAGGGTGCTGTAAAAGTGGCCCCCAAATATGCATAATGAAATCCTATTGTCTTTGAATTCAAAACTAGCTCTTCAGCAAAATAAACAAGGGTGTGGAGGAGGCTCAGTGGGTAAATAAGGATCTGAGCTTGAACTCCCCCTCACCCTTGTGAAAAAGAAAAGCCAGTGTAGTAGACATAGGAGGAGTCCTGGGGCCTGCTGGCCAGTCTCCTCTAGCCCCATGCATAGGTGAGCTCTAGATCCAGGAAAAGACTCCTGTCTCAGAAAATAAGAACAATGGGGCACTGAACTCCATACTTACATCACACTTGTGAGCACAAACATGACCACCACCACACACACACACACACACACACACACACACACACACACACACACAGAGAAGAGAGAGAGAGAGAGAGAGAGAGAGAGAGAGAGAGAGAGAGAGAGAGATGTCATTGCCTGGAAGTTATATATGTAAAGTGTTTGACCTGGGCTCTTGCATGCTTATTTAGGACATGCCAAAAAGGCAGCAGTCAGAAGTGGTCAGAAGTCCTTTCTGTATGATATTTGTGGCTACCGTGTATCATATTCTCCAGTCTGATTCCTGGATGAGGTAAGAGTCTGCAAACTGGGAAGCTCTCCTTCCTGTCTCCCTTTCAGCTTGGGGAGGGAGGTCCTAGTGGGAAAAGGTGGCCACAGCAAACAAGAAGTGGCATGTCCACAAGCAATGAATTTCATCCTGTCTTGATTTTCTGAACAACCATTACCACAGCAAAGGTTAACTTCAGTGCCTGCCCTGACCCAGTGAGCACTGCTGTTCTATGTGGTGTCATCCGCAGCTTGTTTGTCTGGGCAAGAGGGAGCACAGGAAAGGAGGAGCAACAAGCACAACATCCGTCCGTCCGTCCATCCGTCCGTCCGTCCATCCATCCATCCATCCATCCATCCATCCATCCATGGGTGACCTCAAGCACTCTGCACTGAGTTGGAGATGACAGAGAAGTGCTGCCAGTCCCAGGAAAGAAAAACTTGCAAATCCTTACAAGGTTGAGAAATAATTCCCACTTCCCCCACCCTCCATGCATTTCTAATACCAGTGCAAGGCACAGATGTGTATGTGTGTGTTATGTATGAACTTAAAATTTTAATTAAGTTAAAATTTAATTTTAGCAATTAAAACATTACTGACATTTTTAATGTATCATTTAAATAATACCGATAAATAAAATTGAGCAACAACAAAAAATACTTAGAATGTTAAGAGTTCTGCCTGAGGCAGAGTGCATGGCAAACCCTGCTATGAAGCCAGGTCAGTGTGAAGCAGCAAGGGGCAGGGCTACAGGGCAGGTGCAGGGGCTTCAACACTGACAGAGTAAATGTGGCTTTAAGGTCACCTTCATTTGGTTTTGCTTGCTTTGTTGTTGCTTTGTTCTCTTTCACATGCTGGGATTAAACCTAAGGACAAATGCTCTACCAATGCCAGCCCCTTCCATTTCTACAACTCCCACTTTGAGTAGTGCTAAGCAATGAATCTCCTCTGTGGTTAAAAAAAAAAATTATTATGCACTATTTATAAACTGAACTTTCAGTGGGAGAACAAGGTGGGCCACTTTTAAGGTTTGAGTGTAAACTGTCCCCTACAGGCTTGACATTTAGTTCCCAGACGGCTCCACCTCCTAAATGGTTCATTTAGGAGGTGGAGCCTCCCTGGAGGAAGTGTATCACTGGGCAGTGGGTCTTAGGGGTTAGAGCCCAGCCCTACTTCCTGATCCACAGAAATGTCAGCAAGCTGCCACCACCAGAGCAGCATGTCACTCCTACCATCACCCCACCCTGCCATGATAGACTGTACCCTTTAACTGTGAGCCACAGCTTCCCAGCAGTTAGTGACTGAGCCAGGGGAACCCACTGCACCTGTGCTGTGCTCCTCATCCACTGCTGGGTGGCACATGCCACGAGAAACCCAGAACAGGCACTACAAAGCCAGTCCCCACAGAAAGCTTTTCTGGCTGATGGTCTTATCTATGTAATGTTTTCTAATTATTTGATATTTGCTCAGCAGCCAGGAAACTTATGAGTCATCTCCACTGTTTTCAATGTTGTTCTCCAGCTTAGTTACCCAATCCCTGAAGTAAACAGAGTGGGCCTGCTGGAAAAAAGCCCCTTAGAAGCAGTTAACCCCTGAGTCATTTAACAACTACTTTCCCATCCTGCCACTCTAGACCTACCAGGTGGCATGGCTCCACTGGCAGGCCTGGTTCTAGGTCCTGACCCTCCAACAGATCACTCACAGCAAAGCACGAAAAGCCTTGTACAGGCAACCCCACAGCTGCTGCCCCAAAGGCCAGTGGTCCACCTCTGGGGCATCAACACAGTCTCTCATAAAAGACAAGGCTGTAAGGTAACAGTGGAACAGAACAACCTAGTGCTGTGACAGGCTTGCCAACAGTGATGCCTCTAAAGGTTTTCTGCTAGAATATGATGGCCATAAACCATTAAACCAAGACAGATGGGGAAAGCTGAACAATCTAACCTGACTGACTGCTCCAGTGTGAAAACCACTAAACCATATCTCCAGGTGACGCTATGTTATGAAATGCTAAGTTATCAGCTATATACATGATCAAACAATAACCAGCTAACCAGAACAGAAGCAAGGATCCAAACATTTACTCTTCAAAAGCAACTCTAACTTCCCGAACAATAAAAGTATAAAAATTATGCTAGAATTTAAAAAAAAGTAAGGTTACAAAATTATCCTGGAACTGTTTATAGACAGAAAGCTAATTATTACAAATGACTTTTTAAGTAGTAAAAACAGGTACTGGGTGATTGTTGGTTTATTAAGCTGTGTAAACTTAAAAATCAATGGCTTCACCACACACTGAGTTTTTTGGTTCCTCACTAAAGCACATGTTACTTCTCTTCCTCACTGTTGGCTCCCTATCTCCTAGCTATTGTATTCCTCTACTATAATCGAATATTATAAATACAAAAGGTGACAATGCCCAAACCCCCCCCCAAAAACAAGCATCCCAGTGAGCACAATAAATAACCTCAGCTCCACAGGGGAAGGTGGAATGGGGAGGTATGGGAGGCCCCCCTGGCAGCATGCACTAGTTTTCTGGTATGGACATTTCCACCCAAGCCACTTATTCCATGAACATGACATCACTGAACACAGTAAGGAAGCAAATAGCACTGACATTTTCAATACTTTTTAAAATTTCTCTAACAAAGTTTTAAAGAAGCAAGATGACCAGATTCCCCTGAGTGCTGAACTATCTGATACACGGGATGTCTATTGAGACCACTGAGAGTTTTTTGGATTCCCATTCTTCAGCTACTACCTTAAGGCAGTCATCATTACTTTTACAAGAAAAATGGACACAAGATCCCATCAACCAAGGTCCCAGAGAAGCTGGATGAAGTTGGCACATGGACATTTCATGTGTCACTTCTGAACACAATGACAAGGGTCAATGACAGAAGATTAGCAACACCACATGTCACATATGCTGTCAAACAGTCCCATATGGAGTCATTCTGTTACAGTAGCATTAAGGACCAGGTCCCTATGGAGGCCCTTTACAGAAAGCTATTACCTCCTAGCCAAAAGAACACAATCTGCCTTGGGGTGGAAACATGCCATTGTGCCTCCCTTAAGAATTAATCCAGTTGGCCCAGCCAATGATCTGGCCAAGGTACCACCTCTCAGGAAGATGGACTCACCTAATGTTATGCCAACTAACTGGGAAGAATAATTATTCCTTTATTATGAGATGTTTGCTTCTACTTCCCAGACTCCCTGACCTATGTGCAATTTTTCTTTCTTCTTTTCTTCCTTCCTTCCTTCCTTCCTTCCTTCCTTCCTTCCTTCCTTTCTTTCTTTCTTTCTTTCTTTCTTTCTTTCTTTCTTTCTTTCTATTTGGTGCCCAGCCACTCAGCTGTGTTAAGCCTGACCATTAGAAGGGTAGCTTCATTTTTCCCCCCATCTCTTTCCTAAGTGTGCTTTCCTGACACTTCGGGCTTCCTCACTCTCTCTCTGAGATTGCCATCTTGCCTCCCCTGTCCTTGCCATGCAACCGCTTGTCTGCCATGCAATGATCTCTATAGAGGAACAGCTGGCTCAACACTACCAGGATGGCTTTCTCACTTCCTCCTCTCCATCTTCCTCCTCTGGGCAGCTGCCAAGATTTACAGCTTGCCTGCCCTGGGATTTTTCTTCTAAACTTGAATACAATTGTCTTTGAGCTTTCCAATGAGCCTGTTTTAAGAACTCTGAGTGGCAATCCCCATATGGCGACTGGTAACAGTTCCCCAATATTTAGAGGGCAGATATTTTCCTGTAGGCATTAGGAATGAAGCAGGAAACAGAGCTGCCCAGTATACAGTGGAAGATCCTAAAGATTCACAAACTGAAAGCTGACTATGCTCATGTAAGGTGAGAAAAAAAAAAAAAAGAAAACAAAAAACTGAGCAGTTTTGAAATGGTCACTTTCCATTAAGGCAAAAAACACACTCGGAAAAAACTGTTCTTTCTTTTATTGGAAAGTGCAAGTGACTACAAGTTTCCGAAAGTGTCAATGTTTATTAATAGAAATTAAAGATGTTCATTTACATTTCTCCTGAAGTCAGTATTCTTGACACTCAATGGTACTCACATGCCTAGGAGACAGAGCATTAAAAGAATACAGCCCAGACCTTAAAGGGACAGAATGGAACAATCTCCCCTGCTAGCCAAGGTCTTTCTAGTAGATGTGCTTGTATAATGGAGACATCTGTGTGTCTGGACCTCAAGCAATTCAGGAAAACTCCACAAAACTTTGGATAACACCTGTCTGGATGGGGAAACAGCGCCTGAAGCTTCTCTTGATTTCCAACTACTCTCAAAGATCTCTTTACAACTTTAAGAGATCATCAATTAAATCAGCTCTGAGCTAGAGAAGACTCAAACATTTGTATGATCTTAGGTCTGACATTTAATCTTTCTATGTATTTATTTGTTTACAATGTTCATTGGGTGGGTGATGGAGGGTATGTGCTGTGACACATGTGGGCAGGTCAGAATTTTCAAGAGTCAGTTTTTTCCTTCCCTCATGTGGGATCGATAGATCAAGTCCAAGTCATCAGGTTGACAGCAAGCGTCTGTACCTGTTGAGCCATCCTCATGGCCCCAAACTGAAATTCAGTATAACAAAAATAAAAGATTTGCTTTTCCACACAACACAGTAAAGCTCAATCTACAATTAAGTTTATAAGACAAAGCATTCAAATTCAAACAATGTAAAGCTATTCAACTGGCTCATTTAAATTTCCAGTATTAACAGTAGAGTCTCTTGCCTTATTCTTCTTTGAAATTGATCACCTCTGAAAAAAGTAAACAATTCAAACACAGAATTGACTCTGAGGTATGATTTCTTTACAGAAATTAAAGAGCAGATAGTCCTGAGATGTCAATTAATGCCTAACTACAAAGAGGAAGATGGAAATGGAAAAAACTTAAACAAAAAAAAGGGTGTGTGTGTGTGTGTGTGTGTGTGTGTGTGTGTGTGTGTGTGTAAATGTGAAGATGGATTCCACGGTTGTGAGTATGGAGGCCAAGGGACAACTTGCAGAAGTCAGCTGTCTCCTTTTTGGGTCCCAGGGATCAAGCTTAGGTTGTCAGTCTTGGCAGTAAGCACACCTACCCACTGAGCCATCTTGCCAACTTTGACACTGTTTCTTTATACTTCAGGATATTAGCTGGCAGCCTCCACAGTTCAATACAGATACCTGTGGCTTCACAGGCATGAAGCAGTTACCTACTCGGCAACTTTTTATAAGCTACATGTAAATGTGACTTTTCTTTTTCTATCTGTGGATAAAATAGCATTGATATGTAAGAGCAATAGCCACGCCACCATGTAGATTACTGAGCACAAGTGAACATTTTATAGTTTATAATCTGATAAAATGCACCTCAAAAGGTTAAGCAAACACTCTACAAGGAAAAGTGCTTTGACCCGGATTTTGATAGGGTTCATTTCAAACAGTTTAATTATTTAACTCCTTTTGTAACCAAATAAATTCCAGTTTTCTCTGCAGAGTGAGCACTTCCGAAAAACTTCAAAAGGCGACCTCAGCCACTTCTCTGTAGTTGGGCTTCCAGGTCCCAGGCGCACAGAGAGAAGACAAAGGAAACTTCGTTCCATTGGCAATCTGACACCCTCAAGTCTACCTGGTATCCTCTCGCAAATGAACGGAAATTCCTGTGTCCAATCCTTGCCAACAGAAGGCCATGACTAGCCTTGGGGGTAATGACTTGACTTGTGCAGCTACATTCTGCCCTCAGCTCTAGCTTCCAGCTTGCCTTCAACCAATACCAGGATGACTGCTGCTTGGCAGCTGGAGGCGAGCACTCAGAAGGACTTGTGCCTGATGTTGGGAACAATGTTTCTGGGTCAGACTTGGTCAAACTGCATTTGGGAAAAAGAAAAATAATTTTAAAAGCCACCAAACAAATGATGTCCTCAGATCCTTTATGCGAAACAATTGCACTCATTTATTCAACTGATGACGGGAAAACATATGAAACCAATAAAAACTTTTTAAAAAATGTAAGTCCAAGAGATGCAGTAATGTGGCTTAGCAAGGGCTCTGAAGTTTCATTTAAACAAAGAGTCTCCTGAAAAATCTGTAACGCAGAAATTATCTCATTACCAACACACAAAAGAATGACCGCCCCCCACGGCTGTGGCTTCCTACTCACAGCTGTACTGGAAAAAGAGATTCACCAAGAACATTTGGAAAAAAGCCTTCGGGCATTTTTCTTCCAGTCAGAGTTCAGAAAAAAAAAAAAAAAAAAAAGGGATGAAGGGCATGTCATTGCAGACACAGCACCTCTGCCACTGAGAAAGAAATACCAAATGAAGCTATTGCTCCCCTTCGAACCATCACAAAGTAGAACTTCATCTAAAACCCAGCGGTCAAAACAGTAACAACAGAGATGGGTGATTTGCACATGTGAAAACTATTAAATGACTTACTGAAAATGTAATTAGACTTACCACGGCCCATTTCCAATCTCACTCTCTCCGCCCAATTCCTATTGTTCAGGATTTTGTGGGAATTTGGTGTACATGGAAGTACTGAGCATGCATGGCTGGTGCATGGCTCTACATGTGGAAGACAGACTGTGAGTTGTCCCTCTGGTACCTCTCACTTTTTTTTTTTTTTTTTTTTTTTTTTTTTTTTTTTTTTTTTTTTTTGAGTTAAGGTCTAAAGCTGACCAAGCAGACTAGACTGGCTGGCCAGCAAACCCAAGTATCAGTTTGTCTTTGTCTCCTCAGGCCTGGGATTACACCATATCTATCCTTATTTTTAAACATGGGGTCTCAACCCATAACTCACAATAACCTGAAACTCACTATGACTAGGCTGGCCCAGAACTCACAGAAACCCCTCTGCTTCTTCCTGAGAGTACTAGCAGTAAATGCATACACCACAGCTGGCCCACGCCTATCTTTTTTATGTGGGTTCTAGTCAGGCCCTCTTCCTTTCAAGACAACTGAGCCATCTCCCAGCCTGGATTTTGGTTTCTAGGAACAGGCTTCTGCTGCCTAAGGTATGGAGGGTGTTGTATTGAGCCAACAAAGGGAAATGGCTGATGGACAAGGAGAAACACGAATCACTCAATATGAACCATTTGTAAAGTCTATCTGTGCAAATCCAGGAAAACTAAGATGTTTTCCCAATCTGTATCTGTTAGATGGCTTTCACTACACCCTCCTCTCTCGAGTAGTTCTTATGAACTATCTTTACATTTTCCTGGAAAGTGACTAATTCCAATTTCTATAGTTCTTTCTTTTTTATTGGGGGTGTGGGGAGGCAGGGTTTCACAATGCAGTCTGGGCTGGTCTAGAACTCACAGAGATCCTCCTGCTTCTGCCTCTTGACTGCTGAGATTACATGCTCTAGCTCTATTACATCTAGCAGCAACCATAAGTTTAAAGTACTCCAATGTTTGTATGTGTATGCATGTGAGTATATATGTGATGTGTACACACGTATGTGGGAGGCCTGAGCTTGACATCAGGTTGTTCCTCAATTTCACTTTCCATCTTATTTTTTAAGGTATGACCATAAACCTAGAGAACCTGGAGTCCAGTGTATTAACAAGTCAGGCTAACTAGCAATCTCCAGGGATGGCCCTCCAGCATCCCACCTCACACCCCAGGCACACTGCTTCATTGGCTTGTCCCCTGATTACCAGGGAATTGAACTCACACCCTCAGGCTTGTTTGTACAGCAAGTGTTTTCGGGACGGGGCCATCCACCAGACTCTACATCTCTAATCTTCCTGCCCTGTCACCTGAACTAAAAACTTCTGGGTGTTCTCTCTGGCCTGCAACCACAACACTAATTTCATTCTGAGGCACCAAAGAAGCCACTGCAATAGTATCTAAACAGTATGACCCTGTCCAAGGCAATAATCTCATCTACAAGATGAAAAAAGTGCCTACAGTCAGTCAGTAGCCTCAGCATGGTAGGTTGTGAGCTCAGGGTGACCAGGAGAGAAATGCCTCAGGTCACCACAGGAGAAACAGAAGCAGGACCTCAGGCTCCTAACCAAGCCCTCTCATGGGCATTAGGGTGAGATAACTGGAGAAACAGCTCTGTATTAACTCTAGAAATAGAGGAAACCAGACAGTTATCACTGGATTTGTTCACATAAGCTAACTGAAAGGTCTTAACAGGCAGCTGAAACTAAGGGCAGAAAAAGCATCTAACTGGAAGCTGTTGAAATGGGCAGAAAGACACACCTAGACACACCTAGACACCTGTACCTGTGAGGTTTCTGAATCCTCAGCTTGAGTCCTGAGCTGCTACTTCCCACAAGACACAACTCCCCTTGCTAGCTTTGTGGTACACTTCTCTACGTTGTTAGCCTTTTCTTTTCCTTTCCCCTCAGCATGTGCCTGCACACCGTCTACCGGGCATGGATGGCTAAGAGCTCAAACAGCCTCCCCGCCCCTGCCTCAGCAAGACTGTGGCCTGTGAGGGCTACAGTGTGCAGTGTAGCTATCTGCAGCCCAGCACCTCTCAGTGTCTCAGGCTGACTCGGTATAATCCCATCCCGGAAGTCCACTCCCATTGATAAGAACCCTTCCCTAGAGCCAAACAAACCACTGATTCCTGTAGCGGCCTTCAGTCCTCTCCCAGAGTTTCTCCCTCCCTCCCTCTCCCTCCCTATAAGAAAGGTGTCTTTCAGGGCTATCTAAAGAAAACCTCAACAGTTCAGCGCTTGCTTTCCCCTCCCTGTTTGCTTCTTGTCCGGCTGGAGACGCCCACCTTCCTGGCTCCCTGCTCAGCACACTGAGGTGCTCTGTTCTGCTCAGTGGCAGGAGGCCACGTCAGCAGGAAACAGCATTGGCTGCCAGCTCACATTCAAGGCTGTCTGGAGCAGGGCGGCCCGCAGCCTAGGACAGAGGCCGCCTCTGTGGCCTTTCTCCAGCCTAGAGGAAGGCAGCCTCTGAACATCAGTGACGAGAGCTCAGGGAGACACCAAACACCTTGGTTCTGTCTCCCCATTTCTACATGTTCCCCAAATAGCTGCAGTTACAGTAATTCTCCTCCCCTCCTTCTCTTCTCAGAGCACTCACTGTACTAACTCCCAAATTCATATTTGGAAAAGGCTGCCACAAGCCAAATCAAACTTCATCGTGGCTTTCTGGCTCCTGAGCGCGACAGAGGAAATTCTACAAACCCAACCGAGCAATCTCCGAGGCCTGATAGGCATGAGTCAGGGTGGAAAACTTGACCTAAGGGGCTGACGCAGAACAGTGGTCAGCCCGGGTCTCTTTTTCTTTCTTCTGAACTCACATAGTAAATACAGTACACAAAGAAGCGTGTCAGATGCCAGGTGACACTCACAGGACGGATTCATGGCAGGCAGCAAGCAAGCCACCCTGTTCAGACATCCTGAACCAAGGACAATCCCGTATTCATGAAGCTGCCTCACTAAACACCAACGAAACCCATCTGAGACAACAAACATGATGGAGGGAGGCCAATGTGTGCTAGACCAGCAAATGTAAAGATGGGCAACGGAAGTCTCTGGAATTTTTAAAGTTTAAAGGATAGATTTATCAAAAGCCTGGGTAAAATAGATAACAACCAGCAATCCAGGAAAATATACACATTCACATATACTGTCCACTAAGTATAGATGTGACCACATACCAACATGCATACGTACATAAGACTTATAAAAATAAGCCTCTTGGGGTGGGAGAGATGACTCAGTGAAGAAACTGTTTTCTGTACTAGCATGAGGACCTGTGTTCAAACAAAAGCACTCACATAAGCAGCTGGGCTTGGCAATGCATGTCTGTAACTCTGGAGGAGGGTGGAGGGCACAAGGTAGAGAGAGATTCCTTGGGCTTTCTGCTTTATTCAGTGAGAGAGACTCAATCTCAAGAAACAAAGTGGAAAGCAACTAAGGAAGACACTCAGTATTGACCTCGGGCATCACATAGAATATGCCCATGATGTATGTATACACAAGGGCACACGCACACCACACACACTTTGACACAAGACAGATATACGGAGAGAAGCTGAAGCTAACAAAGACCTTCAGATCATGACTTCTACACAAGTCTTCTAGTGCATATTCAAACGTGATGATGTTTAAATAAATCAATCATATTTCCCCAACAGGGATGTAGAAACAATAGAAAACAATTTCAGGGTGTTTTGTTTTGTTTTGTTTACAAACACACACATTTAAAATGATTATGCAAACAACAAACTAGGAAAGACTCATACCAGTTTGTGATTTTGAGGTCTAATCAAATCTAGATGAGAAACTGAAAACCAAATTAGCTTACTTCCTTGATGCCAAGGAATCTTTTTCAGTTTAACTTCTTGCAGGGGGAAAAGAAGCTTACTGTATAGTATACAGTGGCTAGTCAATTCAAAGGATGCTCTTTTTTCCTTGGTGGTGTGTTTTTAAATCAGTGGCACAGTGGATTTGCTCTGACAACCCTAAAAAGTCAACAGGAAAGGCACAATGGTATGTTCTATTCCACAGGTGAGGCACAGACAGCAACGCAATCCAGCTCAGAGCAGGAGAGAAGGCGAGGCGGACACAAATTCCTCCCCTGAGAACCTCGGAGAGAACCACTTTTTGTAGTTTTAAATTTTGAACAATGATAAATAATTTAATGTTATGGCATTAAATGTGGACAAAAATAAAATCCACATTTTTGAGGCATAATGTAAACTAGATACTCGTAACAATGCTGTTTTTAAAAATATATGTGGGCGGGGGCCAGAAAGATGGCTCAGGGAATAAGGAATTGGCTGAGCAAGCAAGAAGACTGGGATTTGGATCCTACAACCAACACAAATGCCAGATAGGCTTCATCATGTATGTAAACCACACATGCAAACATGAAAAAAATAAAGATAATTTAAAAAATAATATACCTATATATTAGGTACAAACTACATGTAATTTCTCAGACAGTGAGCATCAAGCATTGAGTACTTTGTCTTATCTTTTGTGTATTTAAGTGTGCGTGTGTTTTTGTATATACACACATGTGGAGGTCAGAGGTCCACATCATATGTGATTCTTCAGGTGCTGTCCCCATTGTTTTTTGAGACAAAGTCGCTCACTGTCTAGGAATTCTCCTAATAGGCTAAGATGGCTAGCTGGCTGGCTGGCCAGTGCACCAGAGATCCACCTACCTCCACTTCCCCAGGTTGTGAGGATTGAACTGTTTCTATCCATTACCTACAGAGCTATCCACCAAGCCCGTCTTTTTAACTATGGGTAATTCAAACCTACAGCTAGAATGGACAGTGTGACTAGCATAAAGCCATATGGGTCAGGGGGTAAAGAATACCATAAGAAACTTGTAAGTCTGTAAGCTAACTAAAAACTAAATAGTAAAGAAAAACACTAGGCCTTTTACTTTATTTCTGTTAATAGCCCAGGTCAAATACACTAATAAACTTTCAGAGAAATTCATATATTACCAAAAATAGTAGTCTCAAGCAATAATTGAGTATCTCACTTTCAAATAGAAAAACCCATCTGAACTCTTGAAATATGCCCACATTAGAATTTATTCAAACTTTAGGATTCTTGTGAAAATAAAAATTTGAAAAGTGAGAGTAGAATGAGAAATTGGTGGTACACAGGATATGAGAAGGTGACTGGCCACAGTGTGGTGGAGAACTCCAAGACCCTGGCAAATGGGACCAGGATGGACAGAAGTCACCCCACATCAGAAGACCCCACTGCTCTTCCCAGGAAGCTGGAAGGTTTGTCAGAGTTTCTTAGTTAAAAGGAAAGAGAAAAACTACAACTGGAATCAACTGATTTTTATTGCATGGGTTCAAGCCCAGTGACCTTTGATGTAAACCTGTCTTTAAAATGCTGTGCAAAGCAGGGCGTGTGGACTGTCCACAGCTACCAAGTCTGCACCAGTGAGGGACTAGGCCACCTAATTTGCTTTCCTGCCGAACTGTTTCCACTGTCCCCTCAATAGGATTTCCAGAGTTGCTTTTCAGCACTCTGGCTCAAATTCTAGACTCTCACTTTCCTCAGTCTATCCCCTGGCTAATTCCTTGCCTTCTGAGTGCTCTGGGGACCACCAAGATGCAGGTAGAAAGCCCCTGCTGTTCTTGAGTTCTATCTGGGCTGGAGGCTGGCATTCTGTTTGCTTCTGAAGAATGTTAATTGCAAATACCAGCATGGCAGGTGCAGTGAGAAGTCAAAAATCAGTCAATAAACTCAGCACGAAAAAACAGCCAAAGGATGCCCCGGACCCCCACCACACAAGAACACCCTGTCCCTCAACCTCCTCATAAGAACACCCCTGCCCCCAACCCTCCCCATACAAGCACACCCCTGCCCTCCAGCCATCCCCCACAAGAGTGACCCTGCCCCCACTATCACCCCCACACACCCCCTAACACACACCAGACTCTAAGAACATTCATTTGAGCCCAAATCAGGTCTTGAAAACTGGGACCAAAGTTCTAAATTTCTACAATGAGCCCCTGTCTACATGGAGAAGTGAAAAATGATAGACGGAGTCCTGTGATCTGTGTTACCATGGCACCCCCACCCATCAATGTGTTACCATGGGGCCCTCTCCCATCAATGAGACCCTCCAAGGCTGCTCTGCTCTCCTGCAGCCAGG
This sequence comes from Cricetulus griseus, assembly GCF_003668045.3. Taxonomy (NCBI): domain Eukaryota; kingdom Metazoa; phylum Chordata; class Mammalia; order Rodentia; family Cricetidae; genus Cricetulus; species Cricetulus griseus. Next base: position 121,402,973 of record NW_023276806.1, on the reverse strand, counting down.
CTCAGGCATGCAGGGTCCTGCCTCTCCTGGATTGACTCTCATTTCCTTTCTCCCTGGTCCTCTGCTTGAGCCCTTTCCTGTGTCTTGAGATTATTTTCCACATCAGACCTCCTAGTTTTGATTCTCACCTTTAGTGCTTTCCTGCACTGTGACCAGCTTCTGAGACATGCACTTGCTTCTTATAAGCATTCAGATTATGTTTTCCTATCTCTATATTTTCCTAACTCAGAAATCTCCAAATACTAGGCTCTAAAATATCACTAGGATATCTTTTCTAATCCTGTCATTATGTGGGAACTGAGGCAGAGAGAAGAGAAAAGGAAATCTCCAAACAAAGAGACTTTGACAGAGCCTTCCAAACCAGAGTGCTGGTGAGACTTCAGTTCACTAGAACTAAATACAACAAGAGGGAAAATTCAGACACACAAAAAGCAAAACAATTCTATGAGCCTATGCCTTAAGAAATCTGGGTGAAAGCTGGGTGGTGGTGGCACAGGCCTTTCATTCCAGCACTCGGGGAGGCAGAGGCACATGGATCTCTGAGAGCTCCAGGACAGCCATGGCTGTTACACAGTGAAACTCTGTCTCAAAAACAAACAAACAAGTGTGATATATGTATGTATGTGTACAAGTTTCTATATGTCCGGGGGCATGCAAGTGCACATACATGTGTGTGCATGTGAGGCCAGAGGTCAACATTGGGTATTTTTCTCATTAGCACTTCACTTTAAGATTTACTCTTAAATTTCACTGGGGTGGGGGGGGCACATGTGGCAGGGGGCCAGTACTCCCACAAAACCAAGAAAATTGCCTGGAGCTAGTGTTACAGGTATTTGTGAGTGACCCAACAAGGGTACTAGAACCAATCTCTAGTCCTCTGTAAGAAGAGCCATCTGCTGAGCCATCTCTCCTGCCCCTACCTTATTTTTGATACATGGCCTCTCATGAATCTGGAGATTACCAAGTGACTAGATGTCTGGCTTGTGAGGTCCAAGGAGCCTCCTATGCTGGCCTCTCAGTGCTTCGACATATATATGCCAGGAAGTCTGGCTTTTCTACTTCAGTTTGCAAGTACAGGAGCAAAGCTTTTTATATTTTAAAAAGATACATAAAAATTTATGCAAAAACTAAGACTATAAGCCATGAAGTTACATGTGACAGACAGCTGGGTGATGTGGCACTGTTTGCTCTTCTAAGTTGCCTGACATGGGAAGATCTGTGACATTTAGAGAACTCCAAACAGTGGTGTCATCTTCAGAGGTGACATTTTAATCGGTGATTAACAAGCCTGAAAAGCAAAAGGGTTCAGAAAGTGCATTCCTGTTGCATAATTCTTAAGCATATTATTTTGAAGTGTTAGGACAAAAATGTAAAAACGTCTAAAAAAAAAATCACAGTAACTCCAGTGTATTTTCTGTAATGATGTAGGGTAAGGAGCAATTAAGATGAAAGCTTGATCAACATCTATCCATGATCTGGAGTCTGACCTTTCTTATTTCTGGTGGTCTCTCTGGGACTCAAAGATGTTCTTTCTTTCTTTTCTTTTTTATGCATATGTATGTATGGTGTGTGGACATGGAAGTATGCATGTTCCTAGGTGTGTGGGCATGCAAGTACACATGTTCACAGGTGTGTGGGTATGCAAGTACACATGTTCACAGTGTGTGGGTATGCAAGTACACATGTCCACAGGTGTGTGGACATGCAAGTACACATGTCCACAGATGGGTGGACATGCAAGTACACAGGTTCACAGGTGTGTGGGCATGCAAGTACACAATTTCACAGGTGTGTGGGCAAGCAAGTACACATTTCCCTGTGTGTTGACATGCAACTTTAGGAAGTCACAGGTTAACAGATTTTTTCTTCTGTCACTCCTCACCTCAATTTTCTGAGACAATGTCTCCCACTGAACCTGGAGTTCACCAATTCAGTCAGGCTAGCTAGCAGCAAGTCCCAAGGATTGATCACCTGTCTCCATTTCCAGGATCCTAAGATTACAGGTGTGCACTACCATGCCTAGCATGTTTGTGGGTGCTGGGAATCTAAACTCTGGTATTTTAGCTTGTGCAGCAAGCACCCACACTGAGCCATCTCCCTGGTCCCTCTAAAATTCTTAGTGTTTTCTATGTAGCATCTCCTTTAGCCACACACACAACAGTCCTCCAAGAGACTGTTGCATTCCTGTTGCATAATTCTTAAGCATATTATTTTGAAGTGTTAGGACAAAATGTAAAAACGTCTAAAAAAAAAATCACAGTAAGAGACATTACTCTAATTCTAAAGAAATGGAAACTTAAGGGGTAGAAATGTGAAGTGACTCACTGTTTAATTTATAACAGATTTAATTTTCAATATTTCTTTTTATTTATGAAAACACACACACACACACACACACACACACACACACACACACACACACACACACACACACACACACATCAATACCCTGAAGAAGCCAGATGAATGTGGCAGATCCCTGAAGCTGGAGTTTTAAGAAGTTGTGAGCCACCAGACATGGGTTCTGGGAACTGAACTAGAGGCTTCTGCAAAAGCAGCAAGGGCTCTTAAGTGCTGAGTCACCTATCCAGACCCCAGTGTAAATATTTCTAAGCCAGGCAATGTCACTTCAGAACCTTACCAATATAGTTGCCTGACTGCCTATGGTCATCAATTTTCAGTGTCAACTTGACTGGATTCAGAATCACCTAGAAGACACACCTCTGGGTACATCTATGAGAGGATTTCCAGAAAGGTTTATCTGAGGAGGAAAAAGTCAACCTAAATGTGGACAACACCAATCCATGGAGGTACCCAAACTGAATAAAAAGAAAAAGCAAGACGAACACCAGCACTGTTTCCTGACAGCAGATGCAATGTAACCAACCCCATGCTCCCACCATGACATGATGGATGTCTAACCATTCTCAAGGTATGAGCCAATGTAAACTCCTCCTCCTTAAATGGCTTTTGTGACATGTACAAGGAAAGTCACTTATACACTGACTCTTTAGTGGTACCCAAGAACAGGACATAATAAATTAGATAAAGATGGAAAGAAGTGTAAGAGTTGATGATAATGTAATACCTACAGATGGGAGACATACTGAAAGAACCTGTCTTCCTGTGTATAAGAGTTGGGGCTAGCCTGGGCAAAAGACCTACCAGTTTCATGCTAAGATTAGCAAATCACAGAATCACTTCAGCTGATCAGAATCCCTCACCAAGTCCAAAACAAGTTCTCATGTAGAAAAATGAGCCACCACATCCTAGCCCTGTACAAAAAGAATCATTTCCAATATGGATAGGTCACTAGTATTGAAATACCATCAAATAATCAATTCCATACCCAACATACTGAAAGGAGCAGAAGTAGTAAGTGCACTCAGACTATAGTAACTTCACTTTCAAACCATCTCAAGATTGTTTTTTTCTCCATCAAAATATGGTTTAATTTAGGCCCGGGCAAGGTTTGCTGTGAAAGCACCAAAAACAGGTTCTCTTTTCTGAGTTTTAAGCTAGTCAGAGAGCAACTTCTCATTAATGCCCAGTTTATATTTAAGGAGCTGAAATCACAGTCTGGTTCAGCTGGGGAAGCCCAGCCATGACACTGTTCACAGCAAGGAGCAACCTGAGTTCCCTCAAACCTCTGCAAAGAGTGACAGCCACTGTTTCCATCCATCCAAATCTAACAACAAAATGCTTTTGAAGGAACATTAGGTACCCTGTGCCATTCTGCTTGCTGAATCACATGTTGGGGAAAGGGGACAAATGAGGAAATGCAGCATGAATCCCTCTCAATGGTGTCATTCACAGAGCCACAGAGCCGAGCACAGTGTCCATCAATGGTACAGTTCCCACACTCTTCGCTGTAGGAGGAGAGTGACACAGAGCTGGGGCGGGGGGGGGGGTGTGAAGGAGAAAGAACAAGAGAGAATAAAGTTGCACACTGTAAGGGAGTCAAAGCTGCTCTATGTCAGCGTGGCTCCAGAGTCATTTTCATGTTCCCCTCCATATGCTGCTGTCATTTCCAGGTCCTGACCCACTTAACACGTTAGCAGAGTAATGCTGCTGTAAAAAGATACCACAATTACTCTGGACAGTATCATGGGCAAGGGAGTATTTTAGAAAACGTATTTATTAGAATAATGATGTTTTTCTAAGCAATTCAACCTGTTTTTCCTCAAATTGTCATAATATTCACCTATTTTTTTTCAGGTCTTGAAACATGAAAAACATATCATTAACAGAAGATCAGTATGATAATTCCTCAAAATTTAAAGATGCTTCACTGGGAATGTTTCACTGGTCAGTGGTAGAATGCTTGTGTAAAATACTGGGTTCGAGCCCCAGCATTGTGGGGAGGAGGCAGAGGAAGGAGAGGTGGGAGGGGAGGGTGCAGGAGAGAGGAAGAGAACGAACACACACAGGAGCAACTGAAGAAGAGAGAGAAGTCACTCGATGTTTCCCTAGAGCAAACAGTTGGCTTCAAGCATCAGTGTGATTTAAATTTTAAACATTCTGTGGAGATTTCTAAGACCATGGAAAGCATATTAACTCAACATAAACTCTCACTAAAATAGTAAAATGTAAGGGCATCATATTTGGCATGACACAAACTAACATGACTCCACTCAGTTATCAAGCTGGACTGCTCGGGTGGAGGAGTGTTGACTTCTTAGTCTAACCTAAGGGCTAGGGAAAGGTTTTCATCCATAGCCAACCTGTGTAGTGCTCCCTCTCCCTGCTCCTCCATAGCCCAGAGAAAAATCAAAGTGGATGGGCAGTGGTCCAGAAGGGCTCTAGGAACGGGCAGACCTAAGGCCTTCCAGGAAGTGGAATGTTTGTTTTGGCAGGAGGATTCTGCAGAGAGCAGAGAAATGGCCCAGATAGAGAGATGGCATGTGTGGACAGGAAGGAAGGCTACCCTGCCAGTGCCTTCACTCAGACAGGGACACAAAAATAGTGAGACCCACACTGCCGTCTATTGATTCCTGACTGTAAGCAAAGGCCAAAATTCATATTGATTACTAAGACCTTTTTCCCTGACCATTCTTTATACGAATTTGTCTGGTAAAAGAAGGAAAATTCTTTGGTCTTTTCTGTAATAAGTACAGCACAGTCTCCAAGTGATTGTACTCTGTGCCCTTTGCTGGTCTCCTTCAACACTTATGATTCATATTTCACGACAAATATTGAGAAATATTCCATCAGAAATAAATATGCTTTCACAGCATATTATACATTTCCCGTGTTTTTCTTCCTTCGTTATCACCAAGGACATTACCCAAAAACCAAATCTTTTTTTTCCAAAGCAACCATATTCTTCAACATTAATCTGTTCACAACTTCCAAGTTGCTGTTTAATGACATCATACTGAGTTTCTGGGGTCCCTTTTAGTGAAGCCGTAATGATGTACAGAGAAAGTTATGTGGCAAACCAATTAAACTATAAACAAAAGGGCTGACCTCAGTATGACTGCAAAATTTCCAATCTTTTATCACTAGTTTCCCCAAAAGTGTTCTCTAGTCTGCTGGCTGGTGTTGCAAAGCAAAGTAAGCAGGCTAACAGTTGCAACCACGATGTAAAACAATGTGTGCGCCTAAGAATTTCTAGGAAGGTCACCTCCACTGATGACTGATAAATTAACCTAAGCAACTTCATTCTCTTCAATTTAATCCCAACTAAAACTGCAAACCCCTCTTTCCAAAGGCTGTACAATGTGGCTCAACTTCTGACTTTTTTCTCATAGGTTTTGATGAGGCACAGGGGCTGAGAGACAGTTCTCCCTGGGTAGGAGCTTGTTTTGCAAGCATAAAGGCTTAAAGCTCAACCATCAGACCCACATAAAAAAGCTAGGCATGAACTAGGCGGTGGTGGCACATGCCTTTAACCCCAGCCCTTGGGAAGGCCAGCCTGGTCTACAAAGTGAGTTCCAGGACAGCCAGAGCTATACAGAGAAACCCTATCTTGGGGGAAAAAAAAATCTGGGCATGGGGGTGTGCATTTGTAATCCCAGCACTAGGGAGAAGGAAGCAGAGATCTCGGGGGCTCACCGGAAAGAGACTGGCCTAGTAGACAAGCTCTAGGACAAGAGACAGCCTTATAAAAAAAAGGTGAAGAATACTTGCAGAATGGCACCTGAGCTTGTCCCATCACCTCTGTGTGTACACACAGTCACAACCCATACAGGCACGCACGCACACGCACGCGCGCGCACGCGCACACGCACACACACACACACACAACACACACACACACACACACACACACACACACACACACACAGGTACACGCACATACACAGTCACAAACATGCTCCCCCATAGCCATATGCACCTACTCGAACATGAAAACATACAAACCACACTCACACACACACACACACACACACACACACACACACACACACACACACACACACACGAAGAGAAACTGTTTCTCCTTGGCCCAACTACTCCACTGCTATTCCCCTCATTTCTCAGTAATGAGAGACTCAAGTCTCAACTTGGAAGCTGAGTCCAATGGTGACACTGGACAAAAAGAAATTAAACTCTAAACATGGTCTGCTTGTCGTGAACTAGTAGGTGGACCACAATTCCACTAGCAAAGTGACAATCTGAAACTATGCAAAGCAGCTCTGCCTCATCCTGGCTTTTGGGTCCTCCTGCTGGCACTCTGTCCCTAATCCTGGGTAAATCTGCATTTCCTCTCACCTGGTATGTATTGTAGTGTGCCTCACAGAAAACCGAAGGGTATGGAAATGAGGAAGTCAGGCTATGGAGTCAGCCACACTAGGGATGAAAAGTTGTCTTTGTCTCTCTCAGGGCCTGAGATTTGAGAATATGAGGCAATCTACATAGGCTGCAGCTTCTTCAAGTGACTGTCACACTCTCTAAAGGAGAACACTCACAGTACAGCCGAGTGGAAAAATGTTACAGCATCAGGGATGAAATCCCAGGTAATGAAAGGAAGCTGTAACACCCTGCACCAGAAGTTGCAATGGACAACCATTCCCCACATCCAACTATGTAGGTGGACAGTTCACAGCAGAGTGAAGGTTGAATTTTCTGCCTGGGTGCCTGCCTATGCTCTAGACTTGGGGGAAAGGCTTATGGCACCACCTTCCAGCAACTTGCCTTCCACACTTCTAAGTTCACCCAGTTGCCCCATCCTCCCCAAAACAGCAATGTGGTTCCTGGTCCCTGCCTCTCTCATTCTGTACAGTGGCATTTCAATTAACTGGGTCAGAGACCACCATGCCCCAAATGTAGATAATTGTAGAGTCTAGGTCTCCAGAAAAGAACAAAGAATAGGAAGCTGAGGCAGCCAACGATAAACAGACTTCATAACTCTGCCTTAGTCAAAGGCATTTTTAAATCACTGGGAGGGTGTTACTATCACTTATCACCAAGAACCATCAGGAATAAACACAAAGTCCCTTTGTGAGCAAAGCAATATACTTGCAACATTGCCTGTGGACCACACCAGATACTGACATGAAAGCCAACCCCATGAATATGTATGCACATGTCTATGTACATCCACTATAGTCACATTCATATTCATATACACACTCCTATGAAACAAACTACAAGGATCTGTGTTGATCAATGCAGCAATTAGTTTCCAGACATCTGACCTGCCTTCTCAGCTATGGGGTGGACTCAGATTATCTGAAACTTCATGGGCTCCTCTGTTCCATAGCCAGAGGCTCAGCTACTCTGTGACTTGTCTGAGAAAGAATTTCACTGTAGCCCAGGTTGGCCTTGAATCTTACTCACTGTGTAGCTCAGGATGACCTTAACTCCAGATCTTCCTGGCTCCACCTCCAACAGCTGGGAATTTTTTAACTGCTTTCTTCCTGAACTGAAAACATCACCTTCAATCTACAGATGTAAGTTTCCATCTAGATCTTCTAGTGTGAGTCCAGAAGAAATGGACTTCCAGGTTTTTAACTGCAGACAGGGTCCATTTGTGATGGTGCTACAGGCAGGAAAAAGAGTCTATATCCCACACTATTTCAAAACGTTTATTTCTCTTCCTTGACCTGAAGTTTTATCTTTCTTTTTCTCAATGAAGAGTAAGTTTATAATACTAAAAATAATTCCAATGGCACTGGCTAAAGAAGTACAGTCAGCAAAAAGTCATTAATAAAATCATTAAAATATTCCAGTTTAACTCCAATTAAAATTTATGAGGCATAAATCTTTAACATATGTTCATTTCTTTAAATTGTAAATTACTGTTCTTCCAAACCCAAGGACGTCTTGTACAGTAAAGCAGCCTGCTGTTTTCTCAACAATGAAGAAGAAAAGGCAGCTGTTTCTATGAAGCTCATTACAGGATAGTAAAACTGACACAAATTTCCTCTCACCTGGTATGTATTGGTAAACATGCCAGGTTTTAAAAATAAGTCTTCTGATTAGATTCACTCTAATCAATAGCCTAATACTGAACTCAATTACATCACAAGTCACTATTTGCCCCACAATCCCAACCACTAACAAGAAGAGCTATCATGAGCTATACTTTCCAACATGGTCATAATGACAGCCCAAGTACAGGGCTGGCATCATCATTCCACACAAAGTTTACACGGGTCTGTGCACATTCGACAGAGACCCACTGAGAGAGGTACACCACGCAGAAGCCAGTGGCCGTCCTAGATAGGCACCTAAAGGCCTGTATCCACAGTGTCTTACTCACACATGGTGCTTGTTTAGGCACAAGGTTCCGGATTCTGTGGATAGTGTACTAGGGTAAGCCTTCTGGAGATCTCGGGAGGAGGGACTTTACATGTGGAAAAGGCATGAAGCAAAAGGGGTCACAGGGTACACACAGTGGTTGGAAGCTGCCTCCTGGTATTCGTGACCTTGATTCTGCTTCTTCAGGGCTGTGGAGAGTATACCTCTATCCCCTCTTACCTTGAAGTTGATCCCTCTAAGGAAGCCAGCTGTCGTAATAGTCTACTACCCCATCCTCCGCAGAGGCCCACTTAACAAGGAAGCAAGGGAAACAGTCTACTAGTAGCCTCACAAAATTAAATGTCACTAACCAGGATCTGAGCATCTAGCCCTGTGAGAAGACTACAGTGTGTACCCACACTTTGACTTGAGCTCTCTGGGTCCCAGAACCACAGGACACAGCTAAGTCACTTCCTGGTCCACAGAAACTGGGGTGATGAACATGCTGTGTTATGGTGCCCAGCAATGGATAACTAACAGGTATCCACTACATAATACTACTGAATGTATCAGGTGAAGAGAAATCATAATATATATTTGAGAGCATATGACAGAAGAATAAAGAGAAGACATATTTGCTTCTAGAAAATCCTATGTAAACACACCGGGGGAAATTTTACTTCCTTTATAATAAAGGGGAAATCCTTTGATTAGAATGTTTACCAAAAAGCTTCCTTACCTTGGATGCACTGCAGTGTCCCATCCTCGGCTCTTATGGTAAAGGTCTCACCCGGGTTAACTTGGACAAGAATAACCTGTGAGAACAAGACAGAAACTTCCAGTTAACACCAATGCATGGGGTATTCTGACAGAAACTTCCAGTTAGCACCAATGCATGGGGCATTCTGACAGAAACTTCCAGTTAGCACCAATGCACTGGGCATTCTGACAGAAACTTCCAGTCAGCACCAGTGCACTGCACATTCTGACAGAAACCTTCAGTCAGCACCAGTGCACTGTGCATTCTGATAGAAAGTTCCAGTTAGCACCAAGCACTGCACATTTTGCCTCTTTTGCGATCTGAGGTACTCGGCAGGAAGCACATGTCACCAAATTTTCTATCAGCACAAAACTCAGGGTATAAATCTTAACCCCACTCAAATTTTGGGAAATACAGGAAAACATGCATTTGTACACAGCTTAGTATACTGGCCCATACTGTTTACATTATATAACTAAAACGATTATGCTACACTTTTTCTTTGGCAAACACATTTTTTCTTTTCTCTTTCATGAGTTGAGACACAGACTTAAATTAGAAAAACAACACACACACAAACTTTACATACAAAGGAAAGCTGCCCAAGAAATGAATATCTGACCTACCACTATTGGGAGGTGTAGCTGTATTCAATAACAATAGAAGGCAATTCATAAAATTAAAAAAGGCTGGGAAAGACTATCTGCACATAAACCTTAAATAATAAACAGCATAAAAAGAAATGAGCCTCAGCAAATGTTTCAGTATATAACCTAGAATTGGAGTTTCCTTCACATAGACATGGATATCTAATATTAGAAGACAACTTCCAAACACCAAGATGGGGGGCAGCTGGAGGGAAGTCTGAACAGCAGCCTCACAGATTTAGTTCTAATCAAAGGAAAACTCACTGATTTAAAACTAAACACAAATAAAGGGTCATAATTGTAGTTATACATCAGGAGGGACAAGACCAGCACTGTACCATTCGTAGACACGACACAACAATGCTGTCATTCCTTCTTGTCCTTGCAGTAAGCCTGCTCTAACACACAGAAACCTTCAATCACTGTCCCTTGTTCCTTGAGGTGAATCCTCCACACACATTACTACATCTGTAAACAGCTGGCATCTACTCTTTTTTTCTAGAACTTACAACTGCAAATAACTAAGTATTTTTAGCAGTTGCTTCCTTCTTTAACTGGGGTGTTATTAGGGCAAGATCTGACTGACTAACCCAGTGAAGGAGGGTTGTAAAAGATAAGGAAAACTGTCTCACAAGGTTAGCTCAAGAATTAAGATCTCATAAGATTAGAGACTGGAGAGACCGCTCAGTGGTTGAGAGAGCTCACTGTTCTCGCTGAGGATGGGAGTCAGTTCCCAGAACCCACACTGTGGTTCACAGTCACCTGCAACTCCGGTTCCAGTGGATCCAACACCTCTTCTGACCTCTGAGGACAGACGTGGCACAATATACTATACCCGTGTAGGACCCACACATATTCACAATTCTTTTAAAGAGTCTCATGAGATGCAATTTAACATCAACCTCTTTTATGTACCACAATTTTCCTGCTCTGTAACACTATTCAGATCAAAGTAATTTATTTATAATACAAATCTTTAACATCCACATATGTAGTTCAAGTAATAATTCACAACAGGAGATACTGCTGAGGCATGGATTTCTTTTAATTAGGAGCTACGTTAACTAAAAATCATCAGGAACATTCAGGGGAAAGCAGTTCAAGCCTCATCCCAGATGCTTCATCAGATTTTGCAGGATAAATTGTTTCAAGATAATTTGCTTTTCCCCACCCCCAACCCACAGTAATTTCGAGTTCTCGCTAATGTGAAGGTGGAATGTCATTTGAAGAACTCAAAAGGAGGGGCTAGAGAGATGGCTCAGTGGTTAAGAGCACTGGCTGCTCGTCCAGAGGTCCTGAGTTCAATTCCCAGCAACCACATGGTGGTTCACAACCATCTATAATGAGATCTAGTGCCCTCTTCTGGTCTGTAGGCATGCAGGCAGAGCACGGTGTACAAAAAAAAAAAAAAAAAAGAAAGAAAAGAAAAAAAGAAAAAGAAAAAAAAAACTCAAAAGGAAATCCCTTCAGATCTGCAGAGTGATTAAGGCATCTCCGCTGCTCTCCAGCCGCAGGTTTAGTCATTCCTTTAACACGGAAATTGTCTGAGTCAGACTTGTTTTTATATAAACATACATCATGTCTCTATTACACTACACCCAGTAAAACAGAACTGCAGTAAAGGGAGGGAAATGAACCTAAGGGAGGAAGAACCACAGAATATCAGGAATATGAAGGCAAAGGAGGAAAAACAGGGAATGAGCTTTAAGTGGGGAGAGAGACAGGAGAGGGAGGTAACGGAGGGATGGAAGAACAGAGAGAGCAAGAATGTTAAGGAAAACCATCTGGAAATCTAGCACTTAATAATCTTCTTAAATGTATTTATTTTTCATATAAAATAGTTTAATTGAAGTTACCCCACATAGGAGATAATGCTTGTCCAAAACTCCCAGGCCAGGTGTGGGATACCTCTCCTGGAGTTGTTGGTCAGACCCCTCAGAACAATGTAAGCTATTCCCATTGCTCTTGGTTGCCCAAGAACTTGATGGATAAGACCCTACTACTGGAGAGTCTAATACTTGGGTCACAGGACACAGAGAAATCAAGCTGGTGCTGACTCAGAAGCTTCCTCCGTGCTGGGGAACTTTCCTGGTACCACAAGCTGCAGTACAAGCTGCTGGAGAGAGAAATCATTAGCATCTTACTCAGCTGTGGACTCTGAGCTACAATAACAGCCAGCATGACAAGGCATGTCCATGGTTTCAATGGTGGTACAAGATCATGGGGGTATCCAAACATTTTGTAATTCAGAAATCCTTTTTCTTTCCTGGGACTTGCCATAACACTGCAGGTTGTATTCTGTGGGCCACTGCTAACAAGTCTATGGGACAAGAGAGTATATGATTTTTGGAGTTGCCAAGGGTAATCAAGGACAGAGTCTGGGTGTTCATTGACTTTTTTCCTTACCCTAAATCCACAGGCATACATTATAAACTTATTTTTAGAGGTTTAAACATAAAGCAGATGGTTTTGACCCCATCACCATGATGCTAGAATCTGTCTAAGGACTTAACAATAATACAAGTATCATTTTCTTTTTAAAAAATACAATACTTTTAGTTTTTGAGAATTCTATACATGTATACAATGTATTTGATCACATTCACTCCCCATTAACTCATCCTAGACCCACTGTCCACTCTGTGTCTTTTTTCTTTTTTCTTTTTTTATAGCCCCCAATAATCCACAGAGTCTAATTTGTGTTGCCCAAATCCCCATGGGTGTAGGACCATCCATACACTGGAGCATGATTATGCTATCAGAGGCCACACTTAGCTGCCACCAGCTGCCACTAGTTCTTCAGCCAGAGGCAGAGTGAGCCTTCCCTCTTTGTAGGCTAGAATGTCAACTACTTAATATTGTGCAGTCGAGCACAGTTGCCGAGAACAGGAATGCAGCGTTCCATCATGACTGGGACTGTTTCAATCCAGTCCTCCCAACCTCTGGCTCTCAGAACCTTTCTGCCCTGTCTTCTATGATGGTCCTTGACCCTTAAGGGAAAGGGGCGGTGACTGATGTCCCATTTATGGTGGACCACTCCATCGATTTACGTTCTACATGTTGACCAGTTGTGGGTTTGCTAACCACCACCCACTACACAGAGAAAACTTCTCCAGGGAGGTCTGATCACTAATCAGGAAAGTTATATTTAGAGGGAATTTTGATACTATGTTCATTCAGCCCTGGCCTATGATCTTCTGACCAAGAGCTGAGGATCTTGCTCAGATTTAAAGTAAGAGGCATGTGTTTCTTCCTGTGGAGTATGCTTTACTCTTCTTTCACAACCCCACATTCATATACTCTCTTCTCCCACACACTTGTCAGCAATGGCCCAGAGAGTACAACCCAGAGGTATAATGGAAAATCCCAGGAAAGAAAAAGGATTTCTGAACTAATGTCATACTCTCTGCCTACCATACTGCATGAAGAGTCTTGACAGTCTTTGGTGATCACTGACACCAGGCCACAATTCAAAGCATGATCTGGAAGCACTCTGCCTCCTCTGAGTACATATGTAACGTCCGTGTTACACACTCACACACACTAGCTTACAAATCAGTTCCTAATCCCCTATACTTCAATTCTTCAGGGAGGAGGATGATAGGTAAATGGCTTTTAAGCAACATACCAACATATCTCTCTTCAAATGTTTTAGTTCATGTAATTTTTACTGCTGCTAAATTGCTATGACAACCATATTATAATCTGTCAAGCTACCTTACAAATGAGGCAAAGTTCATGCCTCTTAATAGTGATTTCTCTTCTCACAAGAACAGAAGTCACAACTGGAATGAACTGTTCTGAACTTGGCACTGGTTATTTTTAGGAGAAAGCATTTTATTTTACTGAGACTGACCACTGTGCCACTGTTGCTGCCAATGACCGAGATAAAAATAAAGCTGTGACACAGCAGCCCAATGGCCTGTCCTGACAACAGGCATGAACGAGCCACCTTGCATTATGAAGTTTGGAGGAGTATGCGTCACATCTTGGAGACAAAGGGCACCAAATCTTCTGTATCATCAAGTCAGGTCTCTCTCTCCTCCCTCCCCCTCTCTCCTCTCACCCTCTCTCTCCTACCTCACTTCTCTCTCTCTCTCTCCTTCCTCACCCTCTCTCTCCTGTCCCACCCTTTCGCTCTTCCTATAGCTGCCTTAAATTTCATTTAGGACAGTAAGTGAAAGCCATCATCATTTCTGTTCAGTTATTGGCCATTTGCTGCTTTTCACAGTTAGCATTAAACCAATTCATATTCATGCTGTGCTGTCTTTTGTTAAAGGGGGAAAAGAAGGATTTTTGTTGTTGTTCTTCTTCTTGAGATGGTTTCTCTGTGTAACTCTGGCTGTCCTGAAACTCACTCTGTGGACTAGGTTTGTCTCAGACTCACAGACCAACCCCTGCCTCTGCCTGTGACATCTGAGTGCTGGGATTAAAGGCATGCATCACACAGATTTTTCATTCCCAGAGATCCTGATACAAAAGCAAGCTAAGCTGTCAAAGGAAGCAGGCATGCTTCAAACCTCAAGCTACATTGCTTCATCAGATCTGTTCCAATTGCAAATGCCACCTGAGCCAAGATGTACACCTGTGTACACACACACACACACACACACACACACACACACACACACACACACACACCAACCCCTTCAGGTTCTCAAACTCATACCTCTTTTCTCCAAAAGGGAAGTGATGGTTTGCAAACAACCAAAACTCATTACTGTGGTAACAGTGCACTTAAGAAAAATGTCCCTGAGCCAAAGAAGCAAACAGGTAGACCACAAAGATGCTGCAGGAGACAAGAGAGTACCTGAGTTCTTGCCCTGCTCATCCATCCTCCATGCTCCAGATTTCAAAGCTGACAGAAATGTAAGAGCTAAGAAGCCAGCAGGTGGGTTCCACAAACACTGGTTCACACCAATTTGCCATCAGCATTTGCTAGCAAGACAAACATTCTCATTCAGCTTGTTCCTAGATTTTTGTTTTTCCAAAGGGTCCTGGATGTTTTAATACCCGATTTTCTCAAAAGATCAGAGGTTCACAGGGCTGGAGAAGTGCTTCAGCAGTTAGAGCTGAAGGACTGGAATTCAGTTCCTAGCACTGATGTTCTGTGGCTCACAGCTGCCTGTATAACTGCAGCTCCAGGGGATCAGGTGCATTTTTCTGGCCACCACTGGTACTCACAAACATGTGTATAGCAATATACACACAGGCATATGCATGCACACAAAAACATAAAATAAAAATAAATCTTTAAAAAAAAGAGAGATCAGCTGTTCTCTCAACAGTCTATTTAACATCTGTAAAATTACTTCAGTGTGATCCAGGCTACTTTAGCATCACCTTCTCCCAGGCTTTTCTTTTTTCTTTGAGTGACTCTAAAGAGTTAATACTTATGTGCTGTGAGAAGGTTCAAAGGTTAAGAGCACTCTCTGCTCTTCCAGAGGTCCTGAATTCAATTCCCGGTACCCACATGGTGGCTCACAACCATCTACAATGAGATCTGGTACCCTCTTCTGGTATGCAGGCAAACATGCAGACAGAATATTGTAAATATAATAAATGAATACTATTTTTAAAAGTTACTACTTACCAAACCCATATGGTATTCCAAGTAGGAATTATTAACCAAATTTTATAGATGGGAAAACTGACGCTTAGAAAACACGAAACAAATTGGCCCAAAGTCACTTGACTAAATGGCTGAGCTAGGCTGGAACCCAGCTCAGGCTGAGCAAAATGCATGCATTGCACTCATTAACATCACCTCCACCTCTAAGAAGCATGAACTTCACAGTCTGTACTGGAACCAATTCTGCCATTCAATAACACTGCTGCCTTCCCACTGATACAGCCTGCATGGTCTGCCAGTACCTCCTCCTGCCTCCCCCATCTACTGCTGCTACAGCCGGCACGTGAGTGCCTGACACTCCCTCCTTCGAGACTTGCTCTTTCCCTTATTGAATTCCCTTTTGGTTTCCTGGCTTTGGCTCTAAAAGACTAGCCAGAAAAGCTCTCAACAGCATCCAGTACTTCCCTCTGGTTAGCTCCCAGCAGTCACCGTGGACAGTCTCTGTGCCTGCTACAATTCTTACTCCTGTGCAGACCCAAAGGAAAGACTGGGAAACCAATTTAACAGGAGTCTCAGCAGAATCACCATACTGCTTCTTCAGGTCTACGTTAATCGTAGCTCCAAAGCATCCACAGTAATTCCCATCTTAAACTAGGTAAATTATTTTGTTTCCTCAACTTTTGACATTATAATGTAGCCTTTATCCTATAATACACACTCAAAATAGTCTTAAAAGAATAAGGAATCCAAATTGCAGATAAGAAAAAGTATCTCCTAAAGCTAAGGATATACCTCAGTAAAACGTCTGCTACACAAACGTCAAGCCAGAACCCCTAAGAAAAACATTAGTTAGGCATGGTGTAACACTTTTGTGATCCCCATTGGAAAAGTGGAGAGTCCCTCAGGTTGGCTGACAAGCCAACCTACCCAAGCTCCAGGGCAAGGAGAGACACCACTCAAAAAGCAAGGTGGATAGTGCCTGAAGAGTGACACCTGAGGCTGACCTTTGGACTTAATGTATGCATGCACACATGGGGAGGGAAGGATGGAGGGAGACAGAATGAAAGGGAGAGGGAAAGAAAATGTATCTCTTAAAATTCAATCTTTCAACAGAAAATAAAAATACCCCTTAGTACTGGAACATGTCAAACCTCAGAACAAGTTCCCATGCACATAAGGTTCATCGCCTTAGATGGAGTCCAGGCCAGCACACCTTCTAACATTTCCTTGTATATAAATGCCTTCAGAGCATTAAGGATGTAAATAAAAAGCACTGCACCATAATGCTAAACTTATGGTTTTTCTCTGAGCTGCTTAAAAACCAACTGAGATATAACCATGTATCTAAGGACACCAGGATACAGTGAGAAGAGCCAATCTGAAAGATGGAGGCTTAGTTCCAGCTCTGCCACGTAGCCCACTTCACCTTTCAGAGCCTGGGGGTGTTTCCTCACTATAAAAAAAAAAAGCAGGTAATATTTACCCACCTCCCACAGGAATAGGCCTTACCCACTTAGTAGCTATTACTAATACATCTTACAACTGACAAGTCTGAATATAGTGAGGGAGATTAAAGAGAAACAGTTTACCCAATGTACCATGTTTCATGTCCTCACTAAAATCTAAGTCCAGCAGACTCTCACTGTGAGCCCAGTTTCTGCTCAGTCACTGTCTGTCTGTCCTAAGCATCTGCATTCCAGGCTCTGTTCAGCCTCCTTGGATCCTGGCAACAGGGGTAAGTTTAGAATCCACTTGCAGAGATTCTAAAATCTAAGTCCCTTACAGGTTTGAAACACTGTGACCAGCCTGGAAAGGCTTCTAATTAAATTGTCACAATGCAAGCAAGCAATAAAAGGTTGCTTGCTATGGAGGGCCCTATCTGGTTGTTTTGTTTTTCAGTTCTTAATTTCAGATATTTTGTATTAATATCTTTGAGATTTAAGTAACATACCACACAGTTCATCTACATGAAATATTTTAAGTACATCCACATAGTTGGTAGCCATGACATTTTAGGAAATTTTCAACAGCCCAGTTTCATTCCGAATCTTCCCTCAATTCCTCCAGCCCTAATGAACTTCTGGTGTCTCTATATTTGCTCATCGTGGACCTTACAAAAAGACAAAAATAAACAATGCGAATGAATCCTTTCACTTAACATAAAGTTGTCCAGGTTGTCTGTGTCATTTCTTATCACTACTTTTTCCTTCTGAGTAATATTCCATCTTATGAATGTACTATATTTGGTTCATCTATTATTAGTTAATTAAAAGTCCATTTGTTTCTAAAATGCTTAGGAAACTAACTCCTGTTTCTTGAGTATATACTCAAGAGTAGAACTTCTAGATAACATTCCAGATATTCCTCTACAATTAACTTCTTTTGGAAGAGCTCATACAGGCAGCACCACTTGACTTGTGGCTGTTTTCCCACCCAAAAGTCATCCTGTCAAAGTACACTGAAGATGTAAGCCCAGACAGATCCCTCAGGATGCTTCAAGCATTTGGCTTTCTAGGTACTTGCACAAATCATTGAGAGTCCCTCACCACACATGAATGAAACAGCTCAACAGTTAAACAAATGGATACCTTGGAGCAAAACAGTTATACAAATGGATACTTCAGACCATCACAGAGTTTAAGGTAATTGTCTTCCTTAATGGTATCATGCAGGAAGACTAAAGCTGTGCTCAAAACTATAAAGCTTTAGGAAAACAGCCATGTGCACTGCCAAGTCCAGCAGGATCAGGAGATCAAAGCCACTGTTGGCTGCAAATGGGTTCAAGACTAGGCTGGGCTACATGAGGCCTTGTCTAGGGGTGGCAGGAGGGGGGTGATTTGTCTTAAATGCTTTGGGGATGAAGACATATCTTAGCAATAGAACATTCATCCACCATGTATAAGGACCTAGGTTCAAGGTCACCATCATGTGTGTTGGGGGGGGTCATATTTTTGTGCAAGAGCCTCTTCATTAAGCACCTTTTGGAAAGACAGCCATATTACACTCCAAGTCTCAGAAGAACAAGGGCCCTGAGCACATTCGAATGCCAATTTGTAAAACATCACTCATCTTTCCGAATCTTCCCTCTTTCTTCCCTAAGTCCAAATTCAGGACAGACCCTAGTCTCTGCAGAGTGCACAGGAAAAAAATGTGACAAAGATTTTCCAGCCTGCCCTGTTCCTCCTCCCCACGGGCCCTCGTTGCACACAAACACGGAGCTGATTTGCTGCACATGTATTCTGGGGCCAGCTGATGCACCATGACATCAGTGCTACACAGTGAGCCAAGCTTAAGCTCCATCTGGGACAAATAATGTCCAGGCACACTGTGACTTCTTTTGTTTATATACACTGACTAAATTATGTCTTGGTGGTAAATGAACTAACTCTTGAGATTTATTTCCCAAGGCCTCCAGAACAATATTCTGCACCCTGAAGTGACTCCCTGCTCTTAAAGTGACTCCCTGCTCTTAAAGAGTTCTTTCCAAGGCTGGACGTAAGTGACTTTGAACAGAACACATGATTTTGAACATGAAATTAACAACTTGAGGAGGACCGAAGTCCAAAATCTGAAACAAAGAAAAGGAAGAACTCACCAGCAAGTGGGTGTGGTGAGGATAATACAGTGCAATACAACCCCATGTGACACTTGATCCCACCTCCTTCAGGACCATCGAACCCCCTTTAAGATATAACAAGGCAGCCAAGGGGCCATTTCCCTTCCTTTTGAAGAGTAAAACCCAGTTTGTGTTTCAAATAGTTACTCTTTTTCTTTTTTTGGGGGGGGGGGGCTCCAGAAGACAGGGTTTCTGTGTGTAGCCTTGGCTGTCCTGGAACTTACTCTATAGACCAGGCTGGCCTGGAGCTCAGAGATCCACCTGCCTCTGACTCCCAAGTGCTGAGGCTAAAGGCGTGTGTTGCCACCACCTCGATAGTTCCACGTCTAATCAATCACAAGGTGTCTTGAGTCTCAAAACCTGTCATTCCAATGATTTACCTTTTGAATGGAAATGAGGAGTGCATTCGGGAGGACAGAGAGGCAAGAAGCCCTCTTGTACTCCCCTCATCCCATGGGGAAGATCATGGCTACCCCTCCCTGCTCACCAGTACTCTCACTAGTACTGACCCCAGAGGGAACTGCTGCCAACCTTAGGGAAAGATTGTTCTTAATCAAAACCCTGGGATCCCACAGAGACTTTTGCTGGATCTGAAGAACTTGACTCTCAACTTCTTTTCCAAAGGAGAATCAGACCTCCTGACAGCCTCAGTGCCACTGTTTCTCACATCTCTGAGTCTGTCACTTGCAGCTCTTGAAAATAGTATGGGGATCATAATGACGTGTGTGTGTGTGTGTGTGTGTGTGTGTGTGTGTGTGTGTGTGTGTGTTGAAAGAGGGAGGGAGGAAGGGAGGGAGGGGGAGAGATGGAAAGAGGGGAGGGGGAGAGAGAGAGAGAGAGAGAGAGAGAGAGAGAGAGAGAGAGAACTCCTCTCTCCTGTATGCACACACTTGTGAAGACCAGAAGTCAATGTTAGGCACCCTCCTCTCCACCTTAGTTTTGAGAGACAGTCTTTCCCTAAACCCAGAGCACAGCAAGGTACGAAGGTCCACAAATGAATCTGTCTGTCTTCAACCCCACTCCTACTACTAGAGTTACAGATGAGACCATACCTGGTTTTAAGGGCAGTGGAGATACAATCAGGTCCTCACACTCGTGGGACACCACAGGTGCTTTACCCAATGAGCCACCTCCCCAGCCCCAACAACCATCCTGTGCATAAAATGTATAATGTACCACCGTGCAAAATTCACCCTAAGTTTGTAAAATATATAATGTACCACCATGCACAGCTCAGCCTAAGTGCTTACCTGTATACTACAAATGATGAAAGGCCCGACCCTAGCAACACTACCTTCCTGGAAGTTCCTAAAAGAGGACCTGGGTGAGTTTAAGTCCCAGTCCTGTGACTTGCCAGCTGCAAGTCCCACCCTTTCTCCCCTTAGGCTTCCCTAGAAACACAGGAGACTTCACTTTGCATGCTGCATGACCACTTGATGATTAAGTAAGTAGTTAGTGCAGACCCCTCCCACCCCAGAAGCCCTCAACTCCAACCTCCTTCCCTTGCTTCAGAAGAAGCAATCAAACTTTGAAGTGAAATTCATTCTTTCCAGCAGTTGTACCACTGGGCACCAGTGACCACTCAACTAAAAGTTATTGAGACTAAAATTTTTCCAGGGACCAGCAAGTCTGCAAGTCACACTTTAACTTGAGGAAAACTATAAGTCTAATCAAACACATTGAACCTGTACTTTATCTATCACACTGCCAAAGCCATGAAATACGTGGGAGAGTCAAATTCACAAACTGACATCCTAGGTATCCCCTGAGGTTACTGCAAAACCAATGCAGAACTAACCGCTGTCCCTCTCTCCAACAGGTACTCACACTTGGCGGGATGCTGTCTTGGAGGCATGTTCACTGAGAGGTTGAAGTAGCATGGGGTGGAGGGGCAGTTATGGCAAGACAGGAGCATTCTAAGCACCCAACCACGGCATTGTAAGCAAACCACTTTACAAATACAAGAGAGTATAAGAAGAAAAGTGGAAGCCAGGCAGTGATGGTGCACTCCTTTAATCCCAGAACTTGGGAGGCAGAGGCAGGCAGATCTCTTGCGTTCCAGGCCAGCCTGATCTACGAAGTAAGATCCAGGACACCCAGGGCTAAACAGACAAACCCTGTCTTGGAAAAAAAAGGAAGAAGGGGGAGGAGGAGGAGGAAAAGGAGGAGGGAGAGAAGGGGGGGAATGGATAGGCATACCCACTATTGGTGGAAAGTGTTCTCCACCATCCAAGTCCATGTTCCACCAATACTCGGGTCCTTTAAAAAATGCTACAGATTATATATAGTTTATAAAAATGTAATTATATCTACATAATAGACACAATTTGCAGAAGGAAAAGCTACTGTCTGGTTTTTGTCCTTTCTTACTTTCCTTCTAGTGCAGGAATTAGGCTATGTGACTCTTACATTTAGGAGGGTGCTTCTGAGTATGTACTCTTTAGTAAGCCTAACCCCAAAATCAGGCCACAGTTGCTTTGGGTCTCTGTTGTCTGCATTTAATTGCCCAGTTATTCGAAAAGCAGAAGGACCTGGTAAGGCCTGTCCACTTTAGCCAGAGGCCTCGCTAATCCTCCTCAAGAAACAAGAAACAGGCAGCCCAGGGTGGGGCTAAGGAGACAGGAAACTGCTCAGGTGAATGAACATGCATCTCATAAAATATGTTGCCTCTTTCAGATGATCCAATGGTTGTCTGGGAAGGAAACAGTCAGAGGCAGAGAAGTAGTTAACGGCATAGGCAAGAAGCCTGAAACAGCACGGAATTCTGCTGCTTCTGGGGCTTCCAGGTATCATAACATTAGGCCTAAGAGGAATGTGACTGAGAGGCCAGTGGCCACTAAACAGAGGAAGCAGTATGACCTGAAAGGAGCTGAGGGGGAAATGAAGGTGAATATCTACATTCAGGATGTGGAGATTCATGTTCCTAAATTATGCTTGCTATGGTCACCCTTGGAGTATAACAGTCACACTGTTTCTTATGTTACACAGTCATATTTTTACATCTATCATTTGATCACAAAATGCCAACAGAAACAGTAACATATGTCTTCACATATCCTGGATATAGAAAATCTCATCTTCATGCATACATAAGTTATTTTTACTATTGATCCATCAAAAGCTATCATATCACATCCAATGTGACAAATACATTCAAAACATTCAAAACAAAAAGGAGTAGAGATTGGAAATCTATCATATCATCGTGTTCAAAGAAACCCATCTATACATGTGTGTTATGGTTAGTGTTCTTAACCTGACAGAATCTAGGGCAGCTGAGAGATGAGCCTCCAGACATTCCTGTGAGGATTAGCTTGCTTACATTAATTGATCTGGGAAGACCCATCCTAACTGACTGTGGGAAGGTTCCCTGGACTGGGATCCTGGACTGCATAAACACAGCAAACAAACAGAGCACTTGTGTGTTCTCATCACATCACTTTCTGACTGTGGACACATGTGGCAGCTGCTTCTAGATCCTGCTGTCTTCAGTTTCCTGCCATGATGGGCTGCATCCTGAACTGTGAGCTAAGACAGCTTATACAGAAAAACATTTAATTGAGGTGATGGCTTAAGGCTTAAGTAAGCCTGCTAACAGGCAAATAGATGGAACTAGAAGAAACCATCCTGAATGACGTAACCCAGTCACAAAAAGACAAAAATGGTATGTACTCACTCATATATGAATTTAAGACATCGAGCAAAGGAGTACCAGCCTGCAATCCACACCTCCAGAGATTCTAGGAAACAAGGAAGACCCTAAGAGAGACAGACATGGTCCTCCAGAGAAGGGGGAAGGGACAAGATCTCCTGAGTTAATTGGAAGCATGGGGGGAGGGGAGAGGGAGCTAGAAGAAAGAATAGGGGCAAAGAGGAGGGGGGAGAGGAGGATATGAAGAGCAGAAAGAATTTAGTCAGGGGAAGAATAGAGGAGAGCAAGAAAAGAGATACCATAATAGAAGGAGCCATTGTAGGTTTAAAGAGAATTCTGGCACTAGGGAAATGTCCAGAGATCTACAAGTTTGATCCCTCATAACAATCTAAGCAGTAGTCGAGAGGCTACCTTAAATGCCCTTCTCTGATAATGAGATTGATGACTACCTTATATACCATCCTAGAGGCTTCATCCAGTAGCTGATGGAAGCAGAAGCAGACACCCACAGCTAAACATTGAACTGAACTCTGAAATCCAGTTGCAGAGAGGGAGGAATGATGAACAATGGAGTCAAGACCAGGCTGGAGAAACCCACAGAAACAGCTGACCTGAACAAGGGAGAGCTCAAGGACCCCAGGCTGATGGCTGGGAAACCAGCATAGGACTGTTCCAGACCCCCTGAACAAGGATGTCAGTTTGGAGGTCTGGGCAATCTATGGGGCCTCTGGTAGTGGATCAGTATTTATCCCAAGTACACGAATGGAGCCCACTCCACATAAAGGGATACTCTCTCAGTCTAGACACATGGGAGAGGGTCTAGGCCCTGCTCCAAATGATATGACAGTCTTTTTGATGATCCCCCATGGAAGGCCTCCTCCTCCTTGGGTAGCAGATAGGGAGTGGGGGACAGGGAAGGAGGGGAAGGAGAGGGAACTGGGATTGACATGTAAAAGATTATTTCTAATTTAAAATTGGTCTAATTACCATTATAAAAATAAAAATATATATTTAAAAAAAGAAAGAAAGAAAAGAAAGAAAGAAAGAAAGAAAGAAAGAAAGAAAGCCTGCTTGCTCAGAGAGGTGGAGAAAGCACCCTGCTGGCCTTCCTCCTCTGCTGACATCCCAGAAAAAGAATTCTCTCCTACACTACTGTCTCAAACAAAAGTAAAACTGAATGGCCCTCCCTGCTATACTTCCTATGCATCTCTCTATCCATCCTCCTGACCTCTTTCTCTCTATGGTTTTTTCCTGTCATCTGGTTGCTTATTCTGCCTCTTAACCTCTGGTTGATTTTATTTAATCCTGTTTACAATATTCAAGCAGAAAGCTCTAGGATTAAAGGTGTGCTGGGATTGAACCACACCACAACTAGAAACAGGTTTTTCCAGTAAATGACAAAATCTTGGGGTTCACAGTGTGATCAAATACCCTGAAACAGTAGGGAGCATGGCAGCAATCAGGCAGACATGGTGCAGGGTATATCTTTATCAGAAGGCAACAAGAAGTGGACTGAGACACTGGGCATGGCTGGAGCATGTATGAGACCTCAAAGCCCACCTCCACAGTGACTGACACACTTCCTCCACTAAGACCACGGCTACTCCAACAAGATCACACATCCTAATAGTGCCACTCCCTTTGGAGGCCATTTTCCTTCAATCCACATTATGTTTTACAAAAAAAAAAAAAAAAAAAACAGGGTTCTGCTAGGTGGTAACAGTAAGTTACTTTTTAAAACTCTCACTAAAGACTCTGTTGAAAGAATCTACATCTTTACCTCTGGAACACTTGAACCTTCAAACTGTTCACTTTACCCTAACTGGACTGTAACAGAAGAACCAAGTCATCAGGTTTAGTAAGTGCTATGTATAGAAGCTCAAACATTATTTGCTGAAAAGCAGGGGCAAAAAACAATACATAAGTTCTAACCTGTAGGAGGTGTTACAGAAACCTTCCGACAAAGCTAGTCACCCAAGCCTCCTACTTCACAATATATGTCATCAGGCAAGTCCAACAGAAAGAGGTTGCATCTGTGTGAGCACATTAAGTGTGCCTAAAAATACCAATGATTGTCATCATGATAAAAATATAGTCCACATTTATAAAGTTGTCAAAGAATAAAATTCTCAAAATTTAATATGGTATCCATGAGAATGAGATGCAATGGAGAGGGTCAATAAATTTAAGATGTTCAGATGAAATTGAGTCACACTCAGAGACAAAGCATGAAGTGTTGAGAAGGCAGGATGGGGACCACATCTCCAGCACAAGCAGAGGCTACTCCTGCCAGTCAATTGCTGACAATTTAGGACTTCCCAATCAGTGTTATCAGACCTTCTGGGCTCCCAAATACACAGGAAAAGCTTGAGGGTTTGCCTAAACCTTCCTATCTTACCAACAGTTGTTCCTCAGGATTTAAGGGGAATTAGGCTAGAGGCCAGTTGCCCCATTCTTCCACTAGTGGCCAAATTTTAAGGACATTCAGGTCCCTCGTGAAAATGGCATAACCAGCTGGAATAGTGGCTGCACACCTCCCATTGCTTGAGAGACAGAGGCAAGGAAATGTGGTGTTCAAGGTCATTCTCAGTTACAGGCTAGTGGGGTATATAAGAGCCTGTCCTGAAAACACAAAACAAACCAATAAAAGGCAGAGTATTTGCATATAACGTTCATACTTATTCTTCAGACCTCAGAAAATCTCTAAATGCAAATGCTATGTAACTATGCATTATTATTATTATTATTATTATTATTATTATTATTATTATTATTGGTTTTTTTGAGACAGGGTTTCTCTGTGGCTTTGGAGCCTATCCTGGCTCTTGTAGACTAGGCTGGTTTCGAACTCACAGAGATCCACCTGCCTCTGCCTCCTGAGTGCTGGGATTAAAGGTGTGTGCCACCACCACCTGGCTATAACTATGCATTATTATTTACAGGGTAACAATAAAAGAAACGTGTTGCTTGGAGTGTTCAGTGCAGGCCCCATTTGCCTTCATTTCTGTAAATATTTTCAATCCAAGCAATTGGGTGAATCTGAGGATAGGAAACCCAGGGATATTGAAGACCAACTATTTGGCAAATAAGTCTCCTTTTTTTTTTCTTTTAACATTACTTAAAAGAGGTACACAAGCATAATAATAACATTAATAAATTAAATGAAATTTTAGGAAAAACAAAGGGGCCAGTGAGATGGCTCAGCAGGGAAAGGTGCTTGCCCCCCTCCCAGCCTGTCAACCTGAATTCAATTCCTGTAACCCACGTAATGATGGAAGGAGAGGACTGATTCTACAAAAGTTGTCCTCAAACCTCCATACACACTCATGCACACACATGATATGCATGTACTAAACACACATGAACACATACACATACATACACACATATGCGAGCATACACATGTACCAGACATATACACACGCATATGCAGGCACGCATGTCCAGTTATTGTATGCATGTAGCACACACATACAAACAAACATGCACACACAAAAATAATAAATAAGGGATTTTATTTATAAAGGCTTATGGTAAATTTTTAAAGTGACCAGTTTTTTAAACTCTGTTTTAAATGAATTAAGTTTTTTCATTTCTCTTATCTTTCATCCATTCAAAAAGATTTCCTGCATGCAATCGTAGATGTGGGACACAGCATGAACAAGAGAGATGGGATTCCTTTCTCACTAATGACATGGACTCAAACAAAGACAGTGAAGTTGCAAACAAGGGCAATGCTGGAAATATCAGGGACATAACTGCCTCTGCTGTGCAGTACAGCCCAACAACGCCAGAATTTCCTTTCATCCTCCCCAATTCTGAAGGCAGCTCGACTGCCACCATTTGCAGGCTACTGTAGACCATTGGTGCCTTTGGCTAATTCAATTCTTAAGTGTCTCTCAACCCAGACAGCTCAGAAATGTCATAATTACATGCTGTGTGTCCTAATTATTGTGGGTGCCACATATAGCAACACCCTCCAAAAATACAGATCAAAGTTCACCTTCCTAAGGCTGAGATTCTGCCTGTGCCTCCTTGGAAGCCTTTGTAGTGGGAAGAACTGGCAAGCCTAATGCAAAAAGAACTGAAATATCAGACCACAGACAATATAAACTCGCAACTTTCTTAAAGTTTCAAGGAGATCCTGCTAGCAAGAGTGGCTTTCTCTGCAGCTGGGAAACTGCTCTGGGTGAGGGATGCATGCTATCTGCAATTCCATGGAGTCTGTGACCCTGGAAAATAGACAACACAGATCAAATGGGCACCAACCACCAGACTGGGACATTGAAGATTAAGCAGGATTCCTCTGGAATAAACCAAAAGCAAAATCTCAAGGAAAGGTATCAGAGCTCTGTGGGTAGGAGGAGGGCCTCCTCAGTAGGTAAGGCACTTGCCTTGAAAGCACAAAGACCAGAGAGTTTGATCCCCATGATCAACATAAAAATGCCCTAGTGAGGTGGAAAAAAGAGGATTCCGGGGCTCACAGACCAGCTGGTCTACCCTAACTGGTAAGCTCCATGGTGATGAGAGACCATTTCAAAGAAGTAGACAGTGTTCCTGAGGTGACATGTAAAATGACCTTCGCCCTCGACCTGTGCATACACAAGTTTACCTGCACACAAGAGAAGTCATTAAAGAGAAATCAAAAACTATTAACAAGAGGTTTGCACATGGCAAACTTAAAATATTAACTCTCCATTGAACAGACAATCCTTATAGAACCCTCTCGTTCAATAAAACTGAAGTTAGCTACCTGATCCCACTACATTAATTATAAGACTTTCTTTTCACTGGATGTGAAGTAGAAAAGTCCTGTTGTAGATGTACAACTCTACATGGGCCAAACCTGTGCTGTATGAGCTTGTAAGCCCTGGATGCAAGAATGAAGCTGTCAGGGGAAATGCTATTAAGAAGAGCTCACCCAAAGTGGAAAAGGTCATGGAATTAGGAGAGAACACTTGATGTCAGACACACCAGTGATGAGCACCATCTGAAACATGGAAAGTTCTCCACCTAATGCACTGTCTAGAAGGCTGGATTCATAAGAATGTCGGGAAAACTCTGCCTACATATCCTGTCCTGGGGAAACAAGAAATTCCAAAATCAAACAGGAAAGAAAAAAATCAAAAAGAGAAATGAGAAAAAAGTTCATTCTCAAAAAAAGAAGTTCTACAGGCCAGCCCCTGGGAATGAACTAGGTCAAGAGAATTAGAAATGAGGTCTCTTTAAGAGCCTGGACCTAGAACAAGTCAGAAGGCATGTTACCCTGGGCTGGCTAGACTGATGCAAACATTCCTGAAGCAGCTTTTACAAAACAAACAAACAAAAAACCTACAAAGCTTAAAGACAAACGTTCTAGAAATTTAAAAAGGAAAATAAAAAAGGAAGCCAGAGATAAGAAACACACCAAACAGAACATTTACCAAATGACCTATGCTACCCAGTACAAAGGACCTGATGTCCAGGTCCTTGCCCACTGGGGTCTGACCCTCAATAAATTCATATATCAACAGCCATCACCTTCTCTCCATATGTAAGTGACAAGCTCTGGGGACACATTAGCAAGTCACTTCCTCTGTCACCTTTTGTGAACATCTGTCCTTCACCTCATGGTTCCTGGTGGCTACTGTAATTCCAGATCAGAGTACTGTCAGAAACAAGTATGCGCTGACTCTTTTCGTGCCCAAAACCAGCTACTGTATCTTATGTTAAAAACTCAAACCAAAATCTGCGTTTTACACCAAGAACAGTAAACAAGCAACGAGACATTAAGAGAAGCCAAGTTTATTCAACTTTGGTGTGCTCTCTACTTATCCAGAGTTTGACAAAATTACTGGGGATGAGGGGAGTGTACAGGAGACTAAAAAGACAGCTCAATGGGTTAATGGCCCTTACCACCACACCTGAGATCTGGAACCCATGTATAGAGAATCAAATCCCACGAATTGTCCTCTCACTCTACAGGCACATCATGCCATGCCAGCCCACACCAAATAAATACAAATAACTTTAAAATGTTTAAGGAAGAGGAATGACACTTGGGAAACAGCATGTCAAGAGGAAGCCATTCCCCATCATTCTTAGGTTATAACTGAGAAACACGAAAACGTGTCTACATGTGATTCTGCGCATCTGTTCATGGTGCCATTGCTCACACTATCCAAAAAGTGGAAACAACCAAAATGTCTGTCACTGAATACTGACTGCCTAGTTGTAGGATCTAGAATCACCCAGGAGACACACCTCTGCACATTTGTGAGAGAGCTTCTACCCAGGGGTAGCTGCCGTGGAAGAGAACAGTACCATCCATGGGCTAGAGTACTGGACTGAATGTTTTAAATAAGAGAATGAGCTAAATACCAGCAAGCATTGCTCTCTCGGGGACCATAAGTGACCTGCTGCCTCACACACTTGCTGCTTGACTGTCCTACCACTGTGGACTGTACCCTCAAACTGAACCAAAATAAGCCCTTTCTTCCTCGATTTGCTTTTGTCGAGTATTTGTCACAGTGAAGAGAAAACTATGAATTCACTTGACAGACAACTCAATCAAATATGCTACTTCATAATATAGACTATTTGGCAATGAAGAAGGAATGAAATGTTGATACATATTCCATAATGAACAAACCTCTCTCCCTTCCCCTCTCCCACTTCATGAGGTGAGCAGTTATGCTCATTGTGCCTTGTCCACCATGATGTCCTGCCTTGCCTTGGCCTAAAGACAGGGAGTCTCTCAATCACTGAGCCAAAATTAACTTTTCTTACATCAAGATGTTCGTCTCAGGTATCCTTTCAGTATGGTAAAACTCAACCAACACTCTAAGTTCCATGAACTAACTGTACGTGTTAATTGGTGAAATGTATGATGTGTGGGTCTCAAGACAGTTGCTAAGGAGGCCAAGGAGGCTGAAGAAGGACTGTGGGTTAAGTTGTCCCTGATCACATAGTCGTTTGCTACTCTTTTTTTAAATGATAACATGTCTATTAAAATTTCATTTAGGATGAGGACAACTTTCTTTAAAAGTATATAGTTTTCTACTTTCCGCTCATTTCCTCTTTTCTCTTACCTACAAAAAAATGAAAAAGTGACTTCAAATAATGAAAATAATGATTTCTCTTATTTAGAAAGCCAGAACCCAGCTTAAAATCCTGACTAGGCCTAATTCAACCTGGAAAGCTTCAGACAGGGAGGAAGAGGAAGATGAAAAAGAAAGAGAAAGAGAAAGAGGGGAAAGAAGAGAAAAAGGAGGAGCAGGACCTTCAAGCCTGTTCTCATCGGCTGCCGTAGTTCCTTTGCACTTACAGAAATGTTTAGATTTCCTCTGCACAGGTGGAACTGTTAAGAGCACTGTGACACAAGCAAGTCAGCTCCTCACAAACAGAGAGGCCTGTAGCCAGGGGTAGCTTCTTGTAGTACTGAAATTGCCATAGCACTGCTTACCATAAGAAAAAAAGTCACCCTCAAGTCTGCCACACAGTCCCTGCAAGGTTAATCAGAGGTCAAACCTGTGCCCTCAAAAGGCACTAGATACGGTAACAATGTGCCTCGGAGGAGGGTACAGCGAAAGCCTCAGAAAACGTCTGTGCAGGTCCACTTCCATGCAGTGTCCTCTTAACATGGGCTCACCTGAGCACAAGGAAATGTGGCTCTTAAGACAAAGTGCCAACAGGTGCCCAGAGCAAGTACTCAAGACCCCTGCATTCTTTCTCGGAGATGCCTTTGTTACCTGTCTATTTAAGTGACATTACCGTGCTCCAAGTCCTAATTCTCTGGTACTCTTCTGCCACTGTTAGTTTTCTGGCTCCTTCAATATACCTTTTTCTTGTGCCTTGGCTGAAGTTTAACAGAATCCTGGATTCTGTTATACTCACCCAGATCAGTACAGAAGTTAGGACCCAAAACAAGGAGTAGAAGCTTAAGAAATGAAGGAAGCACAGGTCGGGGATGTTCAGGAAACAAAAAGGGGGATGGGGAATGCCAGGCACTCAGACCACCCTGTACTGAGACACAGTGATAGATGAAGCAGCAGCAGCCAGGCATGATAAATCCTGGTCTGGTCCTAATGAGTAAAATTTCAAACAGTTTGCTTACTAAACAATGTTCCCTTTAAGAAAAATTTATATTAACATCAAATTGTTGTGGGATAATCTTTTTGTATACTGTGAAGATGTGTCTCTGCCAAAACACCTTCTGATTGGTTTAATAAAGAACTAAACAGCTAATAGCTAGGCAGGAGAGAATAGATGGGACTTCTGGAAAGAGATAGGAACTCTGGGAAGAAGAAAGGTGGGATTTGCTAGCCAGACACAGAAGAAGTGAAACTCATGGTACTAAGCAGAAGTAATGAGCCACGTAGAAGAACATAGATTGATATAAATGGGTTAATTTAAGTTTTAAGAGCTAGTTGGGAACAAGCCTAAGCTAAGGTCAAGCTTTCATAATTAATAAGAAGTCTCTGTGTTACTATTTGGAGCTGGCAGTCCAGAGAAAGTCCAACTATATCAAATAGTTAAATGCAAATGTTAATGCTTCCAGAAAAATCTAACACAGTTACATTTAAAAGGCTAAAACACATGATGTTATGTGTATACACACTTGTGCAGGTGCATGTGTGTGAGTACGTGTGTATACACATGTCCATATGTATACACATGTGGGGGCTGGTATACACATGTCTTCACATTCTTGTGGAGGTCAGGTCAACTTCTAGTGCTGTTACTCAAACACAGACAATCTTACTTTGAGAGAATTTGTCCCTGGCCTGGAACTGGGATGAAGCAACGAGGAAAGGTGGCTTAGGGAAACCTGGCTACGTGTGCCAACTGGGCAGTCTTGAGTTGCTTTCCAAGCTAATATTTGAATACCTTGGATTTAAAAAATTTTTTAATTAGTGAAAATGAGGGAGACAGAACTTTGAATCCTGAAACCATTCATCGAATTACCAGAACTTTCTACATACAGCTGTGAGACTACAGCAAAGGAGAAGTCAACAATGTAGAAAAAGGCCAGGGCTGGCCAGGCAAAGTCAACAGGATGAGACAGGCTCTGCTCCATGGGCAACAGGATGGCTTTGTATAAGGGACAAACATAAAACACTTTACATTTTGAGAAGATAGCTCTAGCTTCTATCTGGAAAATCCAGCAAAAAAAGCAGAAGCAGACAGACCAGTGAAGACAACCACCAGGCACTGGCAAAGCATGGGCCAGGGGCCCAGGTAGTCACACACATAAAACAGACCTCAAAAGGTATGAATACAGCAGGCACTGCCAATGGAAAGCCCAGAGATTAGAATGAAATACCAAAAGTGCACGATGAGAAGACACTGTAGAGACTGCATAGCTGAAGCCCAGGAAGGAAAGAGAGCTGGGGTGGGGGTTCACCCAACAGAAGTCATGGAAAGAGGTAGGAAAAGAAACAGCAGTGGTGAGTGGGACTTGTTGGGCTGGGTGTGGCTGTTTATGTGTAAAAACAGAAGATGCTACACAGTATGATGGAGCCTTATCCAGATAGAAAGAGGTGTTGCTATGGAGGTGAGGGGGACTGAACCATACCCAAACAACCGGTGCTTAGGAAGCACCCATTAGGTGTATGTGGTTTTTTGTAAGATTCATTTTATTTTTATTTAGAGTGTGTGTGTGTGTGTGTGTGTGTGTGTGTGTGTGTGTGTACACGCATGTGCAGAACCCATGAAGGCCAGAAAAAGGAGGCAGAGCTCCCAAAGCTACAATTACAAGTGGCTCACTCAAGATGGATGTTAGAAGTTAAACAGTGGGTTCTCTGCAAGAATAGCAAAGGCTCTTCATGGCTGAGCCATCATCTCTAGCCCTTGTTAGATACATTTTGCTCTTAAGAACACCACAATACAGAAGAAAGTAAGAAATGATTGAGCAGACCCATTAGCAGTGCATACAGAGTACCTCTGATAGTACCTGACCAATCGTGTCAATGACAGATCATGCTGGGGGCAGTGGGGAACATATACTCAGACAGAAAAGTGTTCAACTTCCTTGAATTATTAATATATTTTGGATAACTATTTTTCAGGTTTACTCCTAACTCGACCATTCAAAACACATTTCTTATGTTTATACTTAAGAAAATGTGGTGGTTTGAAAGAAAATAATGCCCAAAGGGAGTGGCACTATTAGGAAGTGCAGCTTGGTGTGATCTTGTTGGAAGAAGTGTGTCACTGTGGAGGCAGGCTTCGAGTTCTCATATATGCTCAAGCCACATCCAGTCTCTTAGACCACTTCCTGTTGCCTGTGAGTCAACTTGTAGGACTCTCAGCTCTTTCTCCAGCACCATGTCTACCTGCACTCCACCATGTCACACCAAGATGATAATGGTCATGGTGTCTCTTCACAGCAACAGAAACCCTAACTAAGACAGAAATGTAAGAAAATGTAAGAAAAGCTAAGACAGAAATGTACAAAGAAAAAAATATTTATATAATTACAGGATAGAACCAACACATTTTTGTGGTTATATATTTTTTAAAAAAATAGTTATTAAAGACAATTCAGTTTCAATGATAAAAGCCCAATTGTCCTTACAGTTTACATATGTTCCCTAAGTGCTCACAGCTGACTTCCTAAATAGCTGTTGTGTGCCATAATGTTAAGCCATGAATGACACAGGAGTGACACATCTGGTAAGTGCCCTCTTAGGAAACCCTTATGAGTTCCACAGTGAATGGGCCACCCCGATTCCACATTGGAAGGGTCACCCCAGATTCCATAGAGAAAGGGTCACCCCAGGTTCCACAATGGAAGGGTCACAATATGTTCTACAGTAGAAAGGTCACACCAGATTCCACAGTGGAAGGGTCACCCCAGGTTCCACAGTGGAAAGGTCACCCAAGGTTCCATAGAGGAAGAGTCACCCCAGGTCCATAAAGGAAGGGTCACCCCAGGATTCAGGGTAGGTTCACCTGGATGTGTGCAGATTTGTCAAGAACAACAGACAAATGAATAGACAGTCTCACAATGAGCCATTTTAAAAATAACTTATGTTTTACTCTTTAGGAACACTAGCTGAATGAGGTAAGAGTTTCTGATCTCGATTTTTTTTCCAGGTATTTTAAAAATAATACAGCACCTATACAACAACAACAAAACATCTCTAGAACCATGGAAGTTCAAAAGCAAAGACTTCTGAATCCCCAAACAAATTAAATATTCAGCTAATGTTGCCCCCTTGGAGGAGGTCACCAACCTGCTGGGCCGCTTCTCCATTCACCAAGTGTGGCATCATGGCCACCTCCCCATTGAGCAGGGGTGGCAGTTCCAGGGGGATCTGGTCGGTCATCATCATGGTGACGTACATTCATGGAGAACTGCCCTCAACCAGCTACCTGCAAGAGAAACACCCATGTCAAAAAGGAAAAGAAAAAGGATCCGTGACTAAAGTTCCCTAAAGTGGGCAATCTAAGTGCTCTCTATTGAAGCCCATGTGCCTCTCTCTCATCACAGAGAACTGCTTAAATATTCTGTCAGTCCCCGGAGTGGAGCAGAGGAAGGACAAGGAAATAACAGAACTCAAAGACCAAAAACAGGATCCCAGCATTTAGGTTAAAATTTTAATAAAACATATGAACAATGGTAATAACCTTACCCCAAAATCTGAGGATAAACAATGATCACATTTTCTAAAATAATTATTCATGTGCATGCCACATGAGTTCAGATACCCACAGAGTCCAGAAGACTGTTATATCTGATGAAGCTGGAGTTGCAGGCAGTCAGGTGTGAGCCACCCAATATGGCTACTAAGAATGGCATTCAGGTCCTCTACAAGAGCAACAAGTGCCTTTAAGCATAGAGCCATCTGTCCAGTGAATTTTGTGATGGCAAAAATGACAAACAAAAACTACAGTGGTCATCATTAACATAACGACCAAAACTGAAGATATCCCCAAAGAACTATACTTGTCATTCATAAAAAGCTTTCTCTTTCATTAAGATCAAAATAACATAGGGGCATTCAACACAAGCAAGCCAAGGTGAATACATACACTGTAGCTTCAATTATCAAGTTAAATGGCTAAGTAACTTAATAATCCCCCATGTTCTGTTTCTCCCCAATCATTTCTTTTTGTTGAACATGAAGGATCTGTCTTACTCAGACACTCTTTGGGCTCTTCTGCATTCATCACACTCCCAAGCCAACTGGCTTGGAAAAAGCTGATTCCCTTGTTTACACTGAATAAATAAAATTCATACATGTATTCAAAATAACATAAGTTCAAAAAAGCTTTTTTTCCTCCCATAATTGTACCTTCTTCCTGTAGTCGGCTTGACAGCATACCAGGAAAAAAAAAAGAACAATAAATTCCTAGGAGATCCTGGCCTGCTCCATAAAAAGTATGCATGTATTTGTACACCATGGCATAAAAATCTAGGAGCATGGAAAAGTGTGTGTGTGTGTGTGTGTGTGTGTGTGTGTGTGTGTGTGTGTGTGTGTGTGTGTGTGCATGTATGTGGTATATATAAATCACACATACCAAATTTTAAATGACTTCAGAAGAAAATTGCCACATATTTAAAGTCCAAACTTTTATCATTCATAAAAACTCCCTCAAAATTTTACATTCAAAGCTATTTGACTAATGAGTATTTTACTGTTAATGTTCCAGTTAGTCCAAATGCAACAGCAAATTCTTTAGTGGCTGCCTTGGATTTGTACCACATAGTTGTAATAAAAGCAAACTATTTATTTTCATCCCTGAACACCTCCACTCTGAACATTACACATGCTTCTCCCTTCATCTCACCCACAAGAGGATCCCTTTCTGGAAGTGTCTAAGGATACCTGAAGGCCACCCAAGAGAAAATGTTTTTATCTTAAATAGGTAAAATGTTATAATATCCATTATAACGCAATATGGAGAAACTAATTATTTACAGCTCAACACAGAAGCCCCATCCCAGCTGGGGAAGTACATCCCATAACAACAGGTCTTACAGTAACTATTGGGACAGTTACTCAGAGAGTACTAAATGAAAATGCAGCCCAAAGACCAGTGGTCTAGCCTGAAGCTCCTACATTAAAGCCAGCATAAGCCTGCAGACACCATCACAACTTAACAGCATGATTTTTGACCAAATTAGGAGCAGTTGTGTACATGTCCATCTTACTTCTATCACACTTAATGTTACTAGTTTTAAAGGGACAAATTGCTGCATTTTCTCAAATGAACCTATTTCTTCAGTGTAATGTTTCATTTGATATTTCTTAAGAAGTATATGCTGGGGACTAGGGAGTTAGTTCAGGCAGCAAAGAGATTGCTGCTCAAGCATGAGAACCCATGAAAAAGATGCTGGACACCGTGGTATGAGTCTGTAATTCCAGTGCTTGGGAGGTGGAGACAGGAGAATCTCCAGGGCTCATCAGCCAACCTACCTAACCTAATAGATGAGCTTCAGGTAAATACAAGACCCTGTCTCAAACAAACAAACAAACAAACAAACAAAGGTGGCAGCATCTAAGGACCAGCACCAAGGCTGCCCAATGCTTCACCTGCATGCACACCCATACACTCACACCCATGAACACACAGATACACACACATGAAAAGCAAGCTGGCTTACAGTGATGTATATTTATTTGGGCTCTCGTTTAGTATAAGGAGTACTCTGCTCTATTCCCTTCCTCTTTCCATACAGAAGCTTTTTGCAGTTGCTGGAGAAAGTGACACAGAGGGTGACTCTGCCTTCTCTCTCTTCCCTTCTGCAGCAATGGGCACCAAGGTCCTCCCCCACTAAGATGGCACAACATCCCCTAGACCATCTCCTAGACTACATGGAACCTGAACTCTCTGTTGTCACCCAATAAGGCAGGAGTACACCAACTGGAGGTTCTGAGCCCAGCCCACCTGAACCTTGTAGGTCCTGGAATTCCTACCACTATGTAAGAGCATAGAAAAGAAAGATAGAGGTTTGGGAGGCTAAGAAAGAGGGAGGGTGCTGGGAGAATGGTTCTTTCATCAAGATCTGCTGATAGTGAATCCTGTGTATGCTGCACATAGTCCAACACAGCCTACTAACATTCTTGAAACTGGAGTTGAGTCTCAACCAAAAACAAAATTCAAGGAGTCCAGGTCCCCTAGGACTAAAAAATAACTTAACACCACCAACAAGTCTAACGCTGACAATTCCAGTTTCAAAACCTTTCTGGTTTTCTTCATGCTATCAACAAGACATAACCTATCCAACCCCACTAAGCAGCACTCTCACAGTGAGTGTCAATACCAGAGTAGAGCTAGATTCCAAGTTCTACAAGAGTAGTATAAGGCGTAGACCATAAAACCTGATGAAGGATGTCCTTCTGTATGCTGTTTCTCTTATTGGTTGATGAACAAATGCTGATTGACCAGTAGCTAGGCAGGAAATATAGGCAGGGCTACCAGACAAGGGGAATTCTGGGAAGAGGAAGGCAGAGAGGAACCGCCAGAGAGACACCATGTAGCTACTGGGAAGGCAGGACCAGCAGACATTCTCCCAGAAGAAAAGGCCACGTGGAAGTACATAGATTAATAGTTATGGGTTAATAATTAAGAGAGAGCTAGCCAGTAAGAAGCCTAAGCCATGGTGCAAGCAGTTTACAATTCATATAGCAGGACAGAAACCTCTGTCCACAAAAACCAACCCCTGAAAGATGCCCTCTGTCTTCCACACCTGTCATGGCATACACACACACACACAGAGAGAGAGAGAGAGAGAGAAAGAGAGAGAGAGAGAGAGAGAGAGAGAGAGAGATCTCAAGCACCATGTTTAAAATTTTAGAAAAACATTAATTTTATCTTCAACAGATTATAAGGTACCAGATTGAGGTAGAAGAGGCATCCATGCAGTGTTAAATACCCATTTCTGTGCTCACAGGACACTTACCATCTGATCAGAATGCAAGGGAAACACAGAAACAATCCATTCTTTCCAGATACTCAAGGCTATCACCTATAAGCCACCCCTAAAATTACTTTAGGGCAGAAATAGCCTAGCACCATCAACCACAGAAAGAACAAGAAGAAGGCAAGAAGGAAGACTATAAAAGAATGAAAACATATGTATAAAAAGAAACTTTGGGGATATGCAGTGGTATCTCTTTGGTGGAGGACTTGTTATCCAGCAGGATTCATCTGTAATGATTTGAGGTGGGAATTACAGATTTTCTTCATTATACAATGAGCAGACCATACAGTTTTTTTTTTTAACAAAATGGATCTGGAGCCATTGTTTACAATAGTAAATTCAGTCAAAAGAAGGTGATCAGCTTGAAAGTTTCTGTGTTAGGTACCCAAAGAAAGTCACATCTGCTTTGAGGTGTTTTTTGTTGTTGTTGTTGTTGTTGTTGTTGCTATTTTTTGGTTTATAGAGAAGAGTACTGGCTATGTAGCCCAGGCTGGCCTCAAACTTCTGTGAATTACAAACACTCCACCACCCACAGTTAGCTCCTTTGAAGTATTATACCCAGTCTTTCTGTGTGTCCTATATTCCAGGCCCACTCTCCTACACAACACACACACACACACACACACACACACACACACACACACACACACACACACAGAGTATCATCGATCATTTTTCTCTTATCTCAAGACTACACTATAAGTTTAGTGTCCTGCACTCTGAAAACCCAGCTGTCACTCATATAAAGAGGTGTGGTCTCTGGGGGAGGCCTCAGAAGTCCTCTATATACCTTAAAACACCAAATTCCTTGGCCACTGCTTCCTTATCAGCTTCAAGAGCAGCTAAGGGGTCAATGTGTACTCTCTGGGTAAAGAAGATGTACACCTCAGTTGAAAAGTCTCAGAAGTAGCCACACTAAGGAAGCCTTTGCTTATTCCTCCATCTACTCAAGAAATGTGGATCTGGACAAGACAAATCTACCTCAAGACTTGTGGATTTTAGTCAAAGCAGCACCACGCTCACAGGATCTGCCAATAGTAAGGACATCTCACAATGTGTCTATCCCTTAAGACCATTAACTTTTACATGTTACAAAACCAACCGGAAAAATGGAGTGGATTGAGTCTACAGTATACTTTTCTAATCTGCACACACAGCTACCCGAGGTTCCCTCTTCTGACTTTGACCTAGACTTCCAGGATGAAAGAATTTGCTAAGAACCACAGGTCCTTGCAACCTCTCCCCTTCACCACACATCAAAACACTAAAGCCACCAGTGTTTTGTACAATTGTGTTCTGGATGAAAGGGTTAGATAATCATGTGAGCCTTGTGGTTCACAGCTCTTCTAGGAGAGCAAATCTCTGGTTCACTGCTAGCCAGGCTACACCCACCAACAGCTCCTGAGCTACAAAAGTGGGGACAGACACTCTAGAAATGAAAGGAACCAGCTAGCTCTTCACTGTTAATAATCTGTTCCTTTGTTAAAGACTACCTTATTTTAAAATAACCTCACAAAGGGCACCAGTTTCTCCCATCTCTCGAAGCATTTGGCTTGGTACTTTTTCTTCTTTCTTTGCACTTTGGCCCTAGCCTATCATTGGATTTGCAGAAGGCAACTGATGACCCATCTCCAGAGGAGCAACTCTACACAGGAAGAATGCACTCCATAAAGCCCTAGGCACTGCTGGGAGTTCTTATGTCTGCCAACCTGCCTTCAAATTAGTAACAAAGTGTCCCGATTCTCACTCAGTGAGCCAATGACCCAAATTTCCATACATTAATTCAAGATGTGAGTTAGACGCACAGGAAACAAATTAGTTTCAGATGTGAAGAAAAAGAGCAACAGAACAACACCAAAAGAAACCAGGTAAGGCCACCAGAGCTCCAGGAGCAGGGCCAGGATACATGAAGCCCAAGAAAGCCAAGCAAAGGCCCAGGCCCCATGCTTGCCTCCCAGGATGCTGGCTCCTGTGCTTAGGAGGCAGACGGCAACCTAAGAAGACACAAGTCAGTTTGAACTTTTATTCCATGGCCCAATTCCAAAAGCATTATTGTTTTGCATTATAGATGTGTGGGTCGTGTATGTGCATGTGTGTATACATGTTCAAATGTGTGTAGGCACACATGTACAAGTGCATGTACACATGTGTAGTTGCATTTGGAGGCTAATTATTGACTCACAGTTTTTCACTGAACTTGTAGCTTGAAAATTTTTGCTAGTTTATCTAGCCAGCTTACTCCAGGTGTCTGTCTCCTCACCCCACAAATGCAGGTTATAAAACCAAACACAAGGACCTCAGAGGAACTTGTGAATAATCTCAAAGTTGATGCTTCAGAAGTCACTAATGTTAACTTCTAGTCCACATATTCCCTAGAGCTAGTATCTTTTCCAATATAAAACAGACTAACTAGGCACTATCAGACAAGCTAGATACCATGGAAATCCTTGAATTCTACCTGCTACATGTTTGTTCTCTAGTCTAAGTAGCATATTGATATGAGTTCACTAGGAAATTCACAGCTTGGTTCAGATTTCATGAAAGGCTCCTTCTCTACTAAAAATACTAACTGAAGTCAAGTGAGAAGGTATACACCTGTAGTTCCAGCCACTCAGAAGACCAAGGCAGGTGAACAGTCAACACAGTGGTACAGTATTTAAAAAAAAAAAAAATTGGTTTCTAATAGTGGGACTAGTGCAGGTCAACTTTCTGAAAATTGTGACTGCTATACCAGAAAAAAATGTTTTAGCTATCTGACATTGAATGGCTTTTCTAATGGTTCTGGGAAATGGGAAAAACTATGCATATAGTCAAAACGACACTTGGAAACATTATGAAATCATCAGAAGCCAGGAAGAGGGGCTGTGCTGTTGGTGGTGGGGGAAGTTGTGCTGCTGGGGGAGGGGAAGTTAGGAAGGCTATTAAGGAATTACTATATTGTATATTTTCTTTTAAACTAATTTAACCATGGGATGACTGAGGTTTTACAAGGGATTGGAAGACTGGCTTCTAAATCACTTCCAACAGAAAAGCAAAACCTAATAAAACTTAAGTTATGACAGACATTTGTGCAGCTGATTTACATGTCTTTGTTATAGTTGTAGAAAAAAAAAGAAAAAAATCAAAATCTGACAGAGTCATATGGCACAGAAGAAAATGCTACACTCAGGAGCCTCCCCATTCAGGGGGTCCCAGAGCCTCCCCCATTCAGGGGGCCACTTTATACAGCTGCTGCCAGTCTCGAGGATGGACAGCTTCTGAAGAGCACACTTCCTTCTGTCTCTCTACTAGGCAAGCTTCAGAAAGACAGCCAGTAAACCAGCAGAGCCTGCTGTACGCAGTCCTGCAATAGATGCCCCAAAAAGCACCATAAGCTATACCATTTCCCTCTCCCCTTTTTGACCAGATAGATATTAGTTTGAAAAGTAAACCCTTGGCTGCTCTCTCCGACCAAGAAACTCTGAAGAGGCCACCATTCCATGAAGCCTTCCCGGCAAAGCTATCCAGGATTTCTTTAGATGTATTTTATATGTATGACTGTTTGG
This sequence comes from Cricetulus griseus, assembly GCF_003668045.3. Classification (NCBI taxonomy): domain Eukaryota; kingdom Metazoa; phylum Chordata; class Mammalia; order Rodentia; family Cricetidae; genus Cricetulus; species Cricetulus griseus. Next base: position 121,361,579 of record NW_023276806.1, on the reverse strand, counting down.
CTTGTATGTATATCTCTGTAACAAATGTGTACCTGGCGCCTGAGGAGGTCAAAAGAGGGTATCAGTTCCCCAGCTGGGTTTTGGATGGTTATGAGCCAGTGTGTGGTTTCTGGGAATCAAAATTGGGTCGTCTACAAGCACAGGTACTCCTAATCACTGAATCATCTCTCCAACCCCCTAACCAGGTTTTTTTTTTTCTTTTTTTTTTTTATAACAGCTATGGAAACAACAACAGAATCAACAGAGGGGAAAGGGATTAAAACAATATGGAAGTATACTGCAATCTCCGTTACCTCCATCCACGCACACATAGTTGTTCAGACCACTTCCCTGACACTTAAGAACAGAGCCTCTTTCCCTACTGCTGATGTACTACCTACATCAGCACAGCGACCAGTTCAGCCTTGTGGAATTCAGTGTGGTCAGCAGGAGCCTGATGTGGAGACACAGCCATTAGATAGGAAAGCAAAAAGGTGGTTCCATGAGTTTCCTTGAGCTAAATCTCTCCTGCACTCTGTGAGCAGGAGCAAAGGTTCTTGCTACAGGAAAATGATCCCCTTTGCTGTTTTAGAAACCAAATTAATAGATGGAGGGAAGAGAAAAGTATATGGAAAAACAGAGGAGGAGGTGACTATAACTGAATTTTTCCCATGATCTACTGCTGAAACCAACTCAAAGGAGAGGGCAGGGAAGGCAGACTTGATGGGGAGGCTGCCCCAACACTGACTACTAGAAAACATGAGTTCTAATCTGGGATTTATCAGTAATTGACTCTAAAGCTGAACAATTAATTTTGTCTTTGACAAAGTAACACAATTAGAGATGAGCCCTTCAAGATCCTTTCTGTTCTTGAGAGATTATGTTTTTCGCACCAATTACCTGCCATGCTTACATAATATAGATGAAAGCTCAAATCAAAAGGGAAATCTGAAAACTTACTGTCTTCCTTATGCGTTTAGGAGTGGCTTCAGCCCCCTTGTTAAAAGGGAGGAAGAACGTCACAAGATTGGGGAAACACCAAAATGCACTAAGCACATTGTGCTGGCGGTTGCTGTGTTTTTATGCCAATGAAATCTAATTTTACACCTTAGCTCTACACTGTGCAAGAAAGACACTTGCCATGGCTTGCCACTTGAATGAAGGAAGGGGAGGTGATAATTGTTCATGCAGAAAAACCTCTTGAGACATGAGCAGTACCCGGAGGTATGTGCCCCGCTGGTTGGTTGAGGCACGAATAGTCTGGAATTTGCCTTCTTGCCTGATATGTGTTCATTAGTGAAGTCAAATCACAGTTGTCTGGAGGGGAAAAAATCTTAACCTTAAAAACATTCCAGCTTTTTGCATCTAATTAGAAGCACAGGAGATTTGACAGAAATCCTGTAAAATGGAGTTCTTCCCATTAAAAACAATACTATAGCCGATCAAAATGAATGTCAAGCCCTGGAGAACTGCCCATTTTGCTCTTATGAGAAGTAACAAGTTGGCTGTGCGGGCCCTGTCTTCAACAATCCATAGATGTGGGCTGGGGACGGATCCTAGCATGTTCACATTTCTCAGTCCTCAGATCCTAGTGCGCTCACAGTCACAGGGTCGCACCCAGCACTTGAGGAGTCAGGACAGTGCTCACAGGTGCTTTCCTTCTGTGACTTGGCTGTCAATACTTCTCAGTGGCTTTGCTTAAATCATGCAGTGTAGTCATGTAGTCATGGCAGAACTCACAGAGTTACTTGGGAAAAGCACTATTTTCAGGAGAAAAAAAAGCACAAATGTAAGTCTACATTAATATACAGAGGTTGCTTTCAGAGCGTCCCCCCTGCCAAACCTTTACAGAAAAAAAAAGGAAAGAATGGCATTGCTGCATGCACACAATCTCACGTAGGCAGCACCTCTGTCTACAAATAGTAACAAGAAGAGACAGGGCTTATCTACAGAAAAGTTTACCAAAACTTTCCTGGGTTTCCTCACTGTTTTCCAACAGTGTTTAAGCAAGGTTTCTGGTGTCATTAGACATTTCCGTTGGAACACCTAGATTCCAAGTCCCCTCACACCACAGTAACTCCCACACCCTCCCTAACATCCCAAAGATGACAGCCTAGCATCGCAAGAAATCATCCCAGAACTATGAGCCACTCTCACATGCAGCCAAGCCAACTTGGGTGCATACTTTTTCTAAGGATGACAGTAAATGAAAACATGTATTTTCAGTGAAATGTGTAATTTCATGTATAGTCCCTTGAGGGAAAATTACAGAAGTCAGAAACCTTGTGCTTCCTCCCAGCCCCAGCTCATGCCTTAGCCAGCCTGCAGATACAACATGCCTGCCACCCTGGAAGCACTGTGACAGGCCCTACTGTATTCCAGGTCTCTACACAGGCTTCTGACTCTCAGTGGCTCTACCTATAGAATAAGTAATTGGTTCTTGAACATAGAACTTCTGGACTGTTTCATACACCCAAGGTGCACTTGGAAATCTCATGTAAATTGAGTTCATGTGTAAATCATCTATATATCCACCTGGGTACTAACAACCATGCACAGAACCCTTTCAAGGGGGAGAAGAAGGGAGGTCTTCCGAGCAAACTCAATGGACTGCTTTCTGGAAGGGTCTGGAGGAGTTCCAGAATACCTCTCAGCCTGCTGTGAGAGCCTCTTTCACACAAATTCCACATGGCCATACAGCATCCTTGTGAATGGACAACACCATTTTTCATGACAGCTAAGTGGTCTGCCCAAGGAGAAGCACATGCAAGAGCAGGCAGTGGTTCTCTGGAAAGCCAAGTAACACTGAGACAACAGAACACAAATGGATGAGCCCACAGCAAAATGTGTGAGCTGGTGAGTTTTGACAATCAAATGAATAAGCACAGGACAAAAGCCAGGAATGTTGAAGTGAATTCCAAAGGTACCCTAAGAGAGTCAACCTCTCCTCCTAGCTCTACCCCTGACCCTTCTGCAATGGCAACTGGCTTCCAGGCTTGGGTGAACCTTTACCAAGACAGAGATTTCATCATTTCACAGCATATTTTAAGACACCTTAAGGAATGCTAAGCAAGTGCAACATACACTAATTCAGCCCAGATGGAGAAACTTGGAGCAGGGATAAAAAAGAACCCAGGGGGTAAAGGTACCTGCTTTTACCTGAAGATCTGTGATCTGTCCCTACAACCAACATGATGGAAGGAAAGGACCAATTCTAACAGCTCTGTCATCTCTCTCTCTCTCTCTCTCTCTCTCTCTCTCTCTCTCTCTCTCTCTCTCTCCTTAAATAAATTTAGAAGAGCAGAAAAAGGGCAGAAATCAAATTATAAATAACTAAAGTTGTGGCTACCATGGTGACTAGGAGGTGTGCTATCATTAAATACAAATAAAATTACAGGAATGGGATAGCTTGGCAAGTTACTGACTGCCAGGAGCTACAAAAGTTCTCAGGATTTTTAAGTCCTTTTATCTAGTACATAGAAAAAACTTTGGATGCTCTTCTATGTAAGAAACAAAACAATACTAACCATATTCCACAAAGGACTTAGCCAAAAGGTGCCCTCTAAAATAACATCAGTGAACCTGACCAAAGATAACCAACCACTGCCTAACAAACACCACTGTGAGTTAAGCCCTGTTGCAGGAGTCTAAAATAAAAGCCAGAGGTTAAATGTCATTGTAGTGGAACACTACACGGGATTAGGTAGGAGTCAATCCACACTAGACACTTCTGGCAAAACTCCATGCATGTCGGCTGACTTTCACTGTATGAACCCTTTTATCTATAAGCCCCATTGTCTAAATTTAGCTTCCCAGCTGTGGCCTCTTTATTAGCTTTAAAATCTGACAGGTGTTGAAAAGGTAAATATCAGCAGAACATTCCCCTGCCTTAATGTTCATTTTAAAATAATATTCATTATTTGTGATTATACATTTGTGTGTATGTCTGAGCACAGGCTTGTACACCTGAGCGCAGGTGCCCATGGATCTTAGATCTTCTGGATCTAAGGAGGTTGTGAGCCACTCCACATGGGTGCTGGGAACTGAACTCAGGTCCTCTTCAAGAGCAGTGTACTCTTTAACCACTGAGGCATCTCTCCAGCACCACAGGAAATATTTTTTCAGTGGGACCAACTTTGGTCTCACAGCCTTGCACCACCAGCCTGCTAAGTGTACCTCTCACCCCTCAAGAAAGAAACTTCCTTTTGCAACAGTAACCACTACAGAGACACAATTTGTCAAAGAGGACAGAGTGTCTATGGAGTGCCCAATCATAATTGGTACATCTGCAACACCAACTCTACACTCCTATCCCCCTGTAATCAGACTCATTGCCTCCATTAAAAACAAAGATTGGCATCTCGAAGGTCAAGACAATCAATGCTGTGTGGCCATTTCTAGACTCTTACCTGCTCAGATCCCTGCACCCTCCCTGGCTGGTCACTTGAGCCCATTTGAAGTCCTGCAACGATTTCATTAAGTATTGTCTAGGGTCTATTTATAAATTTCAAAGAACCCAAAAAGAGTTTTCCTGGGGCATAAAGAGAACTCTTCAGACAAGAACCTCAAGTTTCAAACACAGACAGAATGATCAGGAAGACATTGAAATTCACTTCCTAAAGTAGTGAACTAGCAGAATCTAAATACACCACAGCAAACAGGCTTGCATTCAGCAAATGCACTGTAGACGAGACTTCCCTTTCATTTTTAAAAATAGATTTAACAGGCATATTAATTTTCCACTGGCCACTATAAATAAGTGGAACTCCAAAATATCTTTCTTTGCAAGGGACTTCTAGCCAGGCACTGTCCGCCAGACCCCAAGTGGAAAGCATATTTACATTGCCCAGAGGCTGCATTGTGAACTGTGGGAACCACTTTTCACAGACCTCTCATTCAGCGAAGGGCTCCACAATAGGTGCATACACAGGAAGCAGGCCTCCACACAGAGCACCTCTGCAGTTCCAGAGAACTTTCCAAGGTCGCCAGGATGGTGAGCCACTCCAAATGCCATGTTTACAGGCCCTGGCTGCCTACACTTGTAGACCAACAAAGCTGGTGTTGTTTACTGTGATTCTCTGGTCTCCCTCCCAAGGTGAAAGCAAAACTGCCAAAGGGTCCATTTCATTTTTTCTAGATCCATCTCTCAATGTGTCATTTTACTTAATTAAGAGAGAGAGAGAGAGAGAGAGAGAGAGAGAGAGAGATCCGCGTGAGTGCGCGCGCGCGCGCACACACACACACACACACACACACACCACACACACACACACACACACACACACACACACACACACACACCCACCCCCACCCAGAACTGGGAATGATAACTCAGTCAGTAAAAGTGCTGGCCTTGCAGGTATAGGGACCTAGGCGTGATCCCCAGAACCTGCCCTATATAGTGAGTTGTAAGTCAGTAAGAGAACTTGTCTCAAAAAAGAAGGTGGGACAGCCTCTGAGATGCAACACTCAAGATCTCTCGGGCTTCCACATGTTTGAGTGTGTGCATAAACACACACAAATTATTGAAATGAAATTTATTTTCAAAATCTAAAGCCCTAAGCCATGAAACAATTTCCCCAAATTCAATAAAATAAAACTCTCAAAAAACTATTTTTTTCAAAGAAAAAAAAGTTGCAATTAAATTAAAACTTTAAAGCCTGAAAAGTGCAGCTTCGAAAGCACGGGCTAGTGGAATTTGACTTCAAAAGAAAAATAATAATTGCCATGTTACCTCAATTAGAAAAGCACAGGTTTTCAGTAATATCATAGCAAAAGGAACTAAAGGTAATGGTGGCCACTTAAACATTAACTAGCAAGTGGATCTCCCAGGAGATGAAAATACAATTAGTAAATCTGGTCAACTTATTACTAACTTCTCCTATGACTTCTCCCTCTACACATTCTCTACACTGTATAACTCTTCCTCTACACAGACAACTCAGCCTGGTTCTGTAAGGAACATCGGATTCCACTCTCAATACCTCAGTTTCTCAACTTGCAAAAGAGAAGTAACGGCCACTCCCTAACAGCAATATTTTGAGGCCATAAAAATGATGCAATTATTAGGTAAAGGCAGCTCATCTTTTTTACTTTTCTCATTTCTCAAAGCAGCAGATTTCTTGTCGGCCTTAATAAACAACAGATTCCAGGAGAGCAACAAGATCACAATTAGCAAGCACAGAGTCTCCATGTTTTATAGAAAACTGCTTCAGGCCACTACTCTACCCCTGTCAATCAGAAATCATGTCCAGGGGTGGGAGTGTGTGTGTGTGTGTGTGTGTGTGTGTGTGTGTGTGTGTGTGTGTGTGTGTGTGTGTGTGTGTGTGCAGATGCACATGAATGTGTGTGTACATCCATGTGAAGGTTCCACCAACCCCTGCCTCCCCAGCACTGGGATTGTAGGCATGCCAACCATATCCTGCTTTGCTTATGTGGGTTCCAAAGCTCAGGCCAAGAATTTTACTAATGGAACCACCTCCCCACTCCAGAAATCCTAGCTCCTGCTGACTTCAGGAAGCCACTATCAATGGGAAAAAAAGCCAGCCAGAAATTTCATGAGGAGGTGCTCACAGCATAATGCTCAGGGAAATGCACACAGTTGGATTATATAAATTATTTAAAAGACTGACCTAAAATAGAAACAAAATGTTGACAAGCTAACCTACTGGCTAGTGTAGCACCGAAAGTTACGGTTTTCCTTTTCTACTTATACTTTTAAAATATACCCATAATGAGCATCTATAGTTTGTATAGTGATAAAAATTAACTTTTAAAAACCCATAAAATTCAATATTTTGCACCACGTGATTGTTGGAATCTTAGTAAAGGAAAACTCAGAAACTACCATTTAACAAAAGGACCTGGAGGAGCTGCTTTATCCAAATCTCACAGAACTGGTTGCCACCATTCAACTCTGGCAGTGGGACCCAACAATGGCAGAACATCTGCAGTTAAGTAATAGTTTGGTAATATTCACAAAACCAGCCCTTGGGTCATCTTATGAGTAATCCCTAAATTAGGCATGCTCCCTAGGACCAACCCAAACATCTAAAGGGGGGTGATGGGTGGGGCCCATTCCCCAGGCTTACTTTTTTTAGATAACCTGATCCATAAAAGCCTCCTCTTTCTGCCAAAATAAATCTGACTTTCTGGGTGGAGTGCCATGTCAATCAAGTGAGAACCAGCTAGTACAAACCTAAGAATAGAATCTGCTGCTGCGTACTTTAGCTACAGCAACTATGTAGTCCCTAACTGTCACAAAAGAGCTCAAAAGCTCTGGCTGAGACACAGAGGGTGGGGTCAGAGATGTTCCTGAGACTGAGGCCTAGTCTTCCAACACTGAGGAAGCTAGTATCCACTCCTATCTTGGCACCAGCCCTCTTTCAAAACTTGTAAAACTATTTGTCCCACATTTTCATCCCATGTTTCCGTATGTAACACACAGACTCAATCTTAAAATATGGGAAAGTATGAAGCAAGCTGTAACTATTCAAAATCACACACTCAGAGACAAACCCAAATAAAACGATGATGTTAGCGTGTCAATCTTGTTTTGTGTTGCATGCACATTAGTGTGTAGGTACATGTACACACACACACCCATATATACGAGCATGCAGAGACAAAACAAGCTGTCTGTACTTCCTCTATTGCTCTCTGCCTTATCATGTAGATACAGAGCCTCTTAGTGAATAGGAGCCTTGCCTTGTTGGCTACACTGGCTGACCAGCAAGCTCTCTGGATTAGTCTTTCTCCAGTCCACAATCCTGGAGTTACAGGCCCATGTATCCATGCCTGGCTTTGCACATGGGTGCTGGGGACTTGAACTTGGGGACTTATGCTTGCATACTTTGTGTTCTTACCCATTGAGCCACCTCTCCAACCTGTATCTTTTATTTTGGATGGCTATAACAATAAGGCTGACAACTTTTGAAAACTAAGATTGGAAACAGAGCTTAGTTGGTGGAGTCTTTGCCCAGGAGGAACAAAGCCCTGGGTCTACCCTTACACAGTATAAACCAGGTAAGGAAGTCCCTGCCCTCAGTCATGTCACTCAGGATGCAGAAGCAAGAAGATTAATTCCAGTTCATCCTTGCTGCACACTGAGTCTGAGGACAGTCTGGACTACAAAATAATAATAGCAATAATAATAATAATGATAATAATAAAGACCTAAGCAAGAACTGGTTCCTCAATTTGGCAGAAAGGTAGAAGAAGAAACTAGAAAAACAGATGATCTATTGGTTAGCCCCATTTGTACCCAAAGGCATTTTTCTTTTCCTTGGAAATGATAGCTCTAAAAGAAAATTATGAATGAACTCTGTGAAGTAAATAGAATAGAATTATGCATCTATGTCTACCACGTATGCAAGTTTCTATATGGCATGACTCCAAATACCTTCAGCATATAAAGGTAAACTTGGAAGCATGAACAGCTGGAAGCTCGGAGGTACTTCATCCATGCAATGAAACACTATGGCAGTTTGAATGGCTGTTGAAAGGAGTCTACTGTTATGGCACAGCCATTCAGAGATGGGTGGGTTATCATGGTACAGCCATTTGGAGATGGGTGCATTAATACCAACAGGGCTCAAGTTGCCATTCTGTCTGTGTAAAACAGGATGGGTACATGTTGGCTTTCTCATGGAATGTGTATGGGGTCCTAGGGAGGGTGACTGCACACCTATGATCCCATCACTTCAGAGGTACAAGCAGGGGGTCACAAGGTCACAGTCAGCCTGAACACACAAGGAAACCCGCCAAGAAAGCAAGGAGGTTGGAAGAGAGGAAAACATGGATAGGAGAGAAGAGGGGAAGGAATAAAAATGAAGAGGAGACAAAGGAAAAGGTAACAGTCTTCACACAGGGAAGCAGGTGAGATGAAGCTTTTGTTTTCTTTTATTAAATGCTTTCTTTTTTTTCTTCCTGACAGTACCACGGAGCCCAGGGCCTCATACATGCTAGAAAGCATTCTACCACTGAGCCAGACTCTTGGCCCTCTTCTGACTTGTAATTTTGAAATAAAGTCTCACTCAGCTGCCCAGGCTAAGTTTGAACTTGCGTTATAGGCAAGGCAGGCCTTGAACCTGTAACCCTATTGCCTCAAGGTCCTGAGTACAATATACAATATGCATCCCTACTTTACCAAGCCCAAAGTTTCGGGGCTGGAGAGTTCAATCAGTAGCTAAGAGTGCTTAGTGTTGCAAAGGCCCGGGGTTCGATTCCAAGCAAGCACTTGGAGGCACACCACCCCTTCGGACACCAGACCCGTATGTGGTGCACAGGTGTACACACCAGCAAAACACACACATAAAATAACTTAACTTTTTAATTTAAATAAAATAAGAGGAGTTTTAAATGGCATTTGTTAGGAAGGGAAGAGAGACTACAGTGTGTGATGAAGGGGACAATCTGAGAAATTCATCCTTAGACAGCTTTTTGGTTTGGTCACAGGACACACATGCAAACCCAGATGGTACAGTGACTTTATACAGTACAGATCAAACCTGGACTGGCTGCCATAGGTCAAGAGAGACACAATGGTAAATGACTGTTTTTCTGTTATTTTATATTCTGAGAGGGCACACGTGTGTCATGGCACACACATGTGCAGGTCAGGCATCTGTCCTTGCCTTCCACCTTGTTTGAGACAGGGTCTCTTGTTCCCAGTTTGCATTTGCAAGCCTAACTGGCTGACTAGCTTCTGAGAAGCCTGCATCTCCACCTTCCATCTCAGCCCAGGAACACTGGGGCAACACCCGAGTGCTATCACATCTAACTTTACATGGGTCCTAGGGATTCAAACTCAGGGCCTGTGCTTTCCCAACAAGCACCTGACCTGTGGAGCCATCTCCCAAGCCCAGCATTGTTTGTAACCTAAACACATCTAGCCATAATGGGGGGGGGGTGAAAATAACAGTACACAAAGATGAAAGGATTAAAATCGTTATACCTATACAGGACACTGGTCATGCACAGAACTTCAAGACTAGAAGCTGCTCTGAGAGTGCAAGAGTTAGAGGTAAAAAGTAAAGGCTCAGCACACATGTACTCCATGGTCCCTTACAAGCAGGGCCATGAAGGCCCAGCACACATGTATGCTGCAGTATCCTTAAAGCAGGCCCACGCTGATGGCTCATGTAACTGTTTTTTCCTTTCTTCAATAAGTTAACCAGAGCTTAGTGTAAGTTTTTGCTTTACAACCTTCTTAAATGTCTTTCTACTCTTTTGTTGTAACTCCTTAAAACACAAGCATCTTAGTGGCCATATCAAAACTATGGTGGGAACACAGCTAAGGAGTAGAGCATTTCACTAACACCCACCAGGCCCTAGGTTCAATCCCTACTTCTGCATCAAAACAAAACAAGATTTCCTTTCTTCACATCCTTGTCCTGTAAGCTTTGTTGTATTTTAAAACTCACTGAATTTAACTATTGTCCATGGTACTCGTTACCATTGTGCAACAGTTCTCATCTAAGTCATTAGTTAGCCTAGGCCCACATAGAGCTGGGATCAACAATATCATTGTCATCTACTTCTGTCTTCCATTGGGGCAGGGGTACCTTCAAGACACTAATATACTCAGGGCTGCTGAAAAGGATCACATGGGTTTGTTTACATCTCATCACCATGTAAGACATTTGGTGGCTAAGGGATCACTAGGCAGTAAGAACTGCTCAGATCTCGTGAATCTTACGGAACCTCCATAGTTACAGAGAACATCTTTAAGTAAAATCATCCTGTCAAATGTTCTGGTAAAAAGATGAGAAGAATGGATATCCAGGAAAAGACAATCCTATTACAAAAAACACCCCCACAATTTCCAGTTCTGAACCACTGGCTGTGACAGCCCACCTCCCCACACAGCCCACCTCCTCACAGCCCCCATCACATACAGCCCACCTCCACACAGCTGCTGATGAGACATCTCACCATGGGAAATGTGGATATTAGAAAATATGTACCCCCTTCATTCAGTCACCAGGCAAGGACCATGGGGTTTGTAAACCTCCTAGAAACAACTTTAAATTTCAAAATATACAACAAAATCCTGTCTAAAAAGGAACTTCATAAATTTCAGTCCTGACTCAGACTTGTAGAATATATAAACATCCCCCATATACCAGAGCTTCAAAATATCATAACCCAGAATTTTCTTTTATTATTGCATATCCTTCGGCTAGTTATCCCAGGATTTCCTCTCTCAAAGAGTCAGTAAAAAGTACTTATATGGAACAACAGGAAGACAAGAATAGTTAAGGTCAGAATTAGAACTGCCCCGGAGTCAATGAAAAACATGAATTGCTAGATATTTTTTTTTCTTTTTTCTTTTTTTTTGGGGGGGGTGGTTCAAGACAGGTTTTCTCTGTGACTTTGGAGGCTGTCCTGGAACTAGCTCTTGTAGACCAGGCTGGTCTTGAACTCACAGAGATCCTCCTGCCTCTGCCTCCTGAGTGCTGGGATTAAAGGTGTGTGCCACTACCGCCCAGCAAATTGCTAGATATTTTTAAGCCATGCTTGTTTTGAAGGAGCCTGTCACTTCTATGCCTTCCTCTCCAATGACACTAGAAACCAATGCAGCACCCTAGCTCTGTAGTGAATCAAATCACACTAACATTAGGAAAAAGTATAGAACCAATTTATCCTGTCTATTCTCTATCTTTCCCCTTTCGTCCACCTAGTCCAGTAAAATGCCAGCCATGTAACTCATTTCCGGGACGCCCCTTTAACTAAGCTCCTGCACACTCACTCACTGAGCAGTGACTTTTCAAACAGAGGTCAGAAGAGCATCATGAGAGATGGAATAGTCGAGGTCACGGTTCCACGAAACAACTATATTGGTTGTGGTCTCTCCAGGTCTGGTACTGGACCTACTGTCAGCAGAACCAAAGGGGCTGCAGGTTTGGAATGTGGACTCCTCACAGATAAGATGTTAGACCCACACAGCAAAATCATTTTAACAATAAAAAAAAAAGTGAAGTGCTGATACATGTTATACAACCCTTGGGGAAAAAAATTACTCAGGGAAAACATCCACAAAGGGCCATAAGTTGTGTGATCCCCTCTAAACACAATGTTCAGAAAGTTCAGAGACAGAAAAAAGAACACCGTGGGTTGTTTGGAACTAGGGAAAAAGCAACTGCTACCCCTAATACATAGTGGGTATTGATTTTAAGGCACAAAAATGCCCTAGAATTTGATAACAGCAATGAGCGCACAACTTTAGAAATATGCTGTGACATCTGACAGTTTATAAGCCAAACAAGTATTGTGCGTGGACTATAACTCACAGATGTTGAATGGCTCAGTCAGTGAAGTGCTTATCCAAGCAAACAAGAGGACTTGAGTCTGATCCCCAAAACCCACATTTAAAAAGCCAAGTGTGGTGTTGGGAACTCATAATCTAAGTCCTGGGGAGGCAGAGACAAGTGGATCCCTGGGGCTCTATACCCAACTAGCCCAGCCTATGTGTTAAAGGTCAGTGAGAGACCCTGACTCAAAAAGCAAAACTAAATAAAAAGCCAGGTAGATAGTGTCCTGAGAAGCACTTGCCTGCTGTGCATGCACGTACACACCTTTGCTCACCCACATGAACACACACTCTTGAGCATGCATGTACACACACACAAACACACACACACACACACACACACACACACACACACACACACAGGCCATAATGAAATGTGCACAGGCATCCTTTATCTTCAAAGGAAAGGTGCCCCAGCCTTCTAGAGAGAGATTCAGATCTCTGAAATGTAAGATAGAATTGAGAGACTGACTCCAGAGCATGCGTGTGTGTGTGTGTGTGTGTGTGTGTGTGTGTGTGTGTGTGTCTGTGTGTGTCTGTGTGTGTGTGTGTGTGTGTGTGTGTCTGTGTGTGTTTCTATCTGTAACAAGCAACTTTACAATATCGTTTGTAAACAAGCTTGTTTATATCCAAAATATCTTGATGACCATGAGATGGACAAGGAGGATGGCCCATCTTTGGATCACCATTGGGAAGTCTTAGGCTAAGAGGCTTTCTAAAACCACTCACTCGGTGTCTCCATCCTACCACACACAGCACACATCAATCAGACAGACATTCCTGGAAAGGGGATGGATATATATATATATATATATATATATATATATATATATATATATTCTCAGCACTCAGGAGGCAGAGGGCTGTGAGCTTAGGGCCAGTCTGGTCGACAAAGTGGACTTCAAGCTAGCCAGAGCTACACAGCAAGACCATCTCCAAAAAAAAAAAAAAAAAAAACTATATACACACACACAATTGCATACATATCTAAATTTAACAGTAAATGAATATTTAAGCGGTTTCCAACTAATGAAAACAAACTTTTTGAAGAAACTGATGGTTGTGTGTCAAATTTAAGATACACATATGCATTCTTACACCACAGCTACAAAACAAATATGCATTAGAGTACACACATACATATGCATATATACAAAAGCAAAGACATGAGTGTACATGCATATACAGAGGTGTGTGTATGGCATGCTGCACAACAATAATAATGCCCATTTCTAATTTGGGCCTACAAATCTGACTTTTATTAATTTCTAACTCAGGTTGAGAATTCCTTATCACAAATGCTCAGGGCTCTCTTGGTTTTAGAGTTTTCCCAGAGTTTGGAATATTTCCATGAATTCTACCAGCTGAACATCCCTAATCTGAAACTATGTATAACCTATAATGCTCCAAAATCTTTTGAGTATGAGCTCAGTACTTAGAAAGTTACAGATTCAAGAAAAACAGATAAAGTCACAGATTTTATTTATTTATTTATTTATTTATTTACTTATTTGGTTTTTCAAGACAGGGTCTCTCTGTGGCTTTGGAGGCTGTCCTGGAACTAGCTCTTGCAGACCAGGCTGGTCTCTAACAGAGATCTCGCCTGCCTGAGTACTGGAGCTAAAGGCGTGCACCACCACCGCCCGGCTAAGTTATAGATTCTCAGATTTCCTGCCAATTATGGGAAAGTTCCTATCAGAGCACAGCAGCTCTTCTCACAGCTTACCATTCTTAAATTCATGTTGGTAATTCATGTGAGTTAGAGGAAGCAGCAACCAAAACAGCAGACTTAAAACACAGCTGAAGCCATGAAGGGCCACATAAAGTCCTATGTGCTGTAACAACTAAGACAGGCAGTACTAAGACAGTGGTTGCTGTTTCAAAACAAATGCTTCCAAAGCACTTCAGAAGAATGCTATCGCTCTGGCATACAACTGCCTCTCCCTGTTCCCAAGCTCAGCCTGTCCTGCCTTTTCCCAGGCAGGGAAGATTGCTGAGATGAAAACTTAGCTTAGTTGTGTATCGTCAGTACCCAAACCCTACAAAGAACAATGCCATTGTGTAAGGTGCAGCTGCAAGGCTATCAGTTCATTTTCACAACCTCATTCTCCTCCATGACCAGCAAAATGACATACAGCCTTAGGCTGGGAAGTAAGGACACCTTTGTCTTTGTGATCCCACCAGGAACTGCTTCTGGGTTCCCCAGCATAAAGCGTACCCACTTCCTGGTATACACTGTTTGGTGACTGCTCACGGTTTTCCCTTATATGACCAGACCCACCCATCTGCTGCTTGCCGGGAGAGCAATGTGGCGACAGATTAACTGCCCCAGTTCAGTGATCATCAGAGATGACTGTCCAAGGTCATGAGATTAAAGAGCAACAAGATCCATGTCATGTTATCCACTAGTGTGAAAACAACAGACTTGTAATCAAGCCTTCCTGGAATTGACACGGGCACACAATATTGAACAAGTCACATTCAAAAAGTGTCCAGCCTCTACTTTAGATACTTGACATTTCAGAGACAATATTGATGTCTAGGAATCCAAAATTGTCTCAAAAATTTTAAAAGAAGCATCTGATAATTAAAATACTAGAATTGCAGTTGGGAGATGTAGCTCAGTTGCTAGGTGCTAGCCTAGCCTGCACAAAGCCATAGGTTTGATTCACAACACTGCATAAAACTGGGTGTGGTAGTACATGTCGGCTACCCCAGCACTAGGGAAGTGGAGGCAAGAGGATCAGAATTTAAGGTCATCCTCAGCAATATAGGGAATTTAAAGCCAGCCTGGGCTATGTGAGACCTGTCTTCAGAAAACTAGACAGGCAGGCACCAGATGGGTGAGTCTGATCATGTAAGGGAAAACCTAGGGTAGTCACCAAACAGTACATGCCAGGAAGTGGATATAATTTATGCTGGGGAACCCAGAAGTAGGTGTGTAGGTGGGTGGATGGATAGATATATGGATGGACAGACGGACGGATAGACGGATGGATGGACAGCAAGCAGGCAATAGAGAGCTAATCTAAGAGACACCACATCTAAGAGCTGTCACACTCAAAACAGAGACACAGCTGAAGAATATCCACTGAAATCTCACTTTAAGTGAAATGTAAGAAATGAGTGCAAATTCACCCCTCTGCATAAGCACCCGCTATGCAGAGCCTGGAAATCCAGTTTTGCATTATGAGAAGCTGTGCTTTCAAGCTAAGACTTCAAGAGACCCTGAGATAATAAACCCAACGCAGGATTCTTTTAGAGTTCCATACCCTTGATTTCCACAGAATGGCTTTACTGGAATCTTTGTTTTCAATGCTCCAAGACCCTCTAGCCTAGATTAAGACAGTACCGTGACTACATTCCTACTTAAAGTCTTCATAGTATGAAGGACCTGATAAAACTCATGATGTGTGTGTGTGTGCAATATCGTGCTACTGCTTCAACCAGCCAATGACTCAAGACTGGCGGCCCAGGGAAACCCTCCAGACACTCCCACCCCCGCACACAGCTGTGCCACACTGCATCCTGTCTCCAACATTCCTCAGGAAATTCACTCATCCCTGATGAATTCCTACTGGTTTTTTCTGGGGTCTAAGAAAATTCTGAGGTAAAACTTCTTGCCTCTAATGTCACATTCTATCAGGTATTTCATAGGATGCCTTGGCATGTTCTTGACTCTTTTATCTAATTCAGAAGCCAAAATCAGTAAAGATTAGTAATGATCTCCTCTAATCTAATTCTTATCTTATGGGTAATGGTTGATCCCAGTGAGTTTTAAAAACTCAAGAGATTAAAAATCCTATTTACTCAAAGCTAATTCTGTGCAATTCAATCCCCATAAGCACTTCCCTCTGTCAATGCCTGCTCTATCCCATAAGAAAGTGAATGTCCTACCACTTAAGACCCTTAGTACACCTTCTAGCCATAGTCTATACATCTCACACAATTCACAGAACACTGCTAGCACAAAAAAAAAGTCATGAATTCACAGCAGCTACCTTTTTAAGAGCTATTTTTAAAGTGCTTCTTAGCAATCAGTTACACTTCTAAACATAATCATGAAGAAACAGGCTTCAGTAATCTACTATTCAAATAGTAACTATATTTAAATTGAAAAGACATTTCTCAAGGATTCCAACCACATGCCACCGTGGCCTGAATCGATCCCCAGGATATTGAGGAGGACGTGGCAAGCTTGAGAGCTAAGATGAATCCAAGTTCTGCTCTGAGTGATTTACACCTCCGTTTATTTACAGTACCAAGTATTTAATCCAGATGACGGACAAATTCTTACCCTGAGGACCAATTCTGTGGTCATGAATTGGATCTTTGTGTACGTGAGATTAGAGTCACCATTAAGGGAGAAACTTCCCCTAGAAAGTACCTCGTTAGCCACATACCTCTAAACAAAAAGTAGGATTGCTGTACAACCGTTGTTCAGGTCACACCATGGAAGACAAGCATTTCTGAATTGCCAGCTGTTCCTGGAACAAGATATGGCAAGCAGTTTCCTGGTTCTCAGTTGCTCCTTACTCACTCAGAGGAAAATGAACAGCTGGGGTGGAGCTGAGCTCCAGGAAGAGGACCACACTCCTCTGTTTCTTACTACCTAGACTGGCCCTGCTATCCATGTCTATTTGTTTTGAGGGAAGGGTTCCTGGATTTCTCTCATGAGTTATACAAGAAGCTGACAACCGAGGAGCACTTTAATTTTTATAGCCCTGGCAAACACCAGAGATTCCAAATCATATTTTCACATCAGTGTTACTCGTCTACCACAGGATGTAATTTCCCTTCCAGCACATCACCATCAGCAATAATTTGAAAAACACAACTTCAGCATTTAAAATTTGCAATGGAAATTTTTAAAATATTCTTTAATCAGCAGCCCCTGTGGGATTATCTGTATTCTGTTTCTTATTTTTCAGGGTCCAAATGACAAGAAAAGGCCTCTTGCTTCTCAAATCACTCTGCATTTATAAATATATTCTCCATCTAAATCTATAAACTTTATACTTTCCACACAACCAAGTTATAATCTTTTTACCACACCCACACTAATACAGACTCAGTATTATTTACCAAACTCCCCAAATGATACTGCATTGTCTCTGCCCCCCACAACAGCTTCTGCAGGAAGAGTCCTAATGCGACAAGCACTGGGACTCAGTACTACCTCTGAGTGACAGCAGCTCCACAGGAGCAGCAGAGCCACCCACAGCTAGATGGCAGCTTGTGATACAGCAATGGAAAGCTGGGTGCCCCACCTAGATGCTGGAGGATAACAATTTCTTTCGGCATTCATATGTTATCGTCTGGTCCCCAAATAAAGACTCAACAATTACTTTCCCCATTCTGTCTGAATTCTATGCTAACTTAATCATGTCACCAAAATTATATCCCCGACAGTATCCTTGAAGAAATGTCACTATAAACCCAGGTTAAAAGTAAGAAAAACAAAGAAAATAGTACACACACACACACACAAAAAAAAAAAAATGTATTACATGTGCTGTCTTTTCTCCTGAATCCATCTGGGTGAGAATTTCCAAATGTGCCATGGAACAAATGCCACACTACATGCAATTACATCTCACAGGAAAAGGAAGACTCTAGCAAGTTGGCTGAGAAAGTTAAACAGCAGAAGGGTCTTAAACACTAGCCTCACACAGAACTACCTCAGGACGAAGGCCGCTGAATATAAATGTTCCCCAGCCCTCGGGCTCCCAGGAGAATGCCTGAGGTAATAGACATGTATAACAATGTAAATCTCAATTTTCCTAATGCCATCTGAATTTTATAGAGATAATGAGAACATATAAAATGTTATTAGTCCATCACTTACATAATCACTTCAAGTAAGAATTTCACTCAGTTTTTAGGTAGAGTCAAATAAAATCGGCTCTACTAGCTAAGCCCATAATTAAATAAGTAGTTCAGTTCATGTGTCTGAAGGAATCATCATATAATCTTATTCTTCCATGTAATATCAACATATAAGCTACTTTTCTACTTAAGCGTAGTTTGAAATTCCCCATTCTAACACACTCTAGGGACTGCTGCCATGTGTAATGAACCTGAACTCAAAATTTTAAGATTTCAAGGCAATAACAAATCTAAGTATTTGTTCTATCCCGACGAAGTTTCACTTTCCTAAGCAACTGTTTTTAATGTTCTATATTCTATAGCACCATTAAAAACAGCAACAATGATTGTCTCTCCAATAAAAGATATATGTTACATCTTTAGGGCCTTTGCAATGTTTTATCTGGCTGCTAATCATAACACCTGAGGACAGCACTCAACCATTTAACAACGGTGGTATTTCCCATTCTAACTCCACAGACAGAGCACTGGGCTTGCTGTCTCCTTGAAGTAATTCTCTCTTCCTTTTGGATACTGTCAGCAATCAAAACCACAAAATCCAAAAGGATAGAGGGCTCAATTCTCTAAGAAAGATATACATTAAGTGCTACAGTGTTCAAATACCTACAAGAACCAAAACACAGTGTCCATCAGCACAAAATCTACCTTTCCTTCCCACCCATCTCAGAAGATGGCTACAGAGAGCCCGTTTTCCATATTTAGTTGTTTAGTTAAACTATTACATGATAGCAAAAACACTTACTTCAGTGTTACAAAGTAAACAGATAGTGACACAGGGACTAACACTGTAGAGCAACTGCCCCTTCTCAACAGCAGCCCTGCACATTCACTACATCAAGGCAGGTCACTTAAATGCCACTTGCAATTTTCCATAAACACAAAACGAAGCCAAAACCCAAACCAAATCTGTAGGTTCCATCTTGTCATGCAAGTTTATAAGTTCCATCTCATAGAATGAGATGAGGCAATCTATGGCATCCAAAGACATCCAACCACTTGCACTATGTGACCCCAGGAATCAAATGGAAGTTGGGAGACTTGGAGGCAAGTGCCTTTTCCTGCTGAGCCTTCACATCTGCCCTCATCTTCCTTACACCATATAATCAGACAGAAACCAAAGATCACCAATAGTGAGACTCCTCCACAGGCTTCTCATCTCATGCTCCTGCATGTCCTTCTCAGCCTCTGCATTAGGGCCAATTCTCTAAATTATGCTTGAAGGAACAACCTTGCCCCTGGAGCAAGAAGCAAGCTCATCCACTTGCTGCATGTTATCAAAGCAGAGAAGTTCCCAAGTTCAGCACTGATGGGCAGCAACACAAACTCACTGCATGGAACCCAGATCAAGGACTGACCAATATGCTGATGTGCATCCCAATTAGTGACCCAACCAATAAAGTCCTTTCTCCATGATGCAGGCATTCCTCCTCTTCTCCAGGTGAGACAGCCAGAGACCACAGAGAACTTGTACATGTGTCAAAATGGAACCCAAGATTCAAGGTCAAGTTAAAGAATATTTATTTACTCGTTCATTCACATACTTATTCAGAAACATCCATTCATTTTTATAAGCCTGTGCACACTTGATAATCCCCGAGCTCTGATAGCATGCCTAATATCTTCTGTATTTGGTCATTTAAACACGTCACCATAAATACACACATAATGAGATATCTCACTCCATATTAGGTTTCACAAAGAGTTATGGCACCCCAATGGAATCCGGCTGTCACAAACTCATCACCTCACTTCTAAACAAGGAGCTAGAGGGCTACATCCTGCTTGTGAAAGTGGACTTGCCAACCAACTCTCCCTTAGCACAGGGCAATGCAGAAGAAGCGCTCAAAGTTCTAAAAAACAGAGACCTAAAAGTCCAGTCAGCTAAGGTCAAACTGTTCTGGGCCTAACTCTGCTTTCCTTTGTCACAAGAAAGCCAGAGCACAGGGACCCATGTCTTTTTCCAGTTGTGATTCCAATAACCCGAGTTTGGTCTATACATGAGGGGAACATTCCTACAGCTTTGTTCAGTGCTGGAGTGGTTTATGAAGTGTGGCCCTGCTGAAAGGCTAGAGAATGAACTAGATGTCCTCTCAGGATGCCTCTCAGCCTGAGAATCCCATGATGTGCTCATAATGGAATTTGGCTGCTCTTATAATTAGAAATGGAGCTTGCTAGTCACACATCTGGATCAGATAAACCTGCACAAATAGCATTTCACTAGAAGCAGAAATGCCAAGCATTCAACAGCTGTGTTGTTACATCAGCCTCACAAATAACAAGGAATACTACTTATCCATACAAAGGAAATGATTAGAACAGGCAGGAATAAAGTTTAGTTTATTCAAGTTAGTTTTGGTGCAGGAAAATGTTTATAAAAGAAAAAATATGTATTGAACAAATTTCATATTCATTCATAAGTGGTGCAGAAAAGGATTCCCATACATTAAAAGGCCTCAAATACTAAAATACTATTTATTTTTTGCAATCTTAGTGAACGATGAGTCTCCTGTTATTGAACTATTATAGACATCATAGGTACCCATGACTTACAGCAATGTGTTCCACGTGACTATGAACTGTTCTACAACACACCAGGATCAAAGGGTCAAATGCACTCAAGACACAGTCATATCCATAAACCATGTGTTGCAAGTTAAAGTTATTTCACCAACATGATATTTGGGGCAAAGAGAAAACCCTTGCACTAAACAGAATCAAAGTTCTTCCTGCCAGTCTGGTTAACCACTACTTTGAAGCACATCTCTAAAATCTAGAAGTTTAGTGCACTAACCCAATTCCTCTGAGGAATAATGAGGAAAAAGGCATGATTGGGAAGTTGTCACCTATTAGTACCCTCACCAACACAGTCACTTTGTCTTCTAAATTACAGTACAGCTCTTCATGTTTTTTGGCATCATAAATATACTCAGTATTCTTTTAAGGTAAAAGAAACTTATACAAAGTCAACACTGTATTTTGAAATACATGCATGGAATAAGATTTATTATAACTGTATGTGTACATGTAAGGTTTGCCTGTATGTATGTACACACATGATTGGCCCATGCCCTCAGAAGCCAAAAGAGGAGATTATGAAATACAATGTGGGTACTGCAGACTGAACCTGGGTCTTCAAATGAGCAGCAAGCACTCTTACCCATTGTGCCTTCTCTCCAGGCCTAGCCCTTGGGATTTTAAACTATAAAACGCAAAGCTCAAACTACATGAGCTGCTTTATATCAGCAGAGAGCACATGGTTAGCATATGCAAGACCTTTGGCTCAATCCTGGTGGGGAGGGAACCTCGAGAGTCTCTTCACATATAGTACAAATATGATAAACTCAATTTTCCCAACCACCCACACCTAGGAATTCTAGATCTGGGCCAATGGTTTTTGTACAATGTCAAGAAAAGGGAAAGGGGAGCCTAGGGTATGGCTCAGTAGCAGAGTACTTGCCTAGCATGAACAAGGTCTAGGTTCAACTCTCACCACTGAAAAAGACAAGGAGACAAGAGGGTGAAGAAAGGAGCAAAAATAGTAAAATTCAAAATGCCAACAAGACAAAAGAAAGGCCACAGGGTTCCATTTCAGACTGATGAAGAAGCAGCTACTTTTACTCAAGACAGAAGATCAGAAAAGAGGCAAATTTCCATGGTTGCTACAGTAGGAGACCCCAAAAGGTAATTGAATCCTTACTTTGAATAACTTACAAGCACAAGTAAGGATCATGGTCTCAGCCAATCCTAGAGGGATACAAGAGGAAATGGACCAATAATGCTTAAAGAAACAGAAAATGAACCACAGGTTCAAGTCTTTGCATATCATGTTTTAAACAAACAAATCTTTGGCACAAATGACCTCCTGATGATCTGCTCATCAGTTTTCAAAGGAACATGAGTTACTCCCAAGCCCTGGGAGGTAGCTTAAGCAGTGGAGCTCTTAACTGGAAGAATCAGCCAGGGCCTTGCACCGTCACAACAGCAACTTAGGCTCTTCAAAGAATCCAACACCCAGATTCAAAGACTCTAAATGACACAAAGTTGTCTGTAGCATGTGAGATGCCCTAAATAAATTCAAACAATGGACTCACAACTTATTAATGTGTTCCTTGCTGATGAGCAGGTTTTTACTTAAATGAACTTCAACTCTGAACCCATTATCTGCCAATCTGTCCATCAAAATACAGGTGACAGCTGGACTCTCAGCCCCACCCCAGAATGAACTACAGACACAGGCTTTGTTCCCCTTAAGCTAACAACAACCCCAAATTCCAAGATTTGAAACCGGATGCTTTCAACCTGAAAACTCCCAAGATACAGTCACTACTGAACTACATCAATCTTCCAAGAGCCACTCTGTGCATCTCCAATTCTTCCCTAAGGCTCTGATAGGCAACACTGGGACTCTGGGAAGCCGAAGGGCACTCATACAGCCACACACTTAGTAAGTTCACTGGGGATGTGAGTGTGACCTTTGAACATCTTATACTCAGCCTTAGTTTTCTGCCTCTGAGTTGTGCACCACTGTTTTTGTTGACTGACACCAACTCGTCCTGGGCCTTTGAGAATCTTTACAACCACAGACAATGAAGAGCATAGACAGAAGGCAGGAGTGACTTTCTGCTGCCCTGCTTCCCTTCCAGGAACAGTACCCTCCAAGACAAGTAGAGACTTGCCAAACAAACAAGGAGCACTTAGAACAAAGCCTGGCTCCCTCCCCACACCCATCACCTTCCTTAAAGGGCACTGGCAATTTCTCAGACTGCAGCTATCTAGGAATTACCACCACCACATATTCCACATAGTCAGGAAAAACCTGCGTGTCAAGTGAGGCCTGCCGCCTTGATGGTTACAAAACATGAAGGGCCCTCCTCACAAGGCTCTTTACACACACACACACACACACACACACACACACACACACACACACACACCTACCTACCTGTCAGGGTGCAGCCCCTACTCTCATCTCCCAAGTTCTCCAGCTTTGGAAAAAAGCCACAGTCTGTTCAGGATATTAACAGGCGAGAGGACCATGTAGGCTACTAGAGGACATGTAGGCTACTAGAACTCATGTCTATTTGTTACTTATCTTCAATCAGCACACACAACACTTAAGTCTCAGCTGAAATTCTGTGTTGACAGCATGACTTCTGTCCAGTCCTTACAAAAATCCACAAATTCCTATTTTTAATGCTACGTCTTCCCAATTCTGGAATAATGCTGTTGAGCCAGACTAATTTATCCCCCAAACTAGAAAATGTTGACGTTCCTATGAAGTGTGTGTGAATTGCTACCAAGATCGCATATCAGAGGACCAAAAACTAGAGACTTCATCTCCAGTCTCAGTGTCAACACATGTCAAATGACCATAGGTCCAGTGCTATCGCGGTCGCGATCACATGACTCTTAAGTCAGCACACATCAAATGAGCACAGGCCCACCGAGATCACGGGACTTTTCAGCACCAGTCAAATGAATGCAGGCCCATCACGATCACGTGACTCCTCAACACAGGTCAGATGACCACGGGCCCATCGCGATCACGTGACTCTCCTTCAACACAAGTCCAATGACCACAGGCCCATGGCGATCACGTGACTCTTCTTCAAAAAGCTGTTTTGGCAGGACCGTACGACACCCCACCCCCACACTCCTGCTGCAGGAATGCCCCTAAAATCGTTGAAAATAAGGAAATCTCCCTGGATGACAGCCAGCCAGCAAATGCAAGTGTTTAGTATAGACTTCCCTCAGCCATGGCCAATGTTTTCATCTAAAGCAAACCAAATATGTCTATACATTTACGCAGTGGGAAGCCTGATCGTTTCAAATATGTTAGGACGAAAGGCAGCGGTGGGCTTCATCACATGCCGAAACTAACGTTTCCAAATGACAAAATGGTACATGATAGGTTATGTCAGTCAAGTAGCTCACCGCCCCCCCCCAATAGATACAGAGATCACATCCAGTGACAGGAACATCTGCAATAGCTTCCTCAACTCCAAGACTCTGTAGACACTGGCACATTATAAAACAACTTCTTCCAAATGTTTTAAACCAAGGGGAAGGTGTATTTTAAAAACTAAAAAAACAAGTTGTTGCATGTGCTCATGGGGATGTTATAGGTGCATGCATGGGGGCTCGGGGAGGGGAGTGTAGGAGCACAGAGGCCAAAGGTTAACATCAGAAGTCTTTCTAGTCACTCTTTACCTTACTCACTGAGGCAAGGTCTCTCACTGGCTATGTGGCTACCAATCTAGCAGCTTGCTATGGGGATCCCACCTCCACCTTCCAGGGGCTGCGATTACAGGTGGCTGATGACACCCACCTGGCATTTTCTTTTTGTTGTTGTTTTGAGACAGGGTTTCTCTGTGTAGCTTTGGAGCCTAACCTGGCACTCGCTCTGGAGACCAGGCTGGCCTCGAACTCACAGAGATCCACCTGCCTCTGCCTCCCGAGTGCTGGGATTAAAGGCATGCGCCACCAACGCCTGGCCCCACCTGGCATTTTCAAGGGTGCTAAGGAGCTGAATGACCTCTGGTCAAATTTCGAAATGGTACCTGGTTTATCTGCTGAGCCATCTCCCTAGCCCAAAGAATAAAATCTTTATGAAAATTAATCCAAAGAAAATGTAAATTATAAAAAAATATATTAGTAAGTTTTAAAATACAAGTTCTACTTTGAATATTTATCCTACTTCTCTGTGTGTTTTACTTTAGATCTGTTCCGGGGCATCACTATACCTTGAAGCCAAAACTATGACTGCTGCCAAAGTTCTAGTTCAGTCTACCTTCATGAACTTACACTGCTAAGCAACTTACAAGCCTTGGGTTGTAGATTTTCACCCATGATACCACAACAATATGGTTGCCTAAAGAAGCCCAGGCTACATGGGAAGGGGAAATCTCATAGGGTCATAGCCAAAAACACCACAGGCAACTAAGAAATTTCTTAGTTCAACTAAGAAATGTGTTAACCTTTGGCCTCTGTGCTCCTACACTCCCCTCCCCCAGCCCCCATGCATGCACCTATAACATCCCCATGAGCACATGCAACAACTTGTTTTTTTAGTTTTTAAAATACACCTTCCCCTTGGTTTAAAACATTTGGAAGATGCACAAGGAATAATCCTCAGGGATGAGCCCCTATTTGGTTAGCCTACACCAAGTGGTCAGCCCCAAAATCATATTCATATAAGCAACACTAAACAGACTAAGAAAAAACAGCAACATCTACAGAAAAATCCGCCATGATTCTGAGAGGGAGCAGGCACAGATGTGCAGGGGGATCTTTGAACATGTGTTCATGTTTAGGAACAATAAGACGGAGAAATATGGCAAAGGAACTTGTTGCCATGCCTGATGACCTGAGTTCAATTCCTCCACAGACTCACACCCCCCACACACACACTCACATATTCTCTCTCTCTCTCTCTCTCTCTCTCTCTCTCTCTCTCTCTCTCTCTCTCACACACACACACACACACACACACACACACATACACACACACACACACACACATATTCAAACTTCCTTCTTTGGCAGGGGGAGTCAAATACTTCTATAGTAAAGGCCTTTTTTCCATGAGATTACAGAAAATAGTTCACTTAAGTTTTCTCCTAAACAACCACATAGGAGGCCAAAGTCTTTGTTCCCAGAAGGGAGGGTGCACTCGTGAATTAGGTACAGTAGTGTTCCCAGCTTTGTTTCTACACCTGATGTAAATTGTTATCTGTTAACTTGGACTAGAAAGCTTTAATTGATAGCTATGTAGTTCAGAGTAATGGAAAGGAGGAGCCTTATGTGCAAACACTCCCGAATGATCCTCATACTCCTGGCCACAGTCACAGAGGAAGCTTGCTTCCCATGCCCCAGTATCATCAAAAGAACAGTTAGTCCTCTCAGAGACATCTCTCTGCCTTCTGTGACAAATTCCTAATTTGCTAATTTTTCAAAAGATATAAGATTCAGACCATTTCTAAAAGATAATAAACAGCAACTTCACTTACACAGATATTTTGGATGTACTAGATTTCTTAAATTATCTTCTTACAACAACCATGGTCATATTGTGATTTTGTTTTAGCCAATCAAATGTTAGGCCTTTGGCTACTTTTCCTTGTCTAATTCTACTTATCTAGAGTCCTCCTAAGGCTGTACTTGCTGTGTATATGACTTGATCACTGGTTTAGATGATTTTATGAGGATAGATTTTGTTTTCTAACTCAAAAGTAACCTTTGAAGATAGGGACCACAACATTCATTTACGTGGTCTACTACCACTTCTTCTCAGCACCACATATATTTTCAAAGTAATCTGAACCTCTAAGGCTATCAGTGACTCAAATATGCCCAGAAAATATAACTCTGGGAGACTCCGAAGTTTGTTTTCAAAGGACATGTCATGTTCCTAAAGAGCTAAAGACTGTCTTGCTGTTCCTGGGACCCGAACTGAGGATGTACATACATTTACTAAACCATTACGAGCCTCAAAATAACCTTCTAACTCTAACTTCAAACTACCTTGTTCAACAAGTTAAAAATCATAAAATGAATAATATACATAGCTCGCTCCCTAGACACTGTCACTTCACCTCTGCCAAAATGTGTTCTCAAGTGGAAAAGACAAGAGGCACTCACAGTCTGAACTCTAAATGCCAAACAAGCATGCCATTATACCAAGTTGCAAAGGAATACCATGACCCAGCACTAAATGGGGCCTCTGTGAAAGCACCTGGAAGACACATTGTCACAGTCCTGGAGGCCAGGGCAAGCCTCTACACAAAGTCCGCCTGGGAGTAGTGTCTCTGTGACTGTGGTGGCCACAGGAACCATGAACTGCCCTCATACACAGTAAAACTTGTAAACATAAGACATGGCTAGAATGTATGGAACAAATATGCAACACAGACACAGCAGAAAAGGGAGCCGTCTATCTCAGTCCAATTCTAGCTTGCAATTGCATGTCTCCATTACTAATAAAGTACCACAAATCTAGGGGCAGTGCTCAGGAGGGTATTAAAATCAAAATACCAAATCAAGTAAGGGCAGTCTCAAGAGCCAGAACCATAAGCACAGAAAGGAAGGGCTTACACCCAGCAGAGTGTCACAGCCAGGCTGGTGGGGCTACCTCTGTGAAGATGCAAACCTCTTCTTGGTTTCTATGCAGGTGTTTCTTGAAGTGTAGGTCAAAACTCACTCCTGGGTTTATAAATAATTCGTTGGGTCACGGGTCGTCATACTTTCAATAAAAAGTAACAGGATCGTATTGCATGGCAAAGAGAAATGACAAGTGTGGGTTTGTGGAACTTCTGGTTCAGTTATCTGCATATAAACACTTGTGTGTTTACAAGCACACTGGAGCCATTCAGAACAATGAGAGATTTCAAAAGTCAAGGCTTAGCCTGTGTCTATCTCCTCACAACTGAAGCCCTGTGCTGTGGCCATGCCTAGATATCAAGAGGGAATCTTCGTGGCCTCTTGGTCTGCTTTTCTCACAAAATGAAGATACCTAAGGCACAGAGGAAGGCAGTGTCAAGGCACAGGCTACAGTCCACATGGGTCCTCACAGTTAACACTGTGTAAGTTAACACTGTGTAAGATGAAAGACATCATACACCTCAGAGGGCCAGACATGCAGATATCAGCATAAAGACTATAGAGAGACTTCATTTATAGAACTCAGAATTCTAAGCATGCTTTAAAGAAATAAGAAAAATTTGAAAACAAATGAGTGTTTCATAATAAATCTGACAACAGAATTTGCAAGAGAATTAGCTAGTTTTCTTTGGCTAAAATTAAAATAAGTGAACTATTTTTTAATGAAATTTTTCATTATGAAAAAGCTAAAGTTTTCTTTAGGAGACATAAAGTGAAGAAGAAGAAAAAAAATCTCTAGCACTCCTGCCAGGGAACCAGGTACAGTGGCTGTGGGTCTTCGCCTCTCTCTCTCTGTTCCTTCAGACTCAACAATCTCTCAGTCTCACCCCAGCTCTGCAGCACAACACCTTCATCACCCTCCTGCCTATCTGTCTGTTCTCTAGCCCCATCTCCTATGGATCCCACAGACCTTCCCCTCCTAGTCTCCCTCTCTCTCTCTCTCTCTCTCTCTCTCTCTCTCTCTCTCTCTCTCTCTCTCTGTGTGTGTGTGTGTGTGTGTGTCTCTGTTTCTCTCTGTCCTCTCTCTCTTGTCTCTCTCTGTCTCTCTGTCTCTCTCTCTCTCTCTCTCTCTCTCTCTCTCTCACACACACACACACACACACACACACACACACACAAACCTCCCCCACTCCCCAACCCAAGACCACTCCTGCCAGGGAAGCAGGTAGGCTGACTGCAAATCTTGCCCTTTCCATTTGCTCCTCCAGTCCCAATCCCCCAGTCTCATCCCCAGCTCTTTTAGCAGGAAAACTGCTGCA
Organism: Cricetulus griseus; assembly: GCF_003668045.3. NCBI lineage: Eukaryota > Metazoa > Chordata > Mammalia > Rodentia > Cricetidae > Cricetulus > Cricetulus griseus. Next base: position 121,332,980 of record NW_023276806.1, on the reverse strand, counting down.
GTTTCCCTTTCCTCTCTGACTCCATCCCCAATTATCACAAGGATTCTCTCCTACAACCTTCCTTCCCCCAGTGCATCCCAGTATTCCAGCCTCCAACATCAGCAGGCATTCCCTGTGACCACAGTAATTGAGTCAGCCAGGAAAACAGGAAGATACTCCAATTTTTTCCTCTTATATTCGTGAGCAATTATGCAGTCTTTTATAAACCTGAAATTCAATTTATATACTCAAACTACACAAGGGACATTTTCATTGAAATTATAAAATCATTTTCCGTATGTTGGTTATGTTACTCACTTTTAATAAAATAATGGTGAGATTATTCTTTAAAGAAAAAAACCTGTAATAAAATAAAGGTTACATTAGTCTCAATGAGAACAAATATACTTTATCTTTAGTTAAGTTGTGGAAACTTAAGAGTCTCTGAAATCAAAATGCCCTTTGTTGTGCCTTCCCCATAAAGAGTCATGAACCTCTGAGCCGTGAGTGTCTGTGCAAAGAAGTGTTTAGTGAGACTGATTTGCTCAATTCCCATTCCTTTACCCAGCCCATTCCACTTCTAAGAACAAAATGGCTCCTTCTAGCAAACTCCATAGGAAACAACTCTGGCTTCCACGAAACAGACAACCTTCTAACATTGACATTATTCACCACTCTCGAGTTACCATGTAAGTTTTAGAGGCCCCGCCCACCTATTCCTGTAATCTCTTTCAAAAAGAAAGCACAAAATAATGGCCATGCTTTCAGACAACCTTTCACTCTTGGTAAGAAGAAACCCACAAATTTCCCAAATATGGGAATGAGGAGAAAGGTGAGATTTTAAGGTTTGGGGGCAAACTGTCTAGCTCTTGCACTGGTAGAGCACTTGCCTAGCACCACACAAGGCCTTGGGGTTCAACCCCAGCATGTATTGGGGTGGGGGGACCACTGATTGCATCATGTTTAAACTGTAGTTAATTCTACACAAGGAAGGCAAGAAGCTGTTGTTACTGGAAGGAAGTTGGCAGAATGGGGTGGGTGACAACATCAATTATGCCAGATGCAGTTCTGCAATAAGCTAACCATGGGTCCCCAACTGGCAATCAATCCTGTGACTGTGACCACTAATGAGCTTAGGGCCTGCCAAGTTTCACGTGACCGATAGTTATGAAATCGTTTCCTTTCCATGTGTCTCAAAACAGACTTAAATTACCTTGTTTTTTAGCCTTAAAAGCATGACCAGTGCTACAAAATAGCAAGCTAAGATATCCGCAACCACCATGAAATCACCCTCTACAGTCAGAGGATTCCATAGTGCAAGCAATAGATATGGCTGACTGTAGAACAAGTTATGACATACAAAAACATGAAGTAATAATTTGCTCTGAACTGGATCCACCTAATGTCTTTGGTATGGATTTAACCTTATGCTATTTTTTTCCTTTTGAAAAAAAGAAGGGGGGGTCAAGACAAGGGAGTTGGCCCAGTGGATAAAGCTCTTGCCTCAGATTCATAAGGAGTAGGACTCGGGTCCACAGAGCCCATGTCAAAGCTGGGTCATGGCAGCCTGCCTGTAATCTCAACTCTCAATGATCAGTGAGACAGACACAGGGCTCCTGGGGCAGGCTGGCCAGATATACTAGCCAAATCAGCAAGCACTGAATTCAGTCAGAGACACTGCCTCCATAAATAAAGTAGAACATATATACACATGTGAATGCACATAACATATAATATATATAACACACAAAATATGTAACTCATTTAATAAAGAGATCCAGGATCAAATGTCATTATAAATCCTTGTCTGCTGTAGGTATGAGTGGGTTTGATCTCATGTGATCACATGCATATGGGTCTGGATGGTGCTCAGTTATGGAAACTACAGAATCTACAAAGAGAGAAGCAGTTCTGAACACCTGCCTAGTGGAACAGTTCTACTTACACAGCAAGAAGGTCCCCTCAGAGATAGCCACAATGCCCAGAAGCCAGAGTGTACACAAATACCTCCCTCAGGACAGAAGTACCCTTTCTATTAACTGCCTGCAAAGAAGAACTCTTAACAGGGGTCTGTCCATTCGCAGGCCATTTTAATCTGATGTTCCCAAGTCACAACCAAAGTCATCCATGGGATACATCCCTTGCTTGAAGATGTACTCAACAATCACCAAATTAAAGACAAAAGACCTGGCTTTCAAGAAGAGGGCAGTTCTAAATGGTAGTATAATAGTAAAGGAGTCAAGAGTCTAAGAGGAAAAAAAAATACACAATAGAAAAGCAATTTTGTTTGCCTACCCACTCAGTGTTTGGAGAAACAAGTTTTGTCAAAAAAAAAAAAAAAAAAAAAAATCAAAGCCGAATTCCAGACCCAAGGCTTAACAAGGAACTGGGTAACTGCACCTGGCTAGATACTCACTGCTAATGTTAACAGCTCAAACCATAAACATAAAAATGTCTGTGCTAGTACGCTAAAGGAGAGGACTGGAGACATGTTGAAGTTCGTCAGCTGAGTGGCTAACATCCAAAACCTGCCGTCATCTGGAGACTCTGTCTGATTCAGGCTCCACCACGGCCAGTGGCACAACCACCCAGGCCCTTTTCATCAGCATAGAGAACAGATTAAAATCATCAGACTTAAGTGCCTCGTAAAGGCTCGGATGAAAGTGCATTGTAAGAGGCACCCGTCCATAGTTAATGTGATCTCATCTGCAATGAAACTCAGCTTCATTACCACCAAATTACCTGATGCACCTCCATAGGCAGGAACTGGCAATATGATTCTGCAGAGCCAGGCTGCAGAGGAAAGCACAGCACACAGTGGCTTCACAGGGTGACACACTGCACACAGTGGCTTTACAGGGTGACACACAGCACACAGAGGCTTCACAGGGTGACACACTGCACACAGTGGTGTTCACAGGGTGACACACAGCACACACTGGTTTCACAGGGTGACACACAGCACACACCGGCTTTACAGAGTGACACACAGCACACACTGGCTTCACAGGGAGGCTGTTACCCACAAAGACCATTTTAGCCTCTTATCATCACCACTCTTTATTGTTAAGTTTCACCAAGATGCTGGACTCTTTACAAAGGGAGAACTCCTCTGCAAGGCTGTAAAGGATAAAGGCATGTCAAAGTGACTTTCACTGAGCTAAGAGGAATTAATGAGGAGATCCTTCCAGATGTGGCAGGCTGGCAATCTCGGATGTGAGTGATCAAACAGGATTCTGTTCTGAGGCATTCTAACTTCAAACATTCAATTATCTGATTTGTAAACCCATCTTCACTCTCATTAACATCACTATATAAACACACAATCACAGGCTGCCCTAATAAGGTCAAGACACTGTCACAAAAATGGCGAGATATGTCCATTACCCCAAGAAAGGACACACTCTAAATTCTTCTGTGTTCCACTCTAAAACTTCCCTGTCAAGTTTAAAAGTTCATTAAAGCAAAATAAAATCTTAAATTCTGGTGCTTGGTCTCACTAGCCACATTTCAGTGGCTGTGTGTGACCAGATTTATTAGATAATACAGACAGGGTAGATCCATGATTTCAAAAGTCCTATTCAAAAACCAATGCTATGGAATGCCATGGTCTTTGTTTTCAGGTTTTGTTGATGTTCTGGTTTTAACACAGGATGTCACATAGCCCAGGCTGGTCTCACACTCCCCATGTAACCAAAGATCATCATCATCTTTTGTTCCTCCTCTACCTCCTGAGTCCTGGGGTTCCAGGCATGGAACCTGGTTTGCACAGTGCTGGAGATGGAACGGGGTTGGGGGGGGGGCACCTGTAAGCTAGGTTAGCACACTGAGCTGATCCTCAACCCAGATGCCAGGTATTCACTGAAGCACACAGATGGCCACCTATGGAATGGAATACAAGTATTTCACCTCCTACGGAAGTGACACACTATAGCAGAGCTGTTACTGATAAATCTTCACCCCTGCTCAACCACTTACGACCAACGGGATTAGGAATTACTTCACTTCTCTAGACCTCAGTTGTTTATCTATGAAACAAAGACCTGCCTACATTGGGGTCAGCAACATAGCTCAGCAGTAAAGTGGCTTGCCACCCAGCCTGATGGCATAGGTTTAATCCCTGAGGGATAACAACAAGTAGAGAGACTGGATCCCTACAATTTGCCTGCTGACCTCTATTAAAATACATTAGCTTCTATAAACACCTACCTTCTACCCCTAAAACCACAACACATAGTAAAATATTACAATGAATGGGTTAATAAATATTAATTCTACTCTAGTGTGCTTTCTTAAATTTCTACTTATTTTTTATTATTATTGTGGGTGGAGGTCTGAAGGCAACTCTGCAGAGTCAGTTCTCTCCTTCCACCTTTCTGGGACTCAAACTCACATCACCAGGCTTACACAGAGAGTACTCTGGACTGGAAGTCATGACTCCAGGCTTACACGGCGAGCACGCTTACCCACCGAAGTGGCTCACCAGGCTCCAGTGCTCTAATCCTTATGAAGCCCTACAAGATGTTTTCAAAGCCTTTCTAGTTAAAAACAATTTGCTTCTCCTTATGTGTGCACCTACTGTGACAAGTCTCCATCCCCTCCAAGAGACCTCAGAGGAAAAAAAAAAAAAAAACTCAGATTCCTTATCGAGGGTTTCTGCTAAGTAGAATACTTGGCTGGCATGTTCGTGCTAGGCACTGGGGCTGATCTCCAGCACCATAAAAAAAAAAAAAAAAAAAGAGAAGTGAGTCATTAGCCAACACTGGCCTCCTAAGTCTGATTTAATTTAATTAATTTAATTTCACAAATTAAATTTTTCACCAAGATTGAGTTTGTTTTTTAAAAAAAAGACTCAACTCTGATTTTATTTCTTTCATTATTTAAAACAAGTCTGTAATCATAGCATGTATGAGGTTAAGGCAGGAGGATCAAGAGTTCAAGGCCAGCTTAAGCTAAAGGAGGAGTTTGAAGCTAGCATGGGCTACATGAGACCCTGTATCAAAAATATTTCTAAATGAATCACTTAACTGGTTTAATGAATACAATTGATTTAATAAATACAAGAGTTTTCAAAGATAGAATAAATTCACAGCACTCAATATATATTTTTCTTTCCACATTATCTATTTGTCTATTTTATATAGATATATACATTTTTATATGTATATATCTGTGTGTGTGTGTGTGTGTGTGTGTGTGTGTGTGTGTGTGTAAAATATGGGCCCATGAAGCATTTTCTTATATTATATATTCTCCTTAACCACCTACAAATCCATGCTTCGATGAAAAGTGTAGGAGAACTTGTTTTCAATTTACTAAAACTTGAAGTCAGTGGAGTCTAAAGAAAAGACTGAGCATGCTTCAGGGGTACTCCACGGAACCCGGGTAAACAGCTAAAAAATAGAGCCATCATAAAATCTAAGCCTGAAAAACACTATGCTCCTCATGACAATTTAAAAGTTAATAAACCATATGTTTCTTCCAATAAAAAAAGACAAGTGTAAAAAGTACTGACTTGCAGTATTACTAATGCATGTGTTTGTCAGCCAAAACATGCAAATGAATATATGATCAGCCCAAGTGACCTCAAGCCAACAGAGTGTTAATTCTTCCATGTGACTTTCTTCACCTATGTCAGAGTAAAACACTGAGTAAATTAGCTAACACACTGTGGAAACAGGGTCTCATTATGATATCGTCATTCTTGATTTCAGAATGTGATCCTTTTGTTCAAAACAAACAAACAAACAAACAAACAAAAAGCCCAAGGCTGAGGTTGCAGTGTAGTTGTAAACCCCAGAACATCTGAAAGCTACAGTTATGTTGTATGTTTTGACTGCTCTGCTCACCTATAAAGAAAAATGTCAACAAACTCTATTAACAGTCAGAAAAAAATGTTAGCAGGATAAAAACATTATTTTCTACTGGATGTCAAACAAGTAGAAGACATGTGTCTATCAACATATTTGCAAAATACAGATTGGCAATGGTCAGACATCATGCCCTGGAAAGAAAGGACCTAGAACTGAATTGTTGCTCAGTGTTCACGCTGCGCTAAAGGAAGGATAAGCTTTCCCAGCCTGGCTTTTCTCACCTGTAACTGGAACAAGAACAACTAATTTGTTTATGTCAGAAGGTCACCATGAGAACACAACAAACAATATACAGGAAACTGTTTTGTTAACAGTGTCACTCAAGCAGCAGGCATCAACATGCAAGCTGCTTTAGTGGCCTCTTTGGAAGTGGTTTCAGGCCAGCCCCCTGTTACAATTCTAAAAGAGAAATATTAAAATAACCCATGTGGATGTGTCAGCCAGATTCCGATTCCTTCCTGGAGAGGATGACGTAAGAGCCACTTGGCCAACACCTGAAAGATATAACTGAAGATTCCCTGGAAAACCTGACTGGAGAGTGGGCTTTAGAAAGATGAGGACTGAGAGCTGGGAACCAAGGAGCACCCAAGGGACAGAGGCATGCCAAAGTGACTTGTAAAATCCATTGACTGGCTGCAATTCTCTCAGGTTCTCAGCTTCTCTCTTCACAGAGCTAGGTGGTTGTTTCAGCCACATGAAAGACAGAAAACACTTTCAAGATGTTTGCTACCAAAGTAAAGTAAGTCAGTACCCAAGCACCTGATTGCTCTCATAAAGGTACTCAAACAAAACCTGATGGCCTGAGTTCCATCCAGGGATCCACATGGTAGAAGGAGAGCAGACTCCCTCAAGCTGTCCTCTGGCCTCCACACACATTTGCTTTGTGTGTACCCCACACTCACACATACATAATCAATGAAGAAAATGTGTTGTAAAAACAGATATTAAACAAAAAGGGCCGGGGATATAGCTAAGTGGCCAATATTTGCCTAGCAGGCATGGAACTCTCTGGGTTCAATCTTTTAGTTCCCTAACAACAACTAAAAAAGATATTATATTTAAAACTGTCTCCTGCAAGGATGGGAGCAACAGGATCACAACAGGTAAGGTGTGCTTACCTTCCCTCACCCTTCCTTCCCCCACAGCCTCTGGACCTACTAAAGCAAGGCAGAATGGGCAGGCTGTACTAGGTCAAAGAGGCTGACAGTGATGCCCTACAGCAGCAGTGCAATAAGCTGACCCAAGCCCCCATACTTAACAGGAAACATTCAGGGACTGGGACAATTTACAGAGGAAGCTACCGTTTCAGGAAGAGCTCATGGTATGTCCTTTCCCACCTCACACACCAGCAAAGGGATGACTCTGCTCTGTAACTTATAGTGCCGCATGGTTTATTAGTGCCTCAATTACCAGGTAGTGGTGATGTTGAGCTCCTAGGAAAGCAGTGACCAATACATACAAACAGCTAGAACCTGGTAGGTAGTAAAAACTCAGCCCAGGATGGTATTACTATGTTTCCCTACAAAACATGCTTATTATTATATGAACTACCACTCTTTTTTTTTCATTTATTTAGCTCATAAATAAAGTCATGCACAATTATGATACATAATACAGTATGATGAACTACCACTCTTAAACGAATTTTTAAAAATAGGTTCTGGTCCAAATACATGGTCATCAGTTCTAAAGGAAACACATTAATTTAAGTAAACTTCTTAAGGCAGACAGGCAGAGAGTGCCGAGTTGTCTGTCTTTGTTTTTCTGGGTTCAGCATTATACCCTGGAAACATAAAAAGGACCCTCCACTCCTTCTATATGAGCCCAGCATCAGAGTCTAGTGGGGGAGACAACTTCTGACTAATGACAGCCACCTGAAAGACAAAAGAGAAACCGCTGAAAATGTTATTTGGGCTGTTATTTCTTGGATTTTAAAAACCCTTCAAAGGCTTTGTTGTAGCCTTTGGTACTGGCAGAGGAGGCTGAGTCAACATCAGCCCTTTTAGGGGTCACTGGCCCCTCCAACCTTTTCCCTTCCTGGCCAGTAGCAGCTTTGCTACTCCAACCTGTAGCAGTCCCTGAAACAATACTGTGACATGCCACTGGCCCAGAAACAGCAAAGCCCCTGGCACATGGACTAAAGCCTCTGAACT